>NC_139495.1:15294280-15894280 GCF_008360975.1 Lichenostomus cassidix | reverse complement strand
GGGCCAGGTGCGTCCTCCCCGACCCCGCAGGCTCCATCCCCCCGCCCCTGCCTCACCTGCCGCATCAATGCCGTCGCGCAGCCTCCGCGCTCCGGCTCCTCCGCCGGCGGCTGCCTCGGCTGCTCCGGCACCCACAGCCCCAGGCACCCCCGGGCTGCGCCCAGACCCGCCAGCTCGGAAGGCGGCCGGCGCGGAGCCCAGCGGCCCTCCCAGTTTTGCTGGCGGCGGCAGCCCCGCTCCCGGCTGTGGGGCCGACCTCTTCCTGGGCTGCTCCGAAACCCAGCCGCGATCCCAGCGCCGCCGGGCTCGGCCAGGTTGGGGGCCGCGCTGGGCTCAGGCTGGGCTTGGGCCGCGGCGGTTCCGGTTCCTCCTCGCCCTGCCCGGGCCGGGGGTGGAGCCGAGGCGCGCGGGCCCAGCTGTGCGCGCCGGCGCTCCCCGCCCCCCAAGCAACGCGTCCCATTGGCCGGGGGCTACCGGGAGCGAAGCAGGGGAGGGGCCGAGGCCCTAGCGCAAGCCAAACAAAGCGCGGCGCGGGGCGCATGACGACAGCTCCGCGCGAAGGAAGAGGCGGCAGCGCGTATCCGCCAGGGGCGGGGCGAGGTGAATCTCGAGATCTGGCTGTCGATTGGCTGAAAGAAAAACTAATTGAGAGTCCGATAGCCGAGTCCTTTGGACGGGGTCCAAGATTCCATTGATAAGGGAGCGGGTGATTTGTATGCGGCGCAGTATTTGTGGCTGCCCGGCGGGGGCGCTGTGGTTGTGGCTCCATGCTGTTCCGTAGGATGTCCCTCAGTATTCGGGGCTCCCCCGTGGCTGCCCCCACCTGCCTGGAGCAGGACAGCGGAGCTGGGACTCGCTACCTGGCGACACCGTATCGGGGCGGCAGTACCGCTGACTCCCCTGCCTTCGCCGGGACCCCGCGGAAAGTCGTGAGGCCGCTCTCCGTTGAGCAATTGGGGCTGCCTCTGGGAACAGGCGTCCCCCGTGAGGCCCTTCGCTGGACCAGGGCATCCATCTTTTCACAGTGGGGCTCCTCGATGTTGACTGATATTTTTTATGTGGTGACTTCACGTTAACTGCTAAGAAAGATCATTTTTTTAAAGTCTTACAACGGGTACTGTGTAAGCAGTACGTGTTTGTGGAAAGAACATTAGCTCATCCTGGTTTTTTTTAATCTTTGTAACTCTTACAGCAGGAAAGGATGTTGTAGTTCTCTTCCGACGAAAATCTTTGTAAGCTTAGAAATAAAATCATAACTATTTAAACCTCATTAGAGTATCTAAATTCTGGAAGATTGAACCCCCGTGGAGTGTGTTGCAAGTAATTCTCTATGATGGTAGAACTGGAACATGTCTTGAGCACTGTGTCATCATCTGTAAATATGTTTTGTAAGGTGTATTTATGAGTGATCAATTGTACTGCTAGAAATCGAATTTGTTACAAAAAAGAGGTTTCTGTCTCCAGTGCTGAGCTTTGCATTTAAATCTTCATCTTAATCGTTTGGGGGATTTTTTAAGAGAGTATTTTTCAGTTTTGTTATAATCTAGCACAAGATCATATGGCCTATTTTTGCTTCTTGCTTTGGTTACAACCAAATTCAACAATACTGTTAGGAAATTATGTGTTCTGCATCTCCGCTGCCATGTATTTCCATGGTGCTTTGCCATGAGATGCGAACCAGAGATATGTGAAGTTATGTTCAGCTCTCCAGTTGAAGGTTTCCATTCTCACTGTATGTAAATAGCATTCCGTGCGTGAATGGCCCCATTGCTTCCAGTGGACTGTTCAGGTGTGAAATTGCTCATGTGTGTAAATGTTTGTGAGAGAAAGGCTGACTGAAAAGGAATTTGACAAGAGCTGAGAAGCAGGGGGTAGGGTGAGATATCAAAAGACACTTGAACTTCCGTTTGTTTGGTTTTGATCACGGACCCTCCCCGCTATTCTGCTTTTGCAGACCTGCATAGCTACAAAATGCAAATAATCTTCCAGTGTTTGTTGCTACGGTTTTCTAGAACATTAACTTGGATTTGTCCCACATCTGCGTATTTTAAAGTATGAATAGAAAATTGCATTTTTACTAGAAATAGAGCAAGCAATGCAGAACTGTCCAGCGGAACGACAAGGTTAATATTTAGGTTTATGTTAAAGTGTTTTTAACTTTGCATCTAATGTGGATGATCATTGCTAATTATAATATGGAAATATTTTCCCAAATATGCTAGATGTAAAAGCCACCAGTATAGTGGATGTTCTGTATTTTCCTTTTAGATTACTTAGAAGCTACTACATTTCATTTGTAATTTATTTATTGTTAAAAGGCATAAATTTGTTTATTCTGGTGAAAAGTAATGGATGATCTTTGTGTTGCTAAAGCAGTTCTTTCCTGTGCAGGTCAGAGGATTTCAATGGAACGGCAAAGTGCTATTGTTAATCCCTTGTTGCTTACAGAATAGGAAGCACCTAGTCATGTAACTTTGGGGGTTTTTTTGGTGTATGAGGTCAAGCCCTTAGAGGAAAGGAGGAAATGGGCTATTAGCAACTGCACTAGTGCAGCCAGTCCTAGGACTTTAGGGACTTGGAGCTGTTAAGCATCTTTTATATTGGGGCTTGCAACTAAATGATCTTTAAGGTCCCTTTCAACCCATCCACTCTGTGGTTATATGATTTTATGAGAAGAAGGGAAGATGTTAAGATCCTAGGATTCCACATTCCTCTATTTAGGATAGAAGCAGGGCTTCTCTGTTCAATATTGAAGGGCAGGAAAATTTCATTTCCAGCTAAGCCTGCACAAGTATGGATATGTAGTTTAGTTATTGGGAAAAAAAAAAAAGTGTAACATTGAACCAGCCAATTCTGAGAGCTGTTAAGTGGTCACTTGAGCAGAAACAGCTAGAGGGTTATTTAGATTGTTTTTATTCCAGCCCAGAAAGGGATGATAGACTAGATGATTGTTTGATGCTCCAGCTGGTTGTGTATTTCTGACTTGATTGTATCATGTAGTTGCAGTAGTTTCCACGGTAGCCTGGTTGTCTGAGAAAACAAGACATCTGCACATGGTCTGCTCAAACCCTCAACTTCCAGTCTGATGAGCTCAAGGCTACGGTGATAACAATTAGCTGGGCAGAGACAAGAGATGAATTGCTGACTCTGCTTTGCGAGTGGCATCTGCACGAGCCAATGGGGCAATTGCATGTCCAAGGATCCACTATGAAGAGATGCCTTAAATGACTGTTAGAGCTGATGCCTTGTAAGGGAGAAGACAAAAAGCTCCCAGAAACAGGGCTTTGTCAGTTTTGCTGCTCTGGTCTATGGGGGTTGCTGACTTGTAACAAGAAGGTCTAAAGCCAGTGTTTTGCCTCTCTAACTGAAGCCTGCTCATAATTCTGGAAGATATTCAGTGTGTTTCAATCCAGCGTGCCTCTCACAGAGTACTTTTTCCTACTTGCTAACGAAACATAGGTTTTTGGGTTTGTTTCAATTTCAGAAGAATCCCTGTATATTTGGGAAAAGAAACTAATAAACACCACGTAAATTACATGTTACGTATGGCCAGTCAACCTCAGAGCACGCAGGAGCTGCTTGTCATAGCTGTACCAGGTGTGGCTGCTTTTCAGCTGCTTGCATAGAAGTGTTATGACTTAGAGGAATTACAAACGACTGTGGACAGGACACTTCTGTGAGGATTTGGTCTTGAATTTTTTCAACCCTTTTGAAGGTGTTAGGCAAACCTGGCTGTTAGGGCTGGCTGCAGGCTCAGTGGGGGCAAGAGCTGAGAATGGAGCTGGACTGTACGTGACATGGACTGTAGGTGGGGTGTTGAGGAGGTGCAGGGTGGTAGGAGGAGGTTGTCTTCACTTAGATGTTACTAGGAAAACTTGGTCATTAAGAAGTTACCGAACCACTTTTCCCAAAAAAAACGCTGAAAGAGCCGCTGAGCTCCGGGCTGTACAATTGCATATGGTTACGATACGTGTTTTTATCTCACGGAAGTTCAGCTTGGTCAGGCTCTGTCACAGGGGGTGTTTGATAGCGTTGGGGTCGGGAGGGTTTGGGGAAGGATCTCGATTCTCGGGGCGGCGGCACAGTCCATCACCTGCGATAGAAAATGTTCCTCATAGGGCAATCCACCAAACTCTGAAGATGGCTCTGGGATCTGAGCACAGCGGCGGTACGGCAGGGCGCCCGTCACTCGCAAGGACGCGCGGTGCTGCTGGGGGACCCGCCGCGCTCGGCACTTTCCGCTTCCCTCCGTGTGCCGCCGGGCACCTTCGGCCGTTCCCGCCACTCCTCGGCTCCGCTCGGCAGTTTCCGCTGCTAGCTCGCCCCGTTGTCGGGGCAACGCAAAGCATCGCGGAGCGAGTGAGGCCTGCGGCGCGGGCGGTGAGCGCGGGGGCGGGAGAGCGGGCGGCGGGCGCTGCTCACGGGCGGGGGAGAGCGGCAGGCGGGCTCTGCCCGCGGCACCTCGCGGCGTGTCTGCCGGCTCTCCGCAGTTGTGTCTGGGCCCGGCCCGCGGCAGCGGAGTCGATCGCGGTCAGCCGGAGGTGAGAGACGCTTGGGCAGCTGCCCGCGGACGACGGGATCTGGGGTGGGGGCGCCTGAATCCGCCCACGGGCGCGAATGTGGCGGCGGGGCCCGCGTGTTTGCCCTCTCGGGACCGGGGAGTTCGTGGAGCCCCTTGCTCTGTGGCGAGTGGCGGTCGCGGCCCGGGCGAGGGACCTACTCGGTGTTCGGCCCACTCTTAAGAGCTGCCGCAGGGCAGCAGCCGCCTGGGCTCGGCCTGGCACAGGCTTCCCGCTCCAGCTCCCTCTGTGCGGGTGCAGAATTCAATCGGATTTTTATTTCATCTGTTTTACTAGTTACAGAAGACTGTACATAATCATAACCATCCTTTTGTAGCACAGAGCAGTTTTGTATTACCTTCCTTTTTCTGGAGCTGGCTATTTTAAACAGTTGCAGATTTAAAAGCCAGCATTTCTTATAGGTAGGGATTATAGGAAAACACTCTGCTTTTGCTTTGGTAACTGTCGAGTCTTTTTAAAGTCTTGTTAAGGCAACTTGGACAGAGATCCCATTTCACGATGTGTCTGGTAACAGGGGGATTGGTGAGTCAGCGGCTGATACTCCACAAGTGTACTCCACAAGTACAGCAAACCCAGTTGCTATCAGCCTCCCTTAAATGTTAAATGTGCTGATAACATTATGACAGAAAACAAAATGAGTTTTTCAAGAATTGTCTCCAAAGACAGAGTAGCTTTTCTTTTTTTTCCCTGAACGTTGATGATTGTTTTGTGAAATATGTGCAGGCGTTCTGGCTTGCTGCTGTCATTTGCAGTCGTTAATGTTGTCTGTAGTATTCATCTCTGTGAACTTCATGAAGTTCAACAAGGCCACGTGCTAAGTTATGTGCTGCGTTGGGGCAATCTCCATTACCAGTATAGGCTGAAGGATGAACAGATTGAGAGCAGCCCTGATGAGAAGGACTTGGCATACTGGTGGATGAAAGACTGGGCATGGCCTGGCAATGCACACTGGCAGCCCAGATACCCCCGTGTCCTGGGCTCATCCCCATGGCGTGGTCGGCAGGGAAAGGGGGAATTCTGCCCCTCTGCCCCGCTAAGGGACCCCAGGTGTGCCTCCACCTCTGGGGCTCCAGCACAGGAAGGACATGGGGCTGGTGGAGTGAGTACAGAGGAGCCCACGGAGATGCTCCAAGGTCTGAAGCCCCTGTGCTTTGGAGACAGGCTGGAGAGATGTGGATTTTAGCCTGGAGAAGAGAAGGCTCTATGAACACCTCATTGTGACCTTCTAGTATTTTAGGAACCCATTCAGTGCCAGTGCTGGTAGCTCAGGGTGCGGTTGCAGTGCAAGCTGCGGATTAAGCTTTGGGTGGCCAGAGCAAGAGGCTGTGAACTGCCGCCTCTTTGCATAACAAAAGGCATGGGGAACCTGTGGCCCAGCCAGGTGAGGAACACTCAGATACAGTCAGCAACAGCTGACAACCCCCAAACTTTCCTGCCCTTAGGCTGAAAGGGTGTAAAAGCCCGGGGGTTCCTTTGTTCTAGGTTCCTTCTTGGAGATATCAGCTTGATCCATAATTTTGTTATTGCACCAAAATGAAATGATTTTAAGGATCCAGACGTCTGAAACTGTATGGGAAACCTAGGGTTGAGCTGGTAAGGAAGCCTGATCTGACTGTGTGGGTGTGGGGGTGTAGCTGCGCAGGGCCTCTGTCCCAGCTCAGGTTGTGCGAGAGTGACTGTCAGGGTTAGAGCTCATGGAATCGCAGCATGGTTTGGGTTGGAAGGGACTTTTAAAGCATATCTCATTCCATCCCCCTGCCATGGGTAGGGACACCTCCCACTAGACCAGGTTGCTCCAAGCCCTGTCCAACCTGGCCTTGATTTGTCCCCAGCGAGCCCGGAGACACTTCAGAAACAAAGTCAGAGAAGTGGGTATTTGCTTTAATTCAGTGCACCAGGTGTGGGGAGTTCATTCCTCAAACACACACCTCGGTACCTCCAAAGACACAGTGTTATAGGTAAAATTCATGAATATTCATCACATTCCCCAGGATAGGAATGGTTATACAAATAGTTTCTCGGAAGTCATTAATATCATTAGCATGTGCACCAGCATGCTCTGTATGTCCCTCTGAGACCCCCAAAGACCCGTCCAGGATGAAGGTCGTAGTAGTCTTCATCACAATGCAGTTTTCACCTTTCTCTCTGGAACACGCGTTGTCCTTCGTGAGATGATTCAGTGGTTTCTGTGCTTGGCTTCAAAAGGATTTTTTCCCCTCTTATCTTGATAAGATTAAGTGAATCCTGTTTTTCTAGGTTTTAGAATTCACATATTCCTGTCTCTCAATAGTTAACTGTAGTTACGTATTGTCAGGAAAATTAGTCCACAAACGCCAGAGGTTTATGTCCAAAAAGGAGACAGAGGAGTCCTGAAACTTTATTCATGAATAAAGGGAGAGGTCATGGGCATTTCCCATGGGGTCGCTCTCAAATTGACAGAGGACGCAGCCACTTTTATCCTAATTTCCCGGCCACCGGTTCCCTCTTTCTTTCCCCATTGGCTGAGGTACTAGAGAGGTACAGATTTCCCAGAACGCCGAATTAGTATACATTCCCCCCCTAATACAGACATCCCCAATATACATTCTCCTTTTCTTCTTCTTCTTGTGTCTCTGTTCTTGTAGTTTATTAACACAGTGTCGGGGTTTGACCCTGACTAAACGCTAGGCACCTCGACTCTCTCTTGCTGAAAGAAAAAACTGTAAAAACACACACCAATTTCATGAGTTAAATGAGATAGGACATTGGTAGGAGGACGCACAGAAGAAAAGGGCAGACAGGCTCTAAACCTAAAGTTGCAAAAAGTGATTTAATTACCTAACAGAGCTGGAGGATAAATGCAAGGCAAAAATAAACTTTTCATACACTATTATGTTCATTTACCCCCTCCCTCTTACAAACCCATTTTATTCGCCCCCTTTCCTCTTTTTTTTAACCAACAAACTCGGGTAGGGGGCAGGGTGTGGGGTATTTTCTCAGTCCACAGAGCAGGTCCATAAATCTATTCATCACCACAATTCTTCTACTACAAATACTCTTTATGTCTACTTATCTCTCTCTCTCTCCAGACAGTTTTCTTCTGCTCTCACCCCATCCCTCTTAAGAAGCAGTCTCTCTGCTCACCCCTCCTCCCTCTTTCTAAACCAAAGGCACGGTCAGGGGGCAGGGTGAGGGGTGTATTCTGGTCAGTCTGTCAGGGAGAGGGGTTCTCTACTTAGCCACAGGGTCCCTCCCATGAGAGACAGTCCTCTGGGAACTTCTTTGGCGTGGGTCCAATCTCACGAGCAACATCCTGCCCGAATTCTGCTGCAACATGAGTCTCTTTGTCCATAAGGTGCTGTGCAGACTCTCCTGAGCCGAGGCCAGGCTGCTTCCATCCCAGGAGCAAGGAAAAGGCCTTTCTCTCCCTTGCAAGGCCTTTGCAGTTTTAACTCTTTAGATGAGACTCCCACTGGTTCACAGTTTTTTCCAGGCATCCACCTGCTCTTCTGGCATGGGCTGTGGGCGAATTTCTGCACCCCTGTGGACTCCATGGGCTGCAGGGGGACCTCCTGCTCCCCCATGGCCTTCACCACGGCTAGCAGAGGCTTTTCAGCTCCGGCACCTGGAGCACCTCCTGCCCCACCTTCTTCACTGACCTTGGCGTCTCCGTGCTGTTCTCACTTCACATATTTTTACCTCCACCTCCTCCTCCTCTAACTACAAAGAAGTGCGTGCCTACCTTGTTTTGATTTCTTCTTAAATATGTTTTCACAGAGGTATAACCAGCACCTCCAATTGGCCCAAACTTGTCCATCACCTTCAGAGCTATCAGAGATTGGCTCTGCTGGACTTGATGTAAAAACTTCCAGAACTTTCACTCAGGACACACAGGAGCCATCTTTGTGCCACTCCCCACCCCTCAGACACTTCTCCAGGCCTACCACAACAGCTTCTGAGGGGTCCAAATTTCTCCTTGATGTTAAAAATACTTTACTGATGTTTTGGGCTGATCAAAACCACCACATACAGTTTTGGGTAAATCTAATTAGGGAAATTCCTATGGAAATCCTACCCATTGTTTCTTCTATCTCTCAGTATCAAAATTATCTTACCAGAAGACTCAGGTCTTCTCTTTACCAGTCATTTGTTTGTAAAGACACTCCCTTATTCCTTTCACTATTGACTACTCCTTTCTCAGCCTTGGACACTTCCAGAGATCCAGGGGCAGCCACAGCCTCTCTGAGCAACCTGTGCCAGGGTTCCACCACCCTCAGAATAAAACTTTTCTTCATTATGCCTAAATGAAACCTAACATGCCAATTTAAACCGTTATGCCTTCATCCTGTCAGTACAGGCCCTGGTAAGCAGTCTCTCTCCGTCTTTCTTATAAGCCCGTGTTAAGTTCTTGTTAAGACAACTTTCTTGTCCAACCATTTTTAAAAATTGCCTGTGGGCTGTTTCAAAGGTGTCTGTCAGATATATCTAATATTGAGATCAGATATGGGGGCTTGTTAATATTCTATTCCAAGCCACAAAACAGTTAACTTTTTCAGATTTTTTTTTTAACCTTGAAAAAATAGAACCTATGGCACCAGAAGAGTTTGTAGAGGTAGTGTTACTTGGTTTTCTTTGCTTTCTTTGAAGACTTTCTTGAAGAGGCAACTGTCAAAGGTACGGTGTGAATATATGAGCTAGCAGTAAAGGGGTGAATAATGAATTTGCAAGATCACAGTGTGATAAGTCACAAGTGGTGTAGTTCGCAAATCGTTTAAGAAAGATAGTAAGTTCTAATCCTCTCTAAGGCAGTTCTCTACTTTTGTTAAGTTCTGCTTTTATAAAGATAGTTTCTGTTTTAAACCAAGCTGTTATGCTTGTAAGTGCCTTTGCACAACCCCCCACGAGGCAGCCACAAGGCAGCCTAGCCTTTGCACAACCCCCTACGAGGCAGCCACAAGGTAGCCTAGCCTTGGCACAACCCCCACCAGGAGCCTGCGCAACCCCACAGTGAGGACTATGCCCAACAACAACCACAACGCAGAGCACGCCAGCCTAGACAACTCAGCGACCAATCAAGACTCACAAAGAGACGCCAATCAAAGCCCACGAGGGGACACAAAGGGAGGAGAATACAAAGTACTATAAAAGATGGTTACTTGTAACTATTGAGTGCGGTGTCGTGGGTGCAGCAGGAGACTCACCCGGCCGCCCAGCGCTGTTTGGCTGATACCTGTTTGCTTTTTAATTAATAAATTCTTTAATTAGATCCACGTCTCTGATTGGCTTTTTGAGACCTAATTTATAAGAACAGCAAGAAATGAATGTTGGTTTAATTATTTTTACACCACTGAGTAATCCACTTACATAAGCCATTTATTTATTTGCGTATATCAGTCGTCTGCACAATTCTGTGTAGTTACTGTGGTGGTGAAGAGTATTTTGTCTTGGGAGTTGTCCATAATTTACATGACAGTATCACTGAAACTTGTTTTGGTAAGTGCCAGTCTGCCTTTTTAAATATACACAGTATTGATTGAAAAATTGTTCTTGCTGTCTATTGATTCTAGTGAGCTGATGAAGAGATGCAGGTTGGAAGCTTGATAAACTTCTTTTTGTCACTGAAGGGGACTGAAATATGTGAATAATAATATTTATGGCTACCAATGCAAGGAACACCTAAAAGTAGAAAGTGGTGGCTAAAAGAAGACATTCCAGCTGTATGGCTTGTGTGATAAAACTGTTATTTCATATGAAATGTGGTTTTGTTTTCATTTAGGCATCTTATATGTTTAATCTGAAGTGAAATTCTTTATTATTTCAAATTTTGAGCCCATATAAAGCTTATAGTCCATGGTCAAATATGGACTAAATCCTTCCTCTGTTAGAGGAAAATGAAACAGATGAAATAAGGACTAAAGTCCTTGTTTTCTACTACTGTATGGGCAGAGAACTCTGGAACAGAAGTGGAGATGTAGGAAAACTTCTAAAATAGATGAAATCAAGATGAAAAACACTCAAAATTTTATTCAAATGGTTTGTGGGGTTTTTGGTTTTTTGGTGGTTTTTTATTTGTGTGGCAATAAAACTAGATCCATTTTGATGCCACTTCGGGAGTACTGAGGATTTTGAAGGATTGTGAAGATAAAGGTGAGTGGATCTTGTTGAAAGATGAAATGGTTTGTCTTTAGGCTGACTGCTCTCGTGTCTGCTCTCAGGTCCAGTATTTGTTGTTGCTCCTTGTATGTGTCAGAGGCAAGATACAGAACTGCCAACTAACTGAACAGGGTTGCTCATCTTTCTAATTTATTTGCCCAGCAAATCAGTTATCTGTGATAGAAGATTTGAAGAAAAGAGACCTTAAAAAAAGAGTCTGTTCATGCCCATTTTACATCCTGGTGGCTTAGGCAAGTCTCACTGCTGTGCATGTATGTGCCTGCGGGTTCTGAATTCATGGTTTAGCTGTGCAGAAGAAAACGTCCCTTCTCCCCTTAAATGCTTGACCTTTTTTTGGGGGGTGGTTTTTTTTGGGGGTGTTTTTTTTTTGGTTTTCTTTTGGGGGGGGTTGGGGTTTTTTTTTTTGTGTGTGTGTTTGTTTGTGTTGTCTTTTGGGGGGTTTTGTTTTGTTTTTCACCAGGTCTTGGCAGGGTTCTGTACCTGGGGAGGAGTAGCCCCATGCCGCAGCCCAGGCTGGGGGCTGCCCTGTGGAGAAGGACCTGGAGGTCACCAGCTACCCCTGGCCAGCCATGTGCCCTGGGGCCAAGGTGGTGGATCCTGGGGTGTGTGAGGGAAGGCATAGCCAGTGGGTCAGGGAGGGGATCCTGTCCCTCTGTTCAGCTCTGTGAGGCACATCTGGAGCACTGTGTCCAGTTCTGGGATCTGGGCCTGTTGAGCCTTGAGAATAGATGGCTGAGAGGGGCCCTGATTTCTGTCTGTCCCTGTCTGCAGGACGGGCTCAGAGCAGGGACCAGGCTCTGCTCTCTTGGGCCTAGCCAACAGCATAAGAGACATTGGGCAGAAACTGGAACACAGGAAGTTTCATCTAAATATGAGGAAGAACTTCTTTACAGTGTGGGTGACTGAGCCCTGAATAGGCTGTCCAGAGAGGATGTGAAGTCTCCCTCGTTGGGGATATCCCAGAATTGTCTGGACACAATCCTGTGCCATGTGCTCTGGGAAGACCCTGCTTAAGCAGGGAGGTTGGACCAATTGACCCACTGAACTGTTCTATGACTCTTTGATTATTTGCTAGTAATTTGAGGTGTTTTGCTCCAACTGTTTTTCTTCTGAAACTGAGCCAATTAGATCCCATGACGCAAATCTCAAAGACGATCTCTGTGTATAAATTATTACAGATTATTAGTGACTCCTCCTCTTCTGATCCTCAACTCTGAACACAGTTTTGTTCTCATGTGTACAACATCAGCACTTATTGACTATTTTCATTCAAAGGCTGGTAACAGTTCCACTGTAAATAGCAGATAGTGTGATTTAAACTAATCCTGTGTGATTTCAACAGTATGAACTCCAAAGTGGTGACAACTGTTAAAACTTACTTTGAAAGCTCACACATGAGACTTTACAACATAAGAGTTCAGTCTGTACATTAATTAACATCTTTGGATATGAAGTACTGGAAGTAACTTTCTTGTAAATTCTGAGTTATTTCAGAGTCCTTAGAGATAGGCCAGCACAAGCCATTGGTGAGAGACTGGTACCGGCATATGTACACTGTGAACCTACAGAGTATGAGGCTCAGTGTTTCTCAATTTTTTTAAAAAATACCACTCTGACCTTTCTCATGTCTGTGTAGCATGTATAACAAGATGATGCTGTAGTTTTATTTTCCCCCTATGTTTTAACCATATATGTCATTATATATAGTACATAAATGAAATACAATAAAGCATATATGTAGTATATATGTATTATCCACGTGAGCATACCTGTTAGCAGTGTTTGTTTTCCTTGTACAGGTGTGCAGTCTGTGACAGCTCCTGTTGTAATGGCTGTGTATGTGGATCATCGAACGGATGCTCCTGATTCTGTTGCCTCCCCTTTCCATATAGCATGGCATCCACATCATCCACTCCTGGCAGTTGCTTCTGTCAGCACAGCAGCTGGGGGCTGTGTGGATATCTACCTGGAACAGGTGAAAAATCAGCAGCTTTCCTTTTGGTCTTGATACAGAGTCACAGAATCACAGGATGGTTTGGATTGGAAGGGACCTTAAAGATCATCCTGTCCCAAGCCCCTGCCATGGGCAGGGACACCTGCCAATAGACCAGGTTGCTCCAAGCCCCATCCAACCTGGCTTTGAACACTTCCAGAGATGTGAGAGATATGTGAGAGATGTGTGAGAAGTCACAGCTACTCTCAGCAACCTTTATCATTGTCCTAATTTAAAACCTCACATTTTAATCTCTAATTTTGCAGCCTTACTTATTCTCTTTAATTTTCTCTCTGGATTTTATTTATTTATTTTCTCTCTGGATTTTATTTTTATTTACTCTCTGGATTTTACTTATTTATTTTTAAATAAATTCTATTTATTTATGTCTTGTGCTGTCTAGAACACAACAGATTCATCAGTGACTCATTATATGTGTTTTTAAAAAGATCTTAATAAATTAAATTGATCTTTCCTTTGAAATTTTATGTTTAAACAAGCCTATGAGTCTTGTTTGCGATGGTTACTGATTTGCTTTTTGCTTCTCATAGTGTGAGAATTTCAGGCTTATAAGTAAACAAACACATGCTGTTGCTGCTTTAACTCTTAAGTGAATAGAACATACTAAGAAAAGGAAATTAAATCGTTCCACCACCTTGAGACTGAACTGATTTGTTTGACTCAGCTTGTTCCATTTGAGTAGATTGTTTCCTAGTACAGTTTCTGCCTGTGGACAGATACTTCTTTTGCATACTCTAACTTTTACATGAGAGCCTTTTCTAAGACCTAGGTTTGCATAATTTTTAGGGAAGTAGCACTACAAGCTGTCTAGCAGCAGACTTACTGAAACATGTAAGTCTGTTAATATGAGTAGCCTATAAAATGTGTACTTTTCAAAGTGTATTATGAAAAATTGCCATCCAAGCTTTACAAATGGAAATATAAATACATAGGTTAAATGATTCGCATGAAATATTCTTGCAAACTGTGCCCAAAGGAGGATCTACCTTTAAGAGCTGTTGAAGCTCTAGATTATTCTGTGTCCTTAGTGATGTGCCTTATTCTTTTTCAATAGCTGGAATTTCTTTTTACCTTGAAATGTGCTCGAAGCCTTCTTATATCCTTTATATGGGAGAGAAAGCTTGATATTGACTGGGCTGTGAATCTGAAGGTGCTGAGTTTCCATTGGATTGAGCTCACACTGATTTCTGTTTACAGGGAGAACATGTGTCTGATTCCCATGTTGAGAGAAGCTTTCAGGTCACATTACTTGCCTGGCACCCTTCCAGACCCATTCTGGCATCAGGATGGGAGACAGGAGAAGTTCTGATACTGAACAAACAAGACAAGGAGCAGCACACTGTACCTCCAAATCACAATGCCAAAATCACAGTCCTGAGCTGGAGTACAAGTGGCACCTGCCTTGTGTCTGGGGATGGGGTGAGTAAGTGAAATGCCACCTGTGTGTTTGATGTGGAACACAGTCTTGGAAGTTCTTTAATGGGAAAGGATCATGGAATAGAGATCCATAGGGAAGGGACAGTTGTGGGAGAGAAATTTTCTTTCCTTAGGTACAAATTAAAACTGTTAGAGAATAAGATCAAATCTTAGTGTTTTAACTTTTTCTACACTATTTTTCTACAATTAAAAAATTGCTGTTCTGCAATTTTTCTTTAAACAAAAGTGTGTCTAATCTCAATGAGTGCTGAGTGTTGTTGAAGGTTTAAGGCTATTTCGTGGATGGAGTAATTGAGGCATACACAATTGGAGTTCTTTTGCTCCTGTCCATGCACAAATTTTATGGCAGACTCAGGAATACAGGCCAGGTGTTGAGAAACAAATTCCAGCTACAATATATTCATCCATAGTGAGTTCAGAGCAGTGCTCACTTAAGTACAGGAAACCCATGCTAGTATCTCTTTTTCTAGTTTTATTAATGCCTTAAAATTGTGTCATATTGATCATATTGGGAAATGTGACACTTTGTTTCTTGGTGAGCTGGTTGCCCTTTCATATAGTGAAGCGAAAAAGTAGCTATTGAATATTCAGGATTAAGTATTCATAGAAGATTCTGATTTTGCCAGTTCTTGAGTCAGCAAATGAAGAAAAAAAAATCTTAGAAATTCTTATTCTATATAAATCACAGGAAAAGATGATTTAAAATAATAGTTTGTAAAGTTCTGCTGCTGCATTTGACAGAAATGCAGAAATTCCAAATAAGGTGAAAAGAGAATTTATCATCTTCTTTATTAGAGAAGGTGAAGTTCTGCCCAGGCAGAAGATGGACAGGCCTCAGTGTAGCTGAGATCTTAATCATAATGAAACAATTCATTAATGTGGGCAGAGCTTACATTTATGAACAAATTTTTTTTCAAGTTGATTTCCAACCAGTGTCATTATGCTATGATCTGAGGTGCAGCACAGATATGTTTCATTTCCTACATATTTTCCAATAGTTTACAAGGTTATTATTATTATTTTTCCCATGAGGGTTTGTATTCAGGAAACTCCCATTAGCTGAGTGCTGCCAGGGTCATACTCTGCTCATATTAGAGGAAAACCTTTAGAGAGAAGATAAATATTTGGAGCCTGATTTGGTTTCTGTTTTACCCAGAGGGTGGTGGGGCACTGAACAGGCTCCCCAGGGAATGGTCAGAGCCCCAAGGCTGCAAGAACTCCAGGAGCGCTTGGACAATGCTCTCAGTAGGATAGTTGGAGTGTCTGTGCAGGGCCAGGAGTTGGACTTGATGATCTGTGTGAGTCACTTCCAACGGAGCATATTCTATGGTTCTATCTTCACTAGGATTTCTGTCATCATACATTCTGAAATGAAAAAAAAATTGAAAATAACTAAATAAAGTTGGAATAGGATGCTGAGAAAATCAGAAGCTCTTAATTTTTTTTAAGTAAAAATAGCCTGGATGATTTCCACGTTTTGATCACACAAAAGACCTAGGTGCTTTCTCTAATGAAAGGCTAGGTGCCTTCCTATTTGTAAAGCAAGTGGCTTTCATACCATGGAGCTAAAGCTTTGGGTTTTTAAAAACGATTGAGAAGCTACAGCATAGAATCAGAGAATATCTTCATTTGGAATGGACATTTAGGTAGATGATATGGTCAATTTCCTGTGTCCTTTTCGGATATCACTTGAAAACAGACCAGTTCTGCATCCTTTCCAGTGACACTTAGAGGCAGTGAGCATTTTCTATTTCCAATCTCATGTGTTCCAAACTAAGAATTGAGTTTGCAAGAAGGTTATCTGGATAGAGGCTGGAATATCTAAAATAAGATGGAAGGAAGGTTGGCGGCTTTAGAAAGCTGCAAGCTCATCTTCCAGCTTATAAATGGTGCAGGTGGTTTTACTTGGGATCCTTGGAAATTGGTGACATATAAAGCTGATGGAGGAGTGAGAGGAGGAACCAACAAGTTCATAGGATCCGGTGATTTTCAGAGGTAACTAGCAAACATTTTATGAACTGCAAGTGTCGTCTTGGGACAGGAGTTCAGCAGTGTCACATTTGCAGAGCTGAGTGGCATTCTTTAAGCTGCAAGACGCATTGCACTTAATAAACAATTTTGGATAGTGTAACTATTGCCATCTTACTGTTGAAAAGAAATTAGAGCTTGAAAAAAATGGTACCTTGGAAGACCTCAGCTGCATCTTGTGCTGCTTCTCGTTAGAATTGTGAAGATTAAGTGACCACTGCTACCAGTCTTTCACTTCTAGGAGAAGGACAATACTTCATTGAAAACAATAAATAAAAATAGAGCAAATTCTAATACCACTTTATTGTTGTCTATCTTAATGAAATAAAATGAGATTGAATTTGATATTGAAAATTGTTGCTGGGTTTTTTCATGTAGTGCTTACCTGGAGGGTTCCCAAATGCAATTTGGTTTCATAAGCACTAGCGTAGCAACAACCATAAATAATCATCTTAGCATTCCAACTGTGAGGATGTAAGTCAGTTTGCTGGAATTTGTCTCCATTCTTTCCAGTAACTCAGGTGCTCCTGATCTGGCACTGCAGGGGGTGCAGCCTGTGCCAGGCTCAAGGGCTGGCCTGTGTTGAGCACTTGATTAGCTAACCAGCCTTCCTTTCTTTAGGATCTGTGATTATTCTAGTTACTAGATTCTTTTTCTAGAAGTAAATTCTTAAATGTCTGCTTTAAAGAGGAGGAAAGCTCCAGAAATTCAGAAATTCTGTCCTTAGTCTTTCTGTGACTTTACATGTTTAATCATATACCCATGCTCATCTACATCAGTGTTATATTCACTTACTGAGGGATGCATATGCTCTACTATAATTTATTTCAATTGCTAAAATATAAGCTCTCAGACTACTTGCAAGAAAAAACATGGAAAGGACGTTATCAAAACAAATATTTATATCTGCTACTTGCAGAAGAAAACCAAGACTGTTGCATTTAATTGCTCTGACAGTGTAATTTGACTAAAAGTGGATAGGACCAACAAAGTTTTTTTAGATAATTCGATATTAAGTAAGTGAATAATGTAATGTTAAAGATAACTTTGATTCCCTGTGGCTTAGTTTTAAGTGAGAGTAATTGTATGTGTCAACTAAACAAAAGGGATGGTGTTGCTCTGTCAATAAAACATTTATTTTTATGTGCACTGAGTAGCTGGAGTCAGGATTATCATCTGTGTGCAAGGTAATGAATTAACTTGTCTTTTTCTAGCATGGTGTCTTGTTTCTGTGGAAAATGGACCATCGAGGCAGAGTGCAGGGTCCTGCCCTGGTTAAGCAGGAGTATGGGAAATGCTTGTGTCACTGTGTCTTTCGGCCACCCCCTCCTGGCGAGTGAGTATTGGCCCCATCAGAGTTCTGCTAGACCAGGTCTTTGTCTTGTTCCACGGAGAGAACGTCCTACCCACAGATGAACTATTTTAAAATATATAAAACCCTGTTTTTTTCCTAATGGCCCTTTATTTCCAAGCTCTTCTCCCACTCTGGTAGCTGGCTCTGTGTCCTGGCTGCAGTAACAGGTCTTCTTTCTCTTGTCCACATCTTCTGCCTTTTGCTGTTGATTCTTTTTAGTTCTTCTCATTAGCAATGCTCCTGATTGTGGAAAGCCGTAAATACACTGGAAACACAATTGTCGTTATATTATTGTCAAAAATATTTAAATTAAAAGTCAGTTCTTAAACATTATTATTTCTTTCCTCTCCAAGCAAGAAATAGGAAGCAGCTGTAGTAAAAAGAAAAGCTTTCCGTGTCTGGGTTTTTCTGTTTCACATCTCTGTAAAAATAGTTATGCGTATGGAAAAAAAAAGGTGAAACAATGCAAATGAAAATTAATATTAAAATTTTGTTTTGTATCTTTTTGAGTTTGCCCTTTTTTCAATCACTGTATCTTTATTCTCTTTATACAATATGCTTTATTAACTACTCATCCATTCTTTGAGACTGGAACTACTGTTATGAAAGGAATTGGGAATGAAGTATCTCTCTTTGCAGGGACTTTGTACAGCTGGCAAAAGCAGCTGTGAGTGGCGATGAGAAAGCCTTGGATATATTTAACTGGAGGAAAGCCGGAATGGGACCACCTCTGAAAATGGCAGTCCAGGAAGGACACTCCTTCTTTATCGCTTTGACAGATGGTAAGAACAAAACCACTTTTACATTTGGCTGAGAAGTTGTTTCCTTAGAGCTTCAAAATAGTTCAGTGCATGATAGTCTTGTTTTCATATATGCGACATCTGGGGTATATTCATATATCCATCATATTCATATATTCAATGGGGTAGAGTATTTGTAGGAGTTGTAAAATGTTTGGTAAGAAATGAATAAAATTATTGAAATCTTATCATCTTCAGGGAGGTCTTGTTCACAAGGACACCAGAGGTACTGGGTTAGTCAGGTTCTTGAAGAAGTATGAGGAGAAGAGTCTCTAACACCAAAGTGAAGATCAAATTAGGTTTTGTGCAAAGCTTCAAAATAATGCATGTGTAGTGGGTTCTTTTTTCTATAAATAGGCAAATTCTGCTAAAACATACATCTTAAAATATATTCTGAATTTGCTTTTTTTCTCATGCTTTGAAATGATGCTTCTGTCTTACAGAGCAAAAACTATGAGAATCTGCTTTGTTTGTTTTCTCCCTAATACTGTTTCTTCTCTGCATTTTCCTCTTCCTTGACTTTTACTCTTCCCTGTCTTTTCCTATCCGTTTTAGTCTTCTGGGTACTAGTTTGTTCTAAACCAATTTTCTTCCCACCCTAATTCTTCGCATGATGCCATCTATCTCTAACTTGCTCTCTCCGGAGCCAGAATGTGTGTGACAAGTTGCGTAATGGATGTGCTTTTGGTAGGTGATTTGAGTGGGTAATCTTCTTGATTCAAGTGTTAACTGCTCTGAAAACATTTCATTTGTGCTGGTTCTGCAGTTCAGTTACAATTTGATTCAATGTTTTACCAAAACTGACACCCCTTGTTTACTCTAGTAAAGCAGCAGTAGAGCTTGCAGGAGTGGCATGGGCCAGCCATGTGGTTGGTTTGCAGAGCAGTTAACATTGTACCTTCTTTTGATTTGTGAATTATAAGCCTCTTTACTAGATAGGAACCATTTAAATGGAAAATGGATACGGGGCGCTTCATAAAGGTATAAGGAGAAAAACTTTGAGAAGCTGTGCCCGTTCCATCCTCGCCTTCAAAGCTGCTGTTGTGGTGGTGCAGAGCCCCATCTAGGGACAGGCTCTGTGTCCTGCGGGTGCTGTCCTTGGTTTGGGCCTCCTTGTCAACCTCAAATGTCTCAAATGTCAGTCAAATGACACTGACTGTTACTTGTGAGCAGCCTCATTGCTTAGCTTGGTTTGGGCATATGTATTTTGGACTCGATTCTTAATCTAGTTAGTGATCTGCCATAACTCCCAAATGTCCTGAGAAGGACTTGGGGATGCTTGTGAGTGAGAGCTGGACATGCCCTCGTTATATGCGCTGGCACCCAGAAACCCACTGTGTGCTGGGCTGATCCCATGGTATGGGCTGTCGCTGTTGAGCCGCTAGCAGAGAGAAGAATCCAGTTCTCAGTGGCAAGAAGGAAAAGGCCTTTATTGTTTTGATTTCATCATATATATAGAGTTTTCAAAAGTCACCCAGATTGGTCAGTCAAAAACCTCCCCCTAGGCCTGATTGGCCAGGTTTGCACCGTCCAAGTCTTGAGACACTGTTTTTAATAACATCCAGACTTTATCTTTATTTATAAAACACAAAAGGATTTCTCATGGGAAAGACCTGTGCTAGCCACAATGGGCAGCAGAGGAAGGGGCAGATTCTGCCCCTCTGCCCCACTCAGGTGAGACCCCACCTGCAGAGCTGCCTCCAACTCTTGGGTTCTCAACACAACAATGATATGGCACTGTTGGAATGAGTCCAGAGGAGGCCATGGAGATGCTCCGAGGACTGGAGCTCCTCTGTGCTAGACACAGGCTGGGAGAGCTGGGGGTTTTCACCTGAAGAAGAGAAGGATCTAGGGAGACCTTAGAGCCCCTTTGACTGCTGTCCTAGGTTGCAATATAGATGTCTTCAGTGTTCTATTACCACAAGCTGTGGGGCACTGGTTGTTCTCTCTTGCTATGACTCACCCCTGATAATGGGTGATGGGCCATCAAGAACCCACAGCAGGACTCATGGACTTACCTCACATCCTATTGTGACATGCTCCGCCTAGGAGAGAGGAGCCAGGCATTCCCACCTGAATATAACCTGATTTTGGAACTGCACAAAGAAGCCCTGTCTACTGGATTCCCAGAGGACAAGAGCTACCACTGGACCTTCAGGTGGAGACCAGACCTTCCACAGGATCACCTCTTCAGCCTAACTGCTTCACTTGGACTGCTGCTACCACCCTGACTAACAGGGTGTCAGGTTGTATCTGACTCTGTCAGTGTTTTTTTCTCTTGTATTATTGCACTTTTTAAAATTTTCCTATTAAATTATAATCCTGACATGCGTTGTCCCTTTGGCTTGTTTTCAAACTAGTACATATTTTGGCACCCAATGTGAAGCACGACCTGAGGAAAAATCAGAAATATAATTCTTTATTACAGAAATCTATTCACCACGATGCTCAGCTTGTCTATGTGGGTACTGTGTCTAGCTCTCTATATTTTTCCGAACATGGGAAACTATCTGCCTGTTGTATTGCGCCTGTTGAGACCAGGGAATGGCATGAGAATTGCTTTATTGGTTTATTATGCCTATTGCATGATAAGCTGCAAGGTGATGAATGCCTTTCAGAATATATGCTCAATTTGGTCTGCCTGTCCTAGTCTGAGCTGCTACGTCTGGGACCTCCTCAGCAATCACACCCAGCCCCTGGGGATAGGAGGAGAGAGCGGTTTCTTTCAGCCTTTCAGGCCAGGCACAGCAGTTTTTGGCAATATTGAGTTCCATCTGGATGTTAAGGATGTCATAATCTTCTTGTCAGTTCTGTTTTCTTTTTTCTCTATGACTGGCACCGTGTACATCATGCTTAGGAACAGAGCAATACTTGATGTGGTACAGCGTCTTCTTGAGGAAGAGGAGAAAAGAAGCAGGTCAGCAGGCACCATGTCCACGCAAACTGCCACCAAGAGAAAAAGAACCAAAAGATCAGTCAACATCTCCACACAGACCATCACCGAACCAGAACAGCCAAAGCCGGTAGCAGTTGCCCCCATCCAAATAAAAGAAATCAAAGAGCAAGTCAAGTCCGCATAGTGACTGACGAGGATGCGGCAGGACCATCACACCCAGCAGAAGAGAAGAAGCTGGAGATCATCACTCGTTCTCTATCCCTGGGGGAGTTGCAGGACCTACTGAGAGAATTCACCCGGCAGGTGAATGAGCCCATCCTGACCTGGCTGCTCCGCATCTGGGATGCTGCAGCTAATGACACCATTCTGGACGGAAGTGAGGCCAGGCAACTGGGATCCCTGTCCTGGGATGTGGTCATTGACCAGGGGACTGGGAGAACCAAGGAAACTCTCAGCCTCTGGCGGCGACTCCTGGCGAGTGTACAGGACAGATACCTTTGCAAAGAAGACCTCCAGATGTACCAAGGCAAATGGAGCACGAATGGAACAAGGTATCCGATGCTTGAGGGAATTGGCCGTACTAGAGATCACTTTTTCAGAAGATGAAAGATTCCATAAGAGCCCAGATGGTGTCCAGTGCACTTCACAAATGTGGCTAAGATTCGCACAGCTCAGGCCAGAGATATACTCTCGTTACCTAGCGACACTGCAGTGGAGGTAAGGAGAGGACAAGGTGGGCGTGTTAGTCAACAAACTGAGAATTTACGAGGACACTGTCACTGCCCCATTACGCACCCATGTCACATCAGTAGAAACAAAGCTGACTGAGCAAGTCCGGAGCTTGATTGAAGAGAGCCACCAGAAACTGAGGAAAGAGCTTAAAGAAGGAATTTACCATGCCTTACCGGAACCCACAAGAGTCTCTGCCATCAGGAGCAGATGTCCCTCAGCCAGGGAAAGAAGACAAACTCTGTGAGGTAACCTCTGGTTTTTCCTACAGGAGCATAGAGAAGACATGAGAAAGTGGGATAAGATACCCACCTCCTCTTTAGCAGCCTGGGTATGCGAATTGAAAAAGAGACATCCATCTGAGGAGGCTCATCTAGGTTCAACACTGCCCCAGTGTCCCGTGGACAGAACCCCAGAGGGTATAGGAATGATAATATGACCAGTCCTCTTGAAGAGACTTCAGGAACACATTTACAGGAGGAGAGCATCGTGTACCGTGACGAGGATTAGAGGGGCCCTGCCTCTAGCCAGATAGAGGAAAGGGATAACCGGATCTATTGGACTGTGTGGATCCGATGGCCTGGCATGTCTGACCCACAAAGATATATGGCTTTGGTTGATATTGGCGCTCAATGCACTCTGATGCTATCCAGGTATGTGGGGACAGAATCCATTTCTAGTTCTGGGGTGACAGGAGGATCCCAGCAGCTGACTGTACTGGAAGCTGAAGTCAGTTTAACTGGGAACGAGTGGCAGAAACACCCCATTGTGACTAGTCCAGCAGCCCCATGCATCCTCGGCACATACTGTCTCAAGAGTGGATATTTCAAAGACCCAAAGGGACATCACTGGGCTTTTGAGATAGCAGCCGTAGAGAGAGAAAACATCAGACAACTAAATACCCTGCCTGGTCTCTCAGATGACCTGTCTGCTGTAGGACTACTGAGAGTTGAAGAACAACAGGTACCAATCGCCACAGCAACAGTGCACCGCCGGCAATACTGCACCAACAGACACTCTGTGGCCCCCATCCATAAGATGATTCGTGAACCGGAGAGCCAAGGGGTGGTCAGCAAGGCCCGTTCACCCTTTAACAGCCCTATATGGCTGGTGCGTAAGTCCAGTGAAGAATAGAGACTGATGGTCGACTACCGTGGCCTGAATGAAGTCACGCCACCACGGAGTGCTGCTGTACTGGACATGCTGGAACTTCAGTACGAGCTGAAAACCAAGGCAGCAAAGTGGTATGCAACCATTGATATTGCCAATGCCTTTTTCTCCATTCCTCTGGCAGCAGAGTGCAGGCCTCAGTTTGTTTCCACCTGGAGGGGTGTTTAGTACACGTGGAACCGACTGCCCCAGGGGTGGAAGCACAGTCCCACCATCTGCCATGGGCTGATCCAGGCTGCACTGGAAAAGGGTGAGGCTCCAGAACATTTGCAGTGTATTGATGACATCATTGTGTGGGGGGACACAGCAATGGAAGTATTTGGGAGAGGAGAGGAAATCATCCAGATTCTTGTAGAAGCCGGCTTTGCCATCAAGAAGAGTAGTCAAGGGACCTGCCCAAGAGATCCAGTTCCTGGGACTGAAGTGGGAAGACGGACGGCGTCAGGTTCCTACTGAGGTCGTCAATAAGATCACTGTGATGTCTCCACCAACTGGCAAAAAGGAGACACAAGCTTTCCTAGGCACCATAGGCTTTTGGAGAATCCACATTCCTGAGTACAGCCAGATCGTGAGTCCTCTCTACCTCGTAACCTGCAAGAAGAACGATTTCCACTGGGGCCCTGAACAGCAGCAAGCCTTTGCCCAGATCAAACAGGAGATTGCTCATGCAGTAGCTCTTGGCCCAGTCAGGACAGGACCAGAGGTAAAGAATGTGCTTTACTCCACAGCTGGGAGCCATGGCCTGTCTTGGAGCCTTTGGCAGAAGGTGCCTGGCGATACTCGAGGCTGACCACTGGGATTCTGGAGCCGAAGTTACAGAGGGTCTGAAGCCAGCTACACCCCAACAGAGAAGGAAATCTTTGCTGCCTATGAAGGAGTCCAAGCTGCCTTGGAAGTAATTGGCACAGAAGCACAACTCCTCCTGGCACCCCGACTACCGGTGCTGGGGGGGCATGTTTAAAGGAAAGCATCCCTCTACCCACCATGCCACCGAAGCCACATGGAGTAAATGGATTGCCCTCATCACACAGCACACCCATATTGGAAACCCAAATGGCCCTGGGATTCTGGAAATTACAACAAACTGGCCTGAAGGTGAGACTTTTGGATTATCTTCAGAAGAATGGGAGGAGCAAATAACATGTCCTGAAGAAGCACCCCCATATAATGAGCTGCTGGAGAGTGAAAGACGTTACGCCCTCTTCACTGATGGTTCCTGCCGAATTGTAGGCACAAATCAGAAATGGAAAGCTGCAGTATGGAGCCCCACACGACAAGTTGCACAGGCTACCGAGGGACAAGGTGGATTGAGTCAGGTCATAGAGCTGGCTTTGGATATTGCCTAACGAGAGAAATGGCCAAGGCTCTATCTCTACACCGACTCCTGGATGGTAGCCAACACGCTGTGGGGATGGTTAGATCACTGGAGAAAGGCCAACTGGCAGCGCAGAGGAAAACCCATCTGGGCCGCTGAGATTTGGCAGGACATCACTGCCTGGGCAGAGAAGTTGACTGTAAAAGTTCAACACATGGATGCACATGTACCTAAGAGTCGGGCTAATGAAGAGCATCGTAACAACAAGCAGGTGGACTGAGCTGCCAAGGTGAAAGTATCACAGGTAGATCTGGACTGGCAGCACATAGGAGAATTATTTCTAGCTTGCTGGTCCCATGATGCCGCTGGTCATCAACGGAGAGATGCAACGTACAGATGGGCTCGTGACCGAGGGGTGGACTTGACCATGGACAGTATCTCACAGGTCATCCACAGCTACAGGACCTGCACTGCAATCACGCAGGCCAAGCAGGTGAAACCTTGGAAGCATGGCAAGTTGACTACATCACCCTTCCCCAAACCCTCCAAGGAAAGCACTACATGCTGACCATAGTGGAAGCAACCACGGGATGGTTAGAGACCTACCCTGTGCCTCATGCTACTGCCTGGCACACCATCTTGGGCCTGGAAAAGCAAGTCCTGTGGAAACATGGCACCCCTGAGATAATTGAGTCGGACAATGGGACCCATTTCAAGAACAGCCTCATAAGCACCTGCGCTAGAGAACACAGAATTGAATGGATATTCCATATCCCCTATCCTGCACCAGCTGCCGGGAAAGTTGAACGGTGCAACAGACTACTTAAGACAACTTTGAAGGCACTTGGTGGGGGCGCCTTCAAAAATTGGGAACTGAACTTAGCAGAGGCCACCTGGATGGTCAACACAAGAGGCTCCATCAATCGAGCTGGTCCTGCCTAGTCAGAGCCTTTGCACAGAGTGGATAAAGTCCCTGTGGTACATATGAGAGGTATTTTAGGTGTTTGGATTAGTCCCACCTCTGAAGTCCCACCATGGAAAGGCAAACCTATCCATGGGATTGTTTTTGCTCAAGGACCTGGTTACACTTGGTGGGTAATGCAGGCAGATGGGGAAACCCGTTGTGTACCACAAGGAGACCTAATCTTAAGTGAGAACTGTGTGTAAAGATTTTCATTATACATACACACACAAATATATATATATATATATATATATATGTAGAAATTAGGGGTGGATAATGGCCTAGGTTGCAATATAGATGTCTTCAGTGTTCTATTACCACAAGCTGTGGGGCACTGGTTGTTCTCTCTTGCTATGACTCACCCCTGATAATGGGTGATGGGCCATCAAGAACCCACAGCAGGACTCATGGACTTACCTCACATCCTATTGTGACATGCTCCGCCTAGGAGAGAGGAGCCAGGCATTCCCACCTGAATATAACCTGATTTTGGAACTGCACAAAGAAGCCCTGTCTACTGGATTCCCAGAGGACAAGAGCTACCACTGGACCTTCAGGTGGAGACCAGACCTTCCACAGGATCACCTCTTCAGCCTAACTGCTTCACTTGGACTGCTGCTACCACCCTGACTAACAGGGTGTCAGGTTGTATCTGACTCTGTCAGTGTTTTTTTCTCTTGTATTATTGCACTTTTTAAAATTTTCCTATTAAATTATAATCCTGACATGCATTGTCCCTTTGGCTTGTTTTCAAACTAGTACAACTGCCTAAAGGGGCTCCAAGACAGCTGGAGAGGGACTTGGGACAAAGGGTCTGGAGGTACAGGACAAGGGGCAGTGGCTTCCCGCTGCCAGAGGGCAGGGTTAGATGGAATATTGGGAAGAAGTTGCTCTCTTTGGGGGTGTTCAGGCCCTGGCACAGGTATTCCCAGAGAAGCTGTGGCTGCCCCATCCTTGGAATGGTTAAAGACCAACTTGGACAGGGCTTGGAGCAACCTGGGATAGTGGAGGTATCCCTGTCCAAGGCAAGAGAGTTGGAAAGAAATTAATTTTAAAAGTCTCTTCAGACCCAAACTGTCCCATGATTTAACAAGATGAAGATATCTGTGCAGTGTTTTATTTCAGGGAGAAAATAAAGCAGTGGGACAGGACTTGAAATTTTTTTTAATATAGCTGGAATGTAGGGAATGGTATTATATTTGCAAGAGTTTTGGAAATTTAAACATTCTTTTTAATCAGATCAATCATATAATCTCTTGGGTGCAACATTTTAGTGCCGATCCTTAATGTTCATTCTTACAGACTTGTGTTTTCTGCCTAAGCTATTAGGGGAGATGATATTCAATTTTGTAGTTTTTTTGATTTGCAGTGGTGTAAAATGTCACCCTTATATAATACCATGATTTGCTAAGAAATTGTGGGTGTGGCTTGAGATCTGTCAGATTTTGATGACATTGGTTTCAGTGATTTTTGTAATACCGCTTGCAAACTACTGTACTGCTTAGAGGGGGTTTCACTGCATAAATCTATGTTTGCAATAGGCACAGCCAAGGCAAATTTTATGAGGTTCAATAACGCAAAATACCATGTGCTGAACTTGGATGACAGCAGTGCCTTGAGGCTTGGGAGAGAGTGGCTGGAAAGTGCCCAGCAGGCAAGGCCCTTAGGGTGCTTCGTGACAGCAGCTGAACCTGAGCCCGGGTGTGCCCAGGTGTGCCAGAACGTGAATGGCACGTGGCTTGGATTAGCCATAGTGTGGCCACAGTGACCATCCTCTGTGCTGGGCGCTGCTGAGGCACCTCAGTTCTGGGCCGCTCATGACAAGAAAGATATTAAGGGGCTGGAGTGTGTCCAGAGAAGGGAACAGAGCTGAGATGAAGGGACTGGAGTACAGGTCTGATGAGGAGCAGCTGAGGGAGCGGGGCAGTTTCAGCCTGGAGAAAAGGAGGGTCGGGGGGCGATCTCCTCACTCTCCACAACTCCCTGACAGGAGGGTGCAGCCAGGTGGGGGTCGGGCTCTGCTCCCAGGGAACAAGGGACAGGAGTAGAGGAAGTTGTGCCAGCGCAGGTTCAGATTGGATATTAGGGAAAATGTCTTCCCTGAAAGTGTGATCAGGCACTGGAATGGGCTGCCCAGGGCAGTGGTGGAGTCACCATCCCGGGAAGTGTTCAAAAACAACTAGTTGTGGCACTTCATGATGTGGTTTAGTGGGTGTGGTAGTATTTGCTCAAAGATTGGACTTGATGATTTTGGAGGTCTTTTCCAACCTTAATGATTCTGTGATTCCATGATTTATAGAATACTACAACTTAATGAAATTATAATGGCTTTTAAAATGTTCATAGGCGCCGTAGTTGCTGTGGTCAGTCTTTTCAGAAAGATAGTGTCCCATTTGCCAGTGGAATTATGGGTTAAAGCTGAATTTGGCGTGTGGTGCAGTGTTTCCTAAACAATAAAGAGCTTCAGGGCCACAGTTTTCTGTCATCTAAACTCTGCTGTAAATTGAACCAGTTCTTAGCTGCTATTCTTCTTTCACGGATTTTTTCCAAGACTGAAGATTTCAGAAGCCATCATCCATATAGAAAGTTTGCTTGCAGTTTAAAATTATTTAAATTATTCCCCTTTGGATTTTCTAAAGAAAGAAAAATATGCATTGGCTTATTGCTCTGGTCAGCTATCGTAGTCTGTATTCTGAGACAAACTACAAGGTGAAAGAATTGTTATTTTTACCTTTTCAGTACTTGAGGAATGTTTTATTAAGGTAGAAGGCAGCAACTTTGGCTTTTGTTGCTAAAAGCTATTGACATAAAATCTGCACCTTGTTTCTTTGTGCTGCAGGTTCGGTGCACTATGTGAATGAGAAAGGGAAGACAAGGCAGGTTTTGTCCATGGACAGTCTGGTCCGAAAGCTTCTGTTGCTAGAGGAAAGAGACGTTTTACTTGTAATAACAGAGAATCTGCAGTTGTCTTTACATGCAGTTTCTCCAGAGGGAGAGGCAGAAGAGCTCATGAAGGTAAGAGTCATACTACAGAGTAAAGTTGCAATATTTATTCTTTATAAGTATTTGTTTGGGGTTTTTTGATTACCACTGCTTTGCTTTCAAATGAATCAACTCTCGTTTTTGTTTCTCAGATAATACCTTGATTAAGAAGCAACAATAGCTCATCTAAAAGTGGAAGAGAGTGATGTGTTACTGAACTTGGAAAGATGGTTTTCATCTTGTCTTTCTGTTTTTTCGTAGTTTCTTTAATTTTGACCCTATCTTAATCCTTTTACACTTAATTTAATTTTCTTAGTGAATTAGAGAAAAATTGGAAATGACAGCTGTCCTAGTTGCAGAGAGGGTGGAGCTTAGCACTGTGTAGGTGAGGCTAAGTTGTTTTGCTATACCAACTACATCACCACTGGTTTCGGGGAGAAAATGCACACCCCAGAAGTGGGCCTCTCTCTCATGGGAAGGTTGTCGCCATCAGCCCTGCAAACTCCATCATCTTTCCCTGCCATTCACTCTCTCCCATTTTCTCTGAGATGCACCTGTGGAACATGGTACTGAAAGGAAAGTGGTGGAACAGAACTGACATGTGCTGAATGTCAGCACTGGAGGCCCCCAGTGCAGCCAAACTAGATAATTTGGTTATCCAGCTGAGCCCAGTCCTGCCAAACATATTCCAGCTAAGCCAAGCCAAAAGGAATGCAGCAGAATTGTAGGGAAGTGGCAGCAACCTGCAGGACCAACTCCCACCATAGCAGAGCAGTAGAAGTGACTGTACAGACACTTACGTGGAACTGAGCCCAGTGGAGCTGCAGTGCAACCCGTCTTGGATGACCCAGCTTTCAGGGAGTCTGTTTGCCATTATTTTTTGTTGTCTTGGCCCGGGGGGCAGAAAGCCCCCTGCCAAACTGTCTTTGTTTGCGGCAGCATGTGGGAACCTGGGGAAGTCATGTGGACGCAACCTACGGGGAGCATCCACCATTTTCGTTTTGGTCTCAGCAGACACATAAAATGAATTTTTCGTGGGTAAAACTCCTTCTGGATTTGTATTTTTTTTAAAAGTTCATATTGCTGTTGTTACTGTGTGTTTCTTATTCCATTACTTTTTGCTTTCAGTAAATTATCTCAACCCACAGTCTCTGCTTGTGTCCCTCCCTTACCAGAAGGGGCAGGAGAAGGGGTTATGGCTTATTTGGAGTTCAATTTTTTGCTGGTGTTCAACCACCACATTTAATTGGCGCCTAACATAAAGCTCAAGAGGATTGAGGTAACTTTGATCTAAGCATTTGTGTTTTAGGTAGAAAACTCTCTGATTCCAGCGTTGCTTGGTCTGTTCATGTGGGTGTGATACCTAACCCTGTATATGGAGTATGTATGCTATATATCTGCCATGGTGATCTGTTTCAAAGCAGGGAGAAGGATCAAGATTGCTGTACTCTGTGATACCAGTTTCTGGCATGGTAACATCAAAGGCAATGGGAGGTCATTTGGGATGTGTCTCAAGTGTTGTTCTCCTGTCCTGGCCTGGGCTCCTACCTCTGAGGATTCATTAATAATCATACCCAACCTGTGGGAAGAAGAGGAAAGGATGGTTTTTCTCAGCCTTTTATCCTCTTCTCCTCCTTCAGGTCTGCTACAACTACTTTCGAGAATTTTGAATTCTCATTGGGTGTTAAGGGAAGCATACCCTCAATTATATGTCTACTATGTCTCCTCTGTTCAGTCTACACCATGTAAAGATTCAGGACAGAGATTTCTAGGAAAGTTGTCCAGAAAAGGGAGAAAATGGGCCAGCTTTTGAAAGAGTACTCTGCTCCTGACTTGGAAGTTCACCCCTGAACAACTACAAGACCCTGATGAAGTGGCAGGATGTTTGAAAGAAAATTGCAGTGGTGGTTCCAGAGAGGTGCGAAGTTATGGAACACAGTGGACCCTACCTACAATTTAGTGAACACTGCTTCTTTCTATACAACACCCTTAGAGGGAGGAGGAGGAAAGCAGAGCAACAGGCACCACGGCCATTCAATCTGCAGCTGAACCACAAGAACAACCTGTGCTAGGAGCAGTTGCCTGTATTCAGAAGAAGAAATCCAAGACCAAATCAGTTCATGTAGTGAATGATGAAGAGGAAGCAGGGCCCTCACAACAGGAGGAAGAGGCAAGGCTAGAGATAATCACCTGACCCCTGTCCCTGGGTGAGCTGTTAGACATGCAAAAAAATTTCAGTCAGGTGAGCCTCCAGTCAGGTGAGCCTCCAGTCAGGTGAGCCCCTGATGGCGCTGCTCTGATGCTGGGCTATCATGGCCCATGATATGAAATCAGATGGTAGTGAAGCCTTGCAACTGGGATCCATGTCCTGGGATGCGAGTATTGATTGGGAAAATACCAGAAACTCAGCCTCTGGAGGCAACTCCTGTCAAATGTGAGGGAAAGGTTTCCTTGGAAAGATGACCTTTTAGTGCACTGAGACAAGTGGAACACCACGGAGCAAGGTGTCTGGTACCTGAGAGAATTAGCTGTGCTGGAGATAATATTTTCAAATAACAGGCAATTCTCTGCTAATCCAGATGACATCCAATGTACACAAAACATATGGCAGAAATTCCTACAGAGCGTGCCAGTGTCATATGCCAACTTGTTCGGAGTGATGTCATGGAAGGAAGACGAACAAAATGTGGACAATTTGGTTACCAAACCCCAGATATATGAAGAAACTATCTCTACCCTGATTTGGGCTTCTGTCTTCTCAGTGGAAAGACTGACTGAGGATGTCCAGAAATTAAAAGAGACAATTAAAGAGGAAATGTCTCACACCCTGCCCTATGCTATTGCAAAATGCTGCTTGTGGTTAGACCCCAAAAATTCACTTTCCTAAGATGTTTTTTTCTTTTTATCCAAGACAGAAAAAGACTGGACACTTGTATATTACAGGAGTGTCCACTTCTTATTGATCATTACTTATGTTTGACTAGAAGTAAGATTTGGTATTTCACATTTTAAAGCAATCTTTATTAAATTCTAGGAGAAGATCTAGTGCAAGAGAAAAATACTGCTCCTTATCTCCTTAATTAAGCCACTACAAAATTTCTTTTACTAAATTTGTACATTGTAGTCTTGATGCATTTAGTGGTGATCACTGTCTGAACTGTCTGAATTCACTGTCTGAATATGTTTGTCTGAATTGACAGGTAGGTCTAGTTATTTTTATATTTTTACTTTTTAGCCAAACTATGCGGTTTGGCTTACTGTCCTTCAATGTGTTCCTCCCACCTTCTGTAAATTTATTTATTTGCTTATGGTTAACAGGTGAAGTTGAGTGGCAAGACTTGTCATTCTGCGGACATGATTCTAATAGACCATAGCCTGGTTGTTACAGCATTAGGTGAGACAGTCATCAGGTAAGAATGAAAGTTGTTCTGGCTGCCCCTGAGAAGGGCCATCTAAAAGTCAGTCTGTGATGAACTGAATATTTTGCTAAAGTTTTGGTTGGGGTTTTTTACCAATAATGAAAAATTCCCAATATTTCCCAATTTTGTCAAAATAAGTAGAGAAATGAAATGAAAAACTGTTTTCTCAAGGACAGAAACGAATTTGTTATGGCAACCAGAAGAAAGTGCTTACTTTTCAGCATGTTTCTGTTATTGTAATATAGGACAAGTATTTCAATTACTTCTGTTTCCAATACTTCAAAATATGTTGCTTTGCCATGTTGTTATGTTACTGTGTTCTGTGGTTTTGCCTTTTTGCAATCTTTTCTTCCTTGTCTTTACTATGACCTGTTCTACCTGTTTCCTCTAACCTTTTGGGAGGGTGGGAATGTTCCATTAATATCAGTAGCTCCCTTTATTGAGACTCTGTCTGCTACTATCAGACAGAATCTTTTGTTAATTTTGTGAGAATGCAATAAAAACTAAGTATCAAGAAGGAATAGTTTCATGGTGATACTTAGCTCTAGAAAATAAATCTGGAATCCAAATGACTACTGGCAAGGAATATTCTTAAAATAGAGGAGGAAGCATATTGAGGGAGGAAGAAAATTTCAACTAGCCCTCACTTTTTTCTTTTTTTCTTAAAGCTGCACTTGCTTCTGACTTCCTTCTTCATAGGAGAATATCCCTAAACATGCTGCAGATTAAAAAGTCAAAGGAAAAGGAAGGAGGTCTTTAAGAAATTCACATTCCAGAGGCAGCTGCTGACAATTTAATTTTAAAAATTAAATGATCTAGGTATTATGGAAATAGTAAATTAATGCCATTTACAGCATCCTATTGACAGTGTTTGGCAAAACACCTGGAAATAAAAGCATTTTTAACACTCTGGTTTTGTGTGCCTTAGGTTTTGGGACTTGGATCGAGATGAGAATGATGTGCTCTCCCTAGATGTGCAATTTGGCTTTGACAGAGGAGAATGTATTAACTGTGTGTCTTACTGCAGTGCTAAAGGTGAGAAATAACATGGTAGCTGTGATCGCTGGTCCTAAACCTTGTCAAACCTCAGCCTTCCATGCTCTGTAATCATTTCCATATGTTTGTCTTGTGGGTCTTGAGAATCTTGAGGATCTCAGTGGTAGTATGTGATGTAGAAGATTTTAGTCTGGATCAGAAATGTGCCTTTTAAAGGTGCAGGGAGATAATTTGATACTCAACTACACTTGGACTCACTGTAGAGTTGTCTCATGGCATACGAGCTGGATTCCCTTTGATACAAGTACCCCTGGAGTACACCTAATGCACTCCAGAGTGTTTTGGGCATTCAATCTACAAGCCTGCACTACAGCTAATGCAAAATAGAACTTACCGGCATGTATTGTGTAGATGCCAAGTCCTTACTACAGATCCTTTCTACAGATCTACTCCTGGGCATCACCTTATTTGCTAGTGTAGGCACAGCTGATGTCTGCTAGAATGGTTTTCAGTGGTTGATGGCCCAAGGTGACTACAAAAACAGCTATTTAAAAATAAACACAAGCCATAGGAGGAATAGCTGAGGTCACTTGGTTTGTTCATCTTGGAGAAGAGGAGACTGAGGGGAGTGTTCATTGGGCAGCTTCCTCACGAGGGGCAGATCTGATCTCTTGTTTCTGTGAGCAGTGACAGGACCTGAGGGAACAACTGGAGCTGTGTCCAGCCAGGGGAGGGTTAGACTGGATATCAGGAAAAGGTTCTTCCTCCAGAGGGTGATCAGGCACTGAACAGGCTCCCAAGGGAAGTGGGGATAACCCCAAGGCTGCCAGAGGTCAAGGAGTGTTTGGACAACACTCTCAGGCATGTGTTGAGATTCCTGGGATTGTCCTGTGCAGGGCCCAGGAGCTGGACTGGATGATCCTTGGGGTCTCTTCCAGCTCAGGATATTCAGTAGTTCTATGTTATAAGAAATGGTTAAAATGAAGTAATTGTCTGATACATTTAAAAAATAGTTTCATTTGGTAGCTTGGAAGATGCACCTTGCCACATGGAACTTCTCCCATTGTTTCTCCACAAAAGTTCTCCAGTCCAGGACTAGGATGTTGGTTTGCAGTGAGGCAAGAAATCCTGCTGCTGGAAGGTGGCTTCTCAGTACCCAAGAACCAGAGTTGTCTTACATTATCTGATGTGGGTTTGTTTTTCTGAAGTCCAAGAATAAATGCCTGAAATGTTTCTGAATGGCAGGTCTCTTGGCAGCTGGAACTAGCAAGGGGAGAGTAGCAATGTGGAAGAAAGCAGCAGGATCTGATCAGAAAACATGGGCTTCCGAGGGCAAGGAGAAGTGGACGTTCCAGGCATCTACAGAACTTGAAGGAAATGTCGCTCAGATAAAGGTAAGAAAAGAGCCTCCTTGAATGTTAGTGGGGCTTCACAAACTTTAAATTAATAGGTTGCCTTTGTGAAACAGATGAATATGATCTCCATCATACGGATATGTGTTCCAGCAGAGGCTGGCCCTCCTTCAGAAGTAGGAAGAAAACCCCTGAAAATGAAGTAACTTTTAAAATTGAAACAGGCAGAAATACTCCCTGTTTGTAGCTAGAGTCTCCATCATGTGGCTCATTGGCAAACCCTTTTGATTCTGTTCCCTGAAATTATTTTCTGGAAAAAAAATATTACCGGGAATGTCAATTTCACATAGATTTATTAAAATAGCAAGAAAATCTGACTAGATGCATGATTTTATTAATTAATAATTTTTTCTATTTGTCACTTTCTCAATGTAAAGTTTAATATCACTGGTAGTTGTAAAAATAAAAATATGTATTTACAACCAAATATTCTTTAGTGAGAACATGTGCCATCTAGAAGGGAATGCTATGTCTTTTAATGTATTGTCTTATTAAGCGTCAAGGTGCAGCATTTTTTATTTATTTGGAATATTTTCATTTGTCACAATGAGATTAAACACTGGCATTCTATACCTAATAGCATTTTGATATATGCAGAAGAGAAATGCTGAGTGGAACAATCATAAAATTAAATTTTATAGGTTTTATATTAATGAACAGCTTTTTTTTGCCACCAATATTCTGCTAAAAGGCAAAGCTTGTGCTTTAGGTTCTCCAGCATCTTTGGTTGTTGGTTTTTGTACCATATTACGAAGTTTTTTCAATTTTTCAGTGTTTCTGTTATACTTCACATCATTCTGTTGCCATGCTTTGTATGTGAGAACAATCCCCATTATTTTTCATAAAGAAAGAAAATCAAATATATCTGGTGACTTTCAAGGGAAAGTAATTTTATGTTCGCTATTATTCTGTTTTCTCATAAGAGTGTAAAGTATTTAAAAAGCAATGGCATTTTCTTGCTTTGTGTTTGTATCGATCAAGGGTCTGTAACACCATCCTACTCACAAAGTTAAAACAGAAGTGCCATGAAAATGGTGAATCCAGGTATTTTATTCACAAGCTTCAGTAACAAAAGGTCCAGGGTATAGGAAATAATATGTACCATAAGTATCTCATATATCTGCTAATAAATTGTGGGAATGGAAGAGATATGGGTGATTGTGTCAGCTTTCCCATTCAAGCCTTTTCCAGATAACAGGATGTGGAGTACTGTCCAGAAATAGCGCCTTGTTCCCAGCTCTGGGAGCATAAACAAAAGCATTGCCAAACAATTGTCAGCAATCATGGTGGATTTATCTCATCAAGATGTCTTTAATTATGGAAATACTAGATTATTTTTGTTTTAATTCTTGCACTCCAAAAAATATTTTCTAAAAGATTAAAAAAATTGTTACATGTGTAATCTTCTGGTAATTCCTGTAAAAGCCTTTTCCTATTTTACCATTAAAAAGTCAGAATTGAACTTGCGTACCAGGGTGAGGTCAAAGGGCACCAATAACTTCATTTGATTCCATGCAAACCTTACCTTAATCAACCTGATCTAATGGCTTCATAAGAGCTGGGGTGGAAATTCTTTCTAGCTCAGCTATTCTGCAGTATAGTACCCCTTAACAGCAGCCAAGGGTCCTTAAATGGTAAAACAAACGGAAAACCCCCGTGCAAAATAGCTTTTTTTCTTAAGTCAGTCGTTGTGTGTAGAAAAGGGCAACAGAGCTGAGATGAAGGGACTGGAGCACAAGTCTGATGAGGAGCAGCTGAGGGAGGTGGGGGGTCCTGGCCTGGAGAAGAGGAGGCTCAGGAGGAACCTTCTCACTCTCCACAACTCCCTGACAGGAGGGTGCAGCCAGGTGGGGGTCGGCCTCTGCTCCCAGGGAACAAGGAACCGGAGTAGAGGAAGTCGTGCCAGCGCAGGTTCAGATTGGATATTAGGGAAAATATCTTCCCCGAAAGTGTGGTCAGGCACTGGAATGGGCTGCCCAGGGCAGTGGTGGAGTCACCATCCTGGGAAGTGTTCAAAAGCTATGTGGATATGGCAACTGGGGATGCGGTTTAGTGGTGAACAATAGTGGTGGTGTTAGGTTTATGATTTGACTTGGTGATCTTTGAGGTCTTCTCCAAACTTTGTGTTTTTATGATTCTGTGGTTCTATAACCTTCATAGAATAAATTGTAAAAGAGTTAGTAGCTGGAATATGGAGATTCTTCCAGGAGAAATAGAGAAGTGTGCTTTTGGACACCCATATTTATGCATGTATTTAGCTTGCTTTGTTAGGGGATTTGAGCTAAACTGAAAGAGCTGTCAAAGCTGCTAAAAGAATATGGTGATGTCCTGGTTCTGGCCAGGACAGGGTTAATTTTTGCAGTAGCCAGGAGAGGGTACTGCAATAACCTCAGGGACTCGGAGGTTATTCTGTACCACCCCACAGCATTTTCCAGGAATGGAGGAAGGCCTTGCATACAGGTTGGGATAGCGTGGCTGCAGTCAGGTTGCATGTGAATCACTCACGTCTGTCTTGTATGCTTTTGTCATTAATATTGTTGCTGTTAATTTTCTTATCTCATTGCTGTTTCCAGTAAATTGTTCTTATCTCAACACATGATTTTTACCTTTTGTGCCTTCAATTCTCCTCTCCTGCCACAGCAGGGACGGGGGAATGAGCAAGTGGCGCATAGTGTCGGTGTGAACATTAAATTTTAGCATACCATTCCTAAACCACAACAGATAATCAAAAAGAAACTATTCATGCACTTTGCTTTCACACATTGCAGAGTTACTAAACCCTTTAAATACCTGACGCCCTCTTGCAGCAGTGAATATGGTGCAATAAGATCTTCAAGCAGTGAATATGGTGCAATAAGATCTTCGAGAAAAAAGTTGGTTTAATTTAAAAAACACCTCTTCTACTTAGACTAAGGGAATCTGAGTAGCTGGGTGTTAGCAGTTACGTTTTCTCAAAATAATTTTTTCCCATTTTTTGTCAAGGAGATGCAGGGGGGGGCTGCTTGCTAGGTAAAATGGCAGAGATGAAGACAGAAAAGGAATGGCCAAGTACCTTGACATACCCCTGAAATGGTTTGGGGGGAGGGTAATGGGGATTTTTTGGCAGTCTCTTAGCTGGAGCAGTCTTTGCCCTGCTTGGAGGGGAGACAATTGCTGGTTTTGGTGCTGGACTTCTCCTGCCCAGGGGCTTGGTGCTGCTGTGGAATTCTCCTTGCTGCCTGTTGGTAAGCCAGCTGCTTGCAGGAGCTGCTGGTTGGCTGGGACTTTTCAGCACTCACCATTGCTGGAAGACCTTCACCATCTGCAGGGGAAAACCAGGCCCCCCAGCCCCTCTCTCTCTCCAGAGACAGGGTCCCAGCTACTGGTTGACTGGAACCTTGGCAGCTGCCATCCCCACGATACTGCACGGGACATGTGAGAGTCTGGGGAAGCTGAACTCCCCACCTTCTCTCTCTCTCCCCAAGGCCACCATTAACCCCTGGGGAGGCTCAGGGCTCGCATTGGAGCATTGCCTGGATCCACGGGGGAGTCACTGCAGCCCCTCTGCCTCTCTGCTTCGCCTGGGCCAACAAGGCCCCCTGCTGGTTGTGGTTGTAACTACACCAAAGGGGAAATTGCCTAACGGGTGGGAAAACTTCTGGTGTGGGTTTTTTTGGTGTTATTTTTGTTGTTGTTGTTTGGGTTTTGTTTGTATTTTTTGTTTGTTTTTTGGGTTTCTGTTTGTTCTGTTTTATATATATATTTATTAATAAAGAACTGTCATGCCTTTTCCCATATTTTTGCTTGGAAGCCCTGTATTTTTGAAGTTATAACAATTTGGAGGAAGTGGGTCATCTTTCCATTCCAGGAAGGTTCCCGTCTTTCGTTGGCAGACACCTGTCTTTTAAAGCAGGACACTGGTTAACAAGCGTAACAGTTTGAATCTGTAATACTTCCCAGTCATTCCCTATGGTTTGTATTCAGATAATAGGACTTTATGTATGTATAAAAATATTTATTCTGTCTTTCCCCATGTCATTTCTCTTGGGACATTATTGTGACATTTCAAGACCAGATATGAAATGTTATGGTTTTTCTTTTCCTATTACGTACAGTGGGGCTCCCGAAAAAACCTGCTGGCAGTGAACAACATCAGCTCTGTGGTGATCCTCAGTGAGCAGGCCATGTTGGCACATTTTCATCAGCAGGTGGCTGTGGTACAGGTGTCTCCCAACCTCTTCAATGTGACGATCTTTGGCACAGGAACCACTCACAGCCTTCGTGTTGATATGAATGCTAATGGAGTCTTTGCTACTAAGGTTAATTGGTTTGTTTTTTATTTTTCATTTGTTTGCCTAATCAGTTGCCTAGTTAGGTTTATGGAGACCAAACTTTCTAAGTCTTTAACATAAGCCTTTTTTTTTAATATTCAACTTAGTGTGCTATGAAAGTATTGTGATAGCAGCAATGGTGCTGTGGTGGCGCTATTTTTTTTAAGATAGCACAGGGACTCAGGAATTTTCTAGGGTGCTCACCAGAACCCAGAGAACTTCTGGGCTGCTAGAAGCCTTCAAACCCAGTGTCCAGGGGAACTAGTAACTGTTGGTTATTGTAGGGGAGTTCTTGCTGTGTTACTGCATGAATTCCTGTATTCCAAAAGGATCTGAATGTATATATTTGTTTGGTGTTTTGTTTGTTTGTTTTAGGATGCTGTAGTATTCTGGAATGGGAGGCAAGTGGCTGTATTTGAGTGCTCAGGAGATACCTTCAGAAGTGCAGGTAGGACTTAAAACATTGGACAGAGTTGGAATGCTTCTTTTCTTCCAGAGTTATATGTTCATTCATGGTAGCTGATGCACTGTACTCACAGAATCACAGAACAGTTTGGTTTGGAAGGGACTTCAAAGTGCATCTTATTCCAACCCCCCTGCCATGGGCAGGGACACCTTCTTCTAGACTGGAAAAAACCCTCAAGGCTTAAGAAAAACTTATCTGATGTAGCTAAATTATATTATACAAGGCCTTGCACAAAACATGGCATGAGGCTAGAACTACTTATTTTTATGGTTTTTTTAAGTACACCATTGATGTTGGTCAAGAGCAGCATTTTTGTCCTGCTTTTGTAGCTATGGCTCCTGTTGCCTTTACAGGTAAGACATGGAAATGGCTATTGAAGGCTTTTCCACTTTGCTTGAGAGAAAGTGTAATCAAGGTTACATAGCACTTACATTGGAGCTGGGAAGGAGGCTTTTTGTCCCAGTTCTCAAGAGAAGTTAAAAATTACAGTAAATAGTGCCAAGTAGAGTAAATTTGCTTTTTAAATGATTAATTCTCCCTAAATATTTCTGCCTTGAGAAATAAATGATGCAGAATTCCATGAGCCCCATACAAAATCGTGAGATTTGCCTTTTAAGAACCATTAAGTGTTTTCTGCTTGTCTATATTTACTGATATATTTTATAACTTTTCCATGCTGGATCATTGCTTTATTATCAGCAAGGTCCCAACAATCTACACCACTTCTGAAGTTATTGCAGAACCACTATTCTAACAGATTCTGTTATCCCTCCTCAGTAGCAGTTCAATGAAGGGAGAAGTGAATTCTCTCACCAGAACCTCACATTGCACTTTTTTTTTCTTTCTTTCACTGCCCATATCAAGTCTTCGCCCTTCCTCTCTCACTTGTTTCCATGGACAGAGTGTACCAACAGCTGTTTGCAGTGGGAACTCCAGCTTTGAATGTAGCGGCAGAATGGAAGAAGGCTGAAACATTAAGGAGTTGGGATTCAATAGTGACTGACAGATTGAAAAAGGGATTGGTGCAAGATAGTGGAAATTGAATGCTTTAAGTTACATTTTTTTTCTTTTTACAGAATATATTTGTTGTAATGATGGCTTCGTTGTGATTGTTCCAGGTGCTTTCCTTTGTGACTCTCCAGTTCTGGGTGTGCATGGAGAAAATCTGTACACAGTGGAACCGTATCGGATCCAGGTCCGCACCTGGCAGGTAAGGACTGAGAAAACCATGAAAGGGCAAATAGGCCTTATTATTTTCTAAGATTGGTGTGAGAGCTTAAAAGTTAAGTAGATAATCTTTCTAAATCTATTAACTCTACCTTGTCATAATACAGTGCTCAAAATAAAAAGTATTTTGAGTATTTTAAAAAGTCTGCCACTTTGAACACTAATGCACTCTAACTAATAAGTATTTACAGACTTTAAGATTATCTAAATTGCATGCAGGTTGAAATACATATGATACTGTCAGAAAGATGAGCATGTTGAATCTTCTTATGAGATAATGAAAAATACCACTTGAACATTTTGTATGAACCTTTGCAGCCTCTGCTAGTCTGTGAGAATCAAAAAGAGAAATCTAATTATCAGAGTTCTGTGATACATAATTTTGCTTAGGAAGTAAATATATTTTAGAATGGGTGTGATTTATTACATAAATACAATGTGTTTGTTTTTACAGCTGTATATTTAAGGACCTTCAGGTACTTGCTATTTCTGTATCTCTTTAACTCGGTAAAGGTTGTGTTACTAAAAGGAAATTATTGCAGAAAGATGCCTTTAAATTTAGACGTTTTTGAGGTTATGTACATACCTGAAACCCAGATTGCATTTGTGTGTGTATGTTTCTCCAATTTGTTTGGAGTGATTCATCTAACACAGAAGTTCAGCTGTTCGTGACTCAACTTGGTGACAAAATAAGTCCCTTCTAGTGAGGATGTGGCCACACAAACCTGGTGTTACACATTTCTTCCCAGGGCACAGTTAAGCAGCTGCTGGTGTTCTCCGAAACAGAGGGGAATCCATGTCTCCTGGATGTCTGTGGGAATTTCCTAGCTGTGGGAACTGATATGGCTCACTTGAAAATCTTTGATCTCTCACGCAGGTATTAATAAAGCTTTTAAAATAATCTGTTTATAGTTAAGCTTATATTTTGTGGGGAATCTTCAACTGTTTTTGATTTAATGAAAAGCAACAATCCCTTTGAATCTTGAGACAGTACATGCAGCCTGTGTAAACTGATGGCTTCTTTCCAGAGCAAGGGAGGAACCACGGAATAATTAGGCAAGTCATGGATTGATGATGGTGATGATGATGATGATGATGATTATTTTTAAAAGAGGATACCATGAGGGATATTTGAGTGCATTTAAAAGTGTGTGGAGAATTTATGGAAGATCAAGCAAGAGTGTCCCATGTTTCTTCTGATAATTTGAACAAGACTTTAATCTCAAAAGAGTTGAAGTAAAGAAAGCTAGGTCTCATATCTCCTCATAAACCAGCAAACTTTTTTCAGTGAATCTATGGAGAAAGTGAACCTAGAACTACGGAAACTCTGTTCTTCCTCCTGTTTAGGTTAAGAAAGAAGTTTACCTGACTTTGTTCAAACTTTGCTGTACTTCAATACTGACAAACATGAAAAAGATGATGACATGACCTTCATTTCAAAAATTTAGGTGCTAATGGCAAATATAATTTTGAAAAGCTGAAAAACCTCAAGAGTGAAACACATTTTGTTCTTCTTTGCGTGCTGTCACCAGAGGAATGCTAAAGTCTAGTTAGTGGCCCACTGGAAACTACCTGGGTTGGGATCACACACATTCCACCTGGAACACAATTTGAAGGTTATTAGATTTGGGCAGGTTGTAATTAGCATAAATATTGGATTATGATGTTTGATAGTAAGAAAAAAATAGCTTCACTCATGCATGCTATGATAAATTTTTGTATTTGGTACTGAAAATAACCCTTCTCTTTTTAAAATTATGACACTCTTTAATTTCAGGGCACCATAGTTGGCTTAGAACAAAGGTTATTTTTATAGAATCAAAGATTTTTTAAAAATGAGACTGTATTATAGGATTAAACTGCTGTCACTTCAAATTACTGTCAATTCTTTGTGCTGCATTATTTTGTTTCATTAGATTTGTCTTCTTTGTTGCTGACTGATTACTGTGTTTGTATCTGTACCAGCAATAAGATTATTTTGAGATAATAAAATATATTAATGCCCCCCACCAATGACATTTCTTTACTCCTGCTCCACAGAGTAAAAAAGTTCATACACGAACTTTTATGTGATGGGCTCTATTCAACATTCATGGTACTGTTCAACTTACTTCTGTAGGAAAAGTAGGCCTCTGTATTCAGAATTCTGGTCAGATGTTCTTGCTGTATAGCCATGTTTTGGGAATCCTGTAGAAGCATTGAAGTTTATTCTTGCTGATTCATTGAGGAAAGGGTGTCCATTAACTTATTCTTGAAAGAGAGGCAGTGGCAGCAATCCTCTGGAGAGGAAGCTGGAGTCTGGGGCAGTGGTGTCATACAGTCAGAATAGTTTGCTTAAAAGCCTTACCCATAATTTGCTAAATGTTTTGGCTGATGCATATTGCCAGTTGCTTACCATCATATAATTGAAGTTTATTCCTTCCCACAGAGAGGCAAAAGTGCACTGCGACAGCAAGAGTTTATCCAAGCTGCTCCCTGGCCACGGAGACATTGCATCTTTGAAGTGCAGTGCTAATGGCAGCAAAGTCAGCATCCTTGTCAGCAGGGTGAGGCACAGCTCGTCATTCACTGTCTGTGACTTGCCCTTCGGTTCATAGACTGGTGTGGGTCAAGATTACTGAGGATGCAAGATGCACTTCTCAGAAATAAAGCTACCTGGTCCAGGCAGTGTATTGAGTCGTGTAGCAAAGTGTCATGTCCCAGCATTAATTAATGTCTCTTAAGGATTTGTACTGTGTTGGGAACAATCCAGAAAAGGAAGAAATATTTTAGTTACAAAATCTGCTTTGTAGCATTTCAGAGAAATCCAAGGCTGACTTCTTGGAGTAGAAAAACAGCCAGGAATTTTCTGGTATTTCTTAGTAAGAATGACCTTGTGTGATTACCAGCAAAGAAAGCTGGGAACATGAAGCAGATGGGATAAACATACTTATTCTTCTTTTTGACTGCATGCTCCAGCAACCTTTGTTTTCCTTTCTTGTAGGCAGATGGGAGCATCGATTCCAAGATCTGTTTCTATGATGTTGAAATGGACAAAGTTACACTCTTTGATTTCAAGGCTGAACAGGGAGATGGTAGAGAGAACCTTTCTGTTGGACAAGGCATTGGCAAGTAAGGAGCTTTTACTTCAAGAAGCATTAATAGTGGATTTAAGATGGAAATCTGCCCTGTGGAGACAAGCATATCTTGATTCTGACATTCCTCTGTCTTGTGAAGGAGCTTGTATGAATTCAATTATTTATTTTTAAAGAACTAATTAACACTGGTGAATTGTATGTCCATCAAGCTGCATCCCTTTCTATTCCAACGTGAGTTAGGGAGTGTCAAGTGAAGGTCCCAGAAACCAAGCTCAAAATAAGCAGGAGGCGATTCTTCAGCCAACATGCAGCTGAGCTAAGGAACTCCTTGCAAAGGCAGTAGAGATGATGAAGGAGGGGCTCATGGAGATATTGGACAAATTCATAGAATAGAAATGCAGGGAGAGTTATTAGCAATTTGGAAGCCACATCTAGCTAAAGAAGTCGTTGAGTAGAGGATGATTTGGTGTAGGGGATGATTTGGTGCAGAGGTATTACATGACTGGAATCAGGCTCCAGATCAATAAAAAAAGAAAAATCTTGGAAAGCTACCCTTCCTTGAAGAGTTTACATAATAGGAACTGAAGAAAGGACATTCTGAAGGTCCTTGTAGGAAAAAAAAGTATTTTTTAAGTGTAATAAAAGTTGGATTTGTGTGGGTAAAAACCCATGGGATGTCTCTTTAGAACTGACACTTTTCTGTTGATGCAAACTGTTCTGCATTAGAAATCCTAGCAGCACAACGCAGTGAAGTAGAAATACTTGTGAAAGTATGGTGGAATATTAGGGTACAAATTCCCATTTGGTTTTACAATAATTTTTGTGACTGTATTTTTCTTAAGAAAAACCAGCATTGGAACAGGTGGATTGATTTTTTAGCAACTATCTGCTGTGGGCATTACAAACAAAAAAAGGAATTACTCTCTTTACCACTGAAAGCCAGAAGAAACTACCCAGCTCGTCAAAAACTAAGGCCAGTGCAAATCTGGGGTCTTATGTCCTGGTTAGTTGTGCAGCAGTGTAGTCAAGAGTAAGTGTGGAAGTTGTTTCCAAGTGCAATATCTTGTGTAGCCCAACAGAGGCCAACCCAAGCCAGGAATGCTGTTTCGCTGTCTGAGTGCTTATTAGCGTCTGTGTGAATAATCCACTTATCTGTGCTTTCTTTTAGAGGATCTTCAAATTAGAGTGAATAAACTCAGCAGAAAGTGATAAGAATCTACACCTCTCCTGCTTCTCTTAACCTACTCCTGCAGCAAAATCTAAATGCTGCCGGGATTTTTTACACAAACCCTGTTTTTCAGTTTGCAAGTTACTGATTTTGAATTCTGTGGCAGGGAGAGGACTTAGAGTATTTCTGCACCTCTTTGAATCTCTCTTTTAATTTGCTCTCTACTCCAGTCCTCCCCACAAAGTCCACACTTCAGTGGTGACAGCAAGGGAAACAATACTGTCATGATGTCTTTGGTTTCTCTGTAACATAATTTCACATATTTTCAGAAGAATGAATACTAAGCCATTGCTAAAATAGTGCGATTCTGTATGTCTGTAGTCTTGACATGGCTGACACTGAAGTAGTATTGAAATGCCCAAAGGAGGCTGTAAGATGTTATTATTTAAACTGCTGTCAGAGACTGGCTTTCCCAAGGCTGCAGAGGAAGTCCTTGTGCTTAATGTGCTGTTCCTCAGTGCCTCAGAATTATTGAGATGCAGTAGCCAGGTGATGGTTGGTCTCTTCTCCCAGGTAACAATCAATAGGATGAGAGGAAATGGCCTCAAGTTATGCCAGGGAAGGTTTAGATTGGGTATTAGGAAAAATTTCTTCAGGGAGAGTTGTCAGGCATTGGAACAGGCTGGCCAGGGCAGTGATGGAATCACCATCCTGGGAAATGTTAAAACAATGTGTGGATGTGGTAGTTTGGGACATGGCTTAGTGGTGAACATGGTGGTGGTGCTGAATGCATGGTTGGACATGGTGATTTTAGAGGGCTTTTCAATCTTAAAGATTTCATGGTTCTATGACAGAGCTGAGGTAGCCCCTGTGTTACAGCACCTCCACGAGCAGCAGGCACTGAGGTAGGTCATTTGAAGAATGATCAAGTGTTTCTGTAGGAGCTGCAGTCTCAGGGGAGGCAGATTTTGGGTGCCTATTTTTATAGGCAGTACCAGCTTTTCTACTTCTACTCAGTTCTACATTTACTACTAAAATGCTTTATGTCCTGTCACCATTGTCAGTGTAACAGACCAAACTAAAAGTGTCATTGCCATGTGTCGAATGTTAGGAGTCAGGAAAATGTATACGGTTAATGTTCTAATGCAGTGTAAATAACTGAGCATCAGCTGAGAATGATCCCTTGTCTAGTGCTTTATTTTCACTCGTGCATCGAATGGCCTGGAATTACTTTGTCTCCCTTTCTACATTTTTTCTTGTCTCTTGGTAGGTCTGTAGTGGAGTATCCAGAGTTGCACAGTCACATCCCTGCTTGCCATTTCTGGGACCAGAGTGAACCAAGACTTTTTGTATGTGAAGCAATTCCTGAAACAGGCCTCCAATCTCCAGACCAAAAGAAAAACCAGACTGAGGGCAGAGTATGATCTTTTTTATTTGTTTTATCTTGTTTTACATGGCGTTCTTCCCATTGAAGTAATAAATCCTTAGTCCTTCATTAAGGATGTAGGAGTGGGTAGTACACATTACTAAGTGTGAAAATGAATAGTGAACTCTGTGTTTGGTGTCTGTGCTTCAGGCAGTCCCTCTACGGCAGCTCTGTGGTTTGGCCCAAGCTTGCATAAGGTGAAGAAGGAAAAAGTGGGGATTTCTTTAGCCATGATAGAATTTTGGGGATGACCATAATGAATGTTTGTATCTGGACTACAGTTTTTTCAGATGACATTATTAGGTGGATTGATAATCTAGAAGTTTGTAACTTTAAAAATTGCTGATTTTGTATCTTGAGTCCAAGCAGCAGGAATTAACTTGATAAAATAACAGGGACATTACTGTTAAGGTGAACAGAGAAATACACTCTTCCACACAGTCCCTCCCATCTTCTGCTTTTGTGGAGAGACATCGTACATTTTTATGGGACTTCCCAAATTATCTGTTATGGTCTTTTTTTACATTAGAAAAAAAATTTCATTTTTATTTATCAGAAATCAAAGATTTCTTTCATCACACCAACAATTCCTCCCCTCTTCCCCTGCTACTGTGCTTATAGTGCTCTGTACCACCTTGTCTGTACAGAACTGTCTATCCTGCATAAACATTCCATTGGTTTGAAACATCCATGATAATCTTAAGTTTTTGGATTTGTGCCTTATTTTAACTAAACCTCATAAAATTAGAGATAGAAAGCTCTTTGTGTCTTTTGTTGGTTAAAATGACCTTAGAAGAACCATGAGAAGATCAAAGTAAAAAGGAGAAATGGGATAGGGATGTCTCAAAGGCCTGGCTACGGTCTTTTAGCAAAGAGAAGAACACATAAGGCTAATACTCCTCATGTAAAAAGCTTTAGAATATTTGGCTTCTAAATAAAGTTGGAAAAAAAAAGACACAAAAGGAATGCAACTTACCTTTTGCCCCTTATTCAACAGGACTTCTTAATGTCTGCTTATGCTTTAGAAAATGAGAAGTCTCATTAACTTCTGTTGGAAATAAATGTTATTTTGACTTGAGTCAAGTCAATACTTAAACTGTTAGAGGAACTATTATTGAATGGATGATATATTTCCTGGGAACTCAAAGTAATCAGTGAGCTGATGAACTTACAGTGGGAATAATGTAATGTTTAAAAAAAAAAGTTGGAAACAGGTGTGGCTGCCCCATCCCTGGAAGCATTCAAGGCCAGGTTGGACAGGGCTTGGAACGACCTTGTCTAGTGGAAGGTGTCCCTGTCCTGGCAGGGTTTTGGAACAAGATAGGTTTTAAGGTCCCTTCCAACCCAAACCATTCAATGATTCTCTTATTCTGTGATTCTGTTTCTTTGCTCTGAGCCAGATCTGTCAGAGAGATGCCTGGAGCAGCAATCTGTGGCCGGGGCTTCTGTCTTTATGGTGGGAGAAGATGGTTGCTGAGGCAGAGGTGGAGGTCCCTGTACAGGAGGACCAGTCTGGATGCAGAGCAAGGTGCTGGCTGCTCACTGTCGGGAGGAAGCGTGCAGCTCTGCCCTCCCCAGCAGCTGTGTGTCTGAATGCATAGGTCGTACTGTTGTCAAGAAAAGCTTCTGCCAGATGAATTTGGAAAATCAAAACAAAAAGAAAGAAGGATATTGCAGCATAAAACCAAAACAATGCTTTGCTTCCTTTTCCAGATGGATGTTTGGATTATATCATTCTTCAGCACTGAAGAGCATGGTCTTTTGCTGCAGGACAGCTTTCCATTGCCTTCATCCTACCAGGTTCTTCTGGGCATAGAGGTGCCACATTATTACTTTGCAAAAAAGGTGAGGTAATCTCTAAGGATTCCTTCCCTTCCCAGAAGTTCAGACTTTCCACTGTGTAGGGATCAAATTTAACTAAATTGAGTCTGGGGTAGGTAGAGCAACTCCAATGACAGGGGATGCATCACATGTAGAAATGGCATAAAGGTAATTCTGATGCAAATTAACTTGGCAAAATTGTGGAATTTGTAATGAGATGGCTTTTTATGGGTATTGCAAACTGAATGTGATGTACAAGTGTAGGAGAAACAGGAATTACCAGGTAGTGCAACTGAAAAAGGGATGTGAAAAAAATTCTGCTTTATCTAGTCACTGTGCCTATTGCAAGTACAAGAGGGGGGTGTGTGTGAGCTTTATGTAGGCTGTAAGAGAGGACATTTCATACTGGCTTTGGGAGAAGCATCCCACTTCCTTGTTGGAATGAAGCTTAATCTCCAAGAATACCTAAGACAGCAAGAATAGTCATCTTGCACTGTCAAGTGCCTGTGTGCTGCAGATGTGAGGAATGCAGGCTCTGACTTCTAAAACCTGACTTTCAATCCAAAATTATTTGCATCTCAGGTAAATAATACCTTGCATAATTCCATGCATACTGGGTGAGCTGCAGCCTTTCACCCACAGATTGGTTTCTGGTGAAGCTTTGACCTATGTACCTCTTAGGATGATGATTTGCTCTGTTCCTGTCTTGTAGGGGGAGTGTAACATAGCCCATTTATTATACAAAGGTATTTCATTTTGTAAAATCTACAGGAAAATAATATTAATGAGACTTCTAATCCTCATATACTTTGGGAGCACTATTAGACAGGGAGAATGTATCTACTTGTTATGTTCAGATTCAGAGCAGCACTTTGCAATTCATCCCCTTCAAAGCACAACCTGTTGTTAGTCTTCCTGTGCAGACTGAGCCTTTAGAGTTTGTCTTGGTTTGAAAACAAACCAGTGGGAGATCACAAGTCAAGATTGAAATTAAAAATAAGTGAAATAATACAAGGAAAAGCACTGACAAAGTCAGATACAACCTAACACCCTGTTAGGGTGGTAGTAGCAGTCCAACTGAAGTAGTCCAGTTGAAGCTGTGATCCTGTGAAGGTCTAGTCTCCAGCTGAAGATCCAGTGGTAGCTCTGGTCCTCTGGGAACCCAGTAGACAGGGCTAGCTCAGGCAGTTCCAGGGCCAGGTTATATCCAGGTGGGAACACCTGGCTCCTCCCTCTTCAGCAGAGCATTTTACAATGGGACGAGATAAGTTCATGAGTCACACGGTGGGTCCCTGATGGCCCATTGCCTGTCATGCGGGGTGGGTCGTTAGGAAGTGATAATAGCTAACGGATGGCCCATTGTCTGTCATCCGGAGTGGGTGATAGCAGCTAATGGCCCACAGCTGGTGGTAATAGAATACTTAACTACATCCATATTGCAACCTAGGACATTATCCACCCCTTATTCTATTACCATCTACACAGTTCTCACTTAAGATAAGGTCTCCTTGTGGGACACAACGGGTTTCCCCATCTGCCTGCATCACCCACCAAGTATAACCAGGTCCTTGGGCAAAAACAACCCCACGGATGGGCTTGCCTTTGCCTGAGGTGGGACTAATCCAAACAGTCTTTCCTAAAAAACCTCTTATGTGTACCACAGGGACTTTATCTCCATCCACTGTGTGCAAAGGTTCGGACTCAGCAGGACCGGCTCGATTGATAGAACCCCTTGTGTTAACCATCCAGGTGGCCTTTGCTAAGTTCAGTTCCCAATTTTTGAAGGTTCCCCCGCCAAGTGCCTTCAAAGTTGTCTTAAGCAGTCCGTTGCACCGTTCAACTTTCCCGGCAGCTGGTGCATGATAGGGGATGTGGTATATCCATTCAATTCCGTGTTCTCTAGCCCAGGTGCTTATGAGGCCATTCTTGAAATGGGTTCCATTGTCAGACTCGATTCTCTCAGGGGTACCATGTCTCCACAGGACTTGCTTTTCCAGACCCAAGATGGTGTTCCAGGCAGTAGCATGAGGCACAGGGTAGGTCTCTAACCATCCCGTGGTTGCTTCCACCATGGTCAGCACGTAGCGCTTTCCTTGGCGGGTTTGGGGAAGTGTGATGTAGTCAACTTGCCATACTTCACCATACCTGTACTTTGACCATCGTCCACCATACCACAGAGGCTTCACCCGCTTGGCCTGTTTGATTGCAGCGCAAGTCTCACAGCTGTGGATGACCTGTGAGATGTTGTCCATGGTCAAGTCCACCCCTCGGTCACGAGCCCACCTGTATGTCGTATCTCTCCCTTGATGACCAGAGGCATCATGGGCCCAACGAGCTAGAAATAATTCTCCTTTGTGCTGCCAGTCCAGATCCACCTGTGACACTTCCACCTTGGCAGCTCGGTCCACCTGCTCGTTGTTACGATGCTCTTCATTAGCCCGACTCTTAGGTACATGTGCATCCACGTGTCGAACTTTCACGGTCAGCTTTTCTGCCCGGGCGGCGATGTCCTGCCAAATCTCAGCAGCCCAGATGGGTTTTCCTCTGCGCTGCCAGTTAGCCTTTCTCCAGCGATCTAACCATCCCCATAGCGCGTTGGCTACCATCCAGGAGTCAGTGTAGAGATAAAGCCTTGGCCATTTCTCTCGTTCGGCAATATCCAAAGCCAGTTGGATGGCTTTAAGCTCTGCGACCTGGCTCGAGCCACCTTGCCCCTCGGTAGCCTGTACAGCTTGTCGTGTGGGGCTCCATACTGCAGCTTTCCATTTCCGATCTGTGCCTACAATTCGGCAGGAACCATCGGTGAAGAGGGCATAGCGTCTTTCACTCTCTGGCAGTTCATTATATGGGGGTGCTTCCTCGGCACGTGCTACTTGCTCCTCTGCATCTTCTGAAGATAATTTAAAAGTCTCACCTTCAGGCCAGTTTGTTATAATTTCCAGAATCCCAGGGCGATTTGGGTTTCCAATACGGGCACGCTGTGTGATGAGGGCAATCCATTTGCTCCACGTGGCATCAGTGGCATGGTGGGTAGAGGGAACCCTTCCCTTGAACATCCACCCCAGCACTGGCAGTCGGGGTGCAAGGAGAAGTTGTGTTTCTGTGCCGATCACCTCTGAGGCGGCTTGGACTCCTTCGTAAGCTGCCAAGATTTCTTTCTCGGTGGGAGGGTAGTTGACTTCAGACCCTCTGTAACTTCGACTCCAGAATCCCAGTGGTCGACCTCGGGTCTCGCCAGGCACCTTCTGCCAAAGGCTCCAGGACAGACCATGGCTTCCGGCTGCAGAGTAAAGCACATTCTTTACCTCTGGTCCTGTCCTGACTGGTCCCAGGGCTACCGCATGAGCGATCTCCTGTTTGATCTGGGTGAAGGCTTGCTGCTGTTCAGGGCCCCAGTGGAAATCGTTCTTCTTGCGGGTTATGAGGTAGAGAGGACTCACGATCTGGCTGTACTCAGGGATGTGCATTCTCCAAAAGCCTATGGCGCCTAGGAAGGCTTGTGTCTCCTTCTTGTTGGTTGGTGGAGACATCGCGATGATCTTATTGATGACCTCAGAAGGAATTTGACGCCGTCCGTCTTGCCACTTTACTCCCAGGAACTGGATCTCTCGGGCAGGTCCCTTGACTTTGCTCTTCTTGATGGCGAAACTGGCTTCCAGGAGAATTCTGATGATTTTCTCTCCTTTCCCAAATACTTCCGTTGCTGTGTCCCCCCAAACAATGATGTCATCAATATACTGCAGATGTTCTGGAGCCTCACCCTTTTCCAGAGCAGCCTGGATCAGTCCATGGCAGATGGTGGGACTGTGCTTCCACCCCTGGGGCAGTCGGTTCCACGTGTACTGCACACCTCTCCAGGTGAAAGCAAGCTGAGGCCTGCACTCTGCTGCCAGAGGAATGGAGAAAAAGGCATTGGCAATATCAATGGTCGCATACCACTTTGCTGCCTTGGATTCCAGCTCATACTGAAGTTCCAACATGTCGGGTACAGCAGCACTCAGTGGTGGTGTGACTTCATTCAGGCCACGGTAATCCACTGTCAGTCTCCATTCTTCACTGGACTTACGCACCGGCCATATAGGGCGGTTAAAGGGTGAGTGAGCCTTGCTGACCACCCCTTGGCTCTCCAGATCCCGAATCATCTTATGGATGGGGGCCACAGAGTCTCTGTCAGTGCGGTATTGCCGGCGATGCACTGTTGCTGTAGCAATTGGTACCCGCTGTTCTTCAATTCTCAGTAGTCCTACAGCAGACGGGTTATCTGAGAGACCAGGCAGGGTATTCAGTTGTCTTATGTCTTCTGTCTCTATGGCTGCTATCCCAAAAGCCCAGCGATGTCCCTTTGGGTCTTTGAAATATCCACTCCTGAGATAATCTATGCCGAGGATGCATGGGGCGTCTGGACCAGTCACAATGGGGTGTTTCTGCCACTCGTTCCCAGTTAAACTCACTTCAGCTTCCAGTACAGTCAGCTGCTGGGATCCTCCTGTCACCCCAGAAATGGAAATGGATTCGGTCCCCACATACCTGGATGGCATCAGGGTGCACTGAGCGCCGGTGTCAACCAAAGCCGTGTATCTTTGTGGGTCAGACGTGCCAGGCCATCGGATCCACACAGTCCAATAGATCCGATTATCCCTCTCCTCTACCTGGCTAGAGGCAGGGTTCCTCTAATCCTGTTTTTGGTGCACGATGTTCTTCTCCTGTAAATGTGTTCCTGAGGTCCCTTCAAGAGGATCAGTCATATTATCACTTCCATTCTGTCGGGGGTTCTGTCCACAAGAGACTGGGGCAGTGTTGTACCTAGATGAGCCTCCTGATGTGGATGTTTCTGTTTTCAATTCACGTACCCGGGCTGCTAAGGAGGAGGTGGGTTTCCTATCCCACTTTCTCATGTCTTCCCCATGCTCCTGAAGGAAAAACCAGAGGTCACGTCGTGGAGTTTGTTTTCTTTGCCTGGCTGGAGTACGTCTGCTCCTGATGGCAGAGACTCTGGTTGGTTTCGGTGTGGCATGAAAAAATCCTTCTTTGAGCTCTTTCTTTAGTTTCTGGAGGCTCTCTTCAATTAAGCTCCGGACTTGCGCGGCCAGGTTTGTTTCTACCGATGAGACCTGAGTGCGTAGTGGAGCGGTGACAGTGTCCTCGTAAATTCTCAGTTTGTTTGTTAACACGCCCACCTGGTCTTCGCCTTCCCTCCACTGCAATGTTGCCAGGTAACGAGAGTATATCTCTGGTCCGAGCCGCGCGAATCTTAGCCACATTTGTGAAGTGCACCGGACATTATCTGGGTTCTTGGGGAATCTCTCATTGTCCGAGAAAATGATCTCTAGCACGGCCAATTCCCTCAGGCATCGGATACCTTGTTCTATTGTGTTCCATTTTCTTTGGTGCATCTGGAGGTCTTCTTTGCAGAGGTATCTGTCCCGTACACTCGCCAGCAATCGCCGCCAGAGGCTGAGAGTTTCCTGGGTTTTCCCAATCCCCTGGTCAATGACCACATCCTGAGACAGGGATCCCAGTTGCCTGGCCTCACTTCCATCCAGAATGGTGTCATTAGCGGCGGCATCCCAGATGCGGAGCAGCCAGGTTAAGATGGACTCGTTTGCCTGCCGGGTGAATTCCCTCCGTAGGTCCCGCAGCTCCCCCAGGGACAGAGAGCGAGTGATGATCTCCGGCTCTGTCTCTTCTGCTTGGTGAGATGGTCCTGCCGCATCCTCATCAGTCGCTGTGCGGACTGATTTGCTCTTTGATTTCTTTTTCTGGACGGGGGCAACCGCTACTGGCTTTGGCTGCTCTGATTCAGCAATGGTCTGTGTTGAGACATTGACTGCTTGTTTGGTTCCTTTCCTCTTGGTAGCAGTTTGCATGGACGTGGTGCCTGCTGACTTGTTTCTTTTCTCTTCCTCTTCGAGAAGACGCTGTACAACACCAAGTATTGTTCTGTTTCTCAGCATGAGGTACACAGTGCTGGTCAAAGAGAATAGAACTGACAAAAACATTATGCCATCCCTAGCATCCAGAGAGAACTCAATGTTGTCAAAGATGGCTGTGCCTGGCCTGAAATGCTGGAAGAAACCACTCTCTCCTCCTAGCCCCAGAGGGTGGGTGCGATTGCTGAGGAGGTCCCAGACGAAGCAGCTCAGGTTAGGCCAGGCAGACAAAGTTGAGTATATATTCCGAATGGTATTCATCGCCTCACAGGTTACCATGCAATAGGCATAATAAACCAATACAGCAATTCTCATGCCATTCCCTGGTCGCAACAGGAGCAATGCAACGGGTAGATAGTTTCCCATTTGAGGGAAAATATAAAGGGTAAGATACATTACCCACATAGACAGGCTGAGCATGGTGATAGGATTTTCTGAGTTTCCCCAGGTCGAGCCCCACGTTGGGCGCCAAAATATGTCTTGGTTTGAAAACAAACCAGTGGGAGATCACAAGTCAAGATTGAAATTAAAAATAAGTGAAATAATACAAGGAAAAGCACTGACAAAGTCAGATACAACCCAACACCCTGTTAGGGTGGTAGTAGCAGTCCAACTGAAGTAGTCCAGTTGAAGCGGTGATCCTGTGAAGGTCTAGTCTCCAGCTGAAGATCCAGTGGTAGCTCTGGTCCTCTGGGAACCCAGTAGACAGGGCTAGCTCAGGCAGTTCCAGGGCCAGGTTATATCCAGGTGGGAACACCTGGCTCCTCCCTCCTCAGCAGAGCATCTCACAATGGGACGAGATAAGTCCATGAGTCACACGGTGGGTCCCTGATGGCCCATTGCCTGTCATGCGGGGTGGGTCGTTAGGAAGTGATAATAGCTAACGGATGGCCCATTGTCTGTCATCCGGAGTGGGTGATAGCAGCTAATGGCCCACAGCTGGTGGTAATAGAATACTTAACTACATCAATATTGCAACCTAGGACAGAGTTGTACTGTGTTTTACTTTTCTTTTTCCCTTAAAGTGAAAGGCCAAATGTGATAATGTTGCATTTTCCAGTCTTTCTTTCTAACACTTCCCCATCATGTCTCATGCTATTCTACTTTGAAATTATGTTTCTCTCTCTTCTCTTCTCTTCTCTTCTCTTCTCTTCTCTTCTCTTCTCTTCTCTTCTCTTCTCTTCTCTTCTCTTCTCTTCTCCCCTCCCCTCCCCTCCCCTCCCCTCCCCTCCCTCCCCTCCCTCCTCCCCTCCCCTCCCTCCCTCCCCTCCCCTCCCCTCCCTCCCCTCCCCTCCCTCCCCTCCCCTCCCCTCCCCTCCTCTCCTCTCCTCTCCTCTCCTCTCCCCTCTCCTCTCCTCTCCTCTTCCTCTTCCTCTTCCTCTTCCTCTTCTCTTCCTTTTCTCCCTCCCCTCCCTCCCTCCCCTCCCTCCCTCCCTCCCCTCCCTCCCTCCCCTCCCCTCCCCTCCCTCCCCTCCCCTCCCCTCCCTTCCCCTCCCCTCCCCTCCCCTCCCCTCCTTTTGTTTCTTCCCTTTGTTTCTTCTCTTTCTCTGTATGGATTATTGCTGCCATTAGTTGTGGTTTCGGAGGGGATGTGTCTGTAAACCCGTAAGTATCTGCATTGCTTTGGTTCTCTTACTTTATTCTCTGCTCCTCTCTATTGTTTCCATTTTCTTGGTAGGTGGTTGTCTCTTTGTTGACTAAGTCACTTTTTACATCCCTTGTATTCATTTGGGAAACATAATCTAGTATAAGAGCAGAGTCTGCTTTAAATATAGCCAATTGAGTTGATGCAACAAGCCTTGTTGACCAAGTTTCATTCCAGGGTTTCTCCTTATTCATTATAATGTCTTTACTGACCTGGTTCCAGGTTCCAGGAATTCCTCAAGTTCTAGGCAAACACTTTTGTGGTTTTGATTCCTGTATTTTACTGTACCCAGGACTTCCATTTTATTATAACATTAATTATATTTTTTATTGGCTTCTGTATACTTTAAAATTTTGTTATCTCATGTAGCTATACAGTCAAGGTGGAGTGTACATGGACTTCGCATCCTGCATGACTCAGATAATCTTCTTCTGTGCTTGGCTCGGGAAAGTTTCCTTGTTACACTCCAGACAGATCATTTGACATTGAGAATTGAGACTTCATTGTTTTTCTGCATAATGATTGAATTGCTTTGAGCTGCCTTTCAGTGACTGGTAAAAGTGTCCCTGAAGCTTTAGAACTGCCAGTTGTAAGGGGGAGGCTTTGAACCTGAGCTTCAGTATTCATAAGATTTACATGAAGGCAAAGATAAAAGAATTTGGTCTGTATAATTAACTTCTGGAACAGCAGATTAATATTTGAGAAGGGACTAGACTCGGAGAAATGCTTATCTGAAATCTTCAGAAATTTGGGAACTTAAAATAATAGTTGCTATAATAGTAGTAGTAGTAGTACTAATACATATATATATACACACATATGATAAGGATTGTAATAAAAGGAGATTGCCTTTCTGTGGTACAGTACCAATCTCCATTGGTTACTGACATGCTGTGATTGTTCATTGCAATATACTAATCTCTTCGATGACATTCCATATTCTGTGGCATTTTCTAGGAATTTCTGAAACCTCACAACTGTTGTCTCTATTGACCATGGTCCTGCAGATATAAGAAACTTGGACAGTAGAGGGAATAATGTAATTAATTACATGTTCGAAGAAGTAAGTTTCAACCTGCTTGATACCTATACGACAACCTTCTCCTTTTAGCTGGGAGAAGCTGAGAAGGGAGCATCAGAGTCTGGCTCAGGAACAGTCTCTCAGATGGTTGTAAGGAGACCCATGAGAGATTTCATTGGACTGGGAGACTGTGATAGGACCACCCAGGATGCCATGCTGAACTTCAGCTACTATCTGACTGCTGGAGACATGGATGAGGCCTTCAAATCCATCAAGCTGATAAAAAGGTATCAGAACTATTTGTATGTATTTCTTCGTGAGTGCAGTTTATTTTTGCTAGAAGTTTGTATGAAGTGTAGATCCTTCTAGATTCTCCTTACCTTTTACCTCCCTGATTTCATTCTGCCTTTCATTTTTAACCAGATGAAACACCTTTATCTCACAGACATTTTAATGTATTCTCTGCTCATTCTTAGTCTATAAGACATTGTCAGTAAGGCATTTCTCTGTGGATTCTTTTTTACTAAAAGAGAAAGAATGACTAATAACTAGCAACATTATCGTGTGTCTGAATGGCAAAAATCTCATGTCATCACTGGAAGAAAATGAACATTCACAATTTTATTTATACATCTAAAATAATCACAGCAATACCGAGTATTACAGATTTACCAACCACATAACTGATTTTTAAATTCAAATGTACATTATTATAATATGGATATTGCAATATTAGAGGAAATAATATAATGTCTCTTAAATATTCTAGTATTTTATTTTAAAAACCCCTGCATTTAATCATAGCATATTATCTCTGGAATCCTTTTTTATCCCAGAAATTATTGCAGGCAGATGAATACTAATCTTAGCTGGTTTTTACAAACCTACTGCTAGAAGAAACTCTGTCAACTTTATGATATTTCCCCTGACAGTCTAAAGCAGTGCCATTGTTCTAGAGCATCAGTCTCTGCAGAGTGTTGCTCATTTGGAATGTGGTGCAAAGCAGCAGTCAGGGTTGAGTTTCTTATCACATTGAAACTGAGTGCAGAACAGAACTCAAGAGCCACATTTTAACAAAGTCTGGAAATAGTGATAAACAAGCAAAGCAGTGTACTCAGCTGGGAGCAACACAACAGTCCTAAGGAATTTGTAACATTCACAGCTCATGGTCCCTCAAACCTATCACTAATTGTGCTTAGAGCAGCATCCTGAGAGCGCTTACACACCTGTCATTGCCTCAGGTTCCTATATTCCACGTATTCCTGCATAATAGTTTTTGATGCATTCTTTTTGTTTCTGAAAATTATGTGCATATGACTTTTGTGAGGCCATGTGCTTCTCAGGGTAAGGCTTATAAACATTATACCTAATTCTAAAGGTATTAATTTTTCACTTCATTACCATACTAAGTTATCCGGCAAGTTGTTTTTAAATCTCAAAATTCTGAAGTCCTGTATATTTGTCTTATTCTCCAGCCCGGGTGCTTGAGTGGCAGCTCTGTTCTCCAGTATTCCCTGTGTTATGTGGCTCTGAGCATTGCTGGGCAGAGGTGGTGTCCTGCCATAGCACTCTAATGTCACAGCAAATGTTATAACTAGCTGGAGAGAAAAGAAACAAATTTGGGCTGGAATATCTCTTTCCAATAATAGTTCCCAACAATGTAAGCTAATCATATTTCTCATTATTAGCGAGTTCAGGTAGCCTCCTGTGGATATTTGTCCTCAATGTAACATTGAAACAGATTTTCCAGTAGCATGTGTGGCCTGTTCTAGCTGCGTACCCTTCTCATTTTTAATGTCTGTTTATGCATACGACATTACCAAACCTTTGTCTCAGGATACAAAAGAAATGTCTGAAAAAAATGCAACTTAATTATTGTGCAATCCTTTTCTTTACATTGGAATAGTTAGAGCTGCTTTTGCTTTTTGCTTTCTGGTCTGTTCTAGGGCTGGGAGCATGTGTTGCAGCTAATGAGAATTTGTTCCTTGTAGACAGGTGAATGGAAGGACTAGAGACTCATGAAATTTAGCTGTTAAACCCATCACTTAATCTATAGTGAGGTTTCTGTTTTCTCAGATTGCCTGTTAACTCCCAAGCTATTGTGACTGGTCTCCAATAGCTTTTTGGTTTATTTTTAGGGAGTGGGGGAACTTGATGCAGACAGAGAAAATGTGTTTGGTTCCCTCTTTCTGTATTCTCATTGCACACACTCGGTATCTTCTCCAGCTGACCCCACTGCCATGCAGCCAACCCAACAATTCTGTGCTGTACAGCAGAGGGAGAGAGCAATATTTTTATATACATATATATATATATATATATATTTTTATATATATATATATATATATATATATAGTGTTTTATACGTATGTATATAGGGTGGAGCCTATCCGAATAATGATTGAGGGCCTCTGCCCACACAAGTGAGCATCGTGATGTCCTTCTACTCTTAGTTTTAAATTATAGCATATATTTATAGAAAACAACTCCAATGCTGATCTCCTTGGAGATCTTTCCCCTTTCAAGTGTGCTCTCTCAGCACGGTGACTCAACATAGTCATTTTCCAAGCCTCGGCGAAAGCGAGCGGTCAGGGTGCGGCTGATGACAATGACCCGGGGCGCCATGCAGTCCTCACGCCTGTGAAGGATGTTCCAGATTAGAATGGCAGCTGCCAGTGTGGCCAAAAGGCAGGCTCCAATGTTCAGGTAGCAGGACCATGAGAGGTTCGTGTATGGTCCGATACGGTAGAACGTCACCAGTCCGATAACCAGAACAAAACCTGCAAGCACAATGGCGGAGTTATTTTTAATGAGTTCTTCTCTTGAATTTCTGTAGTGGCAAAATGCCATAGGCATCTCAACATTTACAGACTCATAAGTTCATAGGTCTGTAGAGCCTTTCCATCCCCATTATGACATGCTGGATGTGTTCTTGAAGGCATATTTGGGCCTCACAATACATGCAAAGAGAGTGCCTTAAACAGAAGCTCAGTATTAGGTTTAAATATGTGCATTCTGATTTAAATTTCTTACACCCACTGAGCTGTATTTCACATTGTTTTTTTTCCCCCATGCCCTTGAATCATGTACACAGATGTCCTCTTTCTTACTCCCATTGCCAAAAGAAAAAAATTGCCGTGTTAATCATAATAATAGTAAAGAATCTCTTGTTCACAGTATGTACACTTATTCTAAAATTTTTAAATGTTTATTTAAGGCAGGCCACTATGTAAACTGCAAAGATCATTAATAGCTAACTATCTTGCAGAAATAATAAAAAGCAATGTACAGAAACTTAAAAAAGAGGGAAGGTGAAATTAATGGAACTTTGTGGTCCTACTTTTTCTTGCTGGAAAAAAGTGTTATGAGGAAGATGTAATGTCATACCTCCAGAAGCTACTGAAGGCAAAATTTCTATTGTCCTCACAACCTTAAGCACAGTACTAAGTTCCCTAAAAGGCAGGTAATCTTAGAGAAATAACACTGGACTTGTCTAGCATTTCCATTCAGGTGTTACAATGTGATTTGCAAAAAAAACTGGGGAAAAAAATTTCATGTTCTCTTTGGTGGTTACATTACTGGTGAATAGTAATGTTGTTTCAGAAGTGAGGTGCGGTGACTGTTCTAGTCATGCAGGAGATGCATATTAGATCAAGGGGCAATTTCTATCCCTTTACACCTCCTTTTTCATGTTACTGAGACTGCCCTTTCCGTGAAGAATGCATTGATAACCACATGATTACTTTTCTGCCCTCTGTTTATTGTATTATCACAGAACCATACAATGCCAGAATGGTTTGGATTGGAAGGCACCATAAAGCTCATTGCATTCCACCCCCTGCCATGGGCAGAAACACCTTCCACTAGACCAGATTGCTTCAAGCTCCATCCAGCATGGCCTTGGACACTTCCAGGGATGGGGCAGCCACAGCTTCTCTGGGAATACCTCTGCCAGGGCCTCCCCAGCCTCATAGGGAGGAATTTCTTCCCAGTATCCCATCTAACCCTGCCCTCTGGCAATGCAAAGTCACTCCCCCTTGTCCTGTCCCTCTAGGCCTTTGTCCAAAGTCCCTCTCTAGCTCTCCTGGAGCCCTTTTAGGCCCTGGAAGGGTCTCTAAGTTCTCTTCAGAGCCTCCTCTTGTCCATGCTGAACACCCCCAGCTCTCTCAGCCTGGCTCCAGGGCAAAGGGGCTCCAGAGCAAAGGGGCTCCAGCCTAGCCGCTCTTCCTGTACCTATTGTCAAGCAAAATTACTTTTCAGCTTTTTAAAAGAAGTAATTAATGGATGTAATTATATTGAAACAAACACAAAGAGGCAGTTTTGCCTCACTAACCAAAAAAAAGTTTTCTCTCCCTTAACCACCACCATAACAAAGGAATGTCATTGCCAAAAGGACCCCTTCATGAAGGAAGACTGGATAAACAAATATCCATGAACTGCCAGAACATATCTGGATACCATCTTCCTAAGTTTATGAGTAAGGAGAACTCAAGAGCAAGTCCCAGTGGCTGCATGGTGTTTTCTCAGCTAGCCGCAGTACCTGTGCCTGCAAACACTGTCCCCATGGATACATGGCAATGGTGTGACCCCTGGCCCTTGATTTTCCATGAAAGAGCACATCCTGAGTATGCATTGTATAAAGATTTTTTCTTAAAAGAGTACTAGTAATGCAGTGAAGATAGAAAAGACACAAATTACAAACAGATAGAAAACAGAGAAGGGAAATTAAATACAAGTAGGAGGAAAAAATCATTACTTAAAGGTGTGACACTTGTACTATTCTGAGAGTCAGTAAAATGAAGGCTGAATCCCCCTCTTCATAATACAAACACTGAATGAATATTCCTTCAGGAGATGTCTGGCATCCTTGGCTCTCCTGTGTCTACCTAGAAGACGGTTTTTAACTCAGTTGCTTGCTGCACCTTCTCCTCCTGAGGTAGCACTGTCCCACAGCTGGCATGTCTGGCGAGGGTTTGGAGTGAGGCATTTCTCTGCCTGAGGACAGGTAAGGAGGAAATAGGTTCGTATGGGAGGAGTAGCTCTTTACTGTTTTTTCTCCACTCTGTTGTGAAAAAAGTCTAATGTACCCTGGATGGGTTTTAGGTTGTTGACTGAGTCGTAAGGACATAACAGCTTGTCATGCAAGAAGTTTTATCTCCTTTCCCAGTTCTGTTACAGTGGCTGAGTTCGGTAGAGGAACTGTGTTAGAGAGCTCCCAGAACTGACATATCACAGGAGCCAGTTGCCAGGCCTCTTGAGTGAAAATGTATATTCTGTTTAGGATCCTTTGCTGCAGTTTAGACAGGAACTGATGTTTAAGAACTGACAACACGACAGAAGCAGCAGAGGTGGAAGTACGTTACTGGAGAGTTTATACAATTAGTTTTACAGTTCTGCAGGAGTCAGAGAACTCCAGAACAGAAATGTCACTGAGAAAATTATTTTACAGCATTCTTATTTCATATTTGCATGGCTTGATATGGGAATTATAAATACAGAAACTCCAGAGCAAAGGGCGAAGAAATCATAATGATACAAAAAGACTGAGTTTGCATAGGATGGTGAGTTTTAAATTTTGATGAATGCTGCTTTTGTGAAGATGATGATGTATGAAAGCTTCAAAGTTTGCTTGGATAGATTTTGTCTGTAACAGACTTCTTGAAGCAAAGTGTTCTGATGTGCTATGTATGTTTTCCTTGCCCTTAGGATCTTGATGTACACCAGCCAAGAACTGGGGTGGAACATGTAGTCTGTTCTCTAAATGACTGGGCAAAAACATGCAGTTCACGTGTTTGTGCCATGTAATAGTTAGAAGTAGCCCTATAAAAATTAACCTTGTTTTAAAAATAGTCTCCAGGCCTGTGGTGACTTTTCTCTTTTTAGATAGATATATTTGTAACAATGTCTGAATTCAGTTTCAGTATTCCAGTAAAATACCTAGAGGAAGACAGTTAGCTTCCCAGACTATTTCCCATGAATAACTCTACTAAAAATAATCAGAAAATTTCTCTCTTTGCCATCAGGCTGCTTGATCTCACAGTGTACAATAGAGGTTGATGAGGGCTGTAGAAGGGACATATTTCTTTAAATTTCTTTATGAAAATACTGAACATTTTCATCTGATTTAATTTCTTTTCTGTTTTGTACTGATGACAAGACTTTGAGGTGCATGGCTCTATTTCCCTGAATTAATTTAATTAAGTACATCAATCAATTTCAGGTAATTTTATTGTTTATTGTCTCAAGACTGCACAGAGGCCACAACTTCACTAAAAATCCTGATGAGATTACTTGAAGTGTCTTTTTTCCCATAGAACTGCTGTTTATCTCCAGTTGTTTCCCATCTGCAGCAAAACAAGCTGGGAGGGGGGTGGCTTTTCCGCTTGGGAAGGAAACAGATAACGAAGTCACTCAGAAGACTTTTGGTTGGAACAGTATTGGCTGTGGTAGTGGGGGTGGGTTTGGAGAATGTTACTTTTTGAACTTACATTTCAGATCCGTGTGCTGGATTTCCTGTTTGATTGTGACTGGCTGCAAGCCAAACTACAGAATTTTAGCATTTTAAAAGATCTCTCATAGTCACTTTTCATTTCTGTGATAATTTGTTGTTTTTTTCAGACACCTCTTGATTTTCATTCTTCCTTTTTATTAGTACACTGATAGTGCAGTTGAAGATATCAACGTTGTTTTTTCTGGGTCACCAGAAAGTCTATATTGGGATTTATAATCCTCTATAATCCTCCTCTTTACAGCTTGTCCTGTAGGATGAGTTTTGCTGCCAGTAAAAGGGAGAAGAAGGAAAATAGAGCAGCCAGAGTGTTGAGAATACACCTCCCACACTTGTGCAGAACTGCAAACAGGGAAGGGAAATATGTCACTCCATTTCTATGTACCCCACCAAGTTTCACAGGGAATGATTTAGCTGTGATGAGTCACATGCCTGAATGGGCTGTATGAATGAGCTCACCTGTATTTATCAACATGAGATAGATTCACGAAGTGATTCTTATAGGACTTATGCAAATTATTCATTAATAGACATATTTTCTTGTATTAGCTTGGCACAACAGGAGTTGTTACAGTTCAAGGCAAATATGGGGCCTCTGTGATAGTCACGTGCTCTTCATTGTAGCACCAGGCTGGATGATGCTTTGGTGTCTAATGCCACAGGGAAGTTAGACTATGACTGTTAGAGTCAAGTGGCCTTTGAGGCTTTGGTTGTACATTGTTAAGTACAGTAATTTTTTTTTTTTTTTGGTTGGTTGGTTTTGGGTTTTTTGTTTGCTTGTTTCTTTTGTTTTGTTTAGTTCTAATTTAAAATTTCCTTCCAAGGATTTTGGTAGCATGTAATATCTCTTAGAATTAAACATGTGAGTAGCACAGCTTCTCAGGGGTGATAAGACCCTTTTGTTTCTCACTTTTCTGAAGTACAAGGGCTTTCCACTTATGTTGAGTTTGTCAGTCCCTGCTTTTAACCTGATGGAAGATTTAGTTAGTGTAAGGCAGTGAATCCTACTTTATGTTGGAAATCTTTAATTAGATTAGGTCTGTTGCCAGTAAATTGCTTTTGTTGATTATCTTTTGGAGGTTTCCTTAGAAATTACACCAGTCTTTGAATGGAATGTTGAAAAGCATTCCCAGTTAGCTAGGCAGAATTCCTCTTGGGCAGCTGTTTAAATAAGGATGAATGTGTAGACTCTCACACTTGATGTCAACTAAGAGCATTGCTTGGCCTCTTGGATTATGAAGCAGCAGGAGCCAGTTAAAGCTCTGCTTTAATCATAGTAGACCTCATACCAGGCACAGCTATGGGCTCTTGTCAAGAATCAGAGCCATGGAATGGTTTAGGTTGGAAGGAATCTTTTAAAACCATCTTGTTCCAACCCTCTTGCCATGGGCAAGGACACCTTCCACTATCCCAGATTGCTCAAAGCCCCATCCAGCCTGGTCTGGAGTACTTCGAGGGATGGGGCAGCCACAGCCTCTCTGGGAAAACTGTGCCAGGGCCTCACCACCCTCACAGGAAAGACGTTCCTCCTAGCATTTAATCTAAGTCTTCCCCTTTTCAGCTTAAATCCATTCCCCTTGTCCTATCACTGTCTGCCCATGTAAAATGTCACTCTCTGTCTTTTGTTAAGCACGCTTTAGGTACTGAAAACGCACAGTAAGTTTTCCCCAGAACCTTCTGTTCTCCAGGTTGAACACCCCCAGCTCTCCCAGGCTGTCTCTGTAGCAAAGGTGCTCCAACCCTTGGAGAATTTTCATGGCTTTCTGTGGACCCACTCCAACAGGTCCATGTCTGTCTCATGCCGAGGATCCCAGACTGGGCCGCAATACTGCAGGTGGGGTCATCCTGTGCAAGAAATACCCTGTGCAGAGAGAAGCAGTCATTGACAGGTGATCTTCCTGGATGTTTCAGTGTCATCTTCTTTGTTGTTCAAATGCTCTGTTCATCTCTGGATACATCAGAGTATAAGAGCTGTTTAATTGGCTCTAGCGAGACAATGGGGTTTGGAATAGTTTTAGGAGACACCTCCATGTATATATAATGTGCATGTTCATAAGCAATAAAGTGAATATTTGAGTTGAGGTACTTTTCATCTCACACACTTTTCTCTGCATTACTGCATTATTTTTAATGCTGTGTCTGTCATAAAATATGCTCCTTATCCTTGCATATCCAAATTATATTTATCTGGTAATATATTTTTTACCATATTTCTAATCAGAATATGTGCCCTTGACATTGAGATACCACAACAACCTGCCTGCTGCTCTTATCAGTGTTCAGCCTTAAAGAATATAGGCTGATCTTTTCCCTGCTGCAGCTATACCAGATGAGGAGTTCACCACACTTCTTGTGAGCTACTGTGCTTTCCAGTTTGCTGGTTCAGCTGCTCCCGGGAACCATTTCAGAAAAAATAAATGGGATAGACATCCAAATTTTAGAATCTTTGCAAATGTGGTTCCTTTCGCAAATATGTGAAAACAAAATCACTTTACTGTGACATTTGCAGTCCACATAAAGAACAGGGAAGTTTGGCACTAAGGTGAAATAAAATGGACAAATAGTGAAAACATTTAGCACAAATCAAGCAGTCAAATTCTCTATTTTTGGTATGATTTTTAGGTTACTTAAAACATCTCATTTACTTGCTTCTTTTCAGAAAGCTTTAGGTTTACAGTTCCATAGACTTCATCTTAGAAAAGATCAGGCGTGAGGGTGTTACGAAGCAAAAAGGTGGAAGGAAGTAATACAGAGCTCAGGATCACGTTGCTGTCAGGAATATCTTCAGCCGTGTTTTCTGATGGCTGCTGTGCTGTTCTTCTGTGCATTGAGGTTTTCTGGATATCAGCTGATCTAAAGTGATTGGAGAAGATGATCCAAAAAGTGTCTGATGTAGTTTTAAGAGCCCAGAAATTAAAGTATGCATGAGCTCAGCTTTCCTGTGATGCGTTAGGGGTCTGGAGTGAAACGCTGTCAGCAGAAAAACATGGTGGGCAAAGCTGGAATATCACCAATGTTTGAAATTCAGAAGTGAGGCTAATTTATTTGGCTGTATATGACAAGCTCAGTAGGAACACAAAACTTTTTAATCTTCAAGATATTATATATTAAAGTAACGTAATGCTGAAGGCCAACTGGCAAATCACTATGATTAAGATTATTGTGATTAAGATAATTAGTCATTATGATTAAGGTTTACTGCAGTCTTGGGTGTTCAGAAACCAGGATGAGATCTAATGTAAAGTATATTCTATCCCAGATTTTTCCTATTAAGTTTCTAATATTTCTCTCTAAAGTCTGTGATAATCATCATTGGACTAGATCAAGCCTTGGCTGGAGCCCCTCAAGGACTGATCCTGTCTGGCAGGTTACTGTTTGTAGTAGTTCAATATGCTCTGAAGTGCTCTTTCTTCCCTGTTGTGTTAGTCTGGATTTCCCTTTCAAACAGCTCTTCTGTCAGCTGTTACCGATCCTATATTTGGCACATGGAGTTTGTAACAGGTCCTTGGAAAAAAACAGAAACGTGAAAACCCTCTAGAGGGAAATTTCTGAGTGTTGACACAAAATTCCATGTACAACGCTGGTTCCATTTTCACCAGGAGCCTTTTCCAAAGCAAACAGCTTGCTTTCCTGTTCATGGGGAGGTGTGAGGCTATGGAGCTTTGGAGCTGTGTGAATCCCATTGCTGTCCCAAACAGCATTGCTATTTCCTCTCTTCTTTCCTTCCTCTTTGCTTCCTGGGGCTTTATTTTCTGTCAGAGATCCATCCTTTTTGAATGGCTGTCAAATGCTTGTGCAGGTGGCAGGAGTGAGGAAATGGTGGAGCGTGGAGCCACCGCAAGCTCCAGTGGATCAAACCAAAGATGGTTGATTTGAGCTTGTGATAGACTTTGGAGATAATACTTAGCACACTTAGTTTGAAAAGCCAACAAGGACTTTTGTTCATACCATGGGAAACTGTAATGAAATCCACACAGTTTCAGCTGAGTAAAACCAAGAAAATTGTGGGTTGAACCTTCCCCTGTAATACGAGATTTCATTCTACCAGTGACCGCTGCGATTCTCTTTAGCACTTGTCATATTCCAGGATGAAAGGCAGAGATCAAACAGAATTTGGAATTAGAGGGAATATGATGCAAGATAATTTCTGAAATTACTGAAGGTACGAGGAATTGCAGAACAATTCTTTAGATCATTTGGATTTTGAAAAGGAAAAACAGAAGGTTGGTGCTGGTCTTTTTTCATTTGAGAGTGTAATAAACAAAAATTACCCGGCCAATACTTCATAAATGTTTAATAAGTTTGTTCATTCTTAAACATTACCTGCTCTTCTCACACAAATGATCTGTCTGATCTAAAGTACCTTGGCTTTAAATCTTCAAATTAAGTGGGAGAGAGCCTTGCAGGGGTTTCTTTTGTATTGTTTGCATGGGACAAGTGCTTTTAAATATGTGTCATATTCACTGTCTGATGTTTTTGCTCAATATTGCTCCTTTTCTTTGAGAATGTCTGAGAGGTTACTGTTTCAGAGTGGAGACTCAGAGACTGAATATCACCTGTGGCTCATAGGATGTGGGTCGGCCACTGTCTTCCCCTTCAACATAGAGCTCTCGGACTCCAGATACAGCAGCAGCCCTTCATCAGAGCAGTAGAAATGGTAGGCTTGCTCACTGTCTGCACATGGATTTTGTCTGATATCAAAGACACTTCATCCACAATGTCTAAAATGCTGGTGCCTGGGGCCCAGTCCAGGGAGTTTAGTGAGTGCAGGCCCCTGATTTTGCAGGGAATCAGCAGTTGATGTACCACTCTTCCAGAAAACTAAGGAGGTCTCCAAGAAGTCTATTTTATATTGGGTTAATGCAGATATAACGACTTCTTCCTACTTTTTGCAAAAGTATGCATTCTAGAAGACTTCAGCTGGTTGTTCTGGATATTGGGAAGGAGTTTGTTTAAACATAAAGTTACATTAAGATAATGAGATGTAAAGTTAATATAATGACTTCAGGGCAGAAAACCACCTGATGATGGTAAAGGAGAGTGTGGCATAACTGCAGAGGGGTATGGGGAGTGGGGCAGGGATAGTCACTGTGTTATTTCTGCAGAGTCTCACATCACAATGTCTGTCTTCATATCGTCACAGGCTGCCAGATCCACCCCTTCAGACCTTTGAACATAGGCAGGCAGATGAGCTCCTTGATCCAAAAGCTTCTTCAGCCATTCTCTTTTGTGTTTTGTTAAACATTCTGTCTGTGGCTTTCCTTGCCTGTCCCCTCCCAGCACTGGGGATTTCAAGGTTCAGCTTGCATAACAGGTAATAGCAGGCATTTCCTTCTCCTGCGTCGGGATATCCTGGCGCCCTTCAGTCTCTCTCTGACTGTGTTTAAAACAGACTCCAGCACAGGAAAAAAAAGGCCCAGTCTAAAATTAGCAGCCATGGTAGAAGAAAGGCCCACGGCTGTCCCCTGTACTGTTTGTTGATGAAACAACACATCCAAACAGGGCCAGAATGCATTTCCACTCTGGAAAAACAAGTCGACTTTGGAGAGGATGGGAGAGTTCAGCAGGCACCATGCAGATAGTCAGGGAGAGCTATCCATAGTTACACATTCATGAAGGGGCTGTAGGGAGGGCTGTTATGGCAAGGATGTGTATCTGCCTTTTGGAAGCAATGAGTAGTGCTTGAGGCGCTTGCTGCACCTGGAAGATGGATCAGGTTGAGGGTTACAGAACCTCTGCAGTCTCCTCCTCTCATCTGGATTTCAGGTTCCACATCCTTAATGGACCTAAAAAAACCTAAACATTTTATTGCTGTGAGAGGGTACTTAAATGACCTAGGCCAGATTCTGATCTTCCAGTGGTGTAAACCTGAGGTTTCAGTGGTTTTATGCCATTCTTAATATTCTGAGTTGTTAGAGTTAGAATGAAAGCTTTAGATAAAATGGTGTTGCTTTATTATAACCTATTCTTTACATGAATAATACATTCTTATAAATAAATAAATAAATAAATGTAAGAATGTTGTATTTTTAATCTGATCTTGCAAACAGTTTGAATGTAACTCCATGAATGACAGTTTTCTGCATGAATATTATATAGGATTGGACTCCTAGTGTAATGAATACTGAGGTTACTTTATGTAGTAATGAAAGGTATTACTACAGAATGTTTACACTTTATTGCCACTGCTGTCAAAATGGAATTGTGATAAACCCATTTCCTCTTTTGCTCATGCAGTTCTGTATACAGTCCATGAAAATTGCTGTAGGAATTTTATTTATAGCAGTCAGTGGTATGAATTGACTTTGGCTTTCTTTGCTGGATTGCAAATGTATTTGTCTGTCAAAATCCAGCTGGTGGTCATTGAGTAAAAGTCAGTTAGCTAAAATCAAATAGTCATATTTCAACAAGACTTCAAAAATTTGCTCAGCCCTTCTGCTCTGCTTCCTCACTGCTCCTTCAGTATATTTTGCCCTGTTAAATTGTGGGATTACGATGTATCCTGGTTTCATAGGAAATAATAAAGGCTTGGTTTTTTTTTTGGTTGGCAGAAACCTCATTATGATATATCCCAGATAAAAGCTTCTATTCATGTACTGCAGAATCTCTTGTGGAGAGCTTGTTGGAGACAATGAACTTGCTTCTTAGATATAAGCCTTTTTGCTATTCTTTGTCACTTGAAAGGTTTATAAAGTAAGAAACACATTTCCACCTGAAATCAATAGAGACTGAGTACTTCTCCATCAGTAGAAAGAAGTGGACTTACTGGCAAGTTGGAACACAGCAGCTATAGCCTCCTCCCACCACTGGGTATCCTGGGAGATGATGGGGAGCTCCATCAGCCCCAGTACAAAGAGGAGCTGGCCGACAGTCAGAGCCACCGTAGCGATGAGGTTGCAAGCACGCATCATGTCAAACTGCACTAGGGAAACAGAAGCAGCATAAGGTTACAATGGTATAAAATCAGGAAAAAGAAAATCCTCACTGAGCAGGAATATAAAGTTTGTCAGTCCATAGAAAACAATTCTCAGACAACTGTCGCTTCTCCCAGCAGTCCCTTGCTCTAACTGCCTTCCCTGGGGTCTGATTAAGAAGGGATTTTCTTCAGCATATGTATTGATTCATTCCTTTAGTTGCACAGCATCCTATAAGTATTGCTTCACTGCATGAAACAAGCAGCTGATTTTCCAGAATGGCCCATTGGAGATGCTGGAATTCTCTTCACTGAAGATTCTACCTGTAATCCATAGCCAGAATTGTTTGGGGTAGGATTGATGTTTGCTTTATATTTCTGTGGCACAGACTGAAATGGAACCATAAATACTTTTTCAATGCCCTACAATAATAATTATCATCCCTAAGCCAAACCAATAACACCCTGAATTTCTTTTCCCCCTAGTTCATCTGTATTGTCCTAAAAAACATCCTGTGGATATTAATGCTAAGGTCTTACTAGTGTACAGAAGCTTTGTATAAGAGGATTCTTAAATTTTTGTTCTTCTACCATTTATTAATCTTTGGGATGCACTGCAAACATCTTTAACTTTCCATCTGTGTAATGAGGGAAATGGTTGTAATGAAGGTGTTAAGGCCTGGCAGTTCTGAATGAGGTGTTAGGGCATAACCTACATGTACAGGTAAAAGGTTACCTTTTTTAAAATTGTGTGTACATCCACACACACACATACATGTATGTATGTATATGTATATGTTCATATATATCAAACAGTGAAGTTGTGCGAGTATGTTGTGGGGATCTACTATTGACCAGCAGTCCAGGACAATGACAATGACTGATGAATTATAGTACAAGGAATTAAGGGATATCTCTAGATCAACTTCCCTGGGCCTTACGGGTGATTTTAAGTTTCCAGACATTAACTGGGAATATCATACAACAGACAGAAACAGGTCCAGGAAATTTCTGAAGCATGTTGAAAGTAACTTCTGGTACAGGGACTGAAGGGCCAGCTAGAAAAGGTGCCCTCTGAGATATGCAATTTGTGAAGAGAAACTTGTGGGGAAAGTGGTGACCTCTTAATAGCACATGAGCTTGCAATTCTAAAGCATGGGGTGTCATGCAAGCAGGGAAGACGGGCCTGGCTGAGCAGGGATCTTGAACTGAAAAGCAAAGTGTACAGGCCAGAATCCATACTGGAACACCATGACAGGGAGGATGACAAAGTCAAAATAAAAAGGACATTGAATGATGGGAGGGTATATGCCTGGGGGAGGCTAACCAGGATGTTGAAAGGCCTCGAGAGTAAAATATGCAAGGAGTGGCTGAGGTCACTTCGCCAGTCCAGCCCGGAGAAGAGAAGGCTGAGGGTAACCGTATCACATTCTGCACCTTCCTCACAGTGGGGAGGTGCTGATCTCTGCTGTTTGGTGCCAGGACCCGAGGGAATGGCTGGAGCTGTGCCAGGGGAGGGTTATGTTGGTTATTAGGAAAAGGCTCTTCCCCCAGAGGGCGGTCGGGCGCTGGAATAGGTTCCCCAGGACAGCAGTCACGGCACCAAGGCTGGCAGAGCTGTGGTTTGTTGTAGAATGCTCTTAGTGATATGTTTTAGTTTTAGGTAGTCCTGTGAGGAACAGGGAACTGAACACAATGATCCTTGTAGGTCCCTTCCAACCTGAGATAATCTATGATTCTCTATTAAAGAACAAATGCAGCAATGAGTACAGACATGGATATCTGCAGTCTTGGCTAGAAACCTGATTAAAATGTGTCTCCCAGCTGGCTACTGAATGGAATATATTAATTGCAAAGTTGGGTACTTTTAGTCAGGCTTTTTTCCCTACTTTTCTTGTTAACCTGATGGGTGTCCTGGTTTTATCCTTTTCCTTCCTCTAGCAAAAGGTGGGAGTTACAAATATCATTGTGCCAGTTCCACATTGCTTGTTAATGTGTCATTGCTATTCTGCAACGGAAGTAGCACCATGTTTAAGTTGGCATATACTAGAGAAAGACAGGCTGTGGACATGAATATTCAGCAAATTTTTAGAAGTGTTTTAACTAGCTTTAAGTTTGGTAGATGCACTGACCACCAGAATTTGGTTCCTGATCTTCCAAGGAGACTGCTAGAAGTGCAGAAAACTAAACTTGATCTAAACAAGAGTAAATTGAATTCTCTTGATCATAAAGTCTGACCTACTTTTGTGAGTCATAAAAATGTTTGCCCTTTATTTTCCCTTTGTAGGTCATCTTTAGCTTCCAGTGTTTTAAGTAACAACTCATTATTTAATTAAAATTTAATAAAATATAGTCTTGTATCTGAAGAGTTAGTTAAGAACCATAGTCCATTAAACTTTTTCCATTGAATGAAATGTTAAGAAGGTAACATACTAAGTATTTTGGCTTCTCCTAGTGAGTTAATTTCTGACCAGAGAGGAAAGTTATTTTACTGAAAAAAATAATTTGTTCAAAGATTTTGTGTTTAACTTCCAAAGTTGCCCTTGTAGCATTGGCAGCATTTCCATCTCTTGCCATATTGAATGCTCACAGGTCATTAAGCACATTGGCTGATAATGGAATCACAGTCGGATGTCTGAGCTTTGTAAACACCAGTAAAACTTTGAACATTTGGAGTATTCTGTTTTTCCACTCAGATAGACTTCTGTAATACTTTGAGGACCAGTGCTTGCTGAAGAGATAATGACTTTCAAAGGAGAAATGCCCAAAGTAAGAGTAGGCTTGTAGCCATTGTTAATACTTTCATTTGGTGACAGAACTATCTGTAGCATGAAATTAAGAAGTTGTTGCCATAATGGATTCCTTTGCCTTGTCTGTATACAGTATGTATGAGCTAAAAAAAAAAAAAAGCCTCTGTATATAAATAACCTTTAAAAGTCTAAAGTTTATGCCAGAAATACATACTGCCCCAACACAGAAATGAACACCAAATTTTTGCTTTTGCTGCTATTCATGACTTAACTGTATTACAAAGACTTTTAGCTTTGCCACAGATTATATTATATCATGCATACTAAAAATAGTAGGTTTCTGATTGTGACTCAGTTGAACTTCAAGCAAATTTGTAATAATTTAATCTTTACAAAATGTTTCTATGATCATTGTCCTCTCCTGCAGCTCGAAGTGCAGTAGCATTGAACAGGTAACACTGATGATCTTGGCTGCTGTTTGTAAAAACATTTAGGCATGTTTATTGGCCTAATACACTACACTGTTCAGAGAGATGCGGAAACGCAATGGGTATTTAGCAGAGGTGCTCCTTTTAACCAAAAAGAAGGTTGCACATGGTCCATGGAGCTGCAGCAGGCTGATGATTGGTACAGTAAGAATGAAGCAGCTGGTATGATTTCATTAAACGTGAAGACAATTATTTTTGTGGAATAAGGTATTACAACATGGGTACCTTTCCATCTCTCATATGAGAGATTTTAGTTTATTTAATGTATGATCTGTCATATTTTGGTTTTGTTCTAGAATTGTAATGATTCCTCTTGGGGAAAAAAGCAGACTTAGAATCATGGAATTGTGTAGGGTGAAAATGAGCCCTAAGATCATCAAGTACAACTGTGCCCTCAGCACTGTCAAGGCCCCCCACTAACCATGTCCCCAGGTGCCACATGCATGCATCTGTTAAATCTCTCCGGGGATGGGGACTCCACCCCTACTCTGGGCAGCCCGTCAATAATGTATAGCTTGTATAATAATGCATGAAGTCCATTTTTCTTGCTGTAGAGCTTGTTAATTGTGTTCAGCCTGAAAGTGAAAGGTGACTGTGCTTCTTTACTCACAGCCATTGTGACTTTGCGTGCTATCCACTCAGCACGTTGTAATTTAATTTTGTACATACACAACCCTAAGCTGGGCTTCTGCACCACCAGCTCTGGCTTCTTGTTAGTGAGAACAACCAATGTACAGTATGGATCAAGAAAGGGAATTGAGTGTGCAATATCAAAATATTTCTTCAGCATTCGACCCAAATCCATTGAAGAGGGAAATCTTATTGAGGAAGGCCAGGCCACAAAGCTCTTCTTCTGCTTGAATGACTGCTCAATCCAGGAATAAACATTTCTAATCTCGTATAAAACTAGCTGCAATATAGTTTTGTAAAAGCTGTGAAATTTAGTATTTATCTTCATTCTATTTTACTCTATTTTAAATTACATGTACAGCAAAAAAGCATCAGTAGCAAGTAGCAAGTCTATTCTGATGAGTTTTCTATAGATTTGATAATTAGTATAAATTTAGGCTCATCTGTTCAACCATTTCAGCTTCGTTTATAGTAGCCATGATTCCAGTGTCACTTTCTGTGTCCACTGCACTTTTTGTGTCCACTTGATGAACTTTTGCATAATGGTTTGTTAATGAGAATTTCTAAAACAAGATGTTCGTAGTGGTTTTAGTGTCTGCATAGTTACCAGTGGCATTTGTGTTAACCCCTCACTTCTAGAATCTATTGCCTTAGACTGTCATGATATAGGTGTTTTGTATTTTGGATATCCTACTTTTTTTTTGTTTTGAACTTATTATTATTAATGTCACTTGTCTCAGGGCATCCAGTTGGGACTCTTGTATAGCCAGAACTGACTTAATGAGTTCTGCTTTGTTTAAAATAGTGATTAATCAAGAGTCAAACCCCAGACTCGTAAGGATGAGACCAAGTCAGATTCCTTGTCGTTTTGCTCACTTTCTAAACCAGCTGTATCCATCTGGATTAGAGACATTGATTTGATTTTCTTATTTACAAGCAACAATTTTGTTTTGTTTGGATCCATGATAGCCCCAGAACTGTTGGCGTTATGTTCCAGGATAGCAGGACTATTTGCAGAAGTAGGTTAGTCATACTGGAGAGTAATTAGCAGTGTTTTGCGATAATGAGGAAGGATGATCTCACTGGAAAATCATATTCTGTTAATTGCTTAAAATGTGAGTGTTTCTTCCCCTTTTCTGACCACATAGAGGGAAAGAAACCAGTTAATTTTTTAATGATTAAGCAAAATGGCTCAAGGTATTTTCATAGTAGTCTAAAACTCCCCATGAGAAAGACCCCTTTTGGTAAACAAAAATTTTAGTGCAAACTTTAGTCCAGCTTCTGTGAGTAAATTGTTAAGTGTCCAGCCCTGCGAAGAATCTAGTGACCACACATTTATTCAGTGCATGGGGACAGTGCTGACTCCCAACATCTCTGTGTGCCTTCACAATCTCCTGCTGGCATCTGAGCTGTAGGAGCTGACTGGGAGTGTGCTGTTATCCCTGTCCCCTGTAGGACACTAAGTCTGCTGCATCTCAAAAATGGTACTGAAACTCTTAACTAGCTCTTAAACTCTAAATAATGCAGGATGGGTTATGCTCAGCTGAAGGGTGTTGCCACCTTAGCTTGCTGTAAAGCTGATTGCATCTATGTTGACATCCATTCTTTAAATCTCCTGAGGGATTTTGCTTCTTGTTTTTATAATGAAATTAATTTTAAAAAAAATCTATTGATGCTGTTTCCTATGGATCTTGGAATTATGGGATTATTTATTAACCAGTTACTTGGTGAATTATTGAGGATTCATTCTGAGATGTACCTGATTGTCCTTTTAAGTGCTTCATGTTCATCCATTACTTTAATCTGGAAAGGAGGATAAATGGTTGTGTGTCTGAAAAGAAATTTCTAATTCATTATAGATGAAACTGGTAATGCTCCTTACACTTAAGTTGCTTCACTTATTTTTGTTAGAACACGTTTTCAATTTCTTGTAACTGTGCTAGACTTCATGTTCTTGGGCTGGATGTCTGCAGGCTGAGATCATAATCTGCTGATAAAAATCTAACTAGATAAGTAATTATGTTTTCTCTAATATAATCAGAGATTCTAACTGAGCATGCCATTTTCCTCTGGAACTTGATGTTTTTGCTGAGGTGTTATCCTGAGATAAAGAATGCATCATATTTTTCAGCCTTTTGGAGAAATTTTTAAAATCCACATTATAGGAACTTCAGAAATGCAAACCAAACATCCAAAATTGGGAAAAGCCAGAATAGTATGCTTGAACTTAAATGGGTAAAAAGTAAGAGTCAGAAAGAACAAGGCTTCTGTCTTGCTGACTCTTACTTACGGTCTTGCTGTTCACAAACCTAAGTTCCAGCCTGGAGAGCTGGATTCTGTATTAATAAATAATTTTAGAAGAAACCCCTCCTTAGAATTAAAAAAAAAATTCACTTCAGTCAAACTTTTGTCAATGAATCATGTGTTTCTTTTGTTTTGGATGTCAGCACTGTCAGCAAAGATCACATGTGCTGAGTGGTCTCTGCAGCTACTGTGGAAATCAGCTGGAGCTGTGCCTTGGATATCAAGAGCACTATGAAAGTGCGAAGTACAACTGTGCTTCATTTTACCACATGGGTAAAGGAGGTCAGCGCTTACTGTTAAAACAATCTGAGATAATAGGGACAATAAATAGAACCACTGTAATTATTTATTGACTGTCAGCATCATCCTATACCTCCCAAACCTGTGCTCTATTTATAAAGTCTTTGACATCTAATTTCCTCTGTTGATTTAAACTTGTGGTATTTATATTGCTATCCTCTTGGATATCCTCTTGGAGCAGGAAATATATGGAAAGACTTTAAAAGTACTTGTGAAACAAACTAAGCCAAATGTTGGCAGTGTATCAGTGCACCTTTGCATGACTGTGTCACTGAGACTGTGGGAAGGTATAAAGAAGTGCCTCTGTGATGCAGATGTATTTTGATGGTCTGAATAGCCACTAATTTCTTTAAAGTGAAACAGATCTGAATCTATTTTTTTCTTTTTTGCCTTGTACCCATTCCACATGATCATGTTGTTTGCAGGTCTTACTGACTTTGTCCTGAAAAGTCTCTCCTGCTCTCATTAAAAAAACTCTTTGTAAGTAGCCATAGAGCTTTCAGCTGCAAGAGTCCTCAGTATGTTCTGTTGCTGGATGAATATCTTAAAAATTATGAATGCAAGGATATCTCAAAAATTATTTTGCTTTTTTTAGCTCTCGGGAGGCTTTCTGAAGTATGCAATTTATGCTTTTTTCACTGAAGAGTAATAATTTATGGAAGAGGAAGGGAGCAGTGAAAACCCAACCTGTTTTGACACAATTAAAATAATGTTCTGATGTGACAAACTGATGGAATCGTCCATCCCTTTAGGTATTTTGGAACTTTACCATTCAGCTTATCTAAGTGTGAAACTTCACATTTGAATGCTTATTTTGAAAGGCAGACAGATCTTGTTTAGGGAGAGAAGAGTGTGGTTGGTGGGTGTGTTCTATAACAGCTTCGGTCGTTACTTGTGGAATGAAGACATGGCTCCATTAACTATTTTCAACATAAGCAAATGTTTATGGTTAACTGATGAGCCCTTACAAACCCAGCACTGAGAGCCTTCTATACAGTGATCACTTTTAATAGACACAGCTGATTCTGATGACATCAGTTGTCTAGATATCTTGACTTGCCCCTTTATAAATCTTAGCGGGGTATTCTGTATTGGTAGCTTTGATAAACGCTTTAATCTGAAATTTTCAAGAGCTCCAGAGCCGTTTTCACTCATAATGCTTTAATGGAATTCAAAGTCTTGATGGTAAGAGTAACCAAACACTGATTGGTCTGACAAGTATTTCTGTGCAACACTTGTGTATGTACTGCATTTAAACATATATTAGGTTTGTTTTCCTGTCCTGAATCTCAAGGAGTTTTGCACTTTTCCTAAATGAGTACACAGAATTGTACCCCAACATTAAAATGAACATTCACTCTAATTTGAAAAGCCATGTCTCTCAGAATTAATCTCTACTGGCCTCTGTCATTAAATTAGTTGTTTCACATATTCAGATGTTGCCCATATTTCAGATATTAGGGTAGGAAATCATAAACCCTGAGCTGCCAGCTGCCCATGCTGCCTCATCTCCGTGGAACAGCCTGAGCAGTCTATCAGGCAACATATATATCATGTGTATAATAAGGTTTGGGGCTTTTTAGAATCTGATGGTAGTTCCTGTCTTCTCCAGATGCACTTGACCTCCTTTCTGGGTCTCTATATATGGAGACAAGTATATATACAGACAAGTAGCACATCTACAGCACACTCAGCTGCTTAACTCAGCCTGGCTTCCAGCCAGCCAAATTTTGGAGAAATTGGAAATTTTGGAGACATTGGAACTTTGTGTCAATGCAGTAGACATGGGCATTGAGGTGAATGGCTGCCTCTGTAGCAAGGCTCAGTTCCTTATTCCCACCCTGAGCAGCATCCTGCCTCAGCCACCAGATGCCCCTGTGTCCATGTGTGTGCACCAGTCATCCCTCCAGGCTGGACAGGTATTTTCCTGGAGTCTCCGTGGCAGTCATATGGCTGCTCCTGATGCCATGCCTCTCCCTGGCGTGGGTTACACTCCTCATTAGAACTGCAATTCCCACAAGCAGTCCTGCTCTGGACAACTAAACTTGACATACGTGTCCCACTATTGGGATTTTCCTTATGTCTTCTGCAGCTCTGAAGAACCCCATGAAGTTTTGTGTCTTTTAAACCCCTCCCTATTCTTGCATTTTCACATTGTTCCTAATGTTCTTTAGACAAAAAGGGACAAACTGTGACCTCAGCTGATGAATAAATCATCTCCCTGTGCCCATAAAGAGATAGCCTCAGAGCATGGCAGAACTTAAGGGCATATTTGTACCCTGCAGTGTGGTTAAAAATATCTAAATTGATTCCAAGTAATCTGGTGTGTACATGCAGTATTCTTGGCATGGTAGTGGGCCAGAACATAAGTGGCTTTGGGAAGGGTTGGTTCTGAGAGACATCACTGGTGGTGTAGCTGCATGTTCTCACCACTCAAGGTAGCTCACGTGTCCCTGTGTGGGGCTGCATTGCTGGGTCGGATCACGCATGACATGAGCACAAAGGTACATGTTGATTACTCATGACATGCTGTCTTACCCCAGCTCTTACTGAGGCTGTGTTTCTACTACCTGTTTCTACTATCTCTTTTCTGAAGTGTTAAGAGATGCAGGCAAGAGCATAATCTTCCAAAATTTTGCAACAGCTCTGAAACTGCAGCTCTACAACCTTTGTCAAATGTCTTTGCCTACACTCAGGTGACAGGAGAGTTAGGCTACCTGGCCAGGTTTCCTTCAAGTGTTTGAAGAGGGGCTATACAACCTGAGTTCTCTGTGAAGCATTTAAGTTTGCATCATTCAGTGATTTGTCCAGGTTAGAAGAACTTAGAGGGATGTCTTCATAGCTGGGCTGATTCTCATCAAAGGTGAAGGTTTCAGATCTGAGAGTTTATTACCATTAAAAAGGAGCCATCTCACCCATCCTTACACCTTTATCACTTAGCTCATGGTAGCAGCAGTACTTGTTGCACTCTGATATCACTCCTTAATCCAATGGGAAAATATCCAGCAAAAACCCTATCCCATCCCCATGCCCAAAGCTTCCATTCTAACCTGGGGATTGTTTTGCTGTTTGTCATCTGAGCCATCACAGAAGCTTTTCAGTATCACAGGTGATAGAAAGAGAGGTGCAGGGCTGCACAGCAAGAGGATGAGAAAGAGAAAGGTAGATAAAAAAAAGTGAAAGGGCCTGGGATCTCCACTTCCAGGAGCAGTGAGGTTTGAAGGACAGAGTTGAAGTGCTTTTCCCACGCGTGTTGCCCACGCTTCTTATGTTGTGCCTTGCAGAAATAGTTCACGTGGCAATGCTTCATTTCCGTGTATTTTTAATACAATTCACTCCTGTCCCTGGATTTCCTTTTGGTTTTTTTGCCATTTCTAGGAAGAACTCTTTCCCTGTGAGGGTAGTAATGCCCTGGCACAGGTTGCCCAGAGAAACTGTGGCTGCCCCATCCCTGGCAGTGTCCAAGGCCAAGTTGGATGGGGCTTGAAGCAGCCTGGTCTGGTAGAAGGTGTCCCTGCCCATGGCAAGAGGTGGAACAAGATGGGCTTTAAGGTCCCTTCCGACCCAAACCATTCCATGATTCTGTGATTTCAATGGGAGAAAGAGCAGGGAGAGAAAGTCAGTGAAGAGCAGGTTCTAAGAATGTACTTCTCTGCCAGGGAGGAAGCCAGCTTATAGTAATGCCTATAGCTCTCTGTTAGTTACATACTGCTTGCACAGGAGTCTTTAGTACATGGACAAGCAAATTCCCAAAGGGCTTACAGTTTTTCTGTTGAACTGTGAAATAAATAGCTTTCCCGCCAAATATGTATGTCTGCATGTGTATAAATACATTGTTTTATGTGAGCCAGATTGTGGCCTCTTTTGCATTGCTATTGGCAGAACAGATTTTCTATATTGTTCTACAAATGGCATCCAAAATACTTCGTGGTAACTCAGCATTGACGAAGATGTTTCTTCCTTTATAAAGTTATTTTTAGATGTATGTATATATATGCACATGCATTTACACACATAAACACCCCTGCATGTCCGTGATTTATTTACAAGTGACAGATGAGGATTGCCATAAGTATTAAAATAATGTGTGATTTCTTATTAGAGAAATTCTATAAAATGACAAATCCATGGGTGCAGAATCAGGCTCATACTGACCATGTGTACATCCATGGAAACATAATTATCTTAAAAATAAATGCCACAGCTGTGTTTCCTGCTGAGTTTGTCATGACACAGCTGCAAAGGTGAAATTTTCCTTTAAGTGCTTTATCAAGATTCAGAATTGACCTTTGCTTACTATTTGCTTCCACATTAAATAGGGAATGGATGTTTTATTCCTATACAGATCAAGTCCCTGGAGTTGAAAACCTTTCTTTAAATTATAATTTTCAAGAGTGGTTGTCAGAGAATTCTTCTGAGTACTTCATCATGCTATAATTATTACTTGGAAATTCTAAAATTTTCTGTCACATTATCCTACTATATGACATCAGAAACTGCTGCCCAGACAGTTCTGCCATGAAACTAATACCCCTCATCTTTAGGCGCCACATGCTTCTGAGCAAGAAATACAAGCGTGTGTGCTAAAAATGCTGCAGGAGCCAAATTCACTGTGCAGGAGCTCATTCCAGTGTTGAGTACATAACATGTACTTCTACAATTCGTGAATGGTACATGGTTTTTCAAGTTAGAATATGGCATATCAATATTAATTGGGGAAGTGATTCCAGAGATGAAGCTGCAGATACACATCAAGGAACTTCTCCCACAGTCTAATCCTTTTTATAACCATTTATTGCTATAAAAGTTCTCTCAGTTAAAAAAAGTGTTGAAAGGGTAAGGACTCTAAAACAGTTGAGAAATTTTCTGTTTGTGATTTATGCAGGCTCAGTATTAGCAAATGTGCAAAAAATGTTTCTGCATAATTTTGTTGGAAAATATGATCTGGAATGGGTCCACATTAAAGCATTTTTTAAAAGAAATATTTCTTTGGTGTCTCTCCAGAGGGATCTAAGAAACTCCAAGGACCAATTTCTCTTTCTCCACATTTCAAACCATGAAAAAATCTGGTTTGAAATCATGTATGTTACTGATGCTGCCAACCGTCCCTCAGAGGTGCCAGAGCTGTTTATGAGCATCCTTGAAATTCTTGGGAAAATCCTGGAGTCGAAGCATGGACTTTACAGACATTTGTTCAGTTAAATTCCATGCCTTGAAGGGTGTGGTGGAAGCAGTGATTCCCTTTGGAATGGCTGCTCACAGTCTGGGAGTGGGGGGGAGGGGTGGGTTTAGGGGAGAAACCTTTTGGCACCAGGGTAATTGTGGTCCCAGCCATGGTGTCTGGAGGTATTTTGGATAATCTTTAAGGTCCCTTCCAACCCAAGCCTTTTGGCGATCCTATTCCAGTACAGTTCTGCTCGGGGAGAGCAGGGTTGCACCATTAATGCTATGAGTGTGATACGTAAGGTTTATTACTTATTAATCACTTCTGTAATTCTCATGTTATCCAATAATTTTTCCTAGCTTGGAGTAAGCGATTTGCATTCTTCAGATCCCACAAGTCTGTGAAAGTGAAAAATGAAAAATACACTATGCTTAATAATTTTTGTAGTCACCAAGTTGTATACTAATTGTATTTTTTCACCAAGAAGAATAGTTACCCATGTTAAGATCTATCTCAATTTTACATGTTTTTACCACAACTATTTCTGTCTTTTCTGCTCCTGGCATTTCCAACAAAAGCAAACAGAATGGAGAAATAACTCAGCATGTCATTCACTGAAATACCTTTTAGGGTTTGGGGTTTTTTTTTTCAGTTTTAGGGTATTCAGAGCAACTGTGGTTAGTGTTGCACTGAGGAGGAAGGGATATCTTATGGCAGGAGCCCAGGAGGAAGAAATGAGCGCAAGATTTCTCAGAACTTTGGAAATGAATGCGAAGACATGTTTAGACTAAGACAGATAACAGTGATTTCAGGGTTTGAACTCTTTCAAGGCCATTGAACTCCTGGGGACCAGGTGCACCCTATCAATCATGACCTCGTGTCTGCAGAGAAGACAAGAGACTGAACTTACGTTTGACAGTGCTGCGTGACTCCTGGAACCCAGCCGACTCTGAACCCCAGCCCAGGGCTTCACACTCCTGCTCCTCCCCTTGCCCATGTCTGGCACTGGTGCTTGCACCCCCTCTGCTCCACTCTGCCAGCCAGCACATCCTCCAGAGCCCTACGCTGCGCTTGCGCCCGTCCTCCAGCGTCTGGTATACCCAGTTGGGGGTAAAGGCAGCTGCGTTGTTAAGGATCAGTGAGACCAGGGCTACCAACACAGCTGTGGCTACCAGTTTTTGGACAGTCATATCTGACTGTCAGCGTGCTGTCAGTCTCTTATTATAGACAACACAAGGTCCCAGTCAGCTGCAGCACATTGAAATTGGTCTGGGAACGGGCAGCTGCGCTGGGGTGTTACAGGGGGCTAGAGGACATCACCGTTCATTCTTGAAGTGAACTCCAGAGGGGTTTCTGACCAAGGAAATGAGAATTTTCTGAGGTAGATAGGAGAATTCCATAAAATAAGAACAAGAAGAAGCTTTTTTAGGTCCTTCCCAGTGTTGACTTATCCACCTTCTTGCACTTTGATAAGTAATGCCAGTCCCGTGGTGAACTGGATGCCAGGGACGTCCATTCCGTGTTGCACGGGGCGAATCCAGACAGAATCCAGTCTCGGGTAAGGAGAGCCTGAGCTGAGGCGGGGCAGAGGCGGGTTGGGATGCTCGCCGTAGCCTAACGAGCGCCGGGTCCTTAAGCCAACCAGAGCTGCTCCAAAAGCCTGCGTTTGGGTGCAGACTTCAGAATATCCTGCAAACGGTGACAGATGTCATCATCTCAAAGCAAGACGAGCCACAGGGGAATGCGGTCTTCCCAAAGGTGATCTCGAAGTCTGGAGTATCTCGAGGAGGTTGCTCTGCCGTGTCCCTCTCTGAAGAGCCGAGCTGTGAGTGCTGGGATGAGAACAGCCACTGTGGTGAGGAAAAGGCCCCCCCCACCTCCCCACCAGGAGGAAATGGCTGTTTTTGTGGCTCGTTTTGGTGAGCCTCAGGGCGTAGTCGACTGCAAAAAACAGAGCCACTGCCACAGCAGTCAAACATTAACAGGATGTGTTTCCTGAAAGGAAAAGACTATGGAGACTTCTAAAGTTGTTGTTCCGCCCCTCGGAGAGCCCCCTCCCCGCCTCATGCCTCCTCCCCTTGCCGCTGCCCAGCAGGGCTGCCAGGATCCACAGCGTCTCGGGGAGCCCGGGGAGCACAGCGGAGCTCCTTGGGAAAAGGAGGGAAGGAAATCCCAGCTTCAGCCCTCGGAGCTTCAGCTCTGTGGAAGTGGATTGAGGAAAGGAATTTTGAAATACCTTTTACTAGAAGCAAAACAATATTGGGGTTCACTGCTGGACAGTGTGACGAAAGCACTGCAGGGGTGCCCTGATGTCCACATCGCCTCTGCACCACTAGGAGGGACTGTGGCAGATAAATAGGAAGTATAAAAACTTGAGATGCTCAATCTGATAACAAACCAGTTTGTGGGTGCAAAGGGAGGGGCAAGTTTTGGGGTGTGAGTGAGGTTGAGAGTCACTGCACGGTGCTGGTGCTGGGCTGGCACAGCCCAAGCCCGAGTCCTGGCGTGCTGGGAGCGCTGGCCGCTCCACAGAGCCTTGAGGGAGGCTGCTCACCCCCTCGGCCATGGAAACTCTGCTGCCATGTGCTTGATGGGATGTCCCTACTGACAGCACAGTATGGAATGGACTGCCACAGGGCAAGACAGATGCTGTTAAAGAGAGGTTAAAGAGAGTTGTTGAGGGCATTCCGAACTCTCCTTGAACCTGGCTGTTTCCAGAGCAGTCTTGCCCAGACTGTTCTTCAAACAACTGTTTGCTGTTCCCATCAGCTGCCTCAGCTGGAAAGGGACAAGGACAGGGACTCTGGTGGGTGCTGCCCTGTGGCCGGGTGTTACTGCCTGGGATTATGTCCTTCCTCAGCTGAGCTTGGCAGAGTTCTTTGGGCTGCACAAATACCCCACAAGTGTAGCATTGCCTTGTACATGGTGAACTGAAGGCACAACATCTGGTCAGCACTGAGGAGACCTGGCACAGACCTGCCTTGCCAGGCACTGCCACACTTGAGGGGTTGGCACATGAGTTCACATCCCTGTAATCAATAAAATTAAACTGATTTAATTGTATAGCGGCTCTGTCTTACCAGGTAAGAGGCTTTGCCCCTAATCGACAGAACTGCCCCAATGCAATACATGGAAACAAACTGCTCTGAAATTTTTTGCAAGGCAACATTTTATTTTCAAGACTTGTTGGTGAGAGAAGTGGAAAAAATTTCAATAAAGCTGATATGCTCCTATAATTAGTTTTCAGCTACTGGAGTTGCATGTACTAACCTGGCTATGAACTCAACCCTCCTCCATGTACTCTGATAATTTTTAATCTTTAATCAAATTAAGCTTTAAGTACTTTGAGTATCTACATCCCTTGAGAGCACTATAGCATCTTTGGTTTCTCTTTTTCCCTGTGATTGGTCATGTTTCTGTACATTTCCAGATTTAGAACTTTCAGTATAAACGCACCAGTGTCTGCCATTCTTCAAAGAAATTTCCTACCAGCAATGACCATATTTGCATGTTTTAAACTCCTTGGATTATTTCTTATTATGATTCTGTGTTTATTATAAGCCAGGGATTCAGCAGCAAGGCAGATGATATTTATATACAGACAATGCCAGGAGGGATTTACCTTTAGGGAAAAGTCATACACATGCTTCTGCAACCCCGTTTGATTTCTCTGATTTGATGAAGCCTGAGTGTGTATTTTAGCAGGGCCCAAGCTTCTTTCTCATGTAACATTAAAAAAAATAGCAATTATATTTTACAAAGGCTGAACAAGTTACTCTAATTATAGAATCATAAAGGTAGGAAAAGATCAAGTCCAACCATTCTCCCAGCCACAGACCCATGTTCCACAAGTGCCACATCTACATAGCTTTCAAATCCCTCCAGTGCCAATGCCTGACCACCATGAAGAGATTTTCCCTAATATCCAATTTTAACAGTACGGGAATCCTGATCCTTAATAAAAAATGGCCTTAGTGAATGCTTCTCTGCTGGCAAACAGGCAGCAGGATGTGCACTTGCAGCACTCACTGCATTCTGTGGAGCACAAGAGGTTTGTGTCTTGGAGCAATCTCTTGGTGTTGGTTTTATGAGGGTAAGTTTGGAACAAAGCTATGTATTCAGTGGGATATTATAGATACATTCTGTAAAGCTGTTGATGCTTTACTTGTTTCTGCCAGGGAAGAGTTTTTAGGAGTAGTCTCATCACCTTTCAGTGTTTGGATCATACATGAAAAATGTCTGACTTAGCAGAGCAGCTCATAAAATGTCATTAACACTGTTAAGAGTCTCATCGAACCATTACAACTTTTTATCTATTACTTAATTCCTTGTTGTCTTTTAGTCCCATGGAAAGATACAACTAGAATCCCATAAATACATTTTAAAAGCATCAAATCTAATTTAGCTACATCAGATAAACACCTCATCTTCTCAAGTCCTTAGAGTTTTCCAGTCTAGTGGAAGGTGTGCACGCCCATGGCAGGGGTTTGTAACGAGGTGGTTTTTAATGTCCTTTCCTACCCAACCCATTCTGTGGTTCTGTGATTATCTATTATATAACATTATAGGATGCAATAATAATGTGTTATATATAATATAACATTTATATTACAGGGTCCAGTTCAACAAAGTGGAGCCCAAATTGAAAAGATTTTTTTTTACCCTGATCCTGATCAGTGTTCATTTTCCAAATATAGCCCATTAAAAAGAGGGAGAAAAGGTTTTCAGTGAGATGCTTCAGACATATAAATCTCCAGCACTTCTAAATAATATTCCATTTTTTCTTTAAACTATCATGCTAAATAGGCAATTAAAAGTATATGGGAACAGAAGGGTTTGTGAGATCAGACTGTGGATGCTGTAAACACAGTTCCACAGAAAAAGAGATGTAAAAAATACAAAGCAAGGAAACTTCCATCAAATATGCGCCACTCAAGAGGCGTCAGCATTTGCTTCCCAAATCCCTGGCATGGTGGATGTGGCCTGGAGCCTCAGGAGCTCAGGGTGCAGCAGCAGATGGTGTATCCCTGTGCCTGGAAGGGTGCTCGGGGCTCCCACAGTGCTTGGGATACCTTCCCATGGCTCTGCTCCCACTGCTGCTGTGTCTGGGCTTTATTAAGCTTCCAGCTTCAGCTGATGAAGTACAGATGTGAGAAGCTTTCCAGGGGGAGATGAAAGCAGGAGGAGGGGAAGAACAGGAAATTCCCAGAGCCAGAGTTGGGGGCAGGGAAAAAACTTGGCATTTGATATGGACAGCAGGGCCAAGCCTGGAAAGAAGAGTTGCTGCCTTTTAGGGATGCATGAACAGATCCATCTTTCTTACTACACTAGCAGCTGTTGGGAGATAACTGTGGTTTTTCCTGGGATTTAAGTGAACCTGTTCTGCACCTCCTGTTTCCTGTTCCTTCACCAGACCAACATCCATCTGCCTACATTTCTGAGGGGCAGCAAAACTTGCCCTGGTGCTGGAGGTGTGTGCCTGCCAGGCAAGTTGTGAATCTCATGGCTGAGGCTAGTCTTGAAACACAGAGAGACATGGAAGTGCATTGTGCATGCTCCCCTCCCATCCCATTCCCTTCCCTTTCCTCTCCATGTACCTTATCGGAGCACTGTCCCTCTTGTGAAAGATGTGTCTACTGGAGAGAACCAGCCTCAGCTGCAGCTCCATGGGGACCATGGCTGTTGCTTTGCCATGTGCAGCCACTAACCAAACCCAGTAGGGTATGGGAGCTCCTCTGGACAGAGCAAGGCCAGGTTTCTTAGGTGAAATACTCCTTCAGGTGCTTCTGCAGGGCAGAAGCAGGAGAAGGGATGGCCAGAGAGAGTCAGTGGTTTCATATGCCATGGGTTCTTGTGCTGGTGAGCTGCTCTGATCATGTCTCTCAGAATCTTAGAATCATGGAATGGTTTGGGTTGGAAGGAACCTTAAGGACCATCTAGTACCAAACCTCTGCCTTGGGCAGGGACACCTTTCTTTGGTGTCCCTCTTCTCTCTTGCTGTGGTCTCTGTGCTGGGTGAGTCCATGCAAGGTGTGCTCTGCTGTGAACACTCCCAAATTCAGTGTCTTTGGTGCATTTTGAGCCTGGTGTGCTCACCCCCTGCTCACCTGGGGTGGCTGAAGTCAGTGCTTGCAAGAATAAAACCGACTGCAGAGCACATTGACTGCAGATGTTTTTCCCTCTGAGTTTGTTGCTGCCTCCAGCATACCAACGGCCATAGCCTCTCCAGTTCATTTAGCAAACAGTTTGGAGTGGAGGAGAAAGAGGTGGGATGGCAGAGCTTCAGCTCCTCAGGGCAGAGGTAGCTGGGTGACCAGGTGGCCCACAGGCAGGAGTGTGGAGGGCAAGAGCTCCCAAAGAGGAGTCCTAGGGGCAGCAGTTCCTGCTGAATTTTGACATTGGCAGGAGCTGTTGCCATCCGGGAAAGCATAATGCAGCTGAGAGATGATGAGCACCATCTCCTTAAGTCCTGCTGTGACTCTCTGCACACTGTTATCTTTTAACTTTGTACTTTAAAATACACAGTATAGTCTGTTTCCTCTCAAAAGTTTTCACTCCCTGTAGTCTAAATAAGAATTCTCATCCGCTTGCCCGTTTGAGCCCATGAACTCTCATCTTCCTGTACGGAGGGACTTGAGAGCTGTCAGAGCTCTGAAAAATGAAGACTTTGATTTCCTTTCAGAAACTTACTTTTAGTCAGCTTGACAAAGCCCAGCACAGACATGTGTTCCTTCACTCAGAGACAACTGGCTGTTGTCAGCTTCTTCTGGCACACTGCAGAGCTTCGAAAATGTACTTCTCATGTGCTAAGCACAGCCATGCCCAGGCACAGCTCTGAGCAGCTTTTCTTGAGGACAGAACTCACTGGCTGTGTTGGTCAAAGCCAGGCGAACATAACTAACACCATGTTAATCATGTCAATGTTCTTTAAAGGTCTTTTCCCCACTTTTCCCAATTCCAGATACAGGTAGTGTCTGGCATAAAAGAGAAACCAGCTTCAACTTTTCAGAAATTAGGAAATTCATCTGCTGACACAAGGCAGCATTTCTGTATTGAGTGGTGATGCACAGAAGGATCTAGCACTGGTTTCTATCAGGGCCTTCCAGGTCTGAAATTATCATGCTTTATTTCAGTGTTCCTTTTGGCTCCTCAGATGGGGAGCTTGGACATATGGGAGAAGAGCATGGGGAAACTGTGTTTCAACACAACTCAGTTCTAAGAAAGGCAGCACTCAGACATGCATTTTTGCTTTTCTAAACCAGAAACAATTTTGATCGTTCTGAAATTTGTCCCTGATATATCACTTCTGTTCCTTTTTTATTATCTCTATACCGTTTGTCCTCAGTGAAGTCTGTGTCACTTATTTATGTCGATTACTACCTGAAACCTTTATATGGGTTACACTGCAAGTAAAGGATGCTCTAATTCTAAAGTAAATTACGCAAAGAATTTTTCTTTTGCCTTTCTTTAGTGTATGTGTTGGAGAGCATGTCGTGGTTCACCTGTTCCACTGCTTCCCGGTTAGTCACTTTCCCCTGTTTGTGCAGGGCTTTCCCACAGCCACTGGAAACAGAAAAACATTTTAATCATAGGAAAACTGGAAGGGAATTTGGTGGCAGGACTTGAAGTGTCATTCTATTATATTATTTTCTTTGTTTTTTCCTGCTTTTATAATTTAGATCTTTACTTTGTGCTGTGGTGATGCCTGACAGCTGCACAGACTGTACCTCTGCTGAGGCTGACGCTGGGAAAAAACCTTATTTTGAATGCTCATGGTTTTTATTAGTCAAACATATTGCATGAAATTCTGAAGAGCCTCAAATGTGAATAGAATCTGTGAAAATCTTTGCTTGTCCCACTCTGTGATGGTCAGTTGTGTTGTAGTCCTGCTGAGCAATTCTGCCTGCCATTCCAGCCAGGAGCATGGTCCTCAGCCCGTCCTGCCTTGCCTTGCCTTTGAAGTGTTAACTGTGAGCTCATAGCCCTGAGGAGTTCTCATTCGGAGCATCACAAAGCTTTTCTTTTTGTCAGTTTTATGCAAGTTTTAAATTAGAACATGGTTTTCTGTAGTTTGTTTCCCGCACATCATTCCCTGTTACTGAGTACAGCAGTTGGGCTCCCAATAGCTATTCAATGTTTAAACTACTCCAGACTGGAGCAGAAGATTTCCAGTGTGAGGTTAAGACTTTTCTCATAATTTTGATTTCTGAACATCAGTGTGGAAGTATTATGACTGTCTGTATGTTGCAGCTACAGCAGGAACTGCAGTGATAAATGTTTATATACATGCGAACATGGAATCTCAGACTGGTTTGAGTTGGAAGGGATCTTAAAAACCATCTAGTTCTACCCACCCCTGCTATGAGCAGGGACACCTTCCACTATTCCACATTGCTCCAAGCCCCATCCAGCCTGGCCTTGGACACTTGCAAGAATGGGGCAGCCACAGCTTCTCTTGGCAACCTGTGCCAGGGCCTCACCAACCTCACAGGGAAGAATTTCTTCCTATTACCCAATCTAAATCTCCCTTTTTTCAATTTAAAGCCATTCCTCCTTGTCCTGTCACTGCAGGTCCTTGTCCTAAGTCCTTCTCCAGGAGCCCCTTTAGGTACTGGAGCCCGTTTAGGTACTGGAACGGGCTCTTAAATTCTCCTCAGAGCTTTCTGTTCTCCAGGCTGAACACCCCTAGCTCTCTCAGCCTCTCTGCTCTCTCCAGAGCAGAGGTGTAACTGCTGTTGTTTAGACATTGATGTAAATCAAATCCCACAATATTTCCTTAAGATTGGTTAATTTAGCTCAAGATCTGACCTTTGTGTGTGAGCCTGCTTCTGTTCATCTTCAATCTTCACACAGCAACTGGAGTCTCTGTTACACTCACCCCATTCACAAAGTACCGATGGTTTCCCCTCTCACACTCTCCGTACTCACACCTCACATGCCTTCCAGGTGACACTATAACAGCTCTCCTTTTCTTTCCTGTTTCCTGCAGTGAGGTGGTCTGGGAGAACATGGCTCGCATGTGCGTGAAGACTCAGAGGCTCGATGTTGCCAAAATTTGCCTGGGGCACATGGGTCATGCAAGAGGAGCCAAGGCACTGCGGGAGGCTGAACAAGAGCCGGAGCAGGAGGCCAGAGTGGCTGTGCTGGCCATCCAGCTGGGCATGCTGGTAAATCCCACAGCCAAGCTGTGAAGGGTTGATATCAGACTGTGAAAAATTACTGAGTGAAAGAAATTGCTGATTGAAGGAAACATCTTCTAAAGACAGCTTATGTGTGAAACATTTAACAAAAACCTGCTTTCTTGGGGCATAAGACTCTTCAAAGCTTAATCATTCTAGGTTTCACTGGATTAAAAAAGGTTTTATTTTACTATAGTCAAAATGTTCCAACAAACATGTTTTAAGGTCTGATATGGCAAACAAAAATTCCATTTTGACGTGATTTGTTTCTAGAGTGAAAGGCTAGAGCTGTGTGCTGCCACAGAGTGAGGGCTGACCTGAGGTTGTTGGCAGAGTTTAGGCAAAATAGACCTTTCCTGTGGGGCTGGAGAGCTCTCGTCAGTCACATTCGCTACCTGTGCTGTCCCAGCGATGCCTGATCACACAGATTTCTATCCCAGCTTCTCCCATTGTGTGAACGGGAGCTTGGCTGGATCCAGCTCAGCCAGAGGACGAGGTCTGGCTGTTCCCCCGAGTTCATTTATGGAACAGCTGTCTCTCATTCCTCCATCTGGAACCCAATCTGGCAGCAGATACACCCCCAAAGTGGACCTTGTGTCTATGTCTGACTTCATTCCCCTTGATTGCCAGTAGAACTGAGATCTAAGCTAGTTTTAAGGTCAGCATTGTCATGTGGATTGAAAATTGACTGGTGCTAGTTAGAAGGGTGACTATTCCACTCATTTAATGTCTTCATCAATGATCTATAAGAAACCCAGAAAGTTTTAGTTTGGGGACTGTAAGATCCAGGCATTGATCTGTCAGAGGGAAAAACTGGGAAAGAATTTATGAAATAACCCACAGTCTACAGGAAAAATTGAATTAGATAAAAAATAGCAAGATGCTATGACAGCAAAAATCGGTTTGGGGCTGTGTTTAAGGAGACGGTACATCCTGGTGCTTGTATTTGGTAACTCCTTTCTGTGTATTCAGGGCAGCTACAGCTGGAATGACGACTTCCGCTATTTAAGTAGCTCATTACCATGAAAAAAAAAAAAAGTTGATGAACTGGAAAAAGTTCAGAGAAAATCAGTGCAAATTGCTCAGCTCTTGGAAGGACTTCACAGACACAGAAATCTTGAAAATGGCCAAATAATTAGAATTTGGCCTGAAAAGATATTTAGCAATCTACAGTTATTTGATGAGTATGGAAGAGAGAGACAGAGGGATAGAGAGTAACTATTCTAAGTTAAAGGCAAGGAAGAAAGGAAAATTTAAGCTAAATGTTTGTAAAGGCTTCCTAGCAGAGAAAGGCATGAGGCTGAAAAGTGTCAGTGCTTCTTCTCTTGGATATTTAGATCTGTTTGGAGAGGTGGAAAGGAACTACAGCAAAACAAATGGAGTTCTGCTTTTTTCCATCTTGTACAGAATCCTAGGGCAGCCATCTTCCTTTTCCACTTTCTATGCTTTTTTTAATTTGAAACAATAGGACACAGAAACTATTTTTCTGTCTTGGACAGATAATCTCAATTTACTAAATATAGTGTTCAGCTGGACAGCGGTTGGGTGGAGCAGGAAAATGCTCCTTCCACAGGAGTTAGTACCTCTCAGAGCATAAAAATAATAGTTCCAAATTTGCTCACACTTGTGTCAGCATCAGCATAACCCTCCTGTTCTAATTCTGTAATAAATTAATAGCATTTTTTCCCAGGAATGGAGCTCAGTTATCCATAAACAGCATTGCTGCCTCTGAGACCTCCTGGGAGGTCACAGGTGTTACCTGGCTTGCAGCACGTTAATTCCCAAACCCTGAGTGTCAGGACCTTCTCCTAAGCCTCACTCCTGGGTGGACAGTGTGGTCAGTAGCTGTACCACCACCAAAGCATGTCTCTGTTTTTGGTGATTCACACTCCTGATGACAGCATTTGACCATTGATGACTTGGTCATGTCACCCACCTCGCTCCCAGTCAATTCTGTACAATAAACATCAGGATCTGAGTGCTTTCCTTATTTTTACATAAACATCCTGTTTCCCAATAACATGCTATTCCAGGCTACATATATTTAGTTGATTAAACCCCCTGCCTGGATGGTTGTTGCTTTAATTGCATTGCAATACCCTGCACTAATAAATTTCTCCAAGGTGCAGTACCTGGTGTGACTGACATGAAGTGCAGTCGGGGCTGACAGGGATTTTGGGTGTTCCTCTTCCAGGAGGATGCAGAGCGGTTATACAAGGCTTCCAAACGGTATGACCTCCTGAACGAGCTCTACCAGGCCTCCAACCAGTGGCAGAAAGCCATTGAAACGGCCGAGGCTCATGACCGGGTTCACCTGCGCACCACCCACTACAACTACGCGAAGCACCTGGAAGCAACCAGGCAGCAGAGCCTCGCACTCACCCAGTAAGCACCAGCTGGGGGTACCTAGGGGACTGGGAGCCTTGTTCTCCCGTGGAGATGGGTGAAGGAGGATGTCTGATGATGACCAGTAAAAATTAATTCTTTTCCTGTTTCTGGTGCCTTCTCTCTCCCAGAGTGAAAGCATTCCCAGTGAAATCTTCCAGCACCCTATCATGCAAATAATGTATAGTGTCAAAAAGGTCAAGAGTCTGTCAGGGCCAGTAGCTAAACCCCACTCATATCCAATCCTGTGTTTGTCTCTGGAAGATCACTGCCATCTTTTCCTTCCTTTTCCACGACAAAAACATTTATTTGCTTTTCCCGAGAGTCCCAGACACAGCTGCTGGAGCAGAACTTAGTTTGACTTGGTTGCTTCTGGTGTCTGATCCTCTCCTGTGACTGCCAAGTCCCATGGGAAGTTATTTTTGATGTCCTGTATTTCTTGTTTGAGATCTTGTTTTTATATGAGTTTTCCAATATGAAAGTTCCCATCATCATCATCATTATCCAAGAAGGTCAGTTCTATTCAGAATCAAAGCAGAGCTCTGCTGTGCTCAGGCAGACCCACTGATGGCCATGGTGGGCAATGGGGTGAGGAGAGATGGGTGCTGGGGTAGAGCAGGACCCCCAGCAGTGGCAGAGGCAAATGTTGCTGTGGGTGGCACAATGTGGAGCCTGGGGCTTTTATGACCTGTTCAGCCAGCTGTGCTTGATTCTTGGGGAACTTTCTGGAATACTTCTTTGGGCCATCACTGGCACTTTTAAAGTATTTTCTGTACTGTCAAAATCACACTTCCTCATTCCAGGTGCCTGGCAGTACTATTGAACTTTCAATTTTTGATGGTGCTGGTATACTGCAACAGTGAACTTACAGAACTAAAGTAGTTGTTGCCAGTGTTGTCAGTTGATGAATGGCCAACAAGACTAAATGGATATTAGTCTTGTCTAATATTAGTCTCTAGATATTAGTCTCACAGAAATATTAGTCTCTAGATACTAGATATTAGTCTCACAGAAAGTGAGCTACTAAGGAGGCTGTCATTTCACATCAAATATATTCTTCTCTACAGCTATGAGAAGTCAGACACACACAGGTTTGAGGCACCTCGAATGCTCTCTGAAGACTTACAAGCCCTGGAGAACTATGTCAACAAGATGAAAGACAGGTCAGTGCAATGCTTGTTCCTTCTACATGGGGCTGTCAGGTCTGAAATACAACTTGTGATGAGAGCGAGGACGAAGGAGTGCGAATCCTTTCAGTCCCATTCAACGCCTGCCTTATCCACTGTGACCCTCCCACAGCTTTTCAGGTTTATGTTGCACTTGCTCAAGAACTGCCACATTGGTTATCCAGGCTGACCGCTTGTATACTGCAGACCTTGGGAGTGTCACACTTGGTTTGGCGTAAAGTATGTGTTCTAAAAAACATGTTCAGTCTTTAGTTCAAGCTTTCTAGGAGTGAAAAACAGCCTCTGGCAGCTTTTGTTGCTGCTGTTAATATGATGTTGCTTTTCCAGGAGCCTGTGGAAGTGGTGGGCACAGTACTTGGAGAGCCAGTCAGACATGGAATCCGCACTAAAATACTATACACTGGCTCAGGATTATTTTTCTCTAGTCCGTGTTCACTGCTTTCAAGGCAACATTCAGAAGGTAAGGCAGCCTGCTTCCATCTGCTTCCTGAGTTCTCATTCCTGGGAGGAGCATGGGCATGAAGTAAAGCTGTACAATTCCCTCTGCAGGCTGCTGAAATAGCAAATGAAACAGGGAACGGGGCAGCCTCCTATCACCTGGCACGCCAGTATGAGAGCCAGGAGGACATCAAGCAGGCTGTGCACTTCTACAGCCGGGCCCAGGCGTTCAACAACGCCATCCGCTTGTGCAAGGTATGCAGAGAGGCGCAGTGTGCCCACACCAGCACAGGGTTCTGCCCTTTGCAGCACACAGTGCAGGTGGGTACAAGGCGTTCGTGCCCATTCTCTCCCATAAGACACTGCCTGTTCATGGACAGCCCATGATGAAGCTGCTTCTGGTTTCTGCTGATGTCTTCTACCAAAGGTGGATCAATAAAGCCTTGGTGGTTTGGAACAGTATTTTTCTTGAGCAGATCATCACAAACTCCCTGAAAGAAATAATCAAATTGAGGTGGAAAGTCACTTGGGTTCTACAGGTTTTAGACAGAAGGGGGTGATAGTTTAATACCATGTGACAGTATAAAGCCACAGGCTTGCCAGAAGTTGGAATTAATGAAATTTTGTCTGCAGACCCAGAGCCAAATCTTTGCTTTTGAACAGGTGAATAATTTAGATGATCAACTGATGAACCTGGCTCTCCTGAGTTCACCAGAAGACATGATAGAAGCAGCCTGCTATTATGAGGAAAAGGGGGATCAAATGGACAGAGCTGTTACATTATACCACAAGGTAAATGTCTTTAGTAGAAACTCCTGCGCTTTACACTGAAGCAGTTCCTACAGGAATGTTAGATCAGCTGTGATTCTTACTATGTCCTGTTTATTAGTAATTTCTTCATGGTGGCTAATGCTTTATTAAACCACTCCAGGGTACCCTGTGAACTGTCTCTGTAGTGCTCATTTCAGTCTTTGAAGCCTTATTCCTAATTTTGCAGGCAGGACATTTCTCCAAAGCCCTGGAGCTGGCCTTTGCCACACAGCAGTTTGGGGCCCTGCAGCTCATTGCTGAGGATCTGGATGAGAAGTCTGACCCAGCTCTGCTAACCCGCTGCTCCAAGTTCTTCATCGAACATGCTCAGTATGAGAAGGCAATGGAGCTGCTGCTCACAGCCAAGAAGGTGAGCTGAGTCCTCTGATCCCCCATGCACAGGTGGAGGAGCACAAGAGGTATGTACCTGCACACAGCCATTCATCTGTGCAGGTAAACAGATACAAGAGACACTTGTAAAGTTTCAAGATTCCTCTTAAGCCACTGATTCAGTGGCACTGGCAGCTCAGCCTTGCCAAAATGCTGGGTACCAGACCAGTCTTGTGCTTACTCCTCTTTAACAAGCTCCTACGGCTGGCTTTCTTCCATGTTTTGCAAGGGTACAGTAGCCCTTTCCTGGACTAAAAGCTTCTGTATAGCCTACTCAGAATTTGTTCCTCTATGGAAAGTACCAAAATATTTTTAAAGTTTCAGTTTATTTGTATGTGCTCAAAACTTTACCATCAATCATGCATAACAAGTCTGACTTGTATGTCTCTGAAAATCTCATGTTCAGAGTCAAAATGGCTGAATCTTTAGTGGCACAGTTGTGTGAGAATAATGCTGTCACGGAAGAACAAACACGTTCTTAGCAAACAAAATAGGACAATGTGTGCCTGAACAGGGGCTGATGTTGACACATGTAACTACACCCCTGTGTACCAGCATCCTCAGGTGCTTGTGTGTATAGCTGATTTCTGTAGGTTACACCACAAAAAGTGTGAGGTATCACAATGGTGTTTGCAACATCTCATTGCTCTCTTGCTCCCATTAGTACCATGAAGCTCTGCAGCTCTGCCTGGAGCAGAACCTGACCATCACTGAGGAGCTGGCCGAGAAGATGACAGTCTCCAAAGAATCCCAGGATATCTCCGAGGAGTCTCGGAGGGAGCTGCTGGAGCAAATTGCTGATTGCTGTATGAGACAAGGCAACTACCACATGGCGACCAAGAAATACACACAAGCAGGAAATAAGTTAAAGGTCAGCCTGGATAGCCTCTAAACAAGGGTGTTCTGAAAAGTGTACCTCAAAGCAGACTTCGTACAGTAACTACCCAGATGAAACTTCTGAACCATTTTGATGGTATTTTTGCATTCACAATATTTTCCCCCTCCCCCCTTGTGCCTCTCTTTCCCTTGTCAGGCTATGAGGGCATTGCTGAAATCTGGAGATACTGAGAAAATTATCTTCTTTGCGGGAGTTTCCAGACAGAGAGAGATTTATATCATGGCAGCCAACTATCTGCAGTCACTGGATTGGCGTAAGGATGCAAAGATTATTGCGAATATCATCAGCTTCTACACCAAAGGAGGGGCCCTTGACCTCCTGGCAGGTTTCTATGATGCATGTGCTCAGGTAATGCCCTTCACGTGACTGCTGAAGGTGTTTGGTTTATTGGCTCTGGAGCAAGACCATCTCATTTCTCCTCTTGCAGGTAGAAATTGATGAGTATCAGAACTATGAAAAAGCCCACAGAGCACTGACAGAAGCATACAGATGCCTTTCCAAAGCAAAGGCCAGAAGCCCTGTGGAACAGGAAAGCAAACTTGGCCATCTGCAGAGCAGGATGAGTCTGATGAAGCGGTTCATCCATGCTCAGAGGTGAGCTGCAGCATGAAGAGCACAGAAAGTGACAGTAATATCATACCAGAAAAGCAGTTATAACAGTACTTACACTTTAACAAATAATTTGCAGCTTGCTGAAAAAAACAGCTGCTGGTACATTTTTCTAGCAGGGAAACCATAATGTGATTTTTAAAAGTGCTATTGCATTAAAGATGGAAAGGTAACGTGAAAGAGAAGTGTATAGACCAAGGGAGGTGTAGCTAGAAAGGTGATTATCATAAAATCATAGAATCACAGACTGGTTTGGGTGGGAAGGGACATTAAAGCTCACCCAGCTTCACCCCCTGCCATAGGCAGGGACACCTTCCACTATCCCAGGTTGCTCCAAGCCCTGTCCAAGCTGGCCTTGAACATTTCCAGGAATCGGGCAGCCACAGCTTCTCTGGGTAACCTGTGCCAGGGCCTCACCACCCTCACAGGGAGCAATTCCTTCCCAATATCCCATCTAACCCTGCCCTCTGGCAGTGGGAAGCCATTCCCCCTTGTCCTGTCCCTCCAGACCCTTGTCCCAAGTCCTTCTGCAGCTCTTGGAGCCCCTTTAGGCACTGGAAAAGCCTCTAAGTTCCCCTGAGAGCCTTCTCTCCAGGCTGAATACCCTCAGCTCCCCCAGCCTGTCTCCAGAGCAGAGGGGCTCCAGCCCTTGGAGCATCTCCGTGGCCTCCTTGACTCGCTCCAGTAGCTACATGTCCTGCCTGTGCTGAGACCCCAGGGCTGGAGGCAGCTTGTCAGGTGAGGTCTCACCTGAGCACGGCAGAGGGACAGAATCCCCCCCTCCCCTGCTGCCCATGCTGGGGAATCAGCCCCAGGACAAGGTGGGGTTTCTGGGTCTTGTTTGGGCTTCTGTCATGAAACCTAATGCAGTAAAAACTTCCCTGTCCTTGGTCTGACAGACAAGCTGAATGCTCTCCCTGGGCTGTGACAGTTCACTTTTGCCCTTTCCTAGAGTTTACCCTGAAGACACTGAAGAAGCAGTCAGGCAGTGTGAACTGCTCCTGGCTGAACAGGACTTTGATGATGCCATCCGGCATGGCGATGTCCTGGGATTTTTGGTTCAGCATTATGCACAAGTGGAGGAATTCCATACAGTAAGTGAAGTCTTAATTCCTCCAGTCTACAAAATCCATATTGCACACCTGTGCAGCTTGGTGGAGTGTGGCTCCCACACAGGAAGACATACCATAGTCAGAGCCTAACTGTGCAGCACAGCGAGGCACAGCTCAGGAACTATATGCATATTTTTCATTCTGTGGGATGAGAAGAGAAAGAAAAAGCTCACAGGACACAGAGCATAAATGGTGGTTGTATTCTTAACCATTCCCACTGATTCAATGAGAACAGAAGGTCTGTTTGGGTGTGTGCCTCAGCAATGCCACCATGCTGTGTTTGCCACCTGGCCAGAGAAGAATACTGCAAAATGGCAGTTACTTGAGGTGAATTGCTCCTTCAGTGCAGATGTGCCACACAGCCTCTGGACTGTGACCTGCTGCTCTGACGAAGCATGAGGGTGCCAAGCACAAGTTCCTCCAGCTGTGCTGATGAACTTCACTTTTACATGCATTTTCACAAGACATGCTTTACTGGGGCTCCTGTAGCAGTGCACCCTCTGACAGTGATCTCTGCATTCATGTAGGCTTATCGCTACCTGGAAGAGATGCAGAAAAGAATTCCAGCCTCGAACCTGAGCTACTACGTGTCCCCACAGACCATGGAGGCTGTGCACCGAGGAGCCAGCATTCCCATGAGCCGAGCCCTGGCCCTAGCGCACACTGGCCACAGCAGCACAGACAACAGGGAGGATGAAGAAGTGGCTGATGACATGGAGGACCCCTGACAATGAGTACTAAACAAATGCAAAGCTGACTTTAATGCCAGCTTATTTATTCTGTCCTCATTAGGGGACCCAGATCAATCACGTGCTGTTGCCACACAGCTTTTTGGTTATTACTAAGAAATTTATTTTTCCTGTTTGACTGTACAAGCAACAGTATTAGAGTTAATATGTTCTCTCAAGCACAGCGTACAGAGATTCACATGTTTATCCTGTTAGAAAGCTGGTTTTAGTACTTTAATAAATTTGAGGCAGAAAAAACCCAGTAAGAACTGCATATTGTAACTTCACCTTTTTCTCGTAACAGAGAAGAGCTGAATAACTGAGGTGGAAACTGTGAGTTGCCTTTCAAGTACAGCTTCGATCTGCTACGGTGCAGATCTGTAATCCCCTAGAAGTGAGATCTTCTGAAATCATTCTCCACAATATTTGGGTAGGAGCTTGGTTAAAAGTCAAACTACCCCCTCCTGCAGGCTGAAGGCAGACTTTCCCCAACAAAAGCTTCTGTGTTTAAATACATCAAAGGGTCATGTGGGGTAGAGCAACCACTTACAGACATTTCAGAATCACAGAATGCCTGGCTTGGAAGGAACCCTGGATGCTTCCTGGATGCCCCTTGGTCCAACCCCTGCTCAAGCTGGGTCATTCTGAGCAAATGAGACTTCTTTCCTACTGTGAAGCTCCTTGTCCAAACACCAGTTATATCAAGGCATTCTGCACTAGTCAGATTTTTGGAGGCCAATTTCCTACCTGGCACAAGCAGGACTGAGAGAAGTGAAGCTCAATGGGACAACGAAGGTTCTGCTCACCTCTCTGCCTGTCACCCTCCCCTGCCAAGGGGTACTTATCAGGAAGAAATGTTTCTTACCAACCAGCCCTTATACTTAGAATGAGTTTTCTTTTTCACATTCTGTGACTTGCTTCAAAATTTGGGGTGGACATGAAGTTTCTAAATTGCTTTCAAGGAAGAAGGGTTGGTGAAATTTTAAGGTCAAAATCTAAACATTATTTATTCTTTAATAGAAACTTACTTCTGTACTAAAATAAGAGAAAAAGAATTCCCTGCTTTATTCCTTCTAACCACAGCCTAGCTCTAGCTCAGGCCTTTAAGGTCTGGCACACTTTCAGCACTTCACGGTAGCCATCCCATTCCCTGCACCATGCTACCCCTTCCAGCAGCAGACCAACAGCTGCTACCCCAAACTCCAGCTGCTCAGGAACGTGGGAGACTTGGTAAGGGGCAGGGCATAGTGGCAAGTGGCCCATCCCAGCCCCCCTGTTTTTCTGACAAGAAGGCTCTGTGACATCTTCCTTGTATTTTTAGCCAAGCACTCAGACCTGCCAAGGTTATAAATAGCTGCGGTGGGGGCTGGGGATGCAGGAGGATGGCAGCACTCGCCTACCTTCCTGCATCTGTACACGCTGTACCGGATACCCAGAGCTCACTCAATTGGCCTCCGCTACAAAGTCCAGATGTCAAGTCAGGCTTGCTGGCTTACAGCTCAGCACCCTTCCCCCTTCTTCCTTTCCTCCAGCCAGGTGACTGCTGAAGAGGCCCCAGCAGTGCCCAAACACATCCAGCTGGCAAGAGCACAAGGTAAAGGTCATTACTGTTACCCTTCAGCTAGGAAGGGACAGCTTCAAGTTTCTTTTTCAGGTTCTCCATTAGCAGCAAGTTCTGCAGGGCCAGCCTTCTGCAATCCCCATCAGGGTCTTTCTCCACCACATCTGCAAAAGAAGCAGCCATTATTAATTGGAGAATGGGAAAAAGTGCCCTTTACACTTCTCACTGTTTTACTAACAATCCCAGAACTAAACAATGGCATTTGCACCTATGGCTGCTCTAGACATCAGCACTTGCAAGAACTGCATTAGGCCAGAAGGCAGAGATGCACAAACTTGATCATGTGAAGCACCACGAGTTCAGCCAAGCCCTGACTGCCACATGGGGTAGTGCTCCAGTCAGTCTTGTAGGAGAAACAAATAGTCAGTTGGTCTGAAACACTACACAAACTGACCTTGCATTCCATGGGATAATCTCTGTGCCAGAATTAGTACTTGTGCCCTTGAGCTACACAAAAGCATTGCGCAGCTGAGCTACAAGCATGAATGCAGTTTGCAGCTAGAAATCCACCTTCTCCAAAGTCTAAAGTCTCTAATCTGCCATTGCTGCAATCTAAAATGGTCAGTGCTCCCTCTTGAGTTTGGGGTCACGATGCCATTCCAATGGGGAAAGAAAGAGACAGGTCTCAAGTTTCGGCACATTCTCCATTCTGAGAGACCAGTCTTCTGATAAATGAGTTCCACACTTCACGCAGCACATAAGGGGAGCATGTAACTGTTCCCAGCAGCTGTTATTCCAGGGGGCCTTAATGGACCGCCAAAGTAAAAACCAGGATGCATGCAGGATGTCTGAGCAGGGGAGCCTGGAAGAGCAGGGAGTCTGTGTGAGGATATCCTGTACGCACGAGCAGTGTGCTGGGAGCCTGGTGCTGTCAGCCCAAACATATGACTCATGTCAGTGGCGTAGGGCTATTTATAATTCAGGGAGAGCTGCACCCTGGTGCTTCCATACTCCCTCTGCAGAACACTAAAGGGGACTGGAGCAAGCTCAAAAGGCAGACTGGAACAAGCTCAAATGCTAAGAGTGCTGTTGGTGCCGTTTCTGTTCCATGAGCACGGACCTGGCACTGCTGGCACTGCATGGGAGGCACAGGGCGAAGGAGTGTCCTGCTGGTCCTGACACAAACCACACTAACCCATGACATAGCTGCACAGCACTTGCAAGGGGTGGGGAATTCCCTCAAAGGCAGCTGCTGAGGAATCAAAGGGACCATTTCCTAGAAGTGTTCAGGTATTCTCTCCCTCCCCTGGGAAGGATCAGGCTGCTCAACAGCGAGTCCAGCATGGCAACCAAGAGCAATGATGGACAAGTCCAGAGTGGATTCTTGCTTCTTCCCAGCTGAAATGTCCCAAAGCATCCAGTAAGCAGACAGTGCTAGGGTTGCAGCCTGAAGGCTGAAGGGCAGTCAGTCAATCATAGGACACACTACAGGAGAAACACAGCTGCTTTAAGCTGAAACCCAAAGTGGCTAAAAGGCACAGTAGTGAAGGCTGTCATGCAGGACAGCTTGTCATTCCCAGCTACAGCACAGCTAATACATGACACCTCTTGCAAATCTTGTCATGAAACAACAGCAAGTCCACGAGCTCAGACCTGTGATTCAGTCACAGAAGCAGATCTCTAGTGCCAGGCTGTTGGAGCAGCAGGGAGGGTCCAAGTGCCTCCCTGTGCAGCCGTTTTCCCAACAGCCTCACAACAAACAGCAAAGGCACAGCCCAAGAAGCTGGTGTGTTTCAGGAAGCAGCTCTTGAAGCCCTTTAAATTGCATTTGACCATATGTGGAACTGAGTTCAATTCTTTATGGATTCTGAACGACTCCTACAGCAGTTTTCCTTCTCTGGTATACCCACAACAGTTATCTTACCCTGCTCTCATTCCCACCAGGACCAACCATGTAGCTTTCATGCAAAAGCACTAGATGTAAAGACAGGGCTATTAAACTACCTACAATCATGAGAAGAAGCTACTATCTTGGTTATCCTACTCCTCCTCCCCAAAATAACTCACTGAAAACAGATTACGCAAACCCTCATGCTGAAAATACATTCCCGAAAGGCTTCACTTGGTAACAGCAGTGTTAAATGCAGAGACAAGCAGATTCCTGAGAGGACCCTGTGTCATGGGAAAAATGAAGTCTTAGTTCCACAAGGCAGCTCTCTTCCTTTTAAAGGGCACAGAGCACCCCAACCTGCCAGACTCAGAGGCCAGCTGGGTCAGTGATGCTTCCTGCTTGCTCCCTGTGGGAAGCCACTCAGTGTGAGAATGGTGGAGGAAACCAGACCAGGGAATCACAAAAATCCCTCAGAACATACTGAAAGCTTCAGCATTAGCTCCTCTTTTCCCTCCAGCTCACTGCAGTACCTGAGCACTTATCTGTGCAGCTCCAGCCTGCCAGAACCCACGGACACAGCTTGTGTTGACATAGGGTGTGCTGGGTAGAGCAAAGTTATTCTCTGTCTTTTGTAGCTTTTTCTTTCCATCAGCAATAGGAAGCTAGAGATTGGGCCATGCTTCTCTTCCTCCTGATTTTAGCTCTAACACCCCCATAATGAACATATGGTGTGAACAGGCTGTACAAGCCTTGTGTGTTACTGCTGGCCAAAGTCACTGCCCGGGTGTAACAGGTAATGTGACAACACTTCTTGAACCTTCATGAGGTGGGTGGTTGGATGGTCAGACAGAGAAAGGGGGCACAGAATATCTTGGGGGATTTTTCTGGTCGGCCTGTGAGGACAGTCACAGCTTGAAATGCCATATCCAGCTCTCAGCTTATGCTTCAGCTACCTCAGTGCTGCATCCCTACATCATATGGGGTGCTCTGCTTGCTGATCATGCAGATCTCTGGTGCACAATGCCAGGACATCACTGCTGCCGTCACAATTAAAGAGTTGCTGCACAAAGACCACACCACTAACCAGAAAAGCACTGATGTACCACTTCATGTCTTACCTCCCAACCAGGACTGAGTCTCCAACAGCTCCTCTGTCATGTCTGCCAGAATCCACTCCGCAGGGACACTGAGGAGCAGGGAAGAGATACAGGACAAAAGGCCCTGGCGCACGTACCTGTGAAGAAAGACTGAACTGGTTAAAGCCTGCAGCTTTATGCCCTGTGTTGAGCTCCTCATCTCAGGCGCTCTCCACTTTCAAATGGTATGATGACTTTTGCCACATTCCTGCTGCTTAGGGGGCTAATCTTGCAGTGTGCCCCACATACAGAGCCCCTACCATGCTGTGCACAGGAGTCTAGCCCAGTGCAGAGTCCTGGACACATCTGAGAGCAAAACAGAAATTGGATGTTTACAGTCTTTTGCCTACATGTCTTAATTCTTTTCCAAGGTTGAATGCTGGAATTGAATCTGAAGTTTTCTGAGCTCTCTGAGTAAACACAGATGAAACTATCACATGGACAGATGGTCAGGAAATTTGTCAAGCTTTCTATAGGTAATGGCTGTACTGCCACACCAGAAGACACTGGCCAAGTTCATGTGTTGGGCTGGCATTAAACTCAGTCATAAGAACACACAGCTGGCAGAGAGCATAGAGTTGATGTGTTAAGTCACTGACACTCTGAGCCAGGTGCTAGTCTTGGACAAAGACAAACCATGACTGGAGGCTGGCTCACAGCTTTAAAAATGAGAGTATACAACCACAAGTAACTCACGAGTCTGTGTGGAAACGCAGAGCCCAGACAAACTCCAGCAGTGCTTTTCCCATTGCTGTCACTGCCTGCAAAAGAGGATTGTGACAGCACCACTAAACACCATCCACACTGCCCTGTAGAGCTGGGCCTCAAGACATATTGTTCATTGAATCACAGCAAGTACTGAGCTGGAAGGGACCCACAAGAATCATGAATCCAACTCCTGGCCCTGCACAGGACACCCCAACAATCCCATCATGTGCCTGAGAGCATCATCCAAACACTTGAACAATGGTTTTGTTAAAATCAGTGCTACAATTGAATTTATTTTACAGATGAGGAAACTTTGGCAGTAAAGTGAAATGATGTGCCCCACCCCCCCAAGAAGCTGACAGTTTTTCCACAAGAAGCAAAAGATAGGGGATTCAAGCCACCCCTGCACTGTCTCTTTTCTGACCAATTTTTCCCAGCCCGTCTCACAAGTTCTCAGCCCACACAACTGCAACTTGCTGCCAGGCTCAGTGAAGCAGGCCCTGAAGCACACAGCTGTTCCAAAAGGCACCTCAAGTTCCCAGGCTGGAAGTCTCCCCTGCTCTCTGTCCTTCCTTACCACAGTGTTGACAGCCAAGTACATCAGGATTGCTAAAGTGTGGACCAGTCTTCCAAGGACTAAGTGATCTTCCCCCAGAAGGTCAAATGTTGTTAAAGGCCTGCAAGTGCAAGACACAGTTGTGTAGCAGTGAGAAGGCTGATCAGTGCCTCTTTGGAACAGTTAGGAGGTTATGTAGGGGGAACTGTCCCCCATAAGGCTGAATCCCTACAATAACAGTCATACAGGCACTACCAGGCACTACCAGGTTAACACAGACCAGAGCTGTTTGCTCTCATCTTTTCTCCCAGACCAGTATCTCCCAGAGCAATATCCTCTACTCTTACAGCAGGTACCACACATTCTACCAGCAGGCTTTACTTGGAAAGACCTACAGGCAAAAGCTCCCCACAATGCCATGCCATTTCAACTGGTATTATGACAATCTTGATTATCAATTACTCAGCCTTCCTTAGGTTGACTAAGACTTACAGGACTGACAAAAAACTGTGTCCTGTGTCCTATACTGTGGCCACAAAGACCAGTGCAGGTGACATGCCCAACCTGAGACAGAGTTAACTTTGGTTCAAGACTGCAGTCTGAGCTGTGGTTTGTGTGAACGTCCCACAGTAGAGGCTCAGCCAAGACAACTGGTGTACTACTGCCAGAATTACTTGCCTGCATACCTGCTGACAGATTATCCTTTGTGATGGATCTTCACTTCTGCAGGGTCCTACATACTCCTGCCCCACAAGACTTCAAAGGGTAAGTCCAAGAGACCACAACCCCCTTCTCCCTAAGCTTTGCAAAGGACCCAAGTGTCAGTGTTGTTTCACTGGGCTTCTGCACAACTCCTGGGCTGTAGCCTGCTGCTCTGAGGCATGCAGGACAAGCAGAAAGGTTCACTCTAGCAGTTACCATGTCCACATGCCACATCCTAAGGTGTTCACACTCACCTGTCAAAGTGGTGAATCAATGGGAAAAAGAAGTGCCCAGCAACAGAATTGAACTCGTTTGGGTGGGAAGCCAGTTCCACATGAGATTGACCCTGTCCAAAAGAAAAATGAAGGCTAGGCACAAGGTGCAGACCCAGCTTTTACACTTCTCTGGACATTGTCAAGACCACAGACTCCTTGCAGCCAGCCCATTGTCAACCACTGCTTGTATACCAGTTTCCCAACTGGATTGCTTGCTTCCCAGTTCAGATCTGCTCCACATCTAAACACTTCAATACAATATAGCTCAGTACCGCTAAGTTCGATAGAAGGAACAAGAACATGCAAGGGATAAAGCAGTTTTGGAAAGCAAATTCTCCATGCTGAACCACAGGGAAATTCTGGAAACTAAGACACTGGCACAAATTTATCTCCCCGGAAAACAGGAAGGCTGAGACAGTGTAGTCCAGAGGCAGCTAGTCTGATGGAAGCCCTGGGATCTGTGAGGTGCCGTCACAGCTCCCTGCAGTGGCCACACAAGCTCAGAACAAGCACAGAACAGCAATTATCCCTCAAAGCCAGGTAAGGGATTTCAGGTTTATCTTCCTCTCCCTGATGGAAGAGGAGTACAGGAGTTCATACTCTGTACCAAAACACTCAGACTCTGTAACTTCAAATATATACTTATCTGACTTTCCTTTGGATTGGGCTTGCTTTCACAGGTATTTTGCTCTTTTCAGACAGAACTACAGCAGCTCAGAGTGTCCCTATTTTTGCTGGATTTGACATTAGTTTGTTTCTGGCCTCACCATAGCAAATCTCCGAGTCTTGTTTTTGATCCTCTCATCAACAATTCTTCTCCAGTCCTTAGAGCTGTCACTTCCTGGAAGGAGCTGACTACAGGGCTTCTGGGCACCAGAATGCTTGGTCCTCCCATGGAATCTGGGGCAGGACAGTTCCTGAGCTGCTAAAACCAATACCTAGATAAAACAGAGAGGTCCAGTTAAAAATGGGTAATCTCTAGGGAACAACAGTCACCTGCATCCAGATTGACAGGACCACAAGGCAGAAACCCACAACAGGTTTAGAGTAAAGAACCGCAGGAAACCGACCTCCAACAGCCACCTGCCTCCAAGGTACTGACCAAGCACTTGGTCACTTAGCCCTGAAACAGAGCAGTGGCTCCTTCTTCAGACCCAAGTGTGGAAGGAGTCACAGGCAGATTGCTGTCCTTCAGAAAGGGACGATAAAACAGACTGATGGGAAAGTAAACAGTGGCTTATCCCAGGCACATGCCCAACACATGCTCTGCATTCTGTGGGGAGGGATCCCTGTGTAATGGAGTGTAGCAGGATTAGGAACAGGAGGGGAATGCCAGGCACAAATAGTAATGTAAGAGATTCCCATGCCTCTGCTTTCTCCCATGAGGAATAAAGGTAACCCCATTACACCTCAGCACTGGTGCAACAGACAGAAGGAAAGTGGGAGGTGAGCACTCACATCAAGGATGTCCATGCGCTGACGGAGACTGTAGTTCATAGAGTAGAACTGGGATGTCAAGTACTTTGCAACCTGTACAGAAAAATCGGTACAATGAACACAGACCCAGGCTGGAAACAGCCTTCCCCTTAACTCTAAAACCATTTAATTTCACAGGTTCTGCTTCTTGTTAGGTAAGAGCAAGTCTCCAAGAGAAGGGAAGAAACATGCTGTGTAAACAGGGGAAATTCAGACACCTCCACTTCTAGATTCTCCCAAAAGAAGTAAATGACAGATGAGACTGTGTCATTCTTCTCTCGCTTCTGTGCAGAGGTACCCAAACAACTGCCACAGCAGCTAGGGGACCTCACTGTGGTCTTTCAGTACTTAAAGATGGTTATAGGAAAGATGGGGAGAGGCTTTTTACTGGGGCCTGATAGGATGAAGGATAAAGGTGTTAAACTGGCAGAGGCTAGATCTAGATTGGACATAAGGAAGAAATTCTTGGCTGTGAGGCTGGGGAGGCCCTGGCACAGGTTGATCAGAGCTGTGGCTCTGAGTTGCTGTGGCTGCCCCATCCCTGGAAGTGTCCAAGACCAGGTTGGACTGGGGCTTGGAGCAACCTGGTCTAGTGGAAAGTGTCCCTGCCCATGGCAGGGGGTTGGAATGAGATGGGCTTTAAAGATCCCTTCCCACCCAAACTGTTCTGTGATTCCGTGATTACAGTCACCAGTCAAGTCTTTCTCTGTAGAAGCCCTTTGTGCCATCAGCTTCCCTCTATGTGAAACCCTCCAGGACAAGTACTTATCTGATCTGCCCTGTCAGGTACACTCAAACCAACAGCCTCCAAACAGTTCCTCCAGTCTGATAGGGTTTTCTTTTTCCTATTGGTTCAGTCATTACTTGCTGATTCTTCAGGAGCATAAATGCTGTCAGACCTGAACTACCAGTTTTAACACACTGACAGCTTTCTCTATCAAATGAGAAAGAGACTTCAGCTGCTTCAATTTTAGCCTGTTCCTCAATTGGAAAAGGGAAAGTAGTAAGTGGGACTCACAGGTATTGGGTCTGTGGTTAAAACAGCTACTTGAGCTCTTTGACGGAGCTCCACAAAGCCTTCAATGCAAGTCTTCTCCTCCAGATGCAATAATATTTTTGCAAGCTCCACACTAACCTGCTCAAAATAGGAAAAAAGGAATGAAATCCCTGATGGTGTTTGTTTTTTTCCTCATGGGATTTACACACCACTTCTAATGATCAAAAAAAGACAAGGAGGCATTCTGTATAGGCAACATGTCCATTCCTTAGGAGGAAGAGAAAACATATTAAGCCAAAGGTGATCAGACAGATTTCTCAAAACCCTGAACAGATCCCCCATCTGCCAATTCTCTGTCCACATTCACCTGGGCTTTTTGGAGAATTGGTAGCATCATGACATAGAATGAATTGTCACTGCAGCTTATGGGTTAAAGGGTGCAGCACCACAGCCCTCCCCTTTCTCAGCTGGTGTCTCTGACACTTTCAAGTGTTCACTATCAGGTAGTAGTGAGCACTCTTCACATGGTGACCTCGTCCCAGGTTCCTCTCCCCCGAACTTTTCATCTAGACCAATACAATCCAACTACTCCCTCCACAAGACATTATGCTTGTACCAGCAAATAGGGAAAGTTCATTTGATTTTGCCTCCCTTTTCTTTGGGGAATATCAATTTAATTGAATTTCAATTCAAAATCCAAAATGGCTGCTCTGTAATCTGCATTTCTTGTGTTTTTCCTGCTCAGCACAAAGCATGGAGCTTCCTCACACTGGCAAGCTCTACTTGCAGGGCTTCATTCTGAGCCAGGGTGCTGCCAGCACATTTGCTGTTTCTCTTTTCCATTGTGCTCTATAGCCTCACCTTCAAGGCAACTATTTTCTTCTACTTGCAAGTTGAAACCTTAATCCAGCTACACATTAGCCTGGCCTTCTGCTCCACTGCCATGTTTAAATCCCTCATGACTCCCAAAGGATAAGCCCTGTGGTACTACAGCCCACTGATAACCTAGATCATAATACTTCACCTCTCTTATTGCTGCTGGATTCTTCCGAACCAAGCTCTCAAGAGCCTTGATGGTAGCTTCCCATTTGTCCAAATCTTCAGATCCTGATCCAGTCAGAACTGAAATCAAAACACAAACAAAAGTTATTACCAGAATGGCTGTGATTTGATATACACCCCAACTTCCTTCTGCCAATCATTTGTCTTGGTGCAGACACGCAGCATGACCAACATTATGAATTAAACTGAAATTACTCAAAAATTCTACAGCTTCTTCAAATTAACTCAGAAAAAATAAACCTACAGAGAGTTCACTCTCCCAAGCTCAGTAAGAAACAGATACTCAGCCCAAAATCTCCTACCTTCAATACAGTCTCGGATATACAAAGGAGCTTTAGTTTTTAGCTCTTTATCCTCAGACATGTCATAAGGGATGAGGTCATCATCACTGTAAAAGAAATAAAGGCAGGGGTTAGTTTATGGGGTGCAGATGTTCTTGCTTTCCCCAGATAGCCACACAAAGAGAAAGAACTAGTATATACACTGTCATAACCCCATCACTCCTGTATCACTCAGCAGCACTTCTGAAGCCTAGCCTGAGAGGGGTCCTTGGGAGTTCTAGGGAAAGAGCAGTTCTGTGACCAGATCTGGAACTGGATCTCCTCGTGAAGTGCAGGAAGGAATTAGCTGACCAAGAGACTAGAAGCTGACTCTTGAGATTTCATTATAGATTGATATACATATATACATAAGATATACTGATGTATTTCTATATATAGTGACAGAATAAAGCAGGTCCACTCTTAAAATGGGTAAATATATCCACAATTTCCAGGAAATATATCTATCTAAGTCAAATGGAACAAATACAGTAGTTGCACACAATGCAAGACTTGCCTAATTTATTGCCTAGTCCATTTTCCTATGCTCTGCCATTTCCCTGCTCTGCCATACACCACTCAGCTGAACTAGGTCAGAAATCACAACAATTGACAAGAAGTGCAGGTACTGACAGATCCTTTTCCCCCACATTTGCCATTTATTTTCCATTTTCTCCCCATTTCTTGCCCCATACCTGTCAAGCTCAGCATCCGACTCCTCATCTGGCATCACAGGGGCTGCTGTATGGGGTTTCTCATTACTGGCTGGTACTAATGGCAGTGCAGCTTCTGCTTTCTCAATCCTGCTGTGATGAACAAGAAGTTTTAAAATGGATACATTAATAGTCCTTACTCACAAGGAAGAAACTATCCACCCTACTGACCCTTGCTGCCTAAACAGAACAGCAGATAATTATTCCTGCTGTAGTTTCATGCACAGCTTGGCTGACACAAGGAACAACATACTGGGAAGGAGAATGGAATAAAGGCAGAAAACATGCAGAATCTTTTACACAAGAGCAATGAACAAAAAAATTAAACCGGCTAATTTGCTGTGTGCCCATGCACTGTACCTTGGACTGCTAAGGAAAGACTCCAATAACCAGATTACATTGACCTGTACCAGATTTGAAACAGTGAATGAAATTGAACTGAGAGTAGGATCAGATTGGATATTAGGAAGAAATTCCTCCCTGTGAGGGTGGTGAGGCCCTGGCACAGACTGCCCAGAAAAGCTGTGGCTGCCCCTGGATCCCTGGAAGTTCAAAGCCAGGTTGGATGGGGCTTAAAGCAACCTGGTCTAGTGAAAGGTGTCCTTGCCCATGGCAGGGGGTGGAATGGAATAGGCTTTAAAGTCCCTGCCAACCCAGACCATTCTACGATTCTACAAAATGGGAAAAAAACATTTTTAACCATTGCTAATAGGTTGATTACAATAATTGAGAAAATCTTTTCTGTTTCTGTGGACTTTGGCATGGTCCTTTCATCTCTCTGCTTCTCAAAAGCTGTCTCTAACAGCTGTCTATGCTGATCATGCCCCTAAAATGGGAGCAATAAATCTTTTGCACTTCCATGGAGTGCTGGATAGCTTCATCTGCAAATAACATGAAGTGCTTCATTCTTCTGCTGATGAAACAGTGCTTCAAAGAGCCTCAGCAGATGCTCTGAAAGTTAAGAGCACTGAAGAGACAGTAGATTTTTGTCAAGGATGAATGGGCTGGAGGCTTACAGCACAAATGCCAGATTTCCAAGAAGTAAACAGAAACGCCAATTTGAGTCTACTCAAGGGCACACAAGACCCCTGCACCACAGTTTCACCACATGAAGCTATCAACAGGCAATTTCAATACATACTATCACTTGAATTATTAATTTAATGTAAGTAAATCACATTGTAAGAAGAAGGTGACTTATGATGCTTAAGAATACATAAAACATCTTGAATACTGTGCATAGTTTTTGGGATTAATGGAAAAAAGAGACAGACAAGGGCAAAAAGATGGCACAAATAGTAACAGTAACTTACTCTGGAATAACATCTGGAAGGCTGGGGACAACACAGAATGGCGGAGTTTGCACCAGAAGGGACTTCAATTCTCTTGTTTCATCATCTTCTTCATACTAGACATTCAGAATAACTGTTGCTACACTCTATTGCTTAGTGCAATAGAGTAATTCAACATTTTACCCTTGCACTGAACACATACTAAATCGTGAACAGATGAACCCTCACCAATCCTGTTTCAATCCCTGTGCTGCCAGCAGCAGCAGGCTGCATACGTGAACTTTGCCATTGTATTTAAGAGTAGTACCTGATGACACATTGTCTGAATGTGATTTCCATCTTGAAAACATTTAATAGATGGCAACGTGACAGCAGGGATGTGGCAGGCTTTTAAAGAATGTGATTTAACCAGGTAAGTCACATAAATTGTACTAGAAAGAGCAGAGCAAATATCTCCATGTCAGTCTTGAAAATTCCAGCTCAGAACAGGTCTTCCCATCATGTCACGGACTGAGTGCTGATCACTGGTTTAGGCTTGAAGCTCCCTCTCAACTCCCATGAATCAGATTCTGATTCCCTCATGTAATGAGAGAAACTTTTATTACCAAGTTTATCTTGACCTCTGCCAGCAGACTGCACTCCTGAGGTAACTCTCAGCCACCTGGCCATTTCCTATACAATTGTCTTTTAGAAACAGGTTCTCTCTTTTTTAAGGTGTGGCTGCCTCTCCTTATTTCCAGACAAGAAAGTGTTATAATGCCCTGGATCATCTGGTTTAAAGCTTTTACTTCCTTTATGCCCAGCACACCAGTCATAAATTTCATTAAAACCTTCACCTCAAACTTCAGGACAGGCCCCTCAGTGTTTATTTTCAAGCTGATGCTCTCTGCCACCACCATTCCCAGACGCCGTAGTTGTGGCAGACTGCTGTCCAAGTGGCATTTCACACCCTCCATCGTGCTTGTGAGAAGCTCTGAAACAAACAACCAACAAACAGCGCATGAAACAGTGGCAGAAACAAACACCCATCTTTATGTGCTTAAAGCTTCCCTGAGGGCAGCTTTACCCCCTCACTACCTAATAATGGATAGAAAGCGTCCCTGAGCTGTGGCTTCCCTCACTGCAATGGCAGTGCTGCCCTTCAGCACCAGCACAGCAACCCACATCCTTCCACGGGGTACAAAGTCAACAAAACATTACAACATATTCTAAATTTGCAATGTTTCGGTTTTCACTGAAACAAAAAAGGATGGTAAGTCAATCTTTAATTTGGCTTTAGATTCAGAGTCACTTAAATAAAAAGTCATGTTTTGAGGACATTACAAGTTTTAACCGGTACAACAATCACACAGAGACATGTATTTGCCTAACTTTGGATACATTCAAACAGGCACGAAAGTACTTCACAGCCCTGGGGAATACTGGTTGCCAGCCTTACCAGGAAGGCTAACTGGTGTTTGACAGGCATCCTTCATCACACAAAGCTTATCTTCCCAACAGCAGTCAGACAAAAAGCTGACTATTACAGAACTGGTAGTACGTATCAGGTCACTTATTCACTTAAAGAACAATTAATTCTAGAATAAAACAGATGAGCACGTCTTGAAGTGAACCTTCACATTCCACGTAAGTCACACACACGCACACACACACAGAAGTAACTCTAGACATTGTACAGATTTTTTTTGTATTGCAACAGAAACAGAGATTTTAGGCCAGGACCCCAGCGTGATATGCACTGCGTGAGCACAGAACAGGAGGTCCATGCCAGTGACTCACTAACCTTGCTCACCTCACACTGAGGAATGCACACGGACAGTCAGACACCAACCTAACAGCTTTTTACCATCAGATAACTTCCCTGCCCCTCTGGAGCTGCACCCATGCTTCAAGGTTAAGCCTATGCATTACAAATCACACCATTCCTCTCACTAGTCCCAGAGTAAATCCTTGTTTTCCTGTGACAAAACTTTGGGTTTTTTAAACCACTGCTCAGGTAAGAACCTTAGGGCAAAGACAGGCCTTCTTCAATTCCCTAAAGTTATGCACTTGCAATTCTGTAATATTAATGCCAAAGACGATTCCAGCAGGTTACCCCATCTGCCAAGGTGAAAATGGGACAATTCTGTTTATCCACAGATCAAAACCAATACGTTTTTCTACTCATAGTACGACTCTCTGTTAAACAAATCTAAGCCCTGCTCGTCACATAGCCTCACCTTGTCTACAGCTCTCAATTTCAGGCTCCTTCAGGTGGGAGAGGCAGATGAGGATGGCCTTGCTAATATACAGCTGCTGCTCAGGTGGGGAGTGTTTCACAGCACTGTTGCTGCTCCAGGTCTCCAACAGTTCTTGCAGCACCTGAATGAGAGAACTCAGGTTGGCCTGAAACGGATCTTTTCTATATAGAGGTAATTTTTTGAAGCACATTTTTACTCTACCTACAAAGAGAGCTAATTTTGCATTTCATGGGCCAAAACATACTGTGTTTAACCACCCAAGAACTGCACTTTTGTTTAAGATATTGTTAAATATAACAGGGTTTTAAATTTAAAAGTGATAAATATTTACTTCTCATTAATAAATATTATATGCAAAGCAATATGTATTATTATTATTAAAAAGTATGGTATTATATGGTTTTATTTTATTTTAGTCCAATTTTAAATAGCTGTCAGTACTTCCAGATCATTTTAGAACATGTAAACAGTGGAAAAAATAATAACTTGACAAAATGGTAGAGATTTCCAGATATACAAATTTCATAAAAGTTCCATCACACTGCTGACTTGGAGAGGCAAAATATCTGCCATCCCCACTGAAGAAAATGTAGATGACAGAGACTCAGAAAAATCAACCATTTGGTAAATAGACAACTCTCCACCAACTTGATCCCTTGTTGTCATGTGCCCAGGCACACAGAGTGACAGAGGAAGTTGAGGAGGACAGAGCACATGGGACATCTGTCAGAATCCAAGCCTCGCTAGTTTTGCTACTTGGAAGACAATTTACCAATTAGATACGAAAAACTAATGCCAGCAGTGAAGAAGGTTATGATTCGTTTATCACAGTTCAGTTGTGATATGGCCAATCTTCCCTCACTCTCATGAACAGCAACCAGAAAGTCTGAGAGAAGTACCAAAACTGTGCACCCCCCAGACATGCAGAGCACAATGCTCTCCATCAGACACCTCGTCAGTGACTCGGTGAACCTTACTCTGAGCAACAAGGTGCGCCGGAGGCTGTTCAGCGACAGGTAGCCAAGGAGGTTCTGAAGCACTGCCGTCTGCAAGGAAAACCACAACTCCTGCTTCAACTGGACATAAAGCTGTCATCCAGCAATGAAAAGTGTCTGTTTTTACTACACCAAACTTCATTCTGTGGGACTTGTTAACAACATTCAGAGATAGAAAAGTAAGCAAAATTTAAAAACAACCAAACACACATATCAGTTGATGATAAAATACATGGAAAGCTATGACAAATATAGTACAGTATTTTTACAAAAAAAACCAGCACAGTCCCAGGCAAAGAACTCACAAAGTCTAAAGAACATCTGTCACAACAGCATCACAAGCCACAGAACAGTTCCTAACATCTTGTGACAAACTTAGGTGCACAGGGAAAAAACCCAACAATCCTTGTCTCATGTCTTCCATCTAATTCTTATCCCTGAGGGTGGGTCATGGCCATTTCATTCTCCTCTTTCAGATTCTAAAATAACTGAATGCCTTCAACTCCCCAGAATTCTGAAACTATGTACAATAAAACACTTGGTTCCAGAGGCGTACAGTAATTTTGCTAATCACCATTAATCCTGAGAGAGCACAAGAATCCCACGATTTCAAAGCTACCGTTCACCACTCCCTCTCTGTTAACACTCTGCTGTCAGTGAACAGCTGCACACATGTGGAGAGACTGAGGGCTCATTTTGTAATGAAGAATTAAACCTTACTCAGGAGAAGTAAGAGCTCAGCTAAAAACCACATTGGCACTGGGGAAAACCCAGCACAACTACGCTACTGTTTGCCACAGAGTCCTCACCGCGTGGCCATACTGCAAGAGCAGCATCTTCTGTGTCACCACAAACTGAGCCTTCTTGTTCTTCAAAACCAGGTTCCCCAGCAATCTGGACAAGACATCTGCCCTAACAAAACAACAACAAAACATCAGGAATCCATGTTATTGCTGTCATGCTGCTCCTAATCACAGGGAAATCTGAGCACAGCTATTTGCAACCAAATCTCTAGAACACCTCTAAACACAAATAGTGAGTCACTAATGGCAAAGAATGTTCTCACTGGTTTTTTCCACTGCTTGTCATGATGTGGATACTTAAGAAATGGTGTTGGTTCTCCCTGAGAGGCAACAAACAACTACATTATTCCTTCAGTCTCTCAGGAAATGGCAGTGTAAAAAACCACGTACACAAGCACAGCACCTTTCAGAGACTGATTCTGCAAGTATTTGTGACACAATTCCTACCTTTACTGTGGATCAGAGAGAAAGCAGAGTCCTTACCCAGGTGCTCTCTGCACAAAACCAAGGACCACTGCTTCCATCCAGCGGTCTGGCACACATTCCAACAACCGCCAGCATATCCTCTGCCAGATGCAGTCTGAGTTGGTGAGGTCCATCAGGCGGGGCACCAAAACGCCCAGAATTTCCTCTGAAGCAGAAGAGAAAACAATATCCCAGATGGGCAGGATTGATGCAATGGCATTTGCAACTGACATGAGAATTTCAAGATCTTCAGAACATGAAAAAATATTAATTTTTTTTTCTAAATTGCTCCTGCAGTAGAAATCAGAACAGAACCATGGAAACATTTAGGTTGGAAAAGCTCTCTAAGACCATCGAGTCCAACTATAACCCACCACTGCCAAGGCTACCACTAAACCATGTCCCCAAGTGCCATATCCACATGGCTTTTAAAGGGATTTAGTGACTCCACCACCACTCTGGGCAGCCTGTTCCAATGTCTGACCACCCCTTCTGTGAAGAAATTTCCTTTAATGTGCAATCTAAATCTCCCCCAGCACAGTTTGAGGCCATTTCCCCTTGTCCTGTCTCTTGTTCCCTGGGAGCAGAGCCTAACCCCCACCTGGCTGCACCCTCCTGTCAGGGAGTTGTGAAAAGTGAGAAGGTCCCCCCTGAGTCTCCTTTTCTCCAGGATGAGCCCCCACCAACTCCCTCAAATGCTCCTCATCAGACTTGTGCTCCAGACCCTTCCCCAGCTCTGCTGTTCTTCCTTGTTCACACTCCCAACAAGAAATGGAGTACTGACTGGTAAGAACCAACCTAAGCAGCCTAAGGAACTAGACAGCACTCCTCATCACAGTAAAGAGCCAGAAAATTCTTCTTCTTCTTCCCCAGCCTTGTTAACTACTGCTTCAGTGGCTTCTAAGTCCTAAGGAAAGCCAGACCAACAGCTGCTCCCACAAGAGGGCTACTGCATGTGGGCAGGGATATTGGTATTTACAATACACTTTCAGACATGAGAAGCACTAGAAGAGCATTTAATAGTCATGCCCCAAATGGCAAACTGAGAATCTGTCCACCCTGATTCTCATCCTGATGAGGATGTTCTCTCCATCAGTTTTTGAGACAACAGGTCCCATTCATATGAACTGGCAGAAAAGCACAACATCTATCAAATGCAGCTGAGCCACCTCAGAGACCAGAGGGCAGCGGGTGCAGCCCAACTCAAAACAGCTCCAAATTAACTTGCTGGTCTCCCACTCCTTCTGTCATCACACTTCTCCATCATCACATCCTCCCATGCTAATACACTAAAACTTTCCCCCTCCCCCAAAAGAGTACAGTAAAACACTCACTTTGCCTTCCATGAATGCACACCTTCCCCAGGACTTGAGAAACAAAAGAGATGGAGCAGTCCAAGCCACCTGGGATAAAACAGACAAAGCTTAACAAGCATGTCACCAGCATCCTCCAACCAACCAACCTTCAGGAGGAGGTACAGACAGTTCCACAAGTGCTGAATCCTGAAAATACAAATTAAATTTTTCTCTTCAAGCATCATGTCTTCCTCCCTCCATCACCTGCCTTCAGGCACAAACCAGCACTCAGTATTACAGTGACAGGCACAAAGCTAAAGCAGCTCAGGCCCACTTTAACATGATAGTAGCAATGCCACTGGTTAATACAGTACCACTCAAATCTCCCAAATAATTCCTTCAGCACACACCAACTGACCACAACTCAGCTTTAGCAACAGATGATACTGTGGAAGTGCTTGGAAGACTGCTGCTTTCAGTGGATTCTAAAAGGCCTCAGCTGTCTTCCTTATATCTGGGACCATATGCTTTCATAACCTGAAGGAGGAACATGAGACTCCACAACACTCATCATCTGTATTTCAAGCAGCAGCCATGGAGTCCATGCACAAAACACTTCTTCAGATAATGCAACCCTACAGCACAGTCATCCTGCAGCCTTACCCCGCAGAGAGTCAGAGATCTTCTGCAGCACCTGGAGAACTGCACCACCCAGGAGTGGGAAATAGTTCTGTGGGAAGAACACTGGTGGGTTTTTCCCCTGGAGTTTATTGCTCACATGCTCGGGCAAACACACGATCTTGCTGAGCAGGGCGTCCTGCAGCTCCGGGCAGCCCACCTGTGCCTGCTGCTGACAGACCTCCCACAGCAGTGCTGACACTCGACCCTCCTGCAGGAACTGCTCCAGGACCCCAACCACCTCCCTCGGGTCAAGGCCAGGGCTGGAAGAAAATAACTGTAAGTTCCTGTCTCTTAAATGGTAAAAGAGATGTGCATGCTATTGTTTTTCTGTTGCAGTATCACTACTGAAACACCGCTACTCTGTTACACTGGATTTTTAAAATAATCAAATTAAAGCGATTCTAATCTCTTCGTATCTGCATTTTCCTCGGCTCCAAACATTCAAGACCTTCAGCCACCACGACTGAAGGAACTGTGTGACTCTGCAGGACGCACAGCATCGTGCGGGGTCTGACGGCACTCAGGGCAGCGCAAGGGCTCCTCGCGCTCACCCACATCTCCATCCCCCTGCGCACTTCAGCCCAGCTAAAAGGTATCCCCAGAGCTTCCTCCGGCGCCTCGAGACCAGCCTTGGGGAACCCCAACCCGTCAGCGCTGCGGGCCCCCGCCCGCCTGCCCCGAGGAGCCGGACTGACCCCGTGGAGCCGAGGGCCTCCAGCAGGACGCAGAGGACAAGGCCGGGCGGGCCCTCCAGGAAGCAGCGCTGCCACACGCCCTCCGGCCGCGCCGCGCCAGGCGCCCGGGCCAGGCTGCGCAGGAAGGCGCCAAACAGCGCCCGCTGTCGCTCCCCGAGGGCGGCTGGGCCGCCAGCCGCCGCCAGAGCGGCGCGCACCGCGCTCAGCGCCGCCGCCCGCCCCTCCCCGACCCCAGCCCCAGCCCCGGCCCGGCCCAGAGCCGCCATGGCCTCCCGCAGGACGGGCTCCAGCCCCGGGTCCCGAGCGGGTCCCGACCCCGCCAGCTCCGCTGCCGCCATAGCGCTCAAGGGAGCACGTACGGGCCCCGCTTCCGCCCGTCCTGGGCGGCAGCCAATGAGCGGCGCCAGCCCACGGAAGCGGGGAGTCAAGCCCCGCCTCTTTAAAGAGACAGCGGCCCCGCCCCACACGACACTGCGGGTTTTCCTCCTGCATCCCCACCTTGCGTACAGCAACGCAGCGAGGAAGCGCGGCTACTCTCAACCCTACTGCTTTATTCAACAATTGCTTGCTCTACACAAGTACAAACACAACATGGCTCAAAAGGATACGAAGTTATACAAAACAAAACAAGAAAATCTGTATAGTATTGACTGTACAACAGGTGGTAAATTCTCTGCCTTTCCCCATGCGAACCCCAGTTAATTCAGCCAGCATTTTGGCCTCACACCTCCCTATCTGCCTTGCAGTTTACAGGGGGCTGGTGCTCAATTGCTCATTTGGGATTTGTAAAAGCACTCACAGTGTTTCACTGTGGGTTGAGTAGGAAGTTTTGACCAATATCCTCAAAGAAATGGTGGAAGAAATCACTTAAGGGGACAGCTACAAAACATTTGTTAGGATTTCCAGCTTCTTCTCTATACTGCCATGTTCACTGGGCTGGACTGCTGTTTCTGTGGTTATTGCCTGGTACAAACATTACAGGAGCTTACTCTGCAGAAACTAAATCATCCAAGGGAAACTGGAAGAACGCAACAACTCTGTATTGAATTAAGTCTCAGGCAGGTCTGGGCTCCAGCTGCCTAGAAAAATCCTGTGCTGGCATCTGGAGATCAAGGCATGTGCCCTCCCTTTCTTACTCACTGGGGCTCTGAAGTAGCTCAAGATACACATGCTGGTCTGTACAGCGTGCTAAGAGTTTACAATCACCAAGCAGCAGCTGCTAACTGGAGAAAGAGAGGCTGAAATATCTGTCCTTCCCTCTATCTGGAGAAGATGTTTTTGCAGCCTTTAGAATCAAAGCCATTTTAAAATAATTTCAATTCAATGCCAGGAATCCAGAAGCCTCACAGCAAAGGCTCCTGGCCAGGAACTGGTGCTCTCTCCTCTTACGTTGCCTTCACTGCCAGCATTATCTCTCACTCCTCCTCACTCAGACTCATTACAAAAAAAAAGGTACAATATTTCACTTGATAGGATTTAAATTAAAAAGAAAAAAGCTTTCCAGTCCTTTTGCTTTATCTTGAGGAGTTTGAGCTGGAGCGGCTGCGATGGCGCCTTCGTCCGGGAGACCTGGACCGGGATCGCCGGCGAACAGGGGATCTGCGCCGAGGAGATCGGGACCTAGCAGGGAAGGGGGAAAAAGCTTCTGTTAGGAGACAAGAGCAACATGTTTGAGTAATTGGTCAGCTCAACTACCAACTTTTTAAAAATGCTTCCTTGCCTCCTGCCAAAATCCCTCACACGCCATGGGAAAAGAGTTTGAGCAAAACATAGGCAGCTCCAGAGAGGACTGACTACACAGCAGGAATATTTTGGCTATCCCTCTGCTTCAGGAACTGGAAAAAATTATAAACACCCGAACAGACAAGAAACTTATCTTCTTCCTTGAGGAAAATGAGCTCAAGTTCATTCTACATCAGATCCTCCATCACCTGAAGTCAGCTTTGACTCCTGGAACAGTGATACTCAAAGGAACGATTTATCCAAACCCTTTCAAATTACAAGGAAGCCCCTTACAGGAAGTTAACTCAAGGAATAGTTTAGCTTCAAGCTTCTCAGTGCCACAACAGTCATAACAGTACAACTTCTGTTATGACACAGAGAATCCAGGCACAGCATACTAACAGAGCTTTAAGAGGACAGTAAAAGCTGGAATAGGAAAGATAACAAAGGAGGAGGGAACAGCAAACCTGCATCTCTGAGACCTCAGCAAAAGGTGTGTTTAAATGAGGACCAAGAAGCCTCCATGATACTGTGCCACAGTAACTACTGCTCATTTTTAAACCTGTGGCTCAAAGCTGTTCAGCAATCAAGTTATTACTGGCAAGTGTTTAAGCACATTTAGAAGACATGTAAACACTGAAGACTCAGAATAACTTATCTGTGCACAATCAGGCAGCCCCAAGATGCACAACTGTCAGGTCACACCTTGGGGCCGGTGTACTCTACTCACCTGACATACGTCTGCTTTTTGGTCACGTGCCTATTCAGAAATAAGGAAAGGAGGTACAAGGGCTTCTGAAAAACAAGCAGCTGGTGCAGGCTGCCACAAGCGTTCTGTCAGCCAGAGTCTGTTCCCACTTCACCTTGAAGCCTTTATGCAGAAAGGGCTCCAGGGAACAGACTGGGAAGCACCTGACCCTTCCCAGAGACAGTTCTCAAGGCGCAGACCAGAGCAGGCACCCTGGAGCTAAGGAGTTAGGAACTGCAACCCGGGTTCAACCGATGCCCAAAATACATTACTGTCACTTGACGGGGAAAATCAAGACAAACAGGATAGTCTCCATGCCAAGTCTTTCAGTGATAATGAGTTGCTACCTAGAAGGAAAAGCATTGTCCCAGCTCTCACCTCCTCCTCATGCGAGGGGGTGACCTGCGCCACATCGGCGGCGGTGGCAGCATCCTCCTGGGGGGGCTGAAGCGTCTGGGAGGCGGCCGAGGCCGTGGTGCCAGCACAGCTGTGGCTGTGATCTCCTGACCATCAATCTGGCCTTTTTAGGGGAATCACAGAAACAGGGAGAAGTAAGTATTTTTCAACACTAACATAAACACATATTACTGCAACTCACAGCTTTGTCACAAGCAACTGAACTGGGATCAGTCCACGGTCCTATCTCCACACCCTGCTCAAGTGCTATTCTGACCAAGTCTACACACACACTAGATTTCTTTATCTAATCCCACCAAACTGCAGTTCAGATGTTAACCTGGAAGAGTTTTCAAAGAAACTTAAAAGAATTTTATTACTGCTTTGAAAAAAAGATTAGCTTTAACAGTTCTGTGATTTCTTAGATCTGTCCTGAACTTCACAAAAGCCATTTGGGCTGTAAACTGACAGTATTTTAGATCAGTTCACTGAAGACATCCCTATCACCTCTAACTCATTTTCTGATTACACCCATCTGCTCTGAAGATTTTTAAAAGCCCCCAGGCTCCTTGAAGGACAGAACCTACCTCCATCCATGTGTTTCAGGGCTTTCTCAGCATCATCTGGGTTCTCAAACTCTACATAAGCATAACCTTTGGAGAGGTGTGGGTTTAGCCTGTCAACTGGCATGTCAATCATTTTAATCTTTCCATAAGTGGAAAAAATTTCCATGATGTGGTCCTGCAGAGAGAGAGAGCGCACACCTTATGGACACAGACCACACTCACTGGCCAGATCTGGCTGGCACAGAGCAGTAAATCTACAACACACTGTTTTTTCAGCAGCCTAAACCTTTTACCCCTGAAGACATTTAAACTACAGTCTAGCAAGGACAACTCAAGCCAGCCCAGCTCACTGCAGATCCTTTATCAAGAACTGCCAGACAGCCTTTAGGCCTCCAAGGTAATTTCAGCTGTTGGCCCAAATTCTATAGCTTTCTTCCTAGTAAAGCACAATGTAAGGCCTGCAATACTGACAAACCAGACAGACCTCTTAAGCACTACAATATCTCAGAAGCCTTCACAGTATTTGACTCAATAAAATCCTACCAAAATTCTCCTCACTGACCAATCTGGACATAAAGAAAGAATTTCCAACAGCAACGCCTTGGCAGCGTTCCAGTAACCAAGAAGTCCCGAGAGCTCTGAAAGAGCAGCTCACACATTCTCACAGAAGAACATGAATGCTTGACTACAGGGGAACATGCCATTATTACCTTGGTCACGTTTCTAGTGAGCCTTCCAACATGCACTTTTGTGGGTCTGGGTGATGGGCTCCGCCTCTTCCGCTCCTTTTCATCTCTCTTCGGTGGCTTGGACCTGATTTGGACAACAGAAAACATTTACATTTTTCAGGCAAGACAAAACCAAGAAGCCAGTCATTATCACATGGTTAAAAATAACATTTTTCTTGAAAGGGCATCTTTTTCCTGAAGAAATTACAGTGTTGGAGTTGTGGTGAGGGTGTTCCACTCAGAAACACCTCAGGACTTGCACTTGTCTGCTTTTGCTTTAGAAGCTTTTGGAATCTGAGAACTTTTTTTTGCAACTTTTCAACTTCATTGCAACTAGGGTAACAAACACGAAATTTAGCAAGCACTTCTATGAAATTGTGGTCATAATTAAAGCATTTCTCAGTTGTAAACACAGAAACTTTATTTGCCTCAACAATTAAACAGGAAAAAAAAGGCTATAAACACCGAAGCGTACCACAACTAGGCAAATAAATGGATTCAATGATTTTTGTGTCTCTGTATCTTCTCTTTACTACAGAGGTCCAAAAGTGTTAAAAAATCTATTTAATTAGCTACACGTCACAATGCCTTTGCAGCTAAAAAAATCTGGAATGAAACTTTAATCTGTAAAAAAGTCAGTACGTAGAAAATTTATATTTATGCTTCTCCCTAATCTTAAAGTCCATAAATTGAGTGATACACTAAAAACCCCACACTGCCCTAAGTAGATTTTTATCAGCCTTCATCGCCTTACACAAAGGAAAAACTGTACAGACATTAAGATAGTTTGATTCCCACATCGCCCTTACAGGGGCTTCCTTTGCCCTCCTTCCTATTTTATTTTTTTATAAATAAGAATATAAATATAAGTAAGAATATAAGTATAAATATAAGTAAAGTATAACTAAAGTATAAGTATAAATACACACACACACATACAGCCTGGTTTTAGCCCTGACTTTTCTGTTAGTCATGGCTGTAGTTTACAAGAAGTGAAGAGCTCTACTCTGATACAGACCCATACTACTGAAGAAAAATTGATTAAAACTGCCTCTAAAAATTACAATATTTAAACTCTTTAAACTCTTAAAAACTAGAATTTTAATCTCTGTTCCTACAGGGCGTACCTTTGGATTCTAAGGAAATGGAGCACATGCATTCTAACAAAATTCAGATCTCTAACTATGGAGAAAGCAAATGGTCTTCAGAGAACAATCTGTTCTGATCACCATCTTGTATTCTAGATGGAATTAACCTGGCATCTGGCAATTCCTAGGAGACAAATAAAACTCACTTGGAGCGGGACCGTCTCCTGTTGTCATGTCTCCGTCGAGAGGGACTGGGAGATCCAGAGGAGCTGCTGGAACTGGAACTACGTGAGGTGCTGGAGCTCCCAGAGCGGCTGGAGGCAGAAGAGGAGCTTGAGCCGCTGCTAGAACCAGTGCTGGAACTGGACCCTGAGCTGGAAGTTGAGCTGGAACGGGATCTGTTTTAAAGGGGGAGAAGAACACTCAGAAAAACAATGGCTGAAAAACTTCCGACAACTACAGAGAGCGCAACTGAGGTGACTGAGGCTCTACAGCTCACCAGACAGCCAAAGAAATTCATACCTAAAATATAAACTCTTTTTAAGTTAGACAAAATTGCACTGTGACTAACACAACACAAGCTTTCAACAGGCCCAAGACTACCAGAAATTAGGCTACTGATTTCTGAAAATGCTGTCATTCGTTACTCCCCATAAAAGTATCCACCTGGTACTGCTGCTCCCGCTGGAAGCACTGCGTCTTTTACGCGTCTTGTCCCGACCACGATCCTTTTCACCCGAATCCTTAGTGGCTGCTTTATCCTTGGACCGGTCCTTTGACTTCTCTTCAGACCTGTCCTTGCGCTTGGTTGGTGAGGGAGCCCTTCAACAACAAATTGCAGAAGGCATTGCTCAATTCAGAAAAACACAGACAACAAAAGCCCCACACCCAAACAAAGAACACAACAGTAACACAAAACATTGAACTTTGAATGTAAGTCAGGATCACCATAACTGTGGATTTAAAACATTAGACAATTCCAGACACTTTAGAGAAAGGGAAATATTTCACATTACAGAGCATCTTGGAGGAAGACAGCCATAGCACACAGAAATTCACTCAGAAAGAGGTCCATTTCCAATTCCTTACCCTCACTGGGAGAGCCTAAGCACTCTATAACATCCCAATTTTTTTAAGCCTAGAAAATTTGGATAGCATGATTACCTAGTGCTAGAATTTTTACTGAGTACTAGCAATCTCTTCTTTTTCAATCCTGTTAACTCCTTTTCCCCTTCAGAAGCATCCAAAGCAGCACTGAATGGGCCCCACTTACTGCAAATCTCACATCTAACTCCTTGGTTCAGAGAACCAATCTCTAACTGAGCACAATAAACCTCACAGAACAGCCTAGTTATAAGATAAATGGGTTCACAAACAAGAAATTAACAGTTAGGCATGAAACAGCAAACCTGCTAGCAACACACTGGACATCCACTGCCTTCTCCAGAGTCCCAAGTCACACATCCTGTCAGACACATTAGCAGTGCCTCACACCAGCACTGGGGGCCTCACCTTACAGTCTGCACTATTGTTTCACATTCACAGAAATACAAAACACCTTATTTATCCAACCAAAAAAAAGGCAGACAGAAGACATCCATTTTCTCTGCAAGATGAACAAGCAGCTCATGCCTCTTAACACAGACCCGGCTCCAGAGGAGCAAGCACTAGCCTTCCCCAAAGCCAGTTTGTGCCATGCAGCACGTATTTGTCAGAAAGGAAGGGCTGTGGATAACAAACCCTTACTGAATTAAGGCTGCTTCCAGCCTCAACAAGCTGCTCCCAATGCTCTGTCAGCCTTGGTAAGACCAGGCGAAAGGGCTGCATTGCTGCACTGCTGAGATTGCTGCACTGCTGCCACAGGAGCTCTCACTTCAACTTAGCAGAAAGTCTAAACTGGATTCTGACCTTACCTACCCTCCATCAGCTCCATCTTTGCTCTAGATCCAAAAAGAGACAACTTTAACACCCCTCTATTTAGCACTGAAAGGCTAGGCATTAGTTGACTTCCAGTTGTTTCCCATGTGAGGGCTGCATCCATCAAAAAAATCTGCAATGTCTATAAACATGATGCAATTTGATTACTCCATGGGGATTGTTTAACACCTGCATTACAAACCTGCCTTCAACGTTTTAATAACCTCTAAAAGAGTGTGACATCTTCAACCACCAAGAAATGAAACATTCAGGGAATGGAAGCGTGAGCAGAAGCGTGTTGGAGCTGCCAGCCTTATCTGCAGTGGCACTGAATAAACACAGTAATGCAGGATGCTGCAAACATCTCCACCTCCATGTACATCACAGGCAAACTCAGTGAACAAGAAAAATCCTCTCCAGCTCACAGCATCCAACAATCTTGTTGCTTCTGGTAAGCAATTACTTAATTCTCTGAATTGCAATCAAATTTATGTTTGAGAAGAGATTACCTCTGAACAGACAGAACTGCTTTCCTGATTTTCAGTTTCACAATTTTCCCTAATACGCCAACTGCAAAAAGCAACACAAATGAATATTCACAAAACCAGATCCCTGCAGAAAACAAGCACGCATGGCCTTTCTGCATGGAGGACAGGAAACCCACACCACAGACATGCCACTGGCAGAGCTTGCTGGGAGAGGAAGTGTCTCTTCTCGCACCAGCGGCAGGAAGAAAGCAGTCCATGGACTGTCCCACAGGTGTTGCAAAGGCGGCCAAGACATGCAAACCTGTGTATGTCACTCAGCTTTACGGCATTTCTATCCAGCTCTGCGCCTCTCTAGTGCAAGGTGTGAGGGGGCTGCGGTTCAGGAGTTGAAAGTCACTGCATTAGCGCAGCTGGGCAGTACAGAACAGACAGGTTTCTGGTTTCACAAGACCAGAAAACTTAAGATTTTCCTTTCATAAAATCACGGAATCACAGATTGGTTTGAGATAGCATGAACCTTAAAGCTCATCACTTTCCAAACTCCAGCCATGGGCAGGGACACCTTCCACTAGACCAGGTTGCTCCAACCTGAACCTAAACACTTCCAGAGATGGGGCTTCTCTGGGCAACCTTTGTCAGGGTCTCACCACCCTCACAGGGAAGAATTTCTTTCTAACCTCTAATGCAAACCTGCCCTCTGTCAGTGGGAAGCCATTCCCCCTTGCCCTGGCACTCCAGGCCCTTGTAAAACGTCTCTCTCCATCTTTCTTATACATTCATTTCAGGCAATGGAAGGCTGAAATTAGGTCACCCAGAGAAAATTTTTTTTCTTCTAAATATCCCATAGCCAGGTTTGAGTTATCTCTGCCTACACAGCAGCTTCTCCTGCACCTGTGGACTATCAGAGTCATGATGTTATCAGCATGCAAAACTATCTGTTAGTGTCCAAGAGTCAGATCCAGTTTTATCCCTTCTGGGAGAAGGGAAGAGAGAACATGGATAAAGACCAGCACATTTGCTGTTACCCAGCCTGCTAGTGAAGCAGGAAATAGAATCACAGAATCAATAACATTGGAACAGACTTCTGAGCCCATCAAGTCCAACCTCTGACCCAACATCACCATGTCAACTAGACCAGAGCACTGAGTGCCATGTCCAGTCTTCTCTTAAACACCTCAAAGGACAGTGAGCCCACAGTCTCCCTGGGCAGCCCCTTCCACTAGCCAATCACCCTTTCTGCGAAGAAATTCTTCCTAACATCTGACCCAAACCTCCCCAGTGCATCTTAAGACTTGTGTCCTCTTGTCCTATTGCCCCTTGGCTGGGAGAAGACCCTGACCCCCACCTGGCTACAATCTCCTTTCAGGTTTCACTGCTCACTACTCCTCGGGACAGGTGCTTACCAGGCAGATTAGTTACATGGCTTTTGAACATTCAGCAAATGATGCTGCATTTAAGCAGTCTCCAAACTAGCCAGTGAGTTTACTCTGCTTTGTTCCTTTCTCAGGAATTCCACTGGCCAAGCTCGCTTCGGTTGGAAACCTCAGCCTAACCAGTGGGCATTTTCACCTGCACAAGTTCAGGCATGCGCATGGAAACGTGGAAAGAATAAATCACAAGGCTGCACAACAATGTGTTTCTAAGCGACATGCTTCTTCCCTACCATTAAAAAACTCTCACTCTTTAACAAATGACTGGTTCAGGAGCACCCATCCCAAAACAGAAAGTCTAAGAGCAATCTACACAGACCAACGTCCATCACACACACGCGTCTGCTTCAGAGACAGAATCTGCACTCTTAGAGCTGCAGTTCTGTGGCAAAGGAAGCAACCTCACTCGCCCCCGAACTTCATGTATGGCTATAGGGGAGTCCTTTATTGGCAGCTTGGTTCAGGTCTTCACCTGCAAACCAGCAGAATTCCTGGTGTGAGGAAGGATCGGCGATCGGCACTTCTCTGCCCACTACGACCGCTCGGCCCAGCTCTGGGGCTGGAGAGGCGCGGGGCAGGTCGCTTCCGCACGCCGTGGATCCCGTATAGCGCCCGTGGGGCAGGGGGCCGCGAGATCAGCACAGCAACCCGCCCCTCGGGCCCGCACAGCGCTCCTCCCCCCGGCCCTGTCGCGAAACCCCGAAGCCGGCTCCCCTGCAGGGCTCGGCCGGCCCCGCCCCGGCCCGGCCCAGCCTCCCCTCCCCGCCCCCAGGACGCCGCGGCTCCGAGACCCCATCCCTGACCCTCCCCTCGCCATCGCCTCTCGGCGGCCCCGGCGCGCTCCCCCCGGTGTCCCGCGCGGCGGCGGCGCCGCACGGGCCGCGGCCGGGGCGGATGGACGCGGATGGCGCGGCCCCCGTCCCGCACTCACATCCTCGGCACCGCTGCCACTCCGCGCCCGTCGCTCGCGAATGACGCAGCGGGCGGGAAGGGGCAGCGCGCGTCGCGCGGCGATGGCGTCACAGCTGGGGTGGGGCGGGCGGAAGGTCTTAACGCGAACAGGACGAGAGCAGGGCCGGACTGTGTGGGAGCGGTGCTCCTGCAGGGTCTGTTGCCGTGGTAGCCGTAGGGCACCGGTTGGCCAGGCACACTGTGTGTGTTAGCACACCAAATGCTCCTGGCTGGCGTTGCCTCAGTTCATCCAGGCACATCTGACCAGTGGAGTGAGCAATGAGTCCCACTTGCACTGGGTTTACGTGTCTGGTTTGTGCAGCTACACTAGCTGGTGAAATAGAAGTTGCTACAAACGCTGTCCTGCATAGCAATAGTAATGACAGTAGCAGCCGGAGCCTCAACTCTGGATTTTAAGAGCTTTTAACAACCCAGCAGGCTGCAGCCTTCACAGGTGGATGCTGGGCCCACCCTGTCTCATGCACAGCTTGCATATTCACAGCACACAAACTCTGTTTTGAGGTGGTGGCAGATGTAGGGATGGCACTAGTGAGAGGGGACTTGCCCTCTCAACTGCAAGAAAATTGTCAAGAGGAGAATGAAATACTTAAGATGAAGCACCATAGAGTGGCATTTCATGTCATGTGGGAAGGATATCCCTTCTCCCTCCTTCCCTGTGTCTCTCTGTCTCCCTGTCAAAATGTGTTTTCTGTGAAGTTAAAAGGAAATTTGCCACTGCTGCCACGGATTTGCTGACCTGGTCACACTGGCTGCCTGACTTTTGACTTCAGAGGAACAAAGTCAGAAGTGCACTTTGACCCTATCCCTCATGCCAGGCTTTAAAAGTGACAGACCTTTCTGAGTAGCAGGTGTGCTGATCAGCTGAAATGTGTGGCTACAGGCATTTCTGTTAAATTCCTAACAAAAGAAGGAAGCTTCACCTCTTGAATGCATTGCAAGAATATATTCCATCTACCTCCATCACAGGACATGAGCAAGACCAGGGCAGGTGTCTGTAAATTCATGCGTGGCAAGGAGAAAAACTGGCTTGTTTTCTGTTCTGCTGCAAAACCAAGGGGTATGACATGAAACCAGACATGGAACAGGTTCAGAAAACAAACAAACAAACAAACCAAAACCCCAAAGAAAAGGAAAAGAAAGTTGTTCTTCCCACAAAATCTTACCCAAAAAAAGGCAGATTTCCCTGCCAGGGGATTTTTGTAGCCTACTAAAAGTTCACATGGGTTCAATGACAAACTGCACTGTGTCTAATGAGGACTACCAGTAGACTGTCATGATGACTGTAGAATCATGGAATCATTTATGTTGGAAAAGCCCTCTAAGATCGTTGAGTCTACCTCCAATGCCATTCCCACGGCCCTGCCAAGGCCACCATTAAACCATGTCCCCAGGTGCCACCTCTGTACTTTTTTTAACACTTCCAGAGATGGCGATTCTACCACTGCCCTGGGCAGCCTCTTCTAATGCCTGACCACCCATTCTGCAAGGACTATTTCCCCAATATCCAAACGAAACCACCCTTGGTGCAACTTGAGGCCATTTCCCCTTGTCTTGTCTCTTGTTCCCTGGGAGCAGAGCTCAAAATCCACCTGGCTGCACCCACAGTGTTTTAGCATTTTTTCTCTCAGTTATGGCAAAGCCATAAAGGTTAAGTGGTCCCAAAGTTCTGCACACCCTTATTCTCTTACAGTTCTCATCTCTCCAGGAGTAGCAGTTAAGGTTACTGAACCAGCAGAAAAATAATTGTACAGTGAAAAAAGTTTCTTGCCAGTTGTTCCTTGAAGCAGGTTCCTGCGGAGTTGGGAGCAGCAGGGTCAGCTCCAGGATGGTGGTGGCAGCGTGTTGGAGGGGAGTCTGATCCCCTCCCAGGGACTGCCAGCAGTTAGCAGGACTGAGCCTTAAGCCAAGCCTGAACAAGGAGAAAGATTTGAACATCTCATTTGGGGGCACTTGCAGAGGTGAGAACAGCTCAAAGCATGAGTCTGCTTCAGTTTCAGAGCAAACGGCCCTGCTGTGGCCTCTGCCCCATGCCAGCAGCCCGGCTGGCACAGCACAGCCATCACCCCCCGCCGGGATGGAGCTGGTGTTTCCAGAGCTGGTGTTTCCAGAGCTGGATGGGACCTCTAGGGACAGCAGCGCTGTCTCCTGTGGAGCTTCTTCTCCATCCTCTATCACGGGTGACAATAGCGGCGCCTGGGCTGTGCTTCGGGCCGGGCCGGACGGGTCCGTGCCTTCAGGCGATGAGGCTCCTCGCGTCCCTGGAGCGCGGCTGCCCCGAAAGGGTTACGAGAGGGGCTCCGCCCTCCCTATGTATCGGTCTCCGCCTGGGTGACTTTCCCAGCAGCTCTTGCTGGCTCTGCCCCAACCAAACAAAGACGGCAGGAGGTTTTCAAGGAGCCGCCTTGCAGAAAGTTGGTTGCGGCAGAGCCGGGCTGTGCTGGCACCTGGCGGGTCCCGGCCGTCGGGGAACGCTGCAGCGAGTTGGTGCCTTCGTGTGAGAGGACTTCGGCAGCAGTCCCGAGCTCCTGTACGTGGGTGCTCTGCCCATTTGCTTCTGTGCATTCAGCTGGTTTGGGTGCTGGGAGTGGCGTGGGGAAGGATGAGAGGAACTCCTGGCAGTGGTGCGAGCACAGGGAGGGTGCAGCAGGACAGGGCTCCTGGGCCCGCGGCCGTGCGGAGGCTGGCGTGGTGCAGAGATTCGGTGTCGGAGCTGGGAATTATATGCCCGATCTGAAGTGCTGTCCTCCAGCCGCTTCTTGAACTCAGAAACCTGCCCAGCAATTTTCCAGCGAAGTGAAGACTCCTTTAGATACCGCCCATGCATTGGTGGACGAGCAGGAGAGGAAAGAACAGAGCTCCGTGAGTGCTGCTTTTGGCTCTTAGTTCTGCGCTTTTCTGTCCCTTCCCTTCTCCACTCCCAGGCTTATGCTGAGGACGGGCTATTTACGGCCACCTTCGCAGGTGAACTGCTCTGCTCCGGTGCCAGTGGGGTTGAGACTAATTGTGTCTAAACGCCGCCTGAGGCTGAGGGCGCTCGTCTCGTGTGTTGAATCGGCTTGCAACTGGCGCTTCATTTGTCCTTCCTATTCATTGGCTTTGGTTGTGGTGGGGGCTATAGAGAGCTCTCTCTTAGAGCCCCCGGACATCCAGGTGATCAGAGGGTCATTTTGCCCACAGCAACACTGGCATTCCTTTATCATAGTGAGCTGTGCGCACCCTGTACCAGGTATTGCTTAGCATTTGTAGGGATTGCACTGCAGCACTGGCTCAGCCCACAGCCTCTGGACACAGGGTGTTTTCCCTGTACTGGAAGATCTTTGGTCTGCCTCCCTATTCAGTTTATCATTCCTTCTGCACCTCGATGAGAGTAGGGGTAGACGTGTATCTGGCTCCAGAGGGTATAGTCTGTGTGGCTTCCTTAGAGGAATTGCAGAGTGGGGAAGTGAGTCTTCTGAGGATTTGGAAACTTTTAATCCATGTAGAAACAGCCTTAGTTGTCATTGCAGAGAGTTGAGAAAGTTTCCCGTGGCTGCACTGCTGAGTAGCTATATAGATTTGGAATAGCAAAAATAGAAGATTTTGGGAGATCCTCTCTAATCTGCTGGAGGGGGTGAATTTATCAATTTAGCTGTAATACTTATTGGTCTATTAAGTCACCTGTCATAGTTTCCAAACACCTGGGCCTCTCTTGAGGTCTAAGGCTATTCTTGCGCTGCACTATTCTTGCAGTGCACAGTGGTAGCTAGGCCATGAACAGGCTTAGGACTTCAGGACTGTCTGCTCCTGGATGTGTCAGTGCATACATTTGTGTATTTCACAACTTTTACCCTAAAAACTGTGCCTTGATGCTGTTTTCCTTCTTTTTTTTCCTGCAACACTCTTATGCCCTGATGCTTTAGGAATGTACTTCTTCAATGTTAAACTTAATCAAACGTCCTGGTTTCACCACAAGGACTAAATACCGTGTTACACTTTGCAGTGATTTCTTTGTTTCTTCTTCAGGTATGTGCAAGACTAGAAATTCAAGGTGTGCTTGTGGTGTAGCCAGTGTAGCTCTCTGCTGGAAGGGCTGTGTCTGTGAAGAGCAGTGACTCAAAGCACATGCTTTACAGAGAGGCAGAGGTAAAGGCAGGCAGTGAGATACTTGGCATTTATTGTTCTTGTCTGAATACTAAAGTTCACCTTGATGATTTGTTCAGTCCAAGGACAGAAATGGACTTTAGAGTCAGGGTGGGAAATCCAGCTTGTTCCTCTCCCACAGGCTCTATGAAAGCGTCTCGTGCCTTCAAGCTGTGGTTTCGCAGTTCTTAATATGATGTTTAGATGCTCCAAATAATTTCTTAATACAAACCTGACCTTTACCAGACACAGCATTACAACCATGCTGAGTTTGTCACACCAGGTAATAAAATGTTGAGGGTGACCTCTGGGTTTTTTGTTGAAGGTTATCAAACAGTGTCATTTTATACAGTGTCTCTGCTCTGTGGTGTGCGGCCTGGGACCCTTTCACCATTAGGGAGGATTTTCCTGTATTCCTGATGCTGTTCCTTTTCTCCCCACAAACATAAGGTAACAATATTAACAACATTAACAGAGTGTTGTTACCTTGTGTCCTTAAACATCCCAACACACTCCTCTTTATCTTCCCACCATATCTTTATACACTATTTTCCAGTGAGGTCCAAGCTGTACTGGCACTGTCTGGGGCAAGAGCAAACTATGTATATCATCCTACTCATAATTTTTTTTTTTTTTTTTTTTTTTGCAACCCCCAAAACTGTTAAAGAAACCTTGTGGAGATCCAGTTTTCTTCAGTGTTCACATTCTGCAAATCTTAAAGTAGAACCATAAATTTTTGTATTTTCCATGTGAGGATCAGATTTTTAAAGTGTGGCCAGGCAGGGGTAGCTCCTCAACTGCTCTGAAAGCAGAGCATAAATGAATGAAGCAGTTGTCAGAGCAGGTGACAGAGCAAAATGAGCTGTGGGCTCTAAACAGCTCACTTCAAATCCTGGGCCAGAGACCCGACCTTTTCTCTCTGCCATTCTGATGGCTGAAGTGCAACTTGATTAAAATCTTCTTCTGAGGTTATCCTATCAGAGGGGAGCCAGCATGGTTCAGGTAGCAGCAGCACCATCTAAATTCATCTGATCCATCACCTTTAAATAAAACTTATAACAGAGGTACTCCTTCACCAGTTTTGCAAAGAAAGTCAGGGCTGTGTAAGGTGGAATGCAGCCTCACTACGCTCAGTGCTGTGAGATAATGTTATTTCTTCCATGATGCTTGGCAAATTCCATAGAGCAGTAGCATCAAGTAAAATTGCAGCCTAGGAGAAATGGCCATTTCTCCCTGGCACAGATCTTTCTGCTTTGGCAACATTTCAGCATTGGACACCTAATACTGTTCATCTTCCTCCAAGTCAAGTTCCATTGAACCACCATGGCCAGCTGATTGCCATTCTCAGGGCTGTCTTGTACAGGGCCAGGATCTTGATTCAGTGATCCTTATGGGTCCCTTCCAACTTGGGATATTCTGTGATTCTGTGAGCCCTTTCTGTTTACCTGTCTCCACAAAGCTAAGAGTTCCCAGTCTGTCTCTACATCAGTAAATCCGTTCTCTGTGTGAATGGTCAAGAACTATCCATGTCCCTTCTAACCTGTGCTGGGCAGGCTCTGGAGCAGGACCCTGAGGGCAGGAAGCCCAGTGGAGAATTCCTTACTTCACCCCAGCATGAACACATGGCTGTGTTCAGAGCACAATTCTCTGCAGGGTGAGGATTTGGGCATTCCTAGCAGACTCACTTCTTCCACAATACCTTTGCTCTACTTGATACACTTCTTTCTGTCTGAATCCAAATCTGAATCCCATGTAAACCAGCATTGTCCTCCTTGTGCTTCTGGGGATGTTTTTTAATAATTTTTTCCCCTCCAAGCTGCTGTAGAGTGAAAAAGGATTTGTCTTGCCAGCTTTTGCAGCAGCTATTCAGAACACTGTGGGAAAACAACAAAACCAAACAAGATGGACGAGTGTCCCTCCCCAGCTGCTTCCAGCGGCTCCAGCTTCCCAGGGTGTGCTGGGGGTCTGAGAAGGAGGTCTGGAAATCAGAGGCAAAGGAAAGGGTGAGCGAGAGAACCTTGTCAAGCTGTTACTAGTCACAAGGCCCAGATCTGACAGGTTTGGCTTGTGTCTCCTTACAAGGTCCATGAGGATCAATCCCCCTTTTGCAACACTGAATCCATTGTGGATGAGGTAAACTATTTCCCCGTGCCCAGTTACATTGGCCTTGCACTGTACAAAGAGAGTTAAAGTTGAAAAGAAAGAGACATAGCCACATCCAACTTTATTCTTCGTGATCTTACACAGACCTTCTTAGGGCAGGAGTATTTTGCACTCTGTGCAGCTCAGCAACCCCTTGAGCCCAACATGTTTGGGATGTTAACAACATGAAGTGTCTGTTTTCAATGGCTGAGACCAGACAAAATGAGCTGCATCTTCTTGCTCTGCATCTTCATGCTCCCTGTGGGTCACAGCTTTTCCTTCTCTCACTCTTCTCTCTCCTTCAATCACATCTGTTCTCAGAATCAGCAATTTGTCTCTCTGGTGAGAGCTGTTGCTCCACCTCTACCTGCTGCCCCATGGCTGTGCTGCTTCTGAAATGGTGGATGGGAGTTCGTTGCCGTGGTTAAGCCCATCTATACATAAATGCTTCCATCTCTCGAAGGCTATTCCATCTCCTGGGCCAGGCTGGCCATGGGCATGCTGTGGTGCAGCTAAAACAGCCATTGAGAAAACACAACCCCAGGCTAGTACAGTTACCTGTCTCATATCTGTTGAAGAATTAACTCTTCCCTGCTTCACCCCAGCATGAATTGCAGAAGCAGCTTTGCTTGTACCTCCCAAGGATAAAAACTGCCTGTGTCCAAGAGCAGCTGTGAGACAAAAGAAAGAAGTTAATCTTCCTAGACATGAGCCAAGCTGGCTTACACAGCTAATGTTTCACTCTTGGGGAATTTGGCATTCAAAGCCAAAATCAGGGCTTCAGGTGAACTGCAGGAGACACAGGTGGCAGTGGCCAGGCGTGGATGTGTGTGCAGGCAGGTGGGGGAGCTCTACCTGGAGGACTTGCAGGATGGATACTGCAAGTATCCAACTGGGGAGTTCCTCTCTCTCAGGGTCACCTCCTGGACTGGGGGCTTGCATGAGCACAGGAACAAGCTGTGCAGAGGGAAAACCTGCTTGGCCTAAGGCTAGTGGTTATCACTTGAGTTGTAGGAAACTTAGATTCATGCTCCTCCTCTTTCTTAAACCTGAAATCCACTCTGCTCTGAGAGGAACTCTGCGACATGCAGGAGTGCTGCCTTCTTTCTCCTTCTCTCTCAAGGTTTCATTTTGTATGTATTAGTGTCTGGGCCAGAGAGCATGGCAACTAAGGAAATAATTCCCAGTATGAGAAGGCTGCTCCAGGCTCTGGACTGTGTTTCTGTGAATATAGCTGCATGCAGAGTTATGGAATACAGCATTACCAGCAGCAATACCTGGGAAAAGGAGCTTTCCAGCTACAGTTGACTAATTAAAGACTTCAGGCGTTGCAAGCATTGAGCAGCAGCTGGAGAAAGAGTGGCTGAGCTGAAATTTGAACAGACACCTAAATTGGCAGGCTGGAGCAAAATTCCTCTTGCAGGCCTGATGGTGTAACAAGGCATGCATCTGCTCACATAAATGTGTATGTCCAAGCTGGCTGTGTAAGGTCTCAGAAGCCAGCCTATGAAAGGGCAAAACTTGTAGCCTGTGGTGCTGCATGATAGCCCTCTCTGGTTGGAACTGTAAGCTGAGTGTCCACTGACCGCATCGTCCCTCTGGGATACCCATCCCACTGCAAAACAAGGGGTGTGTCTGTGGGGGAAGACACTCTCAGATCATGAGGAGCCATTGCAGCTTGCTGGGGAATGATGCATGGCTGCAGACTCTGGGTTAACTAAAGGACTTGCAGCTGTGGCTGGGGAGGTGGAGGCAAGCGGGATTTCAGAACAGAGGGCTTTTATTGCCACACTCTGCTTACAGCACCTGGTCTTTGTATGGAAATGCCAAGCCAACTTCCTGGTGCTGCTCTGTTTTAGAAATAGCAAAGGCTGAGTCAATCCAGATGAGACTGTTCCAGGGACTTTCATGAGAAGACAAAACCTCACTGTGTTCCTGATATCCACAGAAATGGAAGGGGTTAGAGGCAGAGAGTAAAGCTTACACAATTGCTGTGAATTTTCTTCCACAGATGTGCGCCCTTTCCCTATCCTCCTGCAAAACCATGACTGGAATTAACTTCTTCCGAGTGGTGTAAGAAAGCTTCAGAGGAATCATGTCACTCCTAACCTGGCCCTGGAAAGTGAAAGGAACTCCATCAGTCACAGGCCTAGAAAAATCCCTGAATCTTTCCCTCTCATTTAATTGATTTTTGTTTTTCCTTGTGCAAAAATTATTGGAGAATAACAAACACCTTGAAGACCAGGTGAGTGTAAAGGTCTCATCTGTTTGTGAATGTGTAACTTAATCAGGTGTGTGCATAACACAGGCTGCAGCTCTATGGGGAAAATACCCCCTGGAGAGGGAGAAAGAGGAGGTGATGGAAGGAGAAGGACTCAGTGTGGAAATGGGGAGCACATTTGCTCAGGAAAACTGCAAGTTTGCAGCAAGACCTGGATAAATAAAATTGTAAGTAGAGATGGAGCCAGGCTAGGCTGTTGCAAAGGCTGACTGTGGGATCTTATGACTTGGCCTTCCAGTACTTGAAGGGAATTTACAAGGAAGATGAAGAGATAATTTTTACAAGGGTATCTAGAGATAGGACAAGGTGGAATGGCTTCAAACTGTCACAGAGGTTTAGATAGGATATTGGGAAGAAATTCTTCCCTGTAAGGGAGTGTGAGGCCCTGGCACAGGTTGCCCAGAGAAGCTGTGGTTATCCCTGGAAGTGTCCCAAGGCCAGGTTGGACTGGGCTTGGAGCAGTGTGGGATAGTAAAAGGTGTCTCTGCCCATGGGGGAATGAGATGTGCTTTAAGATCCCTTCTCACCCAAACCGTTCTGGATCCCTTAATTCAGGAGAGACAGTGAGGTGCTGGAGTGAGTCCAGAGAAGGGCAATGAAGCTGGTGAAGGGTTTAGAGAGTAAATCTTATGAGGAGTGGCTGAGAGAGCTGGGGTTGTTTATCCTGGAAAAAAGAAGGCTCACGGATAACCTTATCACTCTCTACAACTATCTGAAAGGTGGCTTCTCCCAGTGAACTAGTGATGGGACAAGGACATAGTCTCAGGCTGCACCAGAGGAGGGGACAAGTTGGACATCTGGAAGAATTTCTTCACAGGAGGGGTTGTCAGACATTGGAATGGGCTGCCCAGGGAGGTGATGGAGTCACCATCCCTGGAGGTGTTTAAGAAAAGACTGGATGTGACACTTAGTGCCATGGTCTAATTGACAAGGTGGTGATTGGTCAAAGGTTGCACCTGATGATCTCAGAGGTCTTTTCCAGCCTAACTGATTTCTGTGATTCTATGATTCTGTGATCTTGGAGGAAATTGCTGGAGTACTGTATATTTTGGAATACAGTCATGTTGCTTTCAGTGGTAATCCTTTTCCCCTACCTGACAACGGAAGAGAGTAGCTGTTGTCCACCCTCAAGGTGTAAGTGAACAGGTGGAGCTGAATTGGAGCTGAATTTTGACCTGCACTTCTGTCTGCACTTGCCTCCTGTATCTCCTGCTCACCTGCTGGACTCTGACCCTCCCTCTCCTTCTCAGTGTCTTCTCTGAAATGGCTTTCCAGATCTTGGTCTACCTCTGATCAGTAAATAGACATTTTTTTAAAGCCCTGCTGCAGAGGCAGATGCTGTTCTTGAATGATAAGGAACCTGGGTGAAGCTTTGAGCATTGATGGTATCTCCATGTGTCACTGAAAATTGGAAAGAAAATAAAAACCCTCTAGCATTATATTTGAAGTGACAGAGAATCAGGCATTACTTTGTTTTCTGGCCAGGATGTGCCAAGGAAAATATTCCAAACACACATTTTTACAGGATTTCCCCCCAAACTTTATACAGTCAAAACCCATAGAGATGCGCTGTTTCAAAGTTCATTGGTCCCGAGTTGAGCAACCCCCAGTATTCAGTTTCTCTTTAGATCCCAATCTCCTCACTTCTGATTTTAATTAGCCTTTCATTCTTCGATTTTCTTATCAGTCCTTTCTGGACCACATGTCTCCAATTCTGCTAGAGGTGAGGTCTGGGGTAGATGTTCCGTTGATGGCCTTTTATCTTTCTGAATATCTTTGGGCTACCCCCCGTCTCCCAGTATGTTAAGCCCATCTCCACAGAGTGATGCTACCTCTCCTAAAGAAACTAAAGAAAATTCCTTTCTCCAAGGCAAAGTCAAGCCAAGCCTAACCAGAGAAAATAAAAATTTAAAAGTTATATTGTTTCCAATACATGGAGCTGCTGTCTGCAGCCATGCCCTGCTGCTCTGAAGCAATTACGGCCGAACTCCTCATCCTGCTGTTCCTCCAGCAAATGCGGGGCTCTGAGGGAACACCGAGTGTTGGGAATGCTGAGCATCTGTGGGGTTAGCAGGGTGGGGATGGTCTGTACCTTCTGTGAACTGTCCCCAAGCTCAGAAAAGCAGGGCGGTGGTGGGAGCTCAGTGGAAGGCTGGGGAAGGGCTGAAGGGGATGAACATGTGATGAAGGGGGGATTTTGCACTTGGCGATGGTACACAGAGAGCAACATCTTCATGGAGAGGGAGCTGGAGGAGATGCAGTGTGGAGCTGGTGCTTTTCCAAGGTGCTCTCATCTTCACTGTGGGGGCTGGGTGAAGTGTGCAGGCATGGCTGCAGGCTTTCCTGGCATTTATGTCAATGATATGTTTCTGTCATCAACTGCTCAGATAGTGCAGTGCCCTCTGGCCGCGTCTGGATACACTCTGGAAGGAGGACAGAGTATATTGCCAGGGCTTGAGCTCCTCATAGTTGCAGCTTCAAGGTGATGGTCTCCTTGGAGCATCTTCCCTTGACATGGGAAAGATTGAGAATTTCTGACCTTTTACTTTTGCTCTGCAATGATAGTGTCTGCATCCAAGGATGTCTGTTTTCTAATATCCACTCCCCCAGCTCTTATTTACAAGGTCCCTAATGCACACAGCAGGGCATGGGGTGGCCTTAAGACATAAACAGCACTGGATCAAAGTGCAGCCTACATCTCTGGAGCTAATGTCTCTGTTTTGCCATGGAAGTAGTAAGGTGCAGAGGGGCAGAACTCTGTCAAATTAAGTGACTCCATTTCTCCCTAGGGGTGATGTCCAATAGTCTCTGTGCCTCCTTGGCCAGCATAACACATTATTGTCTTTTTTAAGATCTATATGTCCCTTGGGAAGTGTGGTTAGGAAAAGGTTCTTATATCACATCTGCTTGGCAGCAGCCACTTAATGTAGTCTCTTTCTAATTGGAAAATGGTTTTGCAGTCTTCTGGGAATTGGAAGATATTTATTTTAGTGAAGTGAAACCCAAAAGTATGTTCTTTAGGCAGCAGGTGCAGCACTGAGGGCCCAAGGAATGCCTGCAGATTAAGGTATTTGGTAGAAAGTGGAAAAAACCCTCCAACATAGTTGTGTAGACACATACATGTGCATGCATAGACATGTATAGGTATATCCCCATGTGGTACAGGCACGTACATGGTGTGAGAGGGGAAGCAAGGAGGTGCAGCCATTATAGTTATAGTCGTGCCTTCTTTACAGTGGGTGTATCAGTTGTTGCATTTGCTTCTCCCAAAGGTACAGGATGGTGCCATCTCCAGACCCAGGGCAGGCTCTGCAGCACCAGCAGTTCCCACACGGAGTTTCTACGGTTCTGCTCGCCGTGACCTTCTGGGCCACCAGGGAGACACAATGGGGTCCTACCAGCCTTGTGCGATGAACTGTCACTTGCCAGGACTCGCACCAGGCTTCCCGGGACACTGAGCTGCTGCTCGGGATCCTGACCGCTTCTGATTCCTTGCTGTGCTGCTGGCAGGGTGGGATTGATGTCCAGTTTGGGACATTGGGCAGAGCCAAGCCCGTCACCGTCCTCTGTGCCCTTGGCAGACTGGGGGACCAAGCTGGACCCCTGTCTTTAAAGGGGCTCTGTGTGAGTGAGGGACAGGCTTGGGGCTGTCCATATTCACTCTGGTGGGAAGAGCCACCTCCTTCGCCCTTTCCATCTGGGAACTGTGTCACTTCTGGAAGCCGGGGATGGCATCACATGGACCCAGGGCAAGGGCCAGCAGCCTGGCAGCAAGGCACTAGCTGAGCCTGAGCACCATCACAGGGCATAGAGCTTCCTGGGGGGCTGCCAGTATCCCCACGACGGCCGCACTCCAGGGATGTAGGTGCTGGGCACAGGAGGGGTCCCAGCAGCAATGGGTCGGCTGGATGACCATGCCAAGAGGAGGATCGTGGAGCTGCGCAGGGCTGGGCTGAGCTTCCGCAAGATCAAGAAGGTGCTGGAGCTGGATGACATCCGGGTGACACCGCAGGCTGTGTACCTCTTCCTCAAGAGGAAGAGTGTGGAGCCAGAGTCAGCGGCAGCTAGCTGGGATGGGGACCAGTCTTGGCCCCCACTGCAGGAGCATGCGGCTGAGCCCTACAGGCTGTTTGGCACCCGGCCCCCTGCAGTGCCCGCTGAGGATCCCATGGGCAGCCAGGCACCCTGCTCCACTGGCAGCCAGGACACCAAGGAGGGCATCCAGATTGTCAGTGTGGCCTCACTCTGCAAAGACAGTGGGCAGGTCAGGGACATCCTGCCTGTGGGGCTGGCCCCTGGGAATGGTAAGGCCTGGCCCCACTGGGGTTCATCAATGGCCACCCCCGGCACTGCTGGGCTCAGGAAAGAGCCCCATTCCCCACTGGATACCCCCCAAGGGCCTTCTTTTGAGGTGTTTCTCTATTCTTGCAGGTGATGACAGCTCCACAGGCACATCCCTGGCTCTGCAGACTGCTCTGGGGGGCCTGGCAATCCCCCTCCAGCCTCTGCCCAGCCGAAGGCAGTTGGTCACACCCCCCACCCACAACTCAGCCCTGATGGTGAAAAAGAAGACTGTGGGCAGGGCTATCCTCCTGCAGAAGAAGGTAGGATGGCAGGATGGGAGAGTCCATGAGCTCTAGCCAGGAGCTGCTGTGGTGCTGCCATCTAGCCAACCCTGCACAGCACCCTGCTGCATCTACACCATGTGGTGAGGCAGGCTTTTGAGGGTGCAAGGCTCCCAGAATGCCCCCCAACCTCTGCTAGCTGCACTCCCCACCAATGCTTGACCCTGGCACTTGGTGAGTGTGTCTGGGAAGTCCCTCTGGGGGAGCTGAGGCCATGAGCCCACCCACCTGCAGCCAGCACTTGAGATGCCAGTCGCTGCCAGGCTTGGCCTCCAACCTGCAGCTCACAAACCTCTTTTTAAGGCTTGGTGTCAGTTCCAGCTCAGGAGGTTCTTCCAGCAACCCAAGGCTGGAAAGCAAAATCCAGGAGATGCTGTTTGTGTCCCTGCAGAGAGCAAACACAAGCTTGGCATAAGCGCGAGCAGCCCCACTGCCATTTCGCAGCACCCACACAGGATGGATCAGCACATGCTAACAGAACACGGGGCACCAGGGGCTCCGAGGCAGCAGCAACTTTGGGGCTGGGTGGGGCTGAAGTGCAGCTCATGGTGAGGTCTAGAGGTCTGCAGCAAGGTGATGACTTTCTCTGAGCTTTTCTCTGAGCCTTGTAGCTAAGTGTGGAATAAATCTCTTGTTAAATGCCATTGAATGCGCAGCTGATAATGTTTCTCATTCCCTCCTCTCCTGCCTCCACTATTCCAGGTCAAAGATGCCAGTACTCAGACTGTCCTGCCAAACCCTGTGGGTCCAGGAAATCGCAACCTTGCTTGGAGTGGACCAGCGCCCCCCACTGCTCCCAGCTGCCCCGTCATTGCTGAGAAGCTGGATGCTGTACAGACAGAGGTGCAGAAGCTGAGTCAGGCCCTGCACACAGTGCTGGAGTGGCAGTCCCGCCTGGAACGTCAGCAGGAGCACCAGCAGCGGCTGCAGCAGGAGATGCTGATGACACTGCAGCAGCTCAGCTCCACTGTGAGCCATGGTGCCATGCCAGCCACCCAGTCCTGTGGCCCCTTCAGCAGCATGGCTGAGCCCTCGCCCACCGTGCCGAACTTCAGCCAGTTCAAGATGGAGCTGATCTGAGCTCCTGCAAGGCCTGTGTGCTCTAGCAGTGCTGTGCTGATGGCAGGATGGAGCAGGGAGGAAGAAGCATCTCACAGAGGCTTCCCAAGGATTACATGCAGCACCCAGCAGAGAAGGTCCCTGGTGCCTCATGTTCCCAGCCCTGCTGACTGTAAGGGGCTGCCTGGCACAAGGGACTAGACAGTGGAAGGCTGAGTTCTTGTTCCTCCTGTGCTGCTCATCCTGGCTGGCACTGGAGCTGGCTGGAGCCATGGACCTCAACAGAAGGCAGTTGCCTGCAAGGAGAAGATGCAGCTAAGACAAATAGAGCAAGGAGGTAGGACTCCAAGAAAACGTGAGGCTTCCTTCTCATGAGGGTCAGTGCCGTGATGATCAATCCTGCCCTCCTCTCCACAGAACCTTGTTCAGTAAAAATCTGTCTATGCCATGGTTCAGACCCAGTGTGGGATCAGTATCTGCGTTTTCCCTACCCCTCACCCAACCAGTAAGCAGGCTGGATCTGTCTGTGTAAATAGCACCGTGCGTGGAACTGCATACAGTGCAGAAACCCATGAGGTGAGACCAGCACTCCACACACAAAGGATGTTGTTGGAGCCTGGCATCAGCTGCTGCTCTGTTAGGGATAGCTCAGACTGTGTAGGAAACAGTCTTTTACTGAGCAGATTCTACCCTCCTCATGCCACAAACTCAGCAGACCTGGAGTCTGGGACTACTGCTGCCCATTGTCTGGCAGCATATGGGCAGGACCATCGCAGTAAGAGTTGCACCTGGGCAGGAGCTGATGAACTGAAAGTTCAGCTGTCCTGTAACCCATTTTCCTGGGCAGGACACCTTCCTGTTTGTGATCCCCAGCAGCAAGGGTTGTCCCTAGAGCAGGCTGCCGGTGGTGCAGAGCTGCTCAAACAGAGCAGGGCATGATGCTGAGAACCACCTTGCCTGAACCAGAAGGGTGCAGGGGAGGCTGATGTGCTCCGGAGGACCAGAGACTGACCTTGCCTGCTGGGTGGAAAGGTCTGGTGGGGGTGGCCTTGGTTCATCACCCAGCAGTCAGTCCTGAGAGAAGGCAAAGCATGTCCTTGCTTGGCATCAGCGAAGCAGGCTTCTGTCTGTGTGAGCACCACACTTGGCACAACCTGTGCCTACAAGAAGTCCCCAGCCTGTTTCTTAGGTCTCCTTGAGTCCAAGGTCAAAATTAAGAAAGGTAAAAAACAATTCAGGTGTTCGTACACAGACATAGACAGAGCTGTATGTGCATGCACAGATGTAGATGTATGTGGTACACCTGGACATTTGGCAGGTCTGTGCAGTGGCCCCAGTGCATGGGGGAGCTGGATACCCCCTCTGCCCTGCTGAGACACATCCCTGGCCCCAGGGCTGTCAGATCCAGCTGTGCCTAGGAGCATTAGAAGTCTGCTGCGATCTGCCCATGGTCATTCATTTCAATGCTGGTGTAATTTTGTGGATGTCTGAAAAGCAACAGATTAAGAAAAACACATGATCCGTTGCTCTGCTCTTTTGCACAAGGCAGCTAATCTGCACCTTTGCAGCAGTGCAGACGTTACAACACACCTTAGCTTTAAAAAGAGGCTGGATGACCAGCACTCGGCAGGCACAGTTTCCTGAAGTGTCTGTCAATGTTTTGAAGAAAAACAGGAGCAAAACAGCTGCTATTCCATGGCATGTGTACATTAACTTAAAGCTACCCTGCTTTCTGAAAGAGCTTCCCTAACTCTGACTTAGGCTATTTTAAAAATTATTTAAATGTATATATATATACACACTGGGTTTTCTATTCCCCAAATGTATTGTAAGAACTTCCCTCATTTCTAGCTCTTGCACATCAGCCCCTTATCCAGGACTTTCAGCAGTCAAAATTATTAAAATTAAATCACTTGGGCTGGTTAAATAGTCCATCCACTGTAACCTTTATTTCAGACAGACATACAGCCTGAGTGTTCAGCTGCTGTTTGCCTCCTGACCATGTCAGGGAAGACCGAGTAATTATTTAAAGTGGTGTCATAACATGGAAGGTGTTTCCCACCAAGGTAATCCTAAGGTGACTGTCATTTTCATCCAAGGAAGAGCTCTTCCCTGTGGCCACAGCATCATCTGTTGTGTGCCATGTGCTTTCAGCTTTCTGCTCTCCCACCACATCATGTTGTCAGTACCTCTGATGGCCCGTACACTGCACCTGCTGATATGCTCAGCATCATCCATGATTTACTGGTGTTATCTCAACCTCCTGCAGAACCTGCACTTCACTCTGTCAGAAACAAAGGGGCTTTGTGAAAAGGAAGGAAATTCGCTGCAAAAATTAGGAGCAACATATTGAACTGTCTGAAAGCAGTGTAGGTGTTCACCTGAGTGAGAGAAAGGTCACTGTCCAGCAGTTAAGAGAGGAGGCCCTGGGGAAGGAGAGGGTGGGGGATGCACAGCAGATACAAGGGTGGTTTCTCACCTTTTGATGAAATAAAACACCAGGCCAACCAACAATAACGAGCAGGAGAGATCCTATGACAAACAGGGCAACTTCCTAGCCCTGGAAGGAAGCTGAGGGAACAAAGGCAGAGAAGAAGCATTGCAGCCATGACTTTTCCCAGCATGGGGGGACCCCTAGGAGCTCATAGAATCAGTCACAGAATGGGTTGGATTGGGCCAGGTTGGGTTGGGTTGAGTTGGAAGGAACATTTAAAGGCCATCTAGTCCAACCCCCTGCCATAGGCAGGGACATCTTCCACCAGACCAGGTTGCTCCAAGCCCTGCACAACCTGGCCTGGAACACTTTCAGGGATGGGGAACCACAGCTTCTCTGGGCAGCAACAGGTTGGGCTGTCCCAGCCTCCCACTCTGGAGACACTTTTTTACCCGGTTACAATCTGTGACATCCTGGCTCTGGACAGGTCCAGCCTGGGTGCCAGGGGCTGCTCTCAGAAATTGGGCCTCGGGGCTTCCTGGCTGTGTGAGCAACAGCTCCAAAAGCAAGGGGCTCCCTACTGAAGTCCAGTGGTGTGCTTCATATGGCCCCTCTCATGTGGAGATGTGGCCTGACTCTGTCTCCAGCCCCGTTCACTGTGCTGGAAGCAGAGTCCTTCTTACCACCACTGTGTGACATGAATGGCACATTTTCGGGGGTGACACACTCAGGACTGATTTTCAGAACTCTCCCATCCACAGAGAAGGGATAGGGACTGGACAGGAATCCCTGGAGCCAGGTTTTGATGGACTTCTCCTGCTCTGGCTGCCAAGCTCACACCTGGCCCCAGACCTTCAGCAGTAAGCCCACACATGTCAGGTGAAACTCTGCCAAGAAACAACAGTGCATTTTGGGTGGTCAGAAACCCTCTGGTGTCGGAGATCACATTGCTCCCATGACTTTGTGCCTTCCTGCTCCTATGCTCTTCCCCTTTCTCTCCCCACTGCTCTGAAACCATGCTGCTATGCTGCATCACAGGTAACCTATGCACCTACTCAACCTTTCTTTTGGTGACAAAAGGGACTTGGGGTTGTCATCCCACCCAACAGAATACTTTGTACTACACTTTGTACCTCTACCCATTGGTCAGAGTTGACTGAAATTGTTCAACGAGTCAAAAAAGGCATTTGGGCAAAGGAGACAAATCATGGCTCTTCCTTACAAAACCAGCCAAAGACCAGGAAACATTTCTTCCCAGCCCTCAAAAGCTATAGTCCCTAAGGCTTACAAAAGTGACTGGTCTAGGTACTTTGAATAAATATAGGAGCTGGAATGCAAATGTTCTCTGGAATGCAAATGGCTGTTTGCTATGTGGGTTTAGGTTTGTCTGGCAGACATCACAAGGATCAGCAGAGACTGCCATTCCTCATGGCTCCTCCAGCTTGGCCTCACAAGCAGCCCAGGTTAGCTTCTCTCACTGAGTGTGAAATCCCATGTGTTTACTACTGTTCCTAAAGGCCTCCTCACTCCAGTGCCAGCCTGCACTGCACTGGTGGGCTGGAGCAGGGACTGTTCTGATAAGGCAGCTTTGGATGAGCACTTAGACAGAGGATGGCACTTGAATTGGGCAGAAGGAGCCAGGTACCAGCCTTGCAGATAGAGGTCAGTGCACCAGGTGCACTCCTCCTCCAGAGAGCTCACCATGACCTTTCCCAAACTTTCCAGCATCCTCCTGTGGTGCAGGGTCCACATGGAACAGTCTAAGGGAAGAGGAGAGGTGGTTTTTCTGAGTGCAGTTCAGGACTGCAAGTAAGCTCCTGTAGGGGCTTCCGAAACACTTGGCTTCATCCCACCTGTGGCTGTTTGAGAGGGTCATGACACACAAAGACACAGCCTCAGGCCAAGTAGAAAGGAAAGTAGAAGCCAAGTTTATTGCTACATAGTCTCTTTTATACTATTTTCTAACATTCGTGCCACATGGCCATTGGCTCCTAACTTGTTATTCTACAACACTGTTGGTCAGTTATTCCTAGCACACTTTTGCAGAAAACAGCCTCCCTCTCACAAGTGCAAGTTACTTCTTGTTCTGCTCTGTTGTTTTTGCTTCTTGCTTCTGTCCATGCTAAGGTTCTCACGGGTACGAGTTGTTGTCCACACTAAGATTCTCACGGGTACAAGCTGTTTGTAACACAGTCGGTGTCTGTGAGCTGAGGCAGGACAATTGTCAATTCCCACACCACCCTCCTCTGCTGCCCACTTTCCTCCACCCTCTCCTGTTGGTGAGTCTTTACTTCTGGCCTTCTACCACCATATACCAGTTTGGCTCCTTTGGCAGCCTCCCAGGGGAGTGGGGAAGGGGCATGTCCCACATCCCACCACAAGGACCAGAACAGTCTCTCATGCTGGGAGATGAGGGACAGGCCCACTCTTGCCTCTCTCAGGAGTATGGAAGAGGAATCTCCATTTTGCCAGATCTTGGCTGCCCCAAGCTGATCCAAGTGTGGCCTTTGCAGAGGCTGGGGACCCCCCTGTACATTTCCTTGCTGACTCTGGGTCAGGACTGAGACACAGGAATTTGTTCCCCCAGATGGGCTGAGATGGGAAGGTTTACTTGCAGTTTCCCTGACTGGAGCAGGGGGTTCCTGCCATTGCTGCAAATCTAATCCTGCAGAAGGAAATCCTAATCAGGGCTCAGCCCAGCCGAGCAGAGACAACTTAAATGAAATATGCGGCCACCTTCATATCATAGAATCATCCTAGAATGGTTTGAATTGAATTGAATTGAATTTAAAGCTCATCTTGTCCCACCCACTGCCATGGGCAGGGACACCTTCCACTATCCCAGGTTGCTCCAAGCCCTGTCCAACCCAGCCTTGAGCACTTCCAGGGATGGGGCAGCCACAGCTTCTCAGGACAGCCTGTTCCAAGCCCGTACAAGCCCATGCTGGAGCTGTAGGTGCAGGTGCTCTTTTGGGATGGCAGCACCATATCCACACATGGAGGTGTGTACCAGTGCTCGCCCAGTGCATCCCCTTTCACAGCAGCAAGCTGCCCAACAGCCCCTCTCCCACGCCATGAAAAGTTGAGGTCAGCCCCTGTCCCAGCCCTTCCACTCCACTCTGGTGGGACGCGCAGCTCCACTCACTGGTGTGAGGAGGCAGAGGTGGAGATTCATGGCGAAGGCATGCAGGGGACAGCTATTCCACAGTCTGGGAGAGGGCTCTGAGAGAGTAAACTGCAGTCCTGTGCTGGCATTGCCACAGCAGCTCAGAGACACAGGCCTGTCCCTAGAAGAGGAGTCAGAGCTCACTGACATGGTATACACCTTTCTTCCCACTTCCAAATCCCACCCGGGGCCCCAGTTCCTGGCACTGCTGTGGATGATGGAGAGTTGGCTGGAGCTGAAGCTGAAGTCAGCTTTCACAGAGCCATCGTAGAGATGTGTCCAGCCTACCCACCAGCTGGAGAAGATGTGAGCTTGGCCAGAGCAAACTTACTTGGTCTGACTGGCTTCTGCATGAGTAAGATTTCTGCCTCACTACAGCCAGACTCCCACACCTAAGAGTTTGTCCTCCAGGATAGAGTTTCCAAGCTACACGATACCTACCCCTGCATTTCATTAACCTATTGGTCCCTCTTCAGACCAGGAACTTTCCTAGGGAAGTAACCTCACCTCTCACCCTTGTAGGGCACAGTGTAAAATGGCCCATGGAAGGCCAAATGTCCTCCAGCTGTGCCAGGCTCACACGTGTAAACAAAGGCATCCACCAAGTTCTCTGGCATTGCCTTCCTGCCAGCAGGAATCACACTGGTTTTGTACACAGTAATAGTGCTTGAGCCTTCACTAGTAGCAGAGATGTTCTTGAAGGTCAGGTTTGCCCCATCTGGAAATGCCCAGGGAAATAGATAAGATGAACATCTAGATAGTGTTAGGCTGAACTTTGAGCCTGACAGGACAAGCTGGCAGTGAAGAGAACTCCAAGAATAGAAACAAGAAACAAAGTAATGGTGGTGACCATGAGGCCAAGTAAAGCTATAAGGAGCCTGCTTGCTATGAACACAGGTTTCCAAAAAGATCAAGGTTCCTCTGAGATGCAGTCCTCTTCATGCAACCTAGACAGAAATTAAGGAGAACAGCGACAGCCGGACTCCTCCACAGTTGTTGCAAAAATGCAGCCGGGCAGGTGCGCGCTCCTGGCAGGGATAAAGGGTTGGATCTCGCGCCTTTTTCCCAAGCAAGAGCCCACCCAGCAAGGAACAGAAGGCAGTGTACAGTCCAACGTCCTGCGGTCGCAGCCAGAAGCAAAAGCAGCAGCTTTCCTCCCGGTGTTCCACGAGTGAGTGCTGGTCCCAATGGCCAGAGAGTCTCCTCCCCTCACCCTGTCCAGCCACAGCCTTTGTCTCTTACAAAAGAATTAATGGCTCTGAGCACCTGATGGTTGGTACCCCAGTAACAGGGTGTCCTAGGTTGCAATATAGATGTAGTTAAGTATTCTATTACCACCAGCTGTGGGCTGTTAGCTGCTATCACCTGCTAACGACCCACTCTGGATGACAGGCAATGGGCCATCCGTTAGCTGTTACCAGCTGCTAATGACCCACCCCGCATGACAGGCAATGGGCCATCAGGGACCCACCGTGTGACTCATGGACTTATCTCATCCCATTGTGGGATGCTCTGTCCAGGAGGGAGGAACCAGGTGTTCCCACATGGATATAACCTGGCCCTGGAATTGCCGGAGGGAGCCCTGTCTACTGGGTTCCCAGAGGACGAGAGCTACCACTGGATCTTCAGCTGGAGACTAGACCTTCACAGGATCACCGCTTCAACTGGACTACTTCAGTTGGACTGCTACTACCACCCTAACAGGGTGTTAGGTTGCATCTGACTTTGTCAGTGCTTTTCCTTGCATTATTTCACTTATTTTTAATTTCAATCTTGACGTGTGATCTCCCACTGGTTTGTTTTCAAACCAATACACAGGGATGGAGAAAATTCCACCCCCCCCACCTTCAACAATGAGTAAGAATGTGAATGTGTTAAGGTGAATAAGATAAAGGAATGTGCTGACAAAGCACCAGCTGAGGACCAGAAGGAGGCAGCAACACTACAGGGTTCAGTGAGCATCAATTAACATGACACGAGGGGACAACCCACAGCCCTGGTGGGCCATATTCTTGAAATACCCTTGTCTGGGTACCAGCAGGAGGAACTTTTGGTCCTCCCACTCTCCTGCATGGAGAGCTTGGCAGAGGCATGGGCAAGGATTTATCACCTTCTCAGCCGGAGTATAACAAACCAGCCTAGGCAGAACAAACAGTGAAAAAGCAGGAATAAAGGACAGGCAAGGGAATTGTTCTCCATGTTGTGCATCCTCCTCCATCTGTTTCCTCAAAGCTGCTCAAGCCCCTGCCCATGAGTTTGAAGACAGACCCCACACCAGATCCATTCCATCAGATTCACCATGACTGTGTTCTCCATCCAGCATAAACACCAACAGCCCTGTGGCTCCAACAGGGATGCTTCTGGCATGTGCCTTTCCCTCCTTCTCTGAGAAGAAGACCAAGATGAGCCCTCTGAGGCTGGTTCCCCTCCAGCTCCAAAAAGCTGACATGGGCAGTGCTGCTGGCCAGGCACAGCTCACTGATGCGAATGGCAGGAAGGCCTAGCACCATGGAGCTGCTGCAGAAGTTCTCCCCCAGCGGTGTCACCTTGGTCACCTGTGGGGAGACACAAAAACTGTTGCCACCACTGACATCCCATTTAATTCAGGCGGAGTGACAGCTGCTCACAGCATTACCTCTTATTCACCTGAACACCTCCTGAGGCTCCCTGGTGAGGCAAGAGAATATAACCAAAATCACAGAATAGTTTGTGTTGGAAGGGATCTTAAAATCCATCCCATCCCATCCCATCCCATCCCATCCTATCCCACTCCTTGCAATGGGCACAGACACCTTCCGCTATCCCAGGCTGCTCCAAGCCCCATCCAGCCTGGCCTTGGACACTTCCAGGAATGGGGCTTCTCTGGGCAACCTGTGCCAGGGCCTCACCACTCTCATAAGGAAGAATTTCTTCCTAATACCCAATCTTAATCTGCCCTCCTTGCTGAAGGTTGGAGGGGTGAAGCACGGAAAGACTCCACAACTCAGATAGTTATGAGGTAGGTATGTGTTTATTCCAGCTGGGGTGCATGGGGGCTGGCCCCTCCAAAGACATGCACACCCTCAGCAGCACTTCACTTGGTTTATATTAGGTTACAGATTACATATGCATAAAGTTAGACAAAGCCTCTATACATATTCATTATCTATCCCCGCTTCATATTATAATGAGTTCAAAGTTCATTTAAATATGCTCGCGCAAGCGCAGTGTCTCAGATTAATTGTGGGCAAGGGTCCCAAATGATTGATGACGGAGTATTCCTCACGATGAACTCTTCACCCTGTTCCCTTGCGCATGCTCCCTTGGTTCTTGGTCCAAGTCCAAGCTTGAAAGCCAACTTGTACCAGTTCTGGGGTCCAAGGGCTGGATGGTCGGTTACACTTGGTGGTTTCTCTCAATTATTTGGCTCTCTTCTCTCAATCCTCCCCGATACCAGGTAGGCACAAATTCATTAAGTGAATAATAAATGGATTGCAGCGGGCATATCTTAGTAAATCATTATCCAATCTCTGGCTCTCTAAATCAGTTAAAAAAATATTATTATTACTATTATCCAGCTTCTCGTTCTTTTACATTTATAATTTCGATTTTACCCTAAATCAGGGGGTTGGAATTTTCTCCATCCCTGTTACAAGGAAACAAATGGCCAGGGTTAGGGTTAATTCTTTTGTAAAAGAATTAATTCTTTTGTAAAAGACAAAGTCTGTAGCTGGGGAGGAGACTGTAGGTGAGAAGGCTGTAGGTGAGGGGAGGAGACACTCTGACTGTTGGGACCGGGGCACTTGCTCGTGGAACACTGGGAGGAAAGCTGCTGCTTTTGCTTCTGGCTGCGACCGCAGGACGTTGGACTGTACACTGCCTTCTGTTCCTTGCTGGGTGGGCTCTTGCTTGGGAAAAAGGCATGGGATCAGACCCTTTATCCCTGCCAGGAGCGTGCACCTGCCTGGTTGCGTTTTTGCAACAACTGTGGAGGAGTCCGGCTGTTGCTGCCCCTGCCCCGCTCGCCGGAGCGCACCGCGGCATCTGCCATAACTGCGGAGTTCCTGCCACCTTTGCTGGCTAGCCCAGGTGAGCCATTCCTGCTGCTCCAGCTCGCCATTCCAAGCTGCCTGCAGCACTCAGCCCCTGCTGCCCAGCCTGGCCACCACTACCAACCCCATGAGACAGACCTGACCTCGCACCACAGCGCCACATGCAGCTGCTTGGCAGTCATCGCACCTGCCCTGCCTGGCCGGGAGCTCAACAGCACCCCTGCTGGTTGTGACTGTGACTACACCAAACGGGAAAGTGCTTGGCAGCTCAGGGACATCTGCCACCAGATTTCTGGTTTGTTTGTTGTTGGTATTCTTGTTATTGCTTGTTTACTCTGTTACAGGTACTAGTAAAGAGCTGTTATTCCTTTTCCCATATCTTTGCCTGAAAGCCCTTGATTCCAAAGTTATAATATTTCGGAGGGAAGGGGGGGGTTACATTCTCTATTCTAAGGGATGGTTCTGCCTCTCTTAGCAGACACCTGTCTTTCAAACCAAGACACCTCCTTAAGCTTATGGCCATTCCCACGTGTCCTGTCACTCCAGGCCCTTGTCCAAAGTCCCTCTTCAGCTTTCTTGGAGCTCCTTTAGACACTGGAAGGGACCCTACGTTCTCCTCAGAGCCTTCTCTTCTCCAGGCTGAACAACCTCAGCCCTCTCAGCCTGTCTTCATAGGAGAGGGGTTCCAGCCCGCAGAGGATCTCTGTGGAGATCTCATCTGGACTTGTTCCAACAGGTTCATTTCTTTCTTGTGTTGGGGGCCCCAGACCAGGATGCAATACATGGTGTGGTGATTCTGTCTCACACCAACTGCTCCTCACTCTCACCATCAGCTCAAGGGTTGTCCTGACTGTGGGGGGCCTGACACTACCACCACACATCCCCATCACCCTTGTCCCCAGTCTCAGGACTAGGAACACCTCTCTTTCTCTGTTGGAAGCACTCTTTTCTGTTGGAAGTACTTCCACGCTCGTGTCTACAGTCCATGGCATCACTTCCTTGGGGTCCACTCCCACTACCAATGCATCTCATTCCTCTTCTACATCTGGAACAGTTTTATTGCCTTAGTTTTGGACACCCCTCTGGCATCAGCAGCAGAGCAGCAAAGCCCTTACCCAGCTTTGTGTATGACAAGCAGTCCCACTCTGCCATATTCTTTCAGGGCACTATCTAAAACTAGATATTTTGAAATAAAAACAAGCAGCTGCGACAACGCAAATCAATTACACCAGTGCTCAAGGCACATCCTTCACACCTCAGCCCTGCAGCTAGGTGGGTTCTAGGGACCTGATATGCTATGCCATGCACCCTGATGGCGGCACCAATGAGAAAGTGGCTCCACATCTGGCTCAGGATAACCAGAGAGCCCAGGATGCTGCCCAAAAGGGAGCTGTTACCCAACCAACAGACATGTGAATAGGGAAGGGAGGTGGGGGTAGGCTGGTGAGAGCATCAGCAGATGGCAGGAGGTGGATGTGGCACACCAGAAGACCCTGCTCTCCTGAATAAAGGACATACTAAAACATGACCACTGTCCTCCCGGGGACTGCGGAGGGAGAACAGACATCTGCCCTCCTGGTGACTAGAGGGAGAATGGACATCTTCCCACCTGGAAGCTGCTGTGGTGTTTTGTGCTCAGGCAGCGGCTCAGAGACTCATCCTGGGTGCTGTGAGAATCATTCTCATGCAGGATGCTCTGCTCTGGCAGCAGCACTCTGAGCAGCTGCTCTACCTTCTCCAGCATTCAGGATGAGTACACCACAGCATCCAGCAGCCCCCGTGCCATCACAGCCATGTCCTCTGCGTACAGAGGGGTGCTGCTGTGGTAGAGAGCCACAGCATCTGCCCCATTCTGAATGGTGTTGAGGGGCAGTCTGATCATGGGTGCTGGGCTCATGCTGCTGCTCCCCACCATGAAGTAACCCAATTATCTGTGTGGTGTCCAGACAGATCCAGCACCTGGTAGGCCCAGCTGTTTTTCCCATTGTCGAGGACCAGCCAGTATCCCTGGAGGCTGAAGTGTGTCTGTCCAGTGTAGAAGAGTTCAATGTACTCTGCATCCTCTCCTCCCCCAGGGATGTCTGCATTCACCTCACTGATGAGTAGCTTGGCCACTTTCACAGAAGGCACTGGAGTCCCTTCTGGTATCTCTGATGGGACACCTGGAAAGCAAAAATGTCCCAAATATGGGCCTAAGCACTGAGCTCCAAGGAAACAATGCAATGTTGCACAGTATTTTGCTGTGATGAGACAAAATCTAGCAAAGGACTGAGGATGTTGGCTCACACTTTTATCATCCATGTCCTTTACAGTCCTTAGAAGAGGAGTCCAGGCAACACACTGATTAACAACAGCTGTAACAACGGAGCTTGCTGTTAGTCCAGACAATGAGCAATATGGGCTCTAGTAGCAGGATGTGATGGAATTGGAAGAGATTTTTGCCAGGGAGGGAAGGATATTTCCCTCTTCTAGGAGAGCCAGATCCACATGTCCTCTTTCAAAAACAGTATCCCCCATCCTGCAAAAATTATCACCAATACCTGTAGGCAAGTCCAGCACATTCATATCCCTGAGGCAGGATTTTTCCACTGTGATGTTCCTTCCATCAAAGCTCACAACTCTGGGTGTCTCTAGGAAGGTGTTTAAGGCCAGCAGAAGGCTGCTCAGCTGCTCCTCTGGTCTGGCAGTCAGCAGAGCAGTGAACATAAGCCCCAGGTCCTGGGAGGCAGCTTTTGGCTCTGCAGAGGCAAGCAGAAAACTGCCTCAGTTTCCCCAAGCCGCCAAAAACACACTTTCTCCTGGGAGCGACCCAGAGGTCACCAGCTCATCTCTACCAGAACTGTCCTTGTGGTCAGACTGACTCAGGGTAGCTCATCCCATCAACACAGCACTGAGAGATCTGCCTGTGCCAAGAGGCACCCTCAGATCAAGCCTGTGTCCAGCTCTGGGATCCCCAGCACAGGAAGGGCATGGATCTGCTGGAGCAAGTCCAGAGGAGGCCATGAAGATGACTGTGTGACTTAGAATCACAGAACCATGGAATTTTTTGGGTTGGAAGGGACCTTAAAGACCATATAGCTCCAATCCTCCTGCCATGGGCAGGATCCACAGTTCATATGGATCAGAAGTTCAAGTAGACAACAAACTCCCAGTGGAGATGTCAGTCCTGCTGCCACCTCTGTGGCTGCCAATGCTCAAGGCCAAAACAGCTGGTGGTCTGTGTGCTGGGGGAGCTGGGGATGAGATGCTCTGCAGAATGTGAGGAGAAGTAGCACCATGCTCTGCCCAATCTTGGACATCTCTGTCATCAGCATCAAGATCAAATTAGCTGGATCCAGGTCAGGAGGACACAGTGTGAGACTGAACACTGGGCTGAAGATCAGGAGTAGGTGGGCACTATCCACTGGAAGTCTGTAGACTGCTTTGCTCCTGCCCAGCTCATCTCTGAAGTAGGCAACAGAGACTCCAACACTGCTGGATGCATCGAGGGCCTGGACTAGAGTCGGCAGAATGTCTTCCTCCTTCAGGAGCCACTCCTAACAATCTAGGAAACAAAGAGCCCACTGTTACCTGGCCAGTGCCACCTTGGTCATGGAATACAGCTCATCTGGGATGGGTGCAGCTCCACTCCTGCCTATCATCCAAAGGACTCCAAAAGTTTCTTTTCACCCAGTCGGTTAGAGGTGGGAGTGGGGACTGGGGAAGCTCCGCTTGGCATGGGCTGCCAAGAAATTACTCCAGGAAACTGTCAGGTGTTCTGCTTTTATTTCCTTTGGGGTTAGTTCACACAACCCAGCAGGACTCTGGGTGTTCACCCTGGCTTTGTGCACGTGCTCTGGCCCTCAGGAGGTCCTGCAGAAGCAACCAATGCCCACCTGCTACATGGAGGCAGGAGAGAGCCTGGCTGAAGTGTTTGTTGGGACAGTCATTGAATGTGCCAGGAGTGGGCCTGCTGAAGATGAAGGATGTGGAGTCCTGGGTCACAGAGCAGCAGTGGCACTGGCGCATAGACACATCTCCTGGCTGATGTCTGCAAGAGACAAACAGGTAAATAACAGAAAACATGATCTGCCAGCTGGAGACCTGAGTGCTCTTCACCCACCAGTCACACCTGCCTCCACCAGAGAGTGAAACTGTAGTTGCAGTCTTCTCCTTTCACACAGTTTGGATATATATCCCATCTTCACCAGCATCTCCTCGTCTCACAAAAAGAAACCCCCAAGAGTTCAGTGAAAACCTGAGAGAGAGGAGCATGAGCTTCATACAACCCTTTCTCTTCTAGCATGGGCTGCATTTTTACTGATCTGAAGACAGGTAAGATGGTGCAGACACACTCAGGCTCAGCCTGGCTTCACTGGGAAGAGTAGTGGGTGCAGCTGGAAAAGCTGAAAAAGCAGCACATGAGGATTAAATGCTTGAGCAAGGGCCCTCAACTCAAAGGAGAAGACGATGGTCAGGGGTTGGACTAGGTGACCTTTAAAAGACCCTCCCAGCACAAATCCTTCTGTGATTCTGTGAAGCCCCACTGTGAGGAGGTGCACAGAGCAGAGCTGCTCAGAGCTCCCTGGGGAAGGAGACCACCTCCCCATGGGACCAGGGCCAATTGAGCCTCACATGTGGGAGGAAGAGGAACAAAAAAAGGAATAGGAATGTGCTGTGAATGAGTGGTGATCCTGACATGGCTGTGGGACTACACTCTCTCCTGATGTGGTTGACTCCACTGTAGTCTCAAATCATTTTATCATAGGCCCATCCAGAAAGGGTGAATCTCCTCCAGCCACTGAGCCAGGACCTTGGTATTGACAGTTACACCCAGAGGTCTGGTCTGATGCTTGGCCATGCAAATGACAGGCAAGAGTGTGCCCAGATGTTTTTTTGCTTATTGCCTGTCTCTAACACTCCTCACCTCATCTTCAGGCACTCAGCCCCTCACTGCCTCTGCTCCTTCACTGCTCCACTGCCCTCTACCCACGGTGGCCTCTTTCTCCCACTACCAGAACATGCCTAAAATGAGAAGGAAATTGTTCTCACATCTCACAGAAGTCTGAGGACTCTAACATTTCTGTTAACGCACAAAGACAAAAAGGAACCCAAAAATAAAGTGTCTGAAGCCAGCATGAACAGTATTATTGCTTCCAGTCCTTGGTCTGCATCAGACAGGGAATGGATTTTCTCCTGGGACAGGCAGGCTGTTGTGGTGGCTTTAGCTCAACTGAGCGTCCCTAGCAGTGGCATTGCCCCACGGGATGAGTCATGGGAATAAAGCAACCCTAAAGGGGGTGCTCCAAGAGAGCCTTGAAGTAAAACTATTGGCCCACCTCATCTCCCCTCCCATATTAATTCTGGAAAGTTCTCCTTTGTCTGCCTTTGCCATGTTCTCTGATTGGAAAATTTAAAGTTCTGTATCCTCCCCCCTTGTTCCCCCATAAGATGAAATTATTGTCAATCCAGAGTTCTATGTACCCCATTGGTTCTCTCGGTTTCTCCCCTCCCTTTTCCCCCTGCTTTATAAGCCGCAACACAACGCAGAAACCCTGCTTATAGCTCGCTGATCCAGCCCTATTCCTTCCCTCTTCCATCTCCCCTTACCTTTTAATAAATGCCCTGGACCGCTGGGCTGACTGCCTGCATCTCCTGTAGACACAGGAGATGATCCCTCTGTCACAGGGATGTGACAGGGTTAGTACAAATTTGGCATCTGCTGCCCCATCATTCTGCTCACAAACACTTCTCATGTTTGCTGTAGACACAGCTTTCGATCCCTGATTGGCACCGCTCCTCTGGGAGCTCTGCCGAGCTCTGGGTCGCCCCACTTCTGCCCGAGAGTGGGCTGCCTCGATGGGCTCCGCTTAAGCAGCCTACCCGATCCCAAACTCAGTTTGGGGGTCCAGGACCCCTTTAGCAGGCAACACTGAGGTCCTTCCATCACCTCCATTTTAACCTGAAATTCCATCCTGAAGCTAAGAAAAACCTTTTCTTATTGAAAGCAGTACTGGAGAATTTATTAAATTGACCACTACACTTTCATAAACAATAAAATACTAATGTTACAACCAGCAATCATTTGATCAAGAAGTTCCTCCTCAAGTACTTCATTCTGCAGCTGCACCAGGACCCATGTGGAGAGGGCAATATCTATGGCCTTAGATGAGGTTGGGACTCAATATTGCCATGAGGAGACCCTGGTCTAGAGATGGCACTTGTCTCCCAGTCCTGTGGGGGTTTGGGACACAAGCCTGTGGTGAGTCCATTGGGCAGGAGCAACTCTAGTGTCCAAATGTTCTCCCTGCCTGGCCCAGCGAGAAGCCTCTCACCACTTTTCCAGGAAGGCAGGTCTGCCAGTGGTCAGGGTCTGCAGCAGCTGCAGGTCTGGCTCTTTGTTGCTTGTGTACACAAAAGCATCCAGCAGGTCAGTCTCTGGCAGCACTTTCCCTGGGACAAAACTGCTGCTGTGGCCTCTGTAGAGGGCAATGGCATTGGGGCCACCTCTGAGAACAGGATGGGTGGTGTTCTTGGGGAATGGCACTGCACACCAAGGGAATGAACAATGAGGGCATGTAAGCAACACCTGGGAATTACTCACCAACATCTCTATGGACACAAGGACTCAGAAGGTGGCTGGGATTGTCTGGTTAGTACAAATTTGGCATCTGCTGCCCCATCATTCTGCTCACAAACACGTCTCATGTTTGCTCAGCCTGAATTTTCCCATTCATGGCCAGATCCACAATGTGGAGGAGGCTGGAGGGGGAAATCTGAGCTGAGTTGTTCCTGCTGTTCTGGTTCTGCGAGCAGAGAGCTGATCCACATGTGAGCAGGTGAACTGGGAAACCAGCATTGATGTGGCCTTGTTTTCAGTAATATAATTTTTTAATTCTAAAAGAGATCTGCAAACTCAACTAACCTTCAGGCAGCAGTTAGTACACAGCAGTATTTAAGAATTAACATTTTACTCTAGCATTTAACAGTCTGTAATTTTTACAAACACAAACTACACACATACACATACAGCCAAGGCCCAGGACACAAGCACACAGATTTTAGATGGAGGTTTGGTGGAGTTTTGTAATTTCATGAGCTTCCCAATTTCTTTCCTTCTCCTTACTGTTCCCTTCACAAGCTGTTTCTCCAGCACCCAGGAGGAACTGCTGAGGGCGTTCAGAAACAGACTTCTGGTATTTCAATACTTCTGGTATTTCAATACTTCTGGTTCTGTAAATGGCTTCAGGGAACAAACATTAAAGGAAGCATCGCATGAAAAGCAGAAGGGTAAGGAGAAGTGGTTACTCCTTGAAAGGTGCCTGCAGGACACCTGCATACCAAGGGACAGCCCTGTGCCTCAGTCCTGATGTACCCCTGCCCAGGGAACTATTTTTCACCCACCTGACTAATCTGGTGGCCCTCTATTGTCCTGGAGAACAAGGGAAGAGCAACTGACTTCTGCAAGGCCTTGGACACATCCCACAAAACACCCTTGTCTCTAACTTGAAGAGATAGGGTTTGATGGATGGACCTATTCAATGGGTAAGTGTGGAGGTTCGCCAATCTAAACCGGCCGACCCAGAGCCTCGGACGCCAGCTGAGAACATGGCGCAGCTCCCCGGAGGGAATGCTGCCTGGTCTGAGGACAAAGTATAACCTCCCACACCTCACCCCCTGAAAGTTTTCTTTTAGTTTATTGGTTAAAAGTTTCTGTTACCTCGCCTTGTTACTGCCCCGGTTGCCACCCATGTCCAGAAAGTTCTGTTTCCCTCATTCCCTCATTGGTTCAATTGTATCCCTCCCCTGGTTGTGTATTATTTGCTGCCCCGCTTGCTTATTACTGCTGTACCCGAGCCAATTGGCTCCACCCCTGCTGACCCGCCCCTGGAGACCCCGTTTCCCCCTTTTTAAACCCCCCCAACCGTCGAGACTCGGGGGGGTTTGTACCTCGTGTAGTCTCGCGACGAGACCCCACATCCGCGGACCACCCGAGAGCCTCCAGGGTGCCGCTTCCTCGCTTCCCTTTTAATAAAGCACCTTGGACCTCTCTCTCTCTGTGCCTCTTTGCCTCTTGGGGACTGGAAACCTCCTCGACTCCCCGTCACCAGACCTGACCCTCTGCTGCAGGGCGGCCAATCCCCTCTGTCCCCACCCGGGGAATCAGGCGGCACCCCTGGGGGCCGACTGGACTGGTCCGGAGGGACAGAGCCGGAGCCAAGTGGGCTGAAGGTCAAGCCCAGTTCCTGCAGCAGATAAGGAACTATTCAATGAATAAGGAACTGGCTGAATGGCTGCATCCAAAGTGTTCCAGTCAACATGTCTATGCCCAAATGGAGAGCACTAGCAAGTGGTGCCCCTCAGGGGTCTGTGTTGGGACTGATGTGGTTCAGTGTCTCAATTTAATGATACAGGTGGTGGGTTAAGGGCAGCCTCAGCAGGTTTGTAGACAACACCAAGCTGAGCGGTGCAGTTGATACACTGGAGGGAAGAGATGGCATCCAGAAGATGAAGGAGGATGGAAACCTTGTGAAGCTCAACAAGGCCAAGTACAAGGTTCTAGACCTGGATCAGGGCAATGAAAAGTACCAATACAGTCTGGGGTGTGAATGGATTGATGGCAGCCCTGTGGCAAAGGAACTTGGGACAATGGTGTAATAAAAATCAGACATTTTGGTCCCTGGCAGCCCCAAACCCCTCTGTGTGCTGGGCTGATCCCACAGCATGGGCAGCAGGGGAGCAGGGGACTCTGTCCCTCTGCCCTGTTCAGGTGAGATCCCACCTGCAGAGCTGCCTCCAGCCCTGGGGTCCAACATCAGAAGATTGTGGAGCTGCTGGAGCAAGCCCAGAGGAGGCCATGGAGATGATCTGACAGCTGGAGCCCCTCTGCTCTGGAGCCAGGCTGGGAGACCTGGGGATGTTCCCCTGGAGAGGAGAGGGCTGCAGGGAGACTTTATTGTGGCCTTTCAGTACTTAGAAGGGGACAGATTTTAGCCCTACTGAGGATTAGGGGTATTGGTTTTAAACTGGTAGGGCATAGATCTGTATTAGATGAATAAAGAATGGAAGTTTTATGGTGAAGTTGGTGAGGCCTTGGTTGCCCAGGTTGCCCGGGGAAGCTGTGGCTGCCCCATCCCTGGAAGTGTCCAAGGCCAGGTTGGAGCAACCTGGTCTAGTGGGAGGTGTCCCTATGGCAGAGGGACTGGACAAGATGAGCTTTAAAGTCCCTCCCAACCCAAACCAATGGAAAGTTTCCACATGGGCATCTGTCAATGGAGGACTTTTGCTCCAGTTCTCTCACAGCTTTAAGTTCTCTCAGTGTGAGGCAGATTATCTATACAAGGACAGGACTAGAAGCTGGGGCCTTTTTATGAGCTTCTGTCCCAAATCTGAAGTGATTGGATTGAGTCAGCTTCTCACAGAGTGCTCAGCATGGAGTCACTATAAAAATACCTTTTAAGATTATTAAAATGCAGTCATACCATGCCATGGGGTGTTTTGGAGAAAAACCTTCCCCAAACTGCTTGAGACATCTTAACAAAGCCTCATTAAAAAAAAAATCAAAGCCTATCTCAAGTCACCTCCTTGACTAATACTAGTCTTGAGGAAGAGCTAAATATAAGCCTTACAAATTTCCTGCTTAGTCTGAAAAGTGGTTGTGTTCTCACATTGCTTTCCTTGACCCCCTTGGATGTTTATTGCTCACAGCCCAGCCCATTCAGAGGGAAAATCAGAGCACCTTTCCCGGGGAGAAAAGCAGAGTTGAAGTAGCCAATCAGCTCTTTTACCTGTGGTCAGAGAATATTTGGTGCAGTTTGAATTGTAAGGAGTTCAACTGTTTAAAAAAAAAGTTCTAGTTGTCAAAGTACTTTTATAGGAACCAGCTCTGTACAGGATGACTATACTCCCAGAAATCATGAGTCAGTGAGTTACACAAAATATGTGCAGAGTCATGTGAAAAATGAGGTTCGCTCTCCTGTTAGGATTAAAAATGTTTAATAAAAGACAATAGGGGACAGATAAAAACAAAAGGTCAGTGCTGGGTGCTTTGGCATTCAGCCAAAAAACCACACCTGGTATGGACAGACATCCTTTACATACTCTTCAGCCTAATGCATATTCATAAACAATTATACATATTCATATTTTTCTCCAAACTATTTTGCATGTTCTGGGAACTGATCCACCTCCTCAGAGCATGCGCAGTCGTCTTTCATTGATTCTGTTATCACTCTCAGATTGTGGCTCCTGCAGGCGACAGGTGCTGATAGTTGGAGTGTCAGAGGCAGGGTCCGTTCGTGGGACGTTATCCAGTTCAAGCAGACAGTTCAAGCATTCTAATAAAACTATAACAGCTATTTTACTTCTATTAAACTCAGCTAGTACTAGAAAGAAAGACCTTAGCCATCATTTCACAGCAATTTTTCACAACCAGGCTACCTCTATAAGAAAAGAATTAAAACCATACGCAGAGTATCCATTGTAATATTTGTGAAAAGCCAACATTATGACATGTGTTTATCACATTATTCTTGTTATTGCTTGTTTACTCTGTTATAGATACTAGTAAAGAACTGTTATTCCTTTCCCCATATCTTTGCCTGAAAGCCCTTGGTTCCAAAGTTAAAATAATTCGGAGGGAAGGGGGGTTACATTCTCTATTCTAAGGGGGGTTTCCACCCCTCTTAGCAGACATCTGTCTTTCAAACCAAGACAGCCCCTAATATGAGGGTCCGCAGGTCTATCACTGTCACACCACCTCCTCTTGTTTGCCCTGAAACTGCCTCCTTCTGTCTCCTTTCCTGCCCTTTAGCTCTTGCACTAGAAGGAAGGGTAAACAGTCAAGCTCTGTTCACTTTCTTTGGGCTACTCACATCTCTGAAACCTCTGCCAGGGCCCTCCTCAGCATTCTCTTTGCTAGGTGTTCTAAGTTATTTCTTCTGTGGAAGCATTTTGCATCCTAGCTGACCTCTCTGAATGCCTCCAATGCTAATATATCCTTTTTGAGATTGATGTATTGAACCACACAGTGCACAATTAAACATCCAAGCAAACTATGAATTTGTAGAGAGGCATAAAAGATGTCCCCCATTCTTTCCTCTTCTCCTAATAATTTCAAATATTCACTTTGCTTTATATAATTACCTTTTCAATAATTTCTAATGTTTGATTAGCTTTTTTATTTGCAACTGAGTTCTGAGTCATGTTTTCACTGATCTCTCAGAATGCCAAGCAACAATAAACACAACAGCATGCCCCAGCCCCAAGCCTGGCTGATCACTCCCCCAGTCCTGAGGTCATCATCCACACACAGTCCTTACCTGGGGCTTTGCTGTGTGCTGGGTCAATCAAGAGGAGCACATCTAGGGAGGTTTGGCCATAAACATCCATGGAGAAATAAAAGTCTTTGGTTTGACCATCAATCAGCACTAGGACAATGTCCCTCAGCATGGTGGAGTGGGGACCCTGGAGCTCTGTGAACTCAAACTCATCAGAAGTAGCGGCAGGAAGGACCTCACTGATCAGGACAGCAGACACGTTCACCTTAGGAGTCAGGATGCAGTGGTTGCCCCTGCCTGGTGTGGGCACGGCCACTTGGAAGATCCATTGAAAATCTGCCGCATGACACCTCTCTATTGACTCATCCACAGTCCTGAAGGTGGGGTCCTCCAGGAAAGCCTCTCTGCCAGGGATCAGCACCTTGACAAGATTGTCCACTCTGTCCGTCTTCTTATTCTTATGGACCAGGGCATCTATCAGTCCACAGCTCATGACACTCATGCCCTCTTTGTTGTTCCCTTTTCTGTAGTAGAGAGCAATGGCATCAGGGCCCTTCTGGATGGTGTTCTAAGGGATAACATGGGCAGGGTTCATGGAAGAGGAACCAGTGAGAAAGCCTTGGCTGTTGGTGACTTTGCCCTGGAGGTTCAGCACCTTGTACACTTGGTTCCCATTGCCATTGTAGAAGACCAAGTAGTAGCCATCCAAGCAGGCTGTTTGCCCACTGGTGTGATAGAGCTCCACAAACTCAGCAGTGTCCACTCCTGGGCTGTTCAGCATTGACTTCGTTGATCAGGAGGATGTGTTTGGTTTCCTGGTCCCTGGCAGGTTTTATGAGATTCTGAGCAGCACCCTTTTGAAAAGCAGAGGTACACAAGTACCATCAATCCAATGTGCCAGGTACCTCCCATAGTGAAGGCTGGGAATTTTATTACAGTTCAAGTCTAGAGAGAGAGCCTGTCCTTCTCACAGCCAGAGAGTACAGGAGGAAGTTGCCACAGGCTCTGCAGGACAGGAATGTGCAGCCTCTGACCTGGGTGCTCACTGGCAGAAGCAGTGGCAGAAGCAGGCACCCTTCTTCAAGGAGTTCAGCTTTGCCAAACAAAACACCAGTCCCAGACAAACCTGAAGGGCATAGCTTGAACAAGAGATTTCCCAGCTCAGGTCCTTCAGAAGTTGGGGCAAGGGGATGGGAAGAAAGAAGAATTGTATTAGGAAACATAGAAGCACACCAGTGACATTTAACAGCCTTAAAGTCCCATCATTTCCCCTCTTCAGATGTTTATCAAGATGCAATGGGGCAAACCCAGAAGTCTGCAGTGTTCGACACCCTGAGACTTGGGTGAACAAGGGAAATTGTAGGTGTCAGTGTTAAAAGTTATTTCCCTGAGTCCAATTTATTCTGTGGAAATTAATGCGAAGTGGTACGATGATAGTACCCATCTTCTCCATCAAGATGAAGATGGGAAAGGAGAGGACTGGTGGATTCCTGTCACACACATGGCAGAGCAGGTCCACTGACCTCCACACCAACCAAGCCAGCTGCAGCTCCTGCAGAATATGCAGTGGGAATGAACCAGCAATTTAAGATGTTTGGAAAAATAGTGAGATTTGTTTTCCCATTTCCAGAGCTTTTCCCCCAAACATCTGTATCATCGCCTGCTGAGTTTTGGTGACCACTCTGCAGCCCTTGGCCAGGTGAGATCAAACCTGGGGAGGGTTCCAGCCCATGCAACGGTACCAGCACAGTAAGGACCTGCTGCGTTCCTGTGCTATGGGGCCACATCCATGTGAGGGGGACAGATCGAGAGTATACCCAACCCTCCAGCTGCTTAAAATCAGGGCTGCTGACCACAGTAGCCCCAAGGTGTAGACACCTGTGATCTTTTCTAGGTGAGTGCCAACAGCATTACATCCCTCAGCTATGGCTGCATAAGCCCAGTCTGGTGAGTGAGCCTGTGGCTCCACCTGAGCCGATGCCACGGCTGGTGTCTCCTGACCAACATGAGGAATCAGCAGTAACTCCAGAGAATGAAGCTGACAGCAATTCCAAAATAGAGCAGGCCCTGATGGAGAGGTGCCCCTGAGCCACCGTGCCTTGGAATGCTCTGCCTCACAGCCCTTCGTGTGACTGTTCTTGAGGCACAGAGGGGGGAACCTCTCCCCCCTCCCCCATTCTGCCTCCCTGTATGGACCCAGGCCAGCGTTGTTCTCACTTTCGGGTGCAGTTCATGCCCACAATCAGTATCAACATCCCCCTCTGGCAGGCTCTTGCTCCTATCCAATCCTCAAAGGAACAGGAACTGGACCAGATACTCTCCCGGAACCCACACCCACAAGGTGCCAAATTTCTGCCACCTCTCCCTGTTTCAGTTAAAGGCAGGAGGAAAAGAGAAGGAACACACAGGTTGTGCTCCTGTCCAGAGGCAGGTGTGGGACAGAAGAAACCCCATCAAGAATGGGAGAAACAGCAGGATAATAAATACACAAATCCCCCACAGGCTGGAAGGGCAGGGGCAGGACTCGCGAGGGAAGGGGACAGCAGCTGAAGGGGATGAAAAAGAATGGGAACAGGGATGGGACGAGACAAGCCGCCGGGGTCACTCAGTCCCACTACCTGCGCACTCACCGCCGCTCGCTGCGCCGATGCGGCAGAACCGGGGATTACAGAGCGGGGAAGGAAAGGGAGGAGGACGCGGTGAGTGGGGAGTTGTTCACTGGCTCCATTCCCAAAGTGAGTTCACTCGTCCCCGTGTCCCAGGAGATCCCACTCTGGCTTTTCCCAGCTCTTTTCCCGAGGCGGGGTGTATGAATGGAAGGACAAATGGATGTGCTCCCAAAGACCCAACTGCATCCCGGCTGCCTCCCCAGCTGCCTCCCCAGCTGCATCGGCAGCAGGGCAAGAGGGATTGCTCCTCTATGGTGAATTCGCAGCTGCAGAGCTGCCTCCAACTCTGGAGGCAACATTAGAAGGATGTGCAGCTGCTGGAGCGAGTCCAGAGCAGGCCATGGAGATGTTCCAAGGCTGAAGCCCCTCTGCCCTGGAGCCAGGCTGGGAGGGTTGGGGGTGTTCACCTGGAGAAGAGAAGGCTGCAGAGAGACCTTAGAGCCCATTCCAGTGCCTAAAGGGGCTCCAGGAGAGCTAAAAAGATACTGTGGACAAGAGCTTGGAGGGACAGGACAAGAGGGAATGGCTTTAAACTGAAAAAGGCGAGATTCAGATTGGATATTAGGAAGAAGTTCTTCCCTGTGAGGGTGGTGAGGCCCTGGCACAGGTTGTCCAGAGAAGCTGTGGCTGCCCCATCCCTGGAAGTGTCCAAGGCCAGGTTGGACAGGGCTTGGAGCAACCTGGGATAAGGGAAGGTATCCCTGCCTATGGTAGGCTTTTGGAACAAGATGGTCTTTAAGGTCCCTTCAAACCCAAACCATCCTGTGATTCTGTGATGTTATGGATGGATGGATGGATGGATGGATGGATGGATGGACAAAGGGATGTTCACCGGTTTCATATCCATTCCCTCACCCCACTGGACTCCCCAGTCAGAACTAGCACATCTTCCTCGATGACATTGTTTCTGTCCATGCATCAGCCTCAGAGGCTGAGCCAGGAGCTGGAGGGCTGCATGGTGGTGCCAGGAGGCTTTGCCCAGCCTGCCCTGGTGATAGTGGTAGAGCTTTCCCATGGGACGGCTCCCTGCAGCATCCAGGAGCCACTGTGCTGTTCCTGCTGTGAGGGATCCAGTGCCCAGCCTGTCTGGGTGCAGAGGGAAGAGCAAACACCATTGCACAGCTCCTAGAATGTCAGACTGGATCTGGCTGGGGGGAGCTTGGAGCCCCTCCAAGTTGCTCTGGGATCCTGTTCCCTGGGAGAGCCTTTTTCTTCCTCCCCATCAATTCTTAGGTCCTGCTCCCCCAGATCTGTTCATGAGGCTGCCCAGCCCCATTCCGTGGATTTTCACATGGGGAAATGTGTGGGACTATTGCCTCGCTCTGCCAGACACAGGGACTGGAGGGAGGAGGAGATCCTGTGGATCCCGCTTGGGGCTGGACTTGGTGCCAAACATTTGATGCAGCAGCTGCTCCTGCTGCTATCTCAGATCTGACTCCTGCTCATGAGTCAGCAGCCTGGTGTCTTCCTCTTCTAATTTGCTTTGGAGCAAGTGAGAAGCTCTTCCAGAGGGACCATGTTTGCTCCTGTTTTTGCCAGCTGGGCTGGGTGGACCTCTGCCCCCACAGCCTCGTGTCTTCATGAGATCCACAGTTATTCCCCTACAGTGCTTCTTGGAGTGTAAAACAATGCAAGGGCATCTGTCCCTAGGGAGGGAGGAGCAGGATGAGCTTTCCCAGTGACCCAGGTATAGTCTCAGGCAGTGTGGAGTCTGTTGATTGGTGCTGGGGCAGTTCCCACCCCAGACATGAGCAAAACAAACTCCCTGAGCACACGAAGCTGAGTACTGGCCCTGAGTGCTCTGTGGGGTTTCTCCATGACAGGGTAGTGAAGTCAATAATCCCTTTGAGAGGATTTATTTAATTGAACTATCGTATTTTTGAGCCACTGTACTTATGCAATCATGAGGCTTTGGAATTACAAAGGGTGGAGGAAAAGAAACACCCTTACCTAGAAGGCACAGTCAGGACTCAGTGACTCCCTGTTGAAAGGAACAGAGGGAGATGTCTTTACAATCAAACTGCAAGGCCTGCTGGTAGATCAGATCAGATACTGATAGGTAAAAGCAGCAATGGGAGGAACCGTAAATTGGAGGTACTGAGGTGTGTGTGTTTGAGGAGTGAACTGCCCACACCCGGTGCACTGAATTAAAACAAATGTCCACTTCTCTGACTTTGTCTCAAGTATCTCTGGGCTCGCCTGGGGCAAATCAAGCCCATGGCATGCTGGTCAGACTTCAGGCTCCACCAAGGGCTCTGCTGCTGCCCAGGGACCACACACTGCAAACAGGCTTTCGATTTCCATGGAGATTCCCAGACAAGCCACTTCCCATCCCTCAGACACACAGACACTAGGTGAATGACAGAAGCTGCTCTGCCAATCACTCATGAGATACCCCCTTCACACTGGGAGAAAATGACACCACCTCTTTCTCAGCTCTTCTCCTTCCAGCTCCTGCCCCACACTCACAGGGAAAATATCTGAGAACCCCCTGTGTTCCTTCACATTGCTATCTCCACAGTTTCCCCCATCCTAGCCCTCTCCTGCCCCACAGCACACCTCCCACTGAGAGCCACCAACACCAGGAGGAGATGCCAGCAGTTGTCCTCTCACCCCAACTCATTAAGGACACGGCTGAGCTTAGCAGAGAGAGTCCAGTGGTGCAGGGAAAGACAGGAAAGGGAGGCAATGAGAGCAACAGCCAAGACAAGAAGCCCACACAGAATGATCTTTACTGGTAATGCTTACAGTATCTCCTGGAAGCAGACTGGTGCTGGTGTCTTCTCTCATCCAGGTCTGTGTCTACGGTCTCCTGAACTGCTTGCTCTGGAAGCAAAACAGAGAGAGCTGTACTCCTGTAAGCTCTGTGCAGGTGTCAGCAAGCCCTGGGAAGGCTACTTGGCAATAGCTGCTGATGGGGCTAAGCACCGTGGGTAGTCAGGAGCTGCACTCCTGAGTGCTGGAGCTGGTGCAATGTTCCAGAAACCCTGTGCTGCAGCGTTCCAGAACCCCTGTGCTCCAGCCTGCTTCCCTTCCTCAGCTGAAAATTCTTTATAAACCTGTTTAAATGTGGTGCCTTTTGTTGGGTGGCATGTATGAGAAGCCAGCGCTGACACCTGAAAATCACAATTGCTGCACAGTGCCAGAGACCACCACTTGTGCCTTCTCTGAGAACTCAGGAGAGACCTCTCAATTAGGGGTCACACCTGGTCCCACACAACCACTACAAGGCAGCCACTTCCAGCACAGACCTTGGTGATAAATACATATTATAGTGTTGGCTTTTTGCAATTGTCAAGACAGATGCTATGTGTATGGTGTTGATTCTTAGAGAAGTAGCTTTGTTATATAATAAAAACTAAATATTTTTCTTTGCAGCTAACTTAGATGAAGTGTTGAAATAGCTAATATAGTTGTTTTAGAATACTTATAATTAAACCACCTTCTTAGTTGGATAACATCCGAAAAGCAGGCATGACAAGGATCCCTGCCTCTGACATTTCTATCAGCGACCGTCACCTGTTGGAACCATGGAATGGAGGGGAGATGGATCATTCTCCAAAAGGACCACATATGCTCCAGAGACGCGAGCCAGAGGAGGGACTGATTTGCCCTAGTCGAGCCCGGAGACACTTCAGAGACAAAGTCAGAGAAGTGGGTGTTTGCTTTAATTCGGTGCACCGGGTGTGGGGGGATTCACTCCTCCAAACATACACCTGTACCTCCAAAGACACAGTGTTATAGGTAAAATTCATGAATATTGATCCCATTCCCCAGAATAAGAGTGGTTATAGAAATAATTTCTTGGAAGTCATTAATATCATTAGCATGTGCACCACGCATTCTCCATATGTCCCAGTGGTCTTTGGACACCCCAAAGACCCCTCCAGGATGACGGTCACCTTTCTCTCTGGAGCATGTACAGTTCTTCAGATGATTCAGTGGTTTCTGTGCTTGGCTTCAAACAGATTCTTGTCCCTCTTATCTTGATAAGATTAAGGTAATCCCGTTTTTCTAGGTTTTAGAATTCACATATTCTGTCTCTCAATAGTTGAGTTACCTGTTTGACTACTCCTTTCTTAGGACCATGTAAACTAGTAAACTTTTCTGGAACATGTAAACTAGTTTGAAGAAATGTTTGAATGTGCATAATTGTCTATTAATATGCATTTGGATGATGCAATATTTAACTATGTCAAGACTGAACCCTGTAATAATGGTGTGCTTTTGTAATCATGCTTGGCTGAGGGCCAAGCACCCAGCACTGTTAATTTTTGCTTTTTCTTTGTCCCCTATTGTACTTTATTAAACCTTTTAAATCCTAACAGGAGAGTGAAACTTTGTTTTTCACTCCTTGTATGTACACAGAAATAATGGTCCCCTTTTATCTCATGGATGTCCTGCTGGCCTCCCTCTCCTCCAGGCTGGCCAACAGGGCTCCTCTTACACTGCATGAAGGCAGTGCATCCTCTTCAATACCTTTCCTAGGAAGCACATCACTGGCAGCCTTCCCCATGCAGGTTCAGACAGCTCAGAAGAGCACAAAACCAAATAGCCATCCCAAAAATCCCTCCCCGTTTGGACAATTGGCTTTATCCCATTTCTGTTCAGTCCCTTCCCTGCCAGCTGGGGCAGCTGGAAGCCTGGCCTTGTGCTCTCTGTGTCACAGGGCCCATTGTGAACTGCTGTACACACTGATTATGTTAAATATGTGTACATTTAGCATCAAAAGGAGGTACATAAATAAGCTGTGGTATATAAATAAATTGTGGTTTCCAAACAAATCTGCAGGATGAGGAAGTTAATAAAGCAGCTTTACCTGGGTGTGATATAATAAAGAAAACTAAAATTAGGAAGGTTTCCTTCCCTCCAGCACACACAATACTACATGGCTGTAGAGCTGGTCAAATCAATTTTGGCAACAGATTTGTGGTAAAACAAAGCACACATATAATTATTTGAGGTTTTTTGTCGAAAATGCTTGTTACACTTGTGGGCAGAAGAAATAAAAACTTCCAAAAACTTCCATCAGCAGCAATTGCCAGCAATGTTTTGTGGAGGGCAGTTTTGGAACTCAGTTTCTTGGCCCACTGCCTTTACATGGAGGAAGGGCAGTTTGTAATATAAAATTTGATTTTGAAGTCAATTATATATTTGCCCATCAGGCTGAACAGGAACAGTTTAGGGAAGGGATCCAGAATGGGCTGGCCTGGAGGAGCAAGACTGAAGGAAAAGGAAGGCAAGATTAAGAGTATCTCCTGCCTCGGGAGTCCCTGCCCATTGTGGGTCAGGATGAGGACTGACACCCCTTTTCTTTTTGCATGTAACCCCACACGCAGCCAGAGACTACCCTTGGGCGCATGGCTGGTGCTACATGCAAAGTGTGCCAGCCACAGAGCCATGTGTCTGTAGGGTTATCCGCCAGGCCATTGGGACCACCCAACTGACCCCTTCTCAGGGCTTGGCAGACACAGAGTTCAGGAGAACCATCCCTGGGCATTGACCCTAATGAAACCAATGCCCAAAGACAGCTCTTGGCTTGATTTTCCTGTAGGTTTGCTTCCTTCAAAAACAAGTGGGCCAGAGGCGAATGCCCACTTGCCTGATGGGTAATACAAGTGCTCAGAGCTGGACTCTGGGTGCTGACAAGGACTCCGAATATTTGGTTGGGTATGCAGATATTCATGCATGACATGGCAAAGCCAGGAACAGTCCCTATCACTCTTGGCTGAAGTGGCAGAAGCAAATGCCTGCACAGGAGAAGGAGGTTTCAGCAGCCATAATTTTCCAGTTTGGCTCAACGCAACATTCTCTTGCACAATATTATCAGTGTTTCCATAAGGAGTGTTATTTTTCTTGTTCAGAAACAAAACAAGAAAGGAATAACCCACCTCAGGTGGGTACCCCTTGGCCTGCCCCATGGGTCTGAGAGAAGAAGAAAATAAAGACATTGAGGTGCTCAAACATGTTCAGAGAAGGGAGCAGAGCTGGGGAAGGGTCTGGAGCACGAGTCTTATAAGGAGCAGCTGAGGGAGCTGGGGGGACTCAGCCTGGAGGAAAGGAGGCTCAAGGGGGACCTCGTGGCTCTGCACAACTCCCTGACAGGAAGAGGCAGCCAGGGGGACTTGGGCTCTGCTCCCAGGGAGCATGGGACAGGACAAGGAGAAACTGCTTCAAGTTGTGCTAGGGGAGATTTAGACTGGATGTTGGGAAAACTTCCTCACAGAAAGGGTGGTCAGGCACTGACACAGGCTGCCCAGGGCAGTGGTGGAGTCACCATTTCTGGGGGAGTTTAGAAGATGTGTGGATGTGGCACTTGGGGACATAGGTTAGAGCAGGCAGAGCTGGGTTAATGGTTGACTTGATGATCTTAAAAGTATTTTCCAACCATAATGATTCCATGTTCTGTGAATCTGTGATTCTATGAAGCAGTGTGACTTTCCTGGTCATAGCTGTGATTAACACCAACACCATGGGGACAGAACTGTCACCCTCCTGCTCTCAGCTCTTCAGACACCTCCTCCTGCTCTTCAGACACCCCACCCAGCCGCATAGTGCCCAACCCACCCAGCCTAAGTTATGTTGCTGTGAGACCACCTCAAAAGCTAAGTTATTCTCCTCAGGGTTTTTTTTTCCTTAAATTAAGTAATTTCACTTTAAAGATAATTGTACAAATTGGCACTGATTGCTCCAGAGTTTGGGAAAAAGAGCACGAACAGCACAGTTCATTCTTCTGATAAACACTACTGTGACTCACACGCATACAGAGAGGAGCAATGCTGCCCCCAAACCTGTAAACAAAGTTATTACAAGTGATATGTTTAGAATAAGCAAATATTAGAGATTTCTGTATAAAAAAAATGAGTGAACTCTAACAACACACAAGTATTGGCACTCAAACCCAGCTAAAACCACACTGTCTTCCTGCAGGTGCATCAGAGCTGCCTGCAGACATGTCCAAGTCTTCAGGAACTGTCTCACCCTCCTGCACTGAAAGAACAGATTCAGGAACCCACTCACTTGGACCTGTAATGCCTGATGAGGCTTTTCTAATTCCAGCTGAATAACGAATGCAAATGCCTCAAAATGCAGATGTCATTTTCTAATAGATTCAACTCAGCAGCCACAGTGTATCCAGAAAAAAGGTGAATTTGGAAAGAAAATGGGTAAAATGATCCTACGAATTTCCTTAGGGGTTCAGAGTTTATCAATGGAAACACTGACTACATTGATCCCTGTCTTGGTTTGAAAGACAGGTGTCTGCCAAGAGAGGCTGAACCCTCCCTTAGAACAGAGAATGTGATTTTTTCCCCTCCCTCCGAATTATTTAATTTTGTAAATCAAGGGCTTTTCAGGCAAAGGTATGGGAAAAAAGGAATATCAGTTCTATACTAGTATCTATAAACAAACAATAACAATAATAGCAACCACAACTAGAACCAGAAAACCAATAGCAGATGACTTGTGAGCTGCTGAGCCTTTTCCCGTGTGGTGTAATCACAGTCACAAGCAGCAGGGGCGCTGTTGAGCTCCCGGCCGGGCAGCGCAGGTGCGATGACTCCCGAGTGGCTGCAGGTGGCACTGTGGCGCAGGGTCAGGTCAGCCCCACGCAACTAGTAATGGCAGACAGGCTGAGAAGCGCGGAGGGCTGCAAAGCAGCTCGGAGCAGCGAGAAAACAGGGCGGCAGGGGGTAGGAGCTGGCTCTCTCTCCCAGCTAGCCAGCGAGGTAGCAAAGATTTCTGCAGTCACAGCAGACGCCGCGGTCTCGTGCGGCAGAGGGTGGGGGCAGGCGGCAGAGGCAGCCGGGCTCCCCGGCAGCAGCTGTGAGGAAATGCAGCCCAGGGAAACGTGCCCTTCCTAGTGGGAAAAAAGGTTGAATCAAAAGCTCACCCAGCCAGGAGAAGAGAAAAACAGGGCACAGTTGGATTTCCTCCGGTAGCAGCCGAAAACGCAAAGAGAACCACCTCTCCTCTCAGCGTCCAAACCATGAGCCCGCGTTCCAAGGGCCAGCTCTTCCCTTCACCTGCCCTGCCCAAGCCCAGCTTTTGTCTTTTACAAAAGACTTGATGGCTCTAAAACACCCAACTATTTGTTGCTTAGTAACAGGAATGGGAAGAAATTCTAAAAGTACTCAACCCCCGACAATCCCACATGTGCTGGAATATTTGATGCTTTGTTATTTGGGATAACAAAGGAAATCACACATCAGAGTCCATGAAGCGGCATAAAATTTTAAATATTAAGAAAAAAAATAGTGAGAGAAAAATTACAAACCTTTCAAAAATCATAATAAAGAACCCTTTTATGGCCATAAGGGGGAAGTAAAAATAACCTCTGACTTGATTTAATTCAAGTAAAAGCTATCACATATAGTGTTGTCCAGTGCTGTGTCAAATCCCTTGCTGACACTACCTTTTGTGCCCTCTGCTGTTGGCAGCTTCTTGCTGAACCCTTTCTCCCACCAGTTCGGGCGTTCACTATTCTTTCTCTGCTCACCACAGGATCCAGCTCAGAAACTCTCATGTCTTTGGTAGTAAGAACCTGAATGCAGTGCACAAATCCCATTTTAATCCATCACAAGGTCCCTACTGGAGCCATGTCCAAAGCTGCTTACTTTCCATGTTGTCTCATATGTCCTGTACTCATCCTGCCTGTACTAAACTGGTAAATGAGGATGAGTGAGGAAGGAGAGCTGAGCTGCAGCAAAATCCAAGCAGTGGGAGTCAGTTTGGTCTGAGGGCTGATGGGCTTTGCTCCTTCTCAGCAACTGCAGGTAGCACTGACAGTGCAGCATCCTGCTCTCTGTCCACAGAGCTACACACCTGGAACTGGACACAAGTGACTTGAGTCTCATGCTGGTATTGAATGTTAAGGTTGTTTTAGATCATTTTCCAAGCCTGTAGATTATATTGAATGGGCTGAGTTCAGACTGTAGGTCAGAGGACAGGATTCTCTCCCTCTACACTGCCCTTGTGAGATCACACCTGCAGAGCTGCCTCCAGTTCTGGGGTCCTCAGCAAAAGAAGGATGTGTCCCAGGTCAAAGAGATCCAGAGGAGGCCATGGAGATGCTCCAAGGGCTGGAGCCCCTCTGCTCTGAAGCCAGGCAGGGAGAGCTGGGGGTGTTCAGCCTGGAGAACAGAAGGCTCCCGGGAGACCTCAGAGCTCCTGCCAGTGCCTAAAAGGGGAACGCAAAAGAGAGGCAGGGTGGCTTTTTACATGGGCAGTGATAGGACAAGGAGAATGTTTTTAAACTAAACCAGGAAATACTTAGATTGGGTATTAGGAGGAAATTCCTCCCTGTGAGAGTGGTGAGGGTCTGGCACAGGTTGCTCAGAGCAGCTGTGGCTGCCCCGTCTCTGCAAGTGTTCAGATTGGACGGGGCTTGGAGCAACCAGGTCCTATGTGGCAGGACTCTACTGGATCATGGAATGAGATGAGCTTTAAGGTCCTTTCCAACCCAAACCCTTCCACAGTTCTGTGATTCTGTGCCCCAGCATTAGTGCTGTGAACAGCTGGTTTGCATTTTGGGTCACAGACAAGGTTTTCCTGTGAGCAGGTGTGGCAGGATGCTCCCCCCTCCCCCTTCTCTCTCTCCCTGATCAGTGGTCGGAGATGGATGGCTCAGATTAGGTTGATTGCTTAATCAAGGGCTATCCAGTACTGGTGCCTGGAAGTCAAGGCGAGACACTGAGAGAATGCGAAAAATTTTTAAGTGACCGCAAATCCACACTCTTTTCCCTATAAAACCACGAAATCTCAGAAAAGTAGAAGCTTTCCACATGGACATTGGAGCGTGAAGTAAAGTCTTCTCCCCTGAGCTTGGACGCAGGCTCTGTGGTTACTTCTCATGAGATTGAGTGAGGAATTCTAATGTATTCCAGCTCCAAAATTGGATTTGGTAAGATCATTGGCTTCCTAAATTGTATTATTCCGGCTAACTTATAGGTACCTTTCTTAACTTGCATTATAGCTCAAGCAAGTATTTCTTAACTTGCATTTTTTGAACTATTTTTATAGTTCAAGCAAGCTTTTACCCCATAATTGCATTTTAGCTATTATAGTGCATATTTAGCTATTATAAATAGCATTCATTTTGTGTCTATGTATGTCAATCTGTTCTATGTTTGTATGTTTGTTATGTTCTGTGTCTAATAAATGGTAATTTTAGACTAATCGGCCAAATATCAAAGATTCTTGCGAATGGGACTACGTCTTGAGGTGCTAGCTACCTTAAAGCCTGGCAAACTGCAAAAACTCATAAAGCTCCTGTCTCCTATGCAAGACAGCAGGTACTGTTTGGGGTCACTACTTGTATGCCTGGAAAATGACCCTTTCTGAACTCAGAGGAGCTCCTGGGGCTCACTATGTTTCCTTTTATGTGAGCTGGTGCAAGGATTTGTGTTTCTTACTGGAATGGCCAGTCCGAGCAGCTGAACAGGACCTGACTCTTGAGCTGTGAGAACTCCTGTTCAGCATGCAGACCTCTCTGAAGGCAACACTTGCTGGGCACCTGCTATGTGGGTTCTTTGTTGAGCACTGCCTTCCCTCCAGAGGGTATTTGAACTTCATCACCCATCCAAGGGCTTTAAATCAACCAAACAGACCATCTGAACCACCCCATGGAAAGGCTGGCTCATCTGGGCTTCACTGTCACCCTCCAGCATCCAAACCCTGGTGTTCTTCCAGCCAGTTAGGCCTGATTGGTGAGAGGGAGCAAACAAAGGAATGGAAAAATACAGAACAGATGGGAAATTCATATCCAGTTAGCTCTCAGACTGCACTTTCAGGAACCTTCCTTCTGGCAAAGACGTGCTGTGACATTTACTTGACCTCTCTGCTTAAAATACTGCCAGGGGCTCCTGCTTTCAGCTGGGGTATTTGAACTGGTCATACAGGCACAGTCCTGTATTCCTGTGATGGCCTGACTCAACACTGCCCGTGTCAGGCAGTCCATACCCTGCAGCAGCCTGCCTTCAGGAGCAGGATCCAAACCATGGCTTCTGCTCAGAGCTGGGTGCCCCATGAATGGCCCCTTGGAGAGGGCGGCGGCAGCAGCAGCATGAGGGCATTGCTTGGACAGAGATGGGTTTCAAACAACAGACAGATTTTTCAAGATTTTTCCAAACAAGAGCTGTGGGTTTCATGGGAACACCATTCAGTGGAGATGCCCGCAGCTTCAGGCCAGAAACTGAACAGGAGGAACCAGGAAGGGAGCCAGGGAGATATTCCAAGGGCTGGAGTCCCTCTGCTCTGGAGACAGGCTGGGAGAGCTGTGGGTGTTCAGCCTGGAGAAAAGAAGGCTCATGGGAGATTTTAGAGCCTCTTCCAATGCCTTAAGGGGCTCCAAGAGAGCTGGAGAGGGACCTGAGACAAGGCAAAAGGGGGACAAAAGAGGGAATGATTTAAGCTTTAAAAGGGAGCATAGAGATTGGGTGTGGCTAGCACAGGTCTTTCCCATGAGAACTTTCTCCTGTGTTTTATAAACAAAGATAAAGTTTGGATGTTATTGAAACAGTGTCTTGAGATTTGGACAGTTCAGGCCTGGCCAATCGGGCCTAGGGGGAGGTTTCTGACTGACCAATCTGGGTGACCTCTGAAAAGTCTATATAAGTTGGAATCAAAATAATAAACTTCTCTTTTTCTTGCCATACTGAGAACCTGGGTCCTTTCTCTGCTAGCGGCTCAACAGCGACAATTGGGTATTGGGAAGAAATCCTTCATTGTGAGGATGGTCAGGCCCTGGCACAGGTTGCCCAGAGAGGCTGTGGCTGCCCCATCCCTGGAACTGTTCAAAGCCAGGTCGGATAGGGCTTGAAGCAACCAAGTGTAAGTGTTGATTTGCTCCATCCTTCCTCAGACTTACTCCAAGAGATCAACACACTGCACCTGAACATTCCACCAGCACCTGAGCCAAGACAGAACTGTCCTGGGGGGCCCCAGGCCCAGCATCGCCAGTCAAGCCAGGGAGGGGATTGTCCTGCTCTGCTCTGTACTGGGGCAGCCTCACCTCAGGTCCTGTGTACAATATAAAAAGGACATTAAGCCATTGGAGAGCATCCAAAGGAGGCCATGAGGATGGGAAAGGGGCTGGAGGGGCCATATGAGGAGTAGCTGAGGGCACTTGGTGTGTTGAGTGTGGAGGAGACTGAGGGGAGACCTCCTTGAGCTCTTCAACATCCTCCAAGGGACAGAACAGGGGCAGCTCAGGGTTTGCATATCTAACTTCTACATGCCTAAGTTTGCATACAGGAATTCTCCTCCCATATATGTCCTGTGGACAAATTAAAGGTTTAGGCTCATCTGTTAAAAGCACTTGCAGGTTGTTCACTGTTGAAGACTGTCACCCCTCAGCTGCACATCTGCACTCCCAACTCTTCCAGAGACAATGCCATGGCTTGTTGGAGTAGTGCAGGCTAGGGGCAAGCTAATGGCAGGGAGGTAGTGTACGGCTAATTAACTGAGGTCATTTCAGGCATTTTACTTTTGCTTCTACCTTCAGTGCTCCCAACCACACCTCTCTTCCAGGACACCTACGTTAAATGTCTGCAGCTAGATAGTGTGAATATGCCTGAGGTCACTTCTGCTCACTGTTAGAGGTTGGCAGGGATACAGCTCCAGGTCTGGTAATACTTGCAGCAGAGTACAGAGAACACAGTGATCAAAAATTCCTCACAGTTAAACAGATTTTTATTTGCCAAGGGCTGGGATGCTGTCACTATGGAGCAGAGCTTGGAGGACAAACTGCGGTGCTGACATGAGAACTAGAAAGGTGCAGTGGTGGGCATGGCCAGCTGTGAGGACAAAACCAGGCTGATTTTGCTTATAGTAAAACGTTGTTCACTTGTTTATGGTCATTTTCTCCTGCTGCTGTAAACTTGACTGGTCTTTTGGAGGTCTCTAAAGCACTACAAACAAAGTCCTATTTAGCAACCAGAGTCAAAGACAGAAGCACTGAAATGACCCCCAGATTTGATGTGGCAGATATGACACAGATGCTATGACCTTCCTAACCACAGCTGGGAAAGAATAAACAGGTAGGGCCATGGCTGGTGGCACCACAAGCAGATGGCAAAACTTTAGGTGACAGCTCAGCACCAGCTTAGTTGCAGTGGATGTGCACCAACACTGCCTGATTCAAAGAGCCAGGAAAGAAAACACTGGAAGCTGGCAAGACTCTTCCAATGACGCCTTGTGTTGGAAAATGCAGTTTTCCAGCAAAACTTGTGTTAGTTGAGCAAGCCTGAACAAAGCCTCAGCATAGCCAGGCCTCAATACAAATCCTAACAGGCTGTCATAAGAAACTAGCACCTGGAAACCACAGCTGTGCTTCTGAGCTGTGAGAAAAATGTTATGAGAAAAGATAGGGAGTCAGAAGTGTCATGAGAAAAGACAGGGAATCACCAAGAAAATCCCTGAATATGTGAGAACAGACTGCAGATATGTGTGTAGCTATAATTAGAAACATCTGTAACAGTATATAAGTTTCTCTCACTGGAGATATTTCAGAACCATCTGGACACAATCCTGTGCCCTGGGAAGACCCTGCTTGAGCAGGAGGGTGGGATCAGATGAGCCACTGCAGGCCCTTCCAACCCAAACTGTACCGTGATTGTGTGTGTGAAAACAGTGTACTCCCTTTTTCTAAGCAAATGAATGTTCCCTGAAGCTAGCTAGCGTTAGATTAAACTGTGTGAAAATAATAATCACAGCACCTTTTCTCCCCAATCTCTATTCTGGCAAAATCTTTAACCATAGCAGAAAAATAAGCTAATGTTATTTTGCAACATGATCCATTTCCATAATGAAAAATCATTGCTATTTTTTGATCTGTAGCAGATCTAATAAAATAGCACATTCTTCAGGAAATTTAATTGGCTGCTAAATAGATTTGAATTACTAAATAAACTTGAATCACTCTTCCTGCCTATGTGCTCTGAACAACAGCCTCACATTTTCTACATCTGTCCCTCTGCCTTCAGCTGACTGTACTAATTCCCTCAGATAGCTCAGGCAGCTCTAGGCGACTCAAGTTACGATATCCTGGCTCACTGCAAAGACTGATTCTTGGGCAGGGCCCCATTATTGACAGCAAGGTCTTCTCTATGCTGAAGGCTTTGTGCTGGAGCTCCCACCTGGACCCAGGACACAGTGGGGCATTGGCCCTAAGGGATCCATGTCTCAGGAATGAAGAATAGAAACAGCTGCTGGATGTGTGGAAAGTGGGAGAAAAAGATGCTGGCATAAAGTGACACAGCCTTGCAGAGCTGCCATGAAAATTGTCATCTCAAGGTCAAAATTTGATGCATTGCAAAGAGGCTAATGATAAAAATATAAACGCCTGCATTGTTTCAGCCCCTAAAAAAGGGCTTTGGCCAAGGCAAGGAGAATTTTGCAGGTTGCCAATAGTGCCTTTCATGTTTGCAGAGTACACTGTGCATGATTGTTGTGCACATAAGAAAAATTCCAGAAGTATTTCCCATGGCTCAATACCATGGAGTGACCTCTAGGTAAATGTCTGCAGAGCTCCTGTAGCCTACTGGGCCAGACTCTTAGTAGGGAAAACTGGCAAAACACTGCTTCATGTGGAGAAAGTGGGAGATTTAAAACAACTGAAGAGCTGCACAATACTTTCTTGAAGTAAGAAATGATGCCAATTTCTATGGGAAGGAGTAATTTACATAATAGATACATACACATGCATAAATGCTAATGCCAACATTTACATCTTTCACGTGTAATATATACACGAGTCACAAAGCTCTCTCAGGATGACTGCGTAATGTTGAAATAAGCAGTGCAAAAATAGGAATGTATTACCTTCAAAGTTAACAAGACCTCCTCCCACCTCTTCCCCCCCAAGTTCATGGACTATGCATTTCATCAGGATTCACTACATCAGCCAGCATTCACCACCTTAGCCAGGAGCTCTCCTTTTGGTTGAGTCTGACAGTCTTTCCAAGTCTCCTACCTGAACTTTTGTGTAGCCTGACAGATGCTGAGTGTCCTGCCTCTTTTCCCAAGTGTTCCTTAGTTTCTGACACATCAGCACTTCTGTGATGGTGGGAGTTCTGATCATGGTGACCATCCCTTTCTCTGGCTTGTGTGTCAAACAAGGCATGGTTTAGCTTCTCCAGATACTTATCCAGCTCTTCCTGGGGGTGCCCCAGTAGTTTTCCAACATTACTGGGGAAAAAAGAACAGGCTGGCAGGGAGAGTTTGCTTACCCTCTTCTTCCTGGCCTCTTCCACATGTGTGTTTTGTTTCATTAGAACGAGCATGATGATAATCACGATCAGGCAGAGATACACAACCCAGACTTCTTCCATCTTGGAGGTGAGCTATCAGGATGTGGTTGTGCCTGTTGATGTACCACAGGGAAAAAGCCAAATGGACCAAATGCCACCAGTGGTCAGCACTCCCCACACATGCCAGCATGCATGGGAGGACTGGTGCCAGGAGTCAAAACACTGTGGTAGGGTATGTCAGAGCTGGATTTTCTAAAGCAGTGTGTCTTACAAACCTTCCACAGTTCTAAAGATGAAAGCAGCAGAAACAGTGAGCAGCAAAAAAAATTCACACAGCAGAAAGAGACAAGATCATCTGTCACAGCTCTCTATGATCTTAAAATAGCAGTATCTCTCCTCTTTTTTTGTTATGGAGTTGCAGGTTAAATTATCCTTACTCTTTAACCTTTCTGCTGTTAGAATTTGTTTCCTGAAGTGGTATGCTCTTCTTCTTTCTAATTCAACGAAAAGTTAGGATTTCCCTCCCCAAATGAAGATAATGGGTTATCCTTTAGGAGTGATTAGATGCTAAGTCCACAGTCTCAGCATCTAAAAAATTGAAGTGAGACAAAGTAATATCAGTCACCTGAAATACAGGATCAGTAGGACCAATTTGTTGGCTTCTTTCTGTCTTTGCTGGTCTTGGTAGAGGGAGTCCCCCTAGAAATGGTTGCTGGGACTCCAGAAGTAATTCCAGCTGAACTCTGTAGGGATCCCTTGGAGATCCCTTATGGGCTGTTCCTCGGTGATTACTCAGAGATGGGCAGTCCAAGGACCAATAAATGCATTTCTACTGACCAAGCTCAGGAGAAGGGGTTGGACAAACATCTGATTATTGCCCAACATCCAGGGTAATAGCCAAAATGCCAGCAGGGATGAGCAGCCACCAGGACAGGGCCAGCCTCTGCTCTCTTCTTCTGGAGGCAGGATCTGTCTGGAATGGGATTGCATTTCCTAACCTTTGCTTGGGGAATCTATTTACAGAGGGTGCCAAACCTCAAAGGAGCAGAGATCACACCCAGATTTCTGCTGCCTCTGTGTGCAAACATTCTTGGCCTCACCCTGCCCCAGAAATAACCCTAAAATTCTTCACTTTGTTCCCAAAATTGAGACACAGCTTTGCTACAGTGAATGGTCTAAGACAAGTTACAGTGTTGCTGAACCCTTTACTCTCTTCAGAAGCTGATCCTCAGCTTTTAGTTTTCCAAGTCTGATGCTATGAAGCCAGTTTTGCTCTAGAGGCACTGTGGTACTTTCCATTCCCTTCTGCCTTATCTTTAACTCATTCCTAAGGTCATAGCTGTGCTGGATGCTCCTGTAAGCAGTCTGCTGCCTACAAGACTGGGCCTGGTGCTGCTGCCTTCCATTTAGGTGGGCAGTCAGCAAAGAGATACAGTACACCCAATCCAGTCACCCTGCTGGCACGGAACTCAAATGCCAGGCAAAAAGCTGAGGAGAGGATGCAGAAACAGGCAGGTCAGAATTGAGCTCAATTTTTTATCAAAACTGAGCTACATTTCCTTAAAGCAAGAATAGTGGAACAGAGATGTCTAGGCAGATGAGAGTATCTCCCTTCTCCCTCACTGCTGTACATCAACAATGTCTTGGGGCAGGGACCAAACCTCCAGCCACAGGTATTACAGTTACTAGAAGAGCAAAACCCTGATCCAACCCTGACACTAGTATAGTAAGAGACATCACTGAAACCCTAAACAACACTGAAATCCTAAAGAAACAAATGCTAAAAGGGGAAAACATCAACTTAAAAAAAAGTAATTAAAACTGTACTATGGCCCCGCTAAAGGGGAACAGATGGATGGAGCAGACATGGCATTTCCTAACTTCTAATACCATTGCTTGTTTCCTTTCAAACAAATATAATACAGCAAAGCTTAAAAGTGAAGTACAGACTGCTGTAGTTTCAGATGCCTCTTCAAGATACAATCACTAATGAAATAACTTGGGCACATCTGTCAAAAACTCAGGAGGCATCACCTTGACTATAAAAACAGGGAGTAGACAGACAAACGCAAAATGCTTTGTCCAAGATTCCATGGTTGACTCGTGGAACCTACCAGACATGACACTCAGGAACATGAGGTATCTCACTGATGAACATCTGCCTTCCCACACACACATATGTAAGTCCTCCAATAATGAAGTTCAGCAAAAGGAACTGGCTTTGCAGGTCAGCATTATTCAGACCTCTGGAAAACCACTGGAGTTGTTCTCATATTAGAATGGATTTTTTTTCTGACCCCTTTGAAGATAACTGCTGGATCAGATTACACCAAACATCCACCTCACTGGTATCTTTATTCTAATTGTGAATGGCTAATGAACAGCATAAACATCAGGCAATTATGTAAGAATGCTCCTCAGAATACTTCTGCAGCCTTCCACAGCAATGATTTTGTAACATTTTAGCAGGTCTAGCTTTATCTGAGACATGACAAGGAAAAAAATAACTACTTCCCATCCCTGCATAATCAGCTGGAAAAGCAAACAGCTGTAGCTCCAAGATCATGTGGAAGATGCTCTTGAATCTCAGTAAACAGCATGAAGACACAAAAAGTGTGACAAGGACACAGCTTTTGTATGCTCAATGTAAAATCCTGGAAATAAAAAAAAAAATATTGTCTAAGATTGTTCCATACAAGTAACAGCTGCACTCCTCAGCAAATAAAATGTGCTGACCTTGATTTCCAGTTTTCACCTACTGACTTCCAAAAGACAGTCATTTCTCCATGTTTCTCCTCATCATATATGCTACCCAGGTTCAGTTTCTCCTTATGCCCAGACAGGAATTCTTTAAAATATTATTTTAAAATACTAAAAAAAAAAAAGTCTCACAGATGCAACTGCCTGCATCAGAGCTTAGTAATAAAATTAATTTTTTACAGCCAAGACCAGGTTTTTAGTCTTTCACAGCCAATGTTTTTCACCATCTCTAAGCTGCTCTCAGCACTCCCTGAAATGTGCCTACACTCCCATTTCTCTTTTCACAGTCCAGGCTGACTGGACTATAAAAGGGAAGAAAAGCAGTACTCCCTAGGGACACCTGATACCATGTAGCATTTTTTAGGCTTGGTGGGGAAGATTTTCTGCAAGCACTTAAGAGATGGATTCAGTGACTCAAGCAGCAGTGACTGGAGACTCATTCAAAAAGCTAAAATTTAATACAAATCTAATGGAAGAGGGTCTTTAGGTTGTGACAGTTTATTTTACCACCACTCAAGGCGGCATGCAGCTAATTTTCCCTTTGAGGCACTGGTAGTTGTAACTGGGCTACTTATAAAGTAAACTTTATTTAAGAGCCAATTCAACATCCTTCCTAGCTGGCCAGAACATGGCTTCAGCAACAAAAATTTCCCCTCTTTTCCTGGAAACAACTGTCCTTATGTCCCTAGGCTGGATTAAATCAGGATGCGCAGTTTTGTCTAGGCCTGTACCTGCCAGTGAAGGAGATGAGCAAAAATGGTTCTCACTCACTTTCCCCCAAGACCCTGAGCTCGCGCTCCTCCATGTAAGGGATGACACACTGCTGGTGTTTGTTGGATGCCAAAAGCTGCATTCACACAGTCATGGAGTGGACGCATCCAACTATTCACTGCTGGACCTTGATTCCCAGCCATTGCTGCCTCAGCTGCTAGAAAAGCTCTGCTATATTTAAAAGCAACAGAATGGAAAAATCTCATGGTATTAAAGACAGATTCTGCAGTTAATGTCAATTCTACAGGAAGGAAAACAGATCCTTCCACACTGATGACCCTTTCAAAAGTGCCTCTCTCCAGTGTGAGCACAGAGGAGCACTATGTAGGCTGAGTTTTGAGGTCATACGCATAGTAGGCAGATCAAGTTTAAACTTCTAGACAAGGCATTCTGGAAGAGGATCCAGAGATTCATGCATGACATTTGCTACTGCATAGCAGTTTTCCACCATTCTTCAGTTTACAGGGGATCTGGTACAGTTTTCGTCTAAGTGACTTTTCTAGAAGAAGTTAAAGCGAAATTCTTCTCGGGGAGTTGTGAAATTAGGTAAGCCTGTGTTAAGTATCCTGTTTGACTCTGAAGGGGATTCTGCTGAAGCTTGGTTTTTCCTGCAAGCTCCCAAGCACTTCCGGATGAACTGGCCATTCTTCTTGCGGATACTTCCCTTCACCTCCACGATCCTGGCAGATTTTGCAGCTTAAAGAGGGGAGAAAAAAAGCTGTAAGAGACATTCAGTCATCTCATATAGTGAGGCCCCAGTCTGCAAAGCATAGGATTGAATCCCTTTCTTCTCCTTCTCACCATGCAAAGTTCTCCTACCTGTTTCCATAAGCTTCAGCTCTCTGCACAGCTCCTCCTGCATCTTCTTCCTGTAGTCTCCAAACATGGCTCTCATGAGCTGACGCTTCTTCACGAGTGGAGCCTTGTCACTGCGCAGCGTCCGGACTGCCCTGAGAGCCTCCTCAGCTGCAGCAAAGGAGAAACAACACACAAGTTAAGGCTCCCTGCTGACTCTGCCCCTGCTTCCCCCAGAAGAGCTCTTCTTCAGTGCTTACCCTGCTTTGGAGTGGGTTTCTGTGTCTTCAAGCCGAGTTCCAGTTGGTTCACACACCAGTCCACCTCTTTCCGCAGCTGTTCATCTGACTGCTATCAACATGAGGTACAGTGAGCAAGAGGAAATAAGTCATCCAAAAATTTCAGCAGCAGTTGCTACACAGGATGAAAGGGAACTCCATAAAGTCAGAACTATTCCTAATATCATGTTCTGGTGATCACTTTATAGACTTCATGATGTTTTCCCTCTACTGTTATTCATCAGATGAGCTAAAAGCACTGTGCAAATGTTTAGCTGCAATTCACTGTCTCTTTTTAATTACTGATTTAATTAATTAGTAATTAAATATGGATTAAATATGTGGCTGCCATTTAGAGGGTGTGTTTTCTGGAAACCTTTTCAGTTTTCAAATAGACTTACAGATGGGATAATAAACATTGATGTTAATAAACATTAACAACAAAAAAATCCCTATCCCCAAACCCGCAGAAAATCAAAAACAGCAAACAATGGACAAAATCAGAAGCTGAGTCTTTTATCTCAGCTCCTCTGTGCTTGCTCAACCAGAAATGCATGAGGAGAAGGAAGCTGAAGCCCACGGAGATGGAGGAAGCTGAGTCCCATAGAGCAAAGCCAGCTGGCTAACTCAGCAGTGGGAGAGGGAAACAGGGCTGCATCCTGGGACTGAAGCAATTCTTAACTGTTATGTACATGTAAATACAAACACCCTCACACTGTCTCCTTTCACCTACAACAGTGGCCTTCCAAAGGACTGGAAGGGCTTTACCTCACCTTCAACTCTTCCTATGTCTCTGCTACTCAGCAGTGTTTATTGGTAGGACTGGAGGTGAAGCAGTCCTTTGGATGGAATGTTCCAGAAGCAGGTGAACACTCAGTGCAATTTCCTCGTAGAGTATTAAGAAAAGGAAGGTTTTGTGTAATCTTGTATTACAGTATTGATCAGCTAGCATTGTTTGTTAATAAAACCTACACCAGTGCTGGAAAGTAAAATAAAATGAAGACCTGGACCTTAGCAGAACAGAAAACCTCAGAGTGTACCTTAATGGTCTGTTTACACATAACTTGCATCTTCAGTTGATTTCTGGGCCACACCCTACAGAAGAACCTCCTCAGAAGCACCCTTGAGCTCTACCACAGCCCCTTGGCTACACGAGGTGGCAGCTCCGTGCCTTGGATTTGCTCCTTGCACTACAAAAGCAATTTGTCCTGCAATGTGCATGTCATAGCTACAGGGCCTGGCTCAGCACTCACAGGCACCAGCTTGGCACCAACTGAAGACAGTTATCTCCATTTCCTATTTTTATTTTCTTAAGAAAACATGGCATCCAGCTCCCCAGGATTAGCTGTTACAACCCTAAACATGAAATGTTTCAGCCCAAATCTGAAGGACCATTAACTTCCTGCACATTGGTCAGATTCCTCAGCTGTGCAGCACAGAAAGCAAACAGTTGCAGGAAGATGTAAGGGGCAACTGTGGTCTTTCAGCTTCCATTTCAAGGCAGTATGCTAATTGTTCATCTGTGCAAGGAGACAAAGGGTCTCTTTAGGTCAAGGGTTTATAAATTATGGGATCCCATCAATATTAACTACCTGAGAGGTCTTCTCAGCCTGATGGGAAGTATCTGTATTTTGACAGCTGTTAGCTTCTGCCTTTGCCTTCCTGCTGGTCTCAGTTTCTTCTGTTTTCTTTTTACTGACAGGTAGTTTTTGTTTCTTCTTTTTCTTCTGGGCAGCTCCACCTCCTGTTGATTTCTCTGTCACTGCCTCATCTCTAGGGGTTGTCTCTGTTTGGGGGATCTTTGGTGTGACACGGCTTCTGACCGCTTTGGGTGCATTGCCTGTTGCTTGAGTCACCTCAAGGTTCTGTAAGGCTGCAGCTTGTGGCAGAGCTGCTGATTCAGCCAGCAGTGAAGGATCTGCTGTGTGCTCTGTATGTTGGCTTGCTGGAAGTAACTGCAGCTGAGGGCAGTCTTCATCTGGGATGGCAAAGTTGAAAGCAAACCTGGGTTCTTGTCCAGAGGCAGCAAACCTCAAGGCTTCATTAAAGTACTCCTGCTTGGTGGCTCTGACATTGCTTGGTACCTTCTCAGCACCACTGTCACCACGGTCAGCTTCTGGGTTGGTCTTGGAAAGTGTAAAATCGAATTGGAAGCTGCTGACAGATGATGTGAACAGCTCTGGCTTTGCCTCTGGGGTTGGGTCAGCTTGTTTCACAGCATCTGCAGCCTGTCCATTGCTTGGCTGTACTTCCACAACATCAGGTTTCATGTCTAGAAAAGACAAAGAATATTGTTTCAATACTGATGTTATCAATACACCAGTTTCTTACCACTGGCATGCCACTGCAGCTCCCAGGGTAAGGCACTGCCCAGAGAGGTGACTCAATCTAATGCTGCAACCTAAGAGAAGAACCAAATCTCACCATCCCCTGAGGGACAGCTCAAGTTCACCTTTCTCCATGCTCTTCTGACCCTCAACCATCTTGAGACAACAATCCCCAAAGACATTGCTTATCGCTTGTTGCTTCTCTGCAAGAGGAGTCTCAGGGGAGCACAGGACTTTGAGAATGTGTTGGGTCTCCTCTGCTGCACTCAGAAAACACCAAGAGAGACAAGAAACAGGTTATGGTGGGGCTTAAAATCCACACTGTGGGATGCTGATGACTGAGTCTTCTCTGAATGCACTCTGTGTTCAGATCACCTCTGACTAATCCATAACTAGCGTTCAATCAAAAGGGAATTCAAATACTTGTAGAAGCTCAAATACTGTGAGATATTCCGAGAGAGGGAAAAAAAATCTTAACTGCTTATTACATACAGTCAGACACTTACACTGCAGTAAGTGCACTGCTAAAGGCACAGAAGCTATAGAAGGCTTAGCAATCCTTCCCTCAAGGCAAAGGCAAATCCCATAACCTAGCTCAGCATCTCTTCTCTGGAAAACTGGAAAAAATCTGAGCAGAGAGCATACCATGAAAAGCTGGACTCTTGCTTGACTCTGTTACAAACCAGCATGACCACAACAGGAATCCAAAACTTTTGTGTTATAGCAGATTCTCTAAAAAGCAGAATTGTTCTGTGACAGTGGTCCCCAAGACCTCCATTTGGGAACCCTAAATACAGTCTTGTAGTGTTTGTCTCACTCATTTTAAACCACAGAACAATTTGACAGTAATACTATGGAATGGGCACGTCCCACCTCTCCCGTCTGCAGCGCCCAACTCTCTGGGGAAAGAACCTTTCCCTAACATTCAGCCGAATAATCATCCCCTAACAGAGTTCCAGCCATTCCCTCAGGTCCTGTCCCTGGTCACAGAGAGCAGAGATCAGAGCTGCCCCACCACTGCCCCCTGGGAGGAACTACAGACGTGGTGAGCTCTGTGCTCCATCTCCTCCAGCTGAACAAACCAAGTGCCTGCAGCTGCTTCTCCTATGGCTTCCCCTCGAGACCCTTCTCCACCCTCGTGTCCCTGCCTCGGACACTCTCTAACAGTTTTGGATCCTTCTAATATTGTGGTGCCCCAAACTGCCCCCAGCACTCGAGGTGAAGCCACCCCAGCACAGAGCAGAGTGAGACGATCCCTTCCCTGTCCCAGCCAGTGATGCTGAGCCCAATGCACCCCAGACCGTGGTGGGACAGAAATGGGACATGTCTTCACAGCATCTGGGTGTCAGGGTCCTGAGCACATGTACCCTTATATCAAGGGGTTTGGCTAGCTGCAGTCCAGGCCTGTTACACAGCAAGAGTTAGAAAAAAGCTCCAGGGAGCTGCTCTTCTCCCTCATCTGGGAGTTATTCTGAATGAGGATCTCATGCATACAGTGCTACAGCCAAATAATTCATTGATCCAGACCCTGAATTCCTGGCTAGAGCTTTGTTCTGCCTTCTCATCAGACTTCTCCAGTGACTGGGACTCTAGGCAGAGCCTTGGTATGATCAGCAGAGCTGCTCAGCTCTCCTGGTTCACATACTGTGCAAAGGGGCCCTTTTCTGACTAGGCCACTACTTCTGTTGCCTTGTCCCTGTGCTCAGCTCCTGCCTCCTCTCCGGGAGTTGCCTTTCCTGCTGCTGGGCACTGGACTGGCACAGGATACAGGTGTAACAAAATGGTCTGATCATAGAATAGTTTGGGTAGGAACGTTAAAGCTCATTCACCCCTGCACTGGGCAGGGACACCTTCCACTATCCCAGGTTGCTCCAAGCCCTGTCCAGCTGGGTCTTGGACATTTCCAGGTATGGGGCAGCCACAGCTTCTCCAGGGAACCTGTGCCAGGGTCTCACCACCCTCACAGCCAGGAATTCCTTCCTAATATCTGACCTAAGCATAATCTCTGTCAGTGGGAAATCATTCCTCCTTGCCCTGTCACTCCAGGCCCTTGTCCCAAGTCCCCCTCCAGCTCTCCTGGAGCCCCTTCCGGCACTGGAAGGGGCTCTAAGGCCTCCCCAGAGCCCCTTCAGGCACTGGAAGGGGCTCTAAGGTCTCCCCAGAGCCTTCTCTTGTCCAGGCTAAACAATCCCAACCCTCTCAGCCTTAATTCTTCTTGGAGCCTGATGCCCAAGCACAGGGTGAGGGCACCTATCAGTCACTTCTCCATCCTCAGGTGCACTAGCAAACACTCACCTGAGCATCTTACATAGGGTTCACAGCCCTCTCCTAAGGTGAACTACTGACCAGGAGGACATGTGTCTGCAGCTCTTTACAAATTGTATTAACAAGATCAAACTATGACATTATAGAATTTTATCTTCCATGTAATTTTTCCCTCAAACAAGCTTCACAAAAATAAACCTGACACACTGGCACAGTATTTCCTTAAGATGGAAAACAAAGGCAGAGCTGTAGCAGAACCAAACAAGCCATTATATGGGAAAATGAGAACATGACAAAGAATACAGAAAAGAGGGAGAAAAAACACCAAAGGAATGAAAGATAAAGCTGTTTCCAGAAACACAGTCCTTTAAGCCAAATGATCTATGTCGTTTTGTGTTTAGAACAAGTCCCAGATAACACAGGAACATGGAACATAAAGGGGAGAGGAAACAGAATAACATCCAGATCTGGTAAATCACACCCAAGGCCATTATATGGGGGAGTGTGGGCTGGGAAAGAGGAACGTACCTAGTTTGGGGTGTGACGTGAGGTGGAGATCTGCCTCCAACTGCGAAATGCAACACTCCAGCTCTTCCTGGAACACACCTTGGGAAGCCTTGGACATTGTGTGGGGAAGGCAGAATGTTTAGAAGCACAAATCTCTCAGCTTCAAAACTGATTCCAAAATTGAGTTTTCTGAGACCTTCTACCCCCTCACAGGAGATCATACCTGGCTTTACACTGGAGGTGTCCTGTGTAACAGCTCATTTATACCATAAACCAACACAGCACAGGGACACGTGTCCTGTGTAGAGAGCACCAGAGGAGCCCTCTGCATTACAAAAATTACAGCTCTTACTAAAAGGAAACCCTGCCACTCCTTGCAAACCAGGACTTCCCACAGATTTTTTTTTTAAATGTTTTTCTCTACCTGCCTCTTTTTAAAGGCCCCAAATGGAAAATTCCTCATTTTACCTGAAACTTAAGTCTATGGCATAACGTCTCCACAGCAGGAAATTTACCCCTTAAGCACAGCTCTGGCAACACACAGAATTTATCTTTAGGCTAAACACAACCCCATGCGCTGTACTTCTACGCTGGCTGCCTACTGCTAAGCAAGTGGAAGCAAATGTTTGCAGCCCGCCTGGGGACAAGGCACACTAAGGCATTGGGAACGAAAAGAATGTTCAGGATAAGGAGATGAGCAGGGACTGGGAAAGGCACCAGCGCTGGGAAGGCCTTTAAGGAGAACCTGTGGGAGCTGGGCCCGGTGCGCTGAGAGGGGCTCGGCGCGGGCCGAGCAGCAGAGCCCTTACCCGCTCCATGACGAGCTCCCCGCTTTGCCGCCGGAGGAAGCGACCCCGCCGCACCGCCCACCTCCGGTCACGGGCCGGCTGTGGGCTCCGGGAGCAGCTCCGCCCGGGCCGGGCCGGCACCGCCAACTGGAGCTCGGGACCCGCTCGGAGCAACCCTCGGACCCTTCCCGGAGCCTCCGCGGGGTCTCCCCCCCGCCGCCGGCCAGGGCTGAGGACGGGCGGGCCGAGCCGGCGTGCACCACCCTCAGCGTTCCGGCCGCGGCCGCGCCCCGCGCTCCCGTTCCGCTCGCCAGGGCTCAGAGCCGGCGGGGCTGGGGCGCCCCGGGGCTGGAGGGGCCGAGCCCCCAGCGCCCACCTTGGCAGCGCATTTGTGACCCCCGAGCCTCCCTCCTGCTCCCCTGAGCGCCACAGGGACCTGTCGAACACACATGAGTCCACGGCCGGGCCGGGCCGCGGGTATCCACCAGCTTAACACAGGCCATGCCAACACGCACCACCATGGGCAGACAAAAAAGATTAATACACGCCTACACGTACTGTCTAATCAATTTCTATTTTAGATTTCCTTTTGATTATTTAATTTTGTAAATAAAAAGTTAGACACCTTGTTTCATAGGCATTTTTTGCCCCTTGGATAGTTTCCACCAACAGCCAGAAGATCTCCATGAGGTCAGTACTGCAGCAGCACAGCAGGTCACAGCGTGGGGTTTGGTGCCTCAAATGCTTCAAACCATGGAGTTTATAATTTCTCTTGACATTGGCAGCTGATGTTAGAAATACTCCAAGGCTGACAGTGATTCCAGAAGGGCTCTAAAGTGCTGGGAAAGCACTTCCAAATGTTGCTGTTAAAGACCATAAAATGGTTCTGGAAAAATCGGCACACTTCTGCCAATCCCAACTTCAGTCTGTTTAACAATCTCCACCCTTGCTGAGACTTAGCTGTTGTCTAAGCCCTCCCCTCACTACAAAAACCACCTCATTAGTTTGAGCCTTATCCAAGGTTGTCTTGAGACTTATCTCGGAGCTTATTCTGAGTGGTAGAGCAGGGTCAAAATCAGCATCAGTCCTCCCATACAAGGGTCCAAGTGTTAGGAAAAAAAGCTGACAGTCAAGTATTGGAGAATAATGAGCACAAAACAATGAACTATCGTATCTGTCTTGAAAGGCCAGAATCCCACTGCAGTTTTCCTCTCCCTCAGTGCCTGCGCTGGACTGAGGGCTCGTGAGCCTGTCACCACCAGTCTGGATGCATCCCCTAAAGCAAAAGCTCCCAATGTGTGACCTGAGGAATGCACAAACACATCCAGTGACGCAAAGGCTCTTCTCAGTATGGCTAGAATGGAGCCTGCAGAACCCATCCACACAGTAAGGAGTGAAAGGAACGTTGTTTTCTATGGCAGGATGCTGTCCATGTCTCCAGCTCTGTGGACTCAATGCTCATGCAGGGAAAAGGCACAAAGGACCAGCAATGCCTTGGTATTCCTGGATTTGATCTCTGCCCTGAGGATTCAGCCCCACAATGGCACCGAGACAGCAAGCTGTGGCAGCCTTGCTCCGAGGATACACAACAGAAGGGCTGTCAGGAGATCCAAACGTGATCCTCAGCTTCTGCTGACACAACAGAAACCTTGTCATGGGAAGAGCTGCGAATTGAGCTGGTGGAAGCTGATGTCTAACAAGTCATGGCTGCCCAGGAGCGAAGCAAACAGGAGACAGAGGAATGGGAATGGCTTGAACCTGCCTTGGGCACAGTGCAGGTTAGTGTGTGCTGTATAAACAGTGCAAAGGCTGGGACAGTTCCTCACTGCTGTCAGATGGTAGCAGGAGCACCTATCTGGGGGCAGGACAGCTGTGCAGTCCCATAGGTAACTCCAGGACTGGCATTCCCTGGAAGCACTGAGCTGCCTTCTTTCCTCATGCCACCAAGTAAACACCAACAAATTTGTGGCAGGCATGGCTCTAACTGGAAGCTGGAAAATGCAGCTCTTTGGTATGAGGCTCCTTTGAGGGAGTTGGAGGAAGAAATTGAGCAAAAAAAAAGCAAAAGAGAGAAGTGGGGTGGTTGCCAGAGCTGCTAACCACAGCGCCAGGGAGCTTGGAGAGCACTGGGACAGCCCAGCATCACATGCCCAATGTATCCTGTCGCCAGACTTCCTCGCCGGCAATGTACGTGGCTTGCACATATAGGCTGTCATTCAGCATTAGGAAATCTGTGTTGGACAAGAGAAAAAGGAAGCAGCTGTCAGAGGAATGGGGTTTCTGGAGCTGGCAGGGGAGAGCTGAGTGCAGTAGGGAAAGTCTTCTCCCCACCCCAGGATGGCACTGCAGTGCAGTCCTGTCAATGGCAGCTCTGCTCTCTGCTCGGCTGAGATGTGGGGGCACTCCAAAGGGTTTCCCAAACACCATTAGCATCCAAGGGAAAAACCACTGGAGCAAAAGACCAGAGCAAATCCCAGGTGGAGCAAGTCTCTCTACAGCTTCTACTGAAACAGGGATTACAGCAGCCCCTGCTTTGCTCCAGCACTTGTGAGCCCTGACACCATTGTCTTCATACCAGTACCTGCTGTCCCCATACCAATACGTGCTGTGCCCATAGCAATACCTGCATCGGAGTCATAATTCAGTGTTCCCTTTTTATGTTCAATCCCCAGGAGCTGGGCGGGATGGAGAGACGCCGCCTCCAACGCGGTCTCTACTGAACACCCTTGGACAGAGAATTGGGGAGAAGTTAGGGCAGCCATGGCCCCATTGCCAGAGCAGCCCAAATACCCCTGGACAAGGCAGCTGTCAACCAGGCATGGACCTGAGCTGGAACACCCTCAGCACAGCCAGCTGGAGCTGGGAAGGGAAATATCCCTACAAGAGAGAGCAGGCTTTGGAAAACTGAACACCTAGAGTATGGAGAGGGAAAAATCATTCACTTTTGTGAGGAAGAAGCAGGTGAGTTCACCTCTCATTAGTGCTATGGGTTAAAATGAAACTTCCCTTCAAAAAGGGGCTCATCTGAGGGCACTGATCCCAGCCCTTCTCATGTCTCAGGTGAGAGGGAACGTTCCTGGTGGAATGGACACAGCTGGCAAAAGCAAGACCTCCTCCCGTGTCAACACAGGGAGCAGCAGCTTGTGGATAAGGCTTCCTTACCCGTGGCCTCTTGGAAGTGTCGCACACACGTGTCCATGGTTGCCACGCTGCCACTCAGGGTCTTTGTGCCTGGGAGAGGAACAGGATGGCACTGAGCAGCTCCCACAGCTCACAGCAAGAAAGAGGACAGTAGAGAAGCATAATGGGACCAGAAGTGCAGAAATCTTGGGTGGCAGGAGGAACAAGCTGAAGGGCCTGCAGCCACTTGCTGCTGGAGCACAGGAAGAGGTTCCCGGGTGTTACCCCCAGCTCCACCATCAGGCCAGCTGGACTCGATGAAAACAGCTCACAGTGCAGGCATCTGCTGCCAGAGGATGGGAATGGAGAAAGGAATGATCCTTCTCTGAAATACCTTCCCAGTCTTCATCTACTTGGGAACTTGAAACTTAAGGAATTTAGCTAGCAAGAAGTGGTAGTGTTATAATAAAGAAAAGGGACAATAAATACCTCTGAGATTTCTCTGTCCTTACTGACTCCCTGAACCTCTGGCACCCTTGACACTAGACAGTGAGGCTTTCAAAGGTGTTGCACACAGCTACAACTGGACAGATTCATCCATGAGGGTGGCACACTTCTCTTTACCAAGAGCTTCATTCTCCCCAAGGCGAAGTCACTGCAGATCCACTACGCATCAAAACCCAAGAGGGTGGCAGCACAAACGCTGCCACACACCAACAGAGCAAGGTGTGCTCAGCTCCTCAGGAATACTGCCAGTGGCAGCACTGTACCCAGCTCTTGAGCAAGAGGCACTTACCTGCAATGTAGGTATTCAGACCATCAATCTCCACCACCTGCTGACCCAGTGTGTGCCGACCCGGTGCCAGCCCCATGCCTGCGATTGCATCTGTCACCAGCACCAGGCCTGCAGAACACAAGGAAAGGGGCCCTGTCAACTTTGAAGCTGATTTTGCTGCAGCTCCAAGCACTGTGTCCTGCTGACCCTCCCAGAGAGTGACCATGTGTCTCCAGCCACATCCCACAAAGCAAGAGGATTGAGGGATCGGTCACGTGGCTGTGACCTTCCAGGCAGCAAGGGCAGCACAAATGTCTTGTGGGAGATAGCACAGTGCTCGGAGTGGCTGGTGACATTGGGGTACTGCCATGGCTCACCTTTGGGGTGGGCTCGGTGGGCAATGCGCAGGGCAGCAGGGTTGGTGTGGATACCATCAGAAATCATGCCATAGAAGACTCTCCGTCCAGCAGGAATCTTGTCACTTGTCAGCAGCCCCACAATACCAGGATCACGGTGGTGGAACTGCTCGAGGGTAGAGAGGGAACAAGCTGTGGAGGATCATCAGGACGCACTGGCTGAGACTCTTACCCTCAGGCGATGTGGCTGCCATGTCTATCATACAGTGTCTTTACCAGGCAAACCTGGGCATTGCCTTGAATTACAGAATCACAGGATGGGTTGAGTTGGAAGAGACCATAAAGCTTATCTTGTTCCAACCCCTGCCATGGGCAGAGACACCTTCCACTGTCCCAGACTGCTCCAAGCACTGTCCAACATGATTGAATGGAGCAGGGATGCGACTGCCACAGCTTCTCTGGGCACCCTGTGCCAGGGTCTCAGTACCCTCACAGCCAAGAATTCCTTCCCAATATCCCATCTAACCCTGCCCTCTGGCAGTGGGAAGACATTTCCCCTTGGCCTGCCACTTCAGGCCCTTGTCCAAAGCCCTTCTCCAGCTCTCCTGGAGCCCCTTCAGGCACTGGAAGGGGCTCTGAGGTCTCCCTGGAGCCTTCTCTTCTCCAGGTGAACACCCCCAGCTCTCCCAGCCTGTCCCAGAGCAGAGGAGCTCCAGCCCTTGGAGAATCTCTGTGGCCTCCTCTGGACTCACTGCAGCAGCTCCACATCATTCTTATGATGTTGGATCCCAGGGCTGGAGGCAGCTCTGCAGATGGAGTCTCACCTGAGGTGGACAGAATCCCTCCCTCCACTGCTGCCCACACACAGGAGGAGGTCTGGGTGCACACAGCCAGGGCATGTCGAGCTCTCAGCCACTAACACTTCCTAGTTCTCCCCAGTGATGAATTCCAAGAGTCTGCTACAGCCCTGACTCTCTTTCAGATCCAGCAGTAGGAATGTGAAGCCTGAGGTTCACATGAGCCAACACCTCATTGCAAAGCATGGTACAAAAACAGCTGGGGAGAACACAAACCCATGGGGAGCAGGAGAGAAAGCCCGAAAGCAGTCATGGACCAGGGCAGGTGCCTCTGGGGACTTACCGGCAGCATGGCATTGAAGAGGTGAGTGATGAAGGTCGCTCCGTGCTGCACAGCCTCCTCGGCCTGGGACAGATTAGCCACTGAGTGACCTGGGAAGAGAGACCAAAGCCTGGTTCCTCTGCCCATCACAGATGTATAGTGCAGAAAATCACTGATTTCCCTACAGGAGTGAAGACACTTCATCACTGGATTGTGCTCTAACGCCCACCCTGGCCTGAGGTCTGAGGTGCAGCCCTGACACAGATGTGTTTGGCCATGACCTGGGGGGACTTTGGGCGTGGGTGTTTCACCTGAACTCCTTCAGTGTTCACATCACAGCTGTCACAAATGCCGCCTTGCTCACAGCATGTTGTCTTCAGGCTGGGTTTGAGGTCCAGTGACATGCCTTTCTGCTGGACTCAGGTACTTAAAAGTTTTGTAGAGAGGTATCGGGGAATAGAGACAGTGGGGACTTTGCCAGGAGAGAATATGGGAATTAAACTAACCAGAAAGAAAATTCTCTTTCCCCTGCAGGACAGCAGCTCTGTCCTGGAGTTCTTTGTGTGGCTATGGGATAAGAGATTTTCTGCTGTATGAATGCCCTTCTCACTTGAAGTTTAATTTGACCTTGAATAACTTCCCCCCTTAAAAAGCCAAAAAACTTCTTCAATGATCTTGAGACAAAGAAGAGTTTGTGAAGCAAAGGAAAAGAAAAAAGAAAAGTTTTAAGTCAGAGGCCAGCCAGATTTTGGAGGGAGAAGTTCCTACAGCACTTCTGGTTGAAAAACAGAGTTATCAAACAAACAGTAACCTTTGGAAAATGATTTCACCTGTCAAATAAGGCCTAAAGGAGTGGAACTTCAGAGTTTGAACCCTTCCACATCATCAAACCTCCAAGTAAGACTACTACTCTTCCCTGTATTAGAATACCACCTTGTGTTTACTGCAGGGGCTCCTCAGTTGATACAAACTTTGGCCATTGCTATGGCAGATTGACAGCACGAAGTGAGGTCCCCATTTGTGACAGATATGTCACCTCCATACAGGCCAGGCAAAAGAGAATCCCACCCTGTCCAGTTACACTGAGACACTGTTAGAGACACCACAGCCCTGAGGGAGGGGCTGCCAGAGCTCCCCTGAGCTCCGGGTGCCCCAGCCCTTACCCAGGGAGACACAGATGCCCTGCTTGGTGAGCTCCCGGATCACCTCACTGCTCCTCCTCATCTCAGGGGCCAGGGTCACTATCCGGACACAGTCCAGGGAGCCGTAGGTGGCAAGCAGGTCCTGGAAGGCACCTGCCTCAAAGGTGCGGAGGCAGTGCTCTGGGTGGGCCCCTTTCTTCTCCTTGCTGATGAACGGCCCTTCCAGATGGGCTCCTGTCCAAACAGGAACAGAGCCATGATCCTTCCTCCCCCTGCCAAGGACCAAGAAACCTGTTCTGTCTACTCTGCTCCAGTCAAGCTCTTGCCATTTTTCTGCAGCAAAACACAGGGCTCAGGTAACTGTGAGCTCAGCACAGCAAGAGATGCAGTGCTGGCCACTGGCCAAGCCAATCCACCCCATTACCATTGCCCCAGGGGGCCCAAAGGGGCTGGAGCGGTGTGTGTACAATGACAGAGAACACAGCAAAGGCCAGGCACAGCCTGAGGGACAAAGTGGGTCTGTGCCCACCTGTGCATCCCTCCCACCAAGAGCTCCAGCCCCCATTTGTGCTCAGTAACTTTTTTCACCTCAACCGTGAACGAGATAATTGCCCACCTAGAGTAGCACCAAAGAGGGATGAATCCACTTACCCAGGATACCTGCTCCATCGGCTCCACCATTTCTTACACTGATCTGAGGGAGAACCTAGAGAAAGGGGTTTGTCAGACATGGGACACCAAATACAGCCCCCCAGTCTGCCAAATCAGACCCAAACATCAAGTCTACAGGGAGATGTGTAGCTGGTCTACTTGGGACCATCACAGCTCACAAAGGAAAAGCTGTCTCCAAGCCTTGCTGTGCAGTGCTCACCTGGAAGACATGGCTGTCTTAGAATTCTAAAGGCTAAGGGCAAGAAACCCAGGGTAGAGTCCAGCTCCTCATGCCCATGGCTTTTCTGCCCCAGCAGCTATGCCAGTCTTGGCCCACCCACCTCCTGATACCAGTCTCAGTCCCTGATCATCCTATGGATGGGAGGGAAGAAGGCCCCTTACCTGGTGGTACACAGATGGAGGAGAGGTCACCAGGGTGGGACAGAAAGAGGTTACTCCATGGGAGAGGATTTTCTGACTGACCAGGTCAATACCCGATTTGAAATCCTCTGTAGCCAGAGAGAAGTCCACCCCGAATCCTCCTACACCATGAACAAAACAGAGGTGAAATTGCAGCTTCCCCAGTGGATGTTTCTCACCCAGAAACACGAAAGAAAGATTTTGTGTGACTGGAGGGAGATGTTCCAGTCATAGGGTGCTGATGCAAAGGGCTCCACCAGCACTTCTGTCCTACATTCCAAGGTTCCACAAGTACAAATCTCACCATTGCTGCCCTCCTGAAGTGCTCTTTCCCACAGCAGCCCAGTGTTTTGCAAGCACAGTTTTTTTATTTTGATGCAGGGCAAAATGTGAGGATTGCCAGCTGAAGAGGGATCTGACTTCCAATTTTAGCTACCATAGAACAAGCCCCTCTTTCCTTCAAAAGAGAGCTATCTCAGGTAATGTTTGTTCCCTTGGGAAGTCTTGCCCTCTCCTCCCATGTCCTGGAAGGGGTAGGGCAGGTATCTTGCCAGTGCAGGGGCAGGATAAAATAGAGATGAAAATGAATTCAGAAGAAACCCTCACCTGGCTAAAGGGGATCACTTACATGACAGCAGCAACCACAGGCAAAGTTGCTCTTTCTCATTGGCTGACTCACACCTCCCTTGAGCAGCTGAAACATGGCCATAGGCAGGACGCCCCAGCAGGGCTGGGGGTCACAGATGGACAAATCTGGGATGCCCCAGTCCATGAGTGCACGTGGTTTCACCGTACCATTGATCTGGACATCGATGAAGCCTGGGGCGATGATGCTGTCCTTGCAGTCCAGCTGGACGTCAGCAGAGCCCTTCTCGTCGAAGAAGAGTTTTTCCGGGTTGAGGATCTTCCCCTCTCGCACCCACAGGTCCTCCCTGGAGGGACAGTCACACATACCAAGCTCTGGTGCCATCTGCAGCATGTGGAGCAGGTGGCTGTGCCCCAGTGACAGTGATCCAGGGCAGAGTGGATCCCCCCGGCACCTCCTGCCACATGCCCTGCGATGTGTGCCAGGGTACAGCTGCTTTTCCAGCTGGGACACAGTGGGCAGCCCTGTCTGCCTGGCCCTGGCTCTACAAAACTCACGGGAATGGGATTTTCATGAGCTGCCCCTCAAAGGTGGTGGTGATGGCCAAAGGGCCACGGTGCTGGCAGAGGCAAAACAAGAGGGACTGTACACCACACCTGCCCCCTCTCCTTCCACAAGCTGGAAGAACGGGCATAGGACGGTGGGAGCGCAGGGGGGAGGAGGTCCAACAGCCGATGCACAGGGGGAACTGGCAACCATCCCTCGGGCACTGCAGGTGCCAGGTCAGGTCGGCAGCCCGTCCGGGAGCCCCACACCCCTGGTACCCCCGCAGCCTCAGTACCCCCAGCAGCCCTGGTACCCACGGACACCACGATACCCCCGGACAGCCTTGGTACCCCCGCACATCACGGAACGGTACCCCCAGCAGCCCTGGCACCCCCAGCCAGTCCGGTACCGCCCGTACCCCCCGCCTCACTTCTGGAGCTGGTGGTCCCTCAGAATGCGGCAGTTGGTGAACTGGACAATGGGCGCGTCCGAGACGGATTTGTTGGACGGCATCGTGGGGCAGCGGGAACCGCGAACCCCCGGTGTCCGGCGCAGGGGGCGGGGACCGGGCGTGGCGGAGCAGGGCCAGGCCGCGGCTTCGGTGCAAGCGGCTGCCGCGGGACTGGGCAGCCGGTGAGGGGCGGAGGCACCGGAGCACCGCCCTGGGGGTAGGCAGAGGGTGAGCTCCCTCTCCTGCCCGGTGCTCTATGCCGACGCTGTGAGGAACAAGCCCCGCAGGGCCGTGCGGCCGAGCCTCGCCGCGGTGCCCGATAAGCGCCGGGCCCGGGGCGGTGTCTCCGGTCCGGGGGCACCGGGGTCGGGGGGCGGGGCCGGGGCCCGGGCCTGGGCGCGGCCTCGCCCCGCAGCTCCTCCCGCTCCCAGTCACGTGAGCGCGCTCAGCACGTGCCGGGATTCCCCACCCGCCCTGTAGCACGTGACTGACCCCGAGGAGCCGCCATCACGGGGGCGCCGCCATCTTGAGAAGGTCGGCGGCGAGAGCCCTCCTCATGAGACCCCATCCAGAAACCCTATCCTGAGATCCCATCCTGACACCCCGGGCCCACTGCCCCCCGTGTACCCGAGGGAAGCTGACGTGACGTGGTTCCACCCAGCTGCTGTGAGCTCAAACAATGCTGATTAATCTCTCCCAAGAAAGATAAATTACGGAGAATATAATTATATATGATGTAACATCCCTGTCTGGCCTGGAATTGGATTTTAATTACGTTTTCTGCCATGCTTATCACTCCATGATGTCAGTGCTTGTCCACACTACAATCTGCTCCTATTGTCAGCAGGATACTGGGAAAGAGGCCTGAAAGAGAGAGACGGGAATGATGATGGTTGAGGCTGGGAAAACTATGTGCAGCACTGTTTTGGGAATTTGAGTCTAACAATAGTTTCAGGCCACAGAGATGCTCCGAGGGCTGGAGCCCCTCTGTGCTGGAGCCAGGCTGGGAGAGCTGGGGGGCTTCACCTAGAGAAGCTCCAGGGAGACCTTAGAGCCCCTTCCAGTGCCTAAAGGGGCTCCAAGGGAGCTGGAGAGGGACTGGGGACAAGGGCCTGGAGGGACAGGACACAGGGCAGGATTAGATGGGATATTGGGAAAGAATTCTTGGCTGTGAGGGTGGTGAGGCCCTGGCAAAGGTTGCCTGGAGAAGCTGTGGCTGCCCCATTCTTGGAAGTATCCAAGGCCAGGTTGAGTGGGGCTTGGAGCAACCTGAGATAGTAGAAGGTGTCCCTGCCCATGGCAGGGGGTGGAACTGGATGAGCTTTAAGGTTTTCCTCATGAAATTATGCACATCTGGGACATGCAACACTGAATTGCTGGAAACGATTTTTAGCCTCATACAGGTGGAGCTGAGGAGACCCCAAAACTAGAAGCTGAGAAAATGAATCCTACAAACAGCTCTCAGCCCTGCTTATTTGTCTGTGAAGAAGGAAAGACCCATCTGAGCTGCTAAATCAAATTTGGATGTCAGAAGCACCCAAAACTGCCTGTGGCCAAAACAAGTCCCTTCCTCAGGAACACACAAGCTGACTGGGCTGTGACAGTAACTTTAGCTGGCAGTGGAAGACATGCTGAGGTAAAGGCGAATACTGACTGCACAGAACATCCACCATAAATATCCCATCCCAGGCCCACCCAGAGCAGTGACAGAGCTTTACCCGAGAACCCTCCAGCCACACAGATCCAAGCCTTCCTCAGGCTGCCAGTCCCAAGCCTGCATCAGAGCACTGAGACCGCCTGGCTCTCTGTCTGGGATAACAGAACAGCCCAAGCCAAGCGATGGGAATTTGCTCCTTGAAGCTGTAGGTATGTCATCCAGCCCAACTTATGGCATGTACTGCTGAAGTCTTACCCCTTTGGATGTTCACCTTTTATTTCTCAGCATTAAATTAACCATGTCTTGTGTCACTAATACTGCGCACTCCTCTAGTAATAATTCCGTATTTTTTCTCTCCACTGCCCCAGTAACACGCTGAGGGCCTCATACGCTGTGGTTTCACTTGCATTTTCTTTAGCAAATGTGGGTTTTCTTTTTGTTCAGGTGAGTTATTTTTAACCTGGCTCAGTTCCCAAATAAGGTTCACTGCCTAGCAGCAAGAGCAGTTGTACCTGCACACTTGGGAGAAACCAGGGAGCACATGGAGCAGCTGCAGGAGCAGGGCTGGGGCTGGCACTGCTGTTGCATGAAGGGCTGTTGAAATATAGCCTTGTCTTCTGATTTTCACAGGCATTCACAAAGATGTCTAAGAAATTGTCCCAAGGCACTCAGGAGCCATGGAGGCTGCTTAGAACATGCTGCCAATCTTGGAAATATAGACAATTTCCCAAGATTTGTCGTCAACCTACCTTAAGTAGACAGCCATTAGGAGAAAGTGGCTGAATTCACTCTCTGCCACTTAAGTCACTCTTCTCCCCTCTACCAAAGGCAGAGGAGGAAAGCATAGGTAGAACAGCATGGACAGGGCAGTTCAAAGGGCCAGAAAAGGATCTGGAACATACACAGTCCCTGGTATCCCCCTGATGAATCCCAAAGAGCAAGACCCTGAGCCTGCGGTGAGGGCAGCTTATCAGCAAAAGGCAAATGGCGAAGATGAGCCACCACCTCTCCAGGAGCTGTGTCCTGCCCAGCTTGTGCTCTCTCAGAGAGAGTTATCAGCGTTCTGTAGGTACCTTGTGGATATAACAGGGCCCCCGAAAGCCTTGGCCCTTATACCCTCTAAGATCAGGGCAGGATTTTTCCCTGTGTGCTTTTGTGTTGTGACACAAAAACCAACTTTGCAGAAACACAATGATACAAGTTGCAAAGCTGTGGCTCTCAGGAGCTCACTGAAGTGTGTCTTGCAGGGAAAATAACAGCATTCATTAGCTTTAACAGGAACAAAAACGGAGAAGCATTTTGGCACACAATCCTTTGATCCTGAAACAGAAAATTCGCACTCCAGGACAAGTGGCACTGGGAAGACTTGCTCTGGGTTTGATTTAATTATGTCAAGAGAAAAAGATGGTTAATAGCTGTAAAATTAAGGCCAAAGGTGGCAAGTCTTGTGTGTCAAAGACAAGTAACTCTCATCTGAGCACAGTGATGGTTTGGATAGTATGGCTGGCTGGAAACAGCAGAATGCCCTAAAATCAGTATCCCTAGGGCCAGTCTGGAGACGAAATGAGGTTACTGAGAGCTGTGGTCATTTGCTCTGCTGTTACTCTGTAATTGAAAACTGTGACTTGGTTTCTAGGATCAGTTTCTTGTAACAAGGTTTTTATTTCCCCGAAGCTTACTTACTTTTCCAGGTTACTATGCTTCTTTGTAAGCCAGATGAACCTGGGAAAGCCAACCCCTCAGCAATCACAGATAAAATCCTGATACTTAAAAATGCTTCTCCAACAGCAGTGAAAAAAAAAAAAATTGCAGCATTTGGAAAAAAACAAACAAAAAGTGGTGTGAAAGGGTTAACACAGAACAAGGTCAGCAGGCTCTGTTGGAGGCACTGTCTGTGCTGGCAGCGGGTCCTGAACCTCCCTGAGCCTGCACCAACTGCTGATGGCCAGGTCCCTGTGGTGCTGCTAATGCTGCAGACGCCTCGCTCATCTCCTCTCCGCAGGGCTGACTCACTGCTGCGCTCCTGGCCACGCATTGAGCACCACAGCAACGCGGCTGTGCCAGCACAGCCACCCCCTTCCCCTCTTCCAAACCTACCACCGAGCCAGTCCCTGCCAGCTGGGACTGCACTCTGAGCTGCTATGCTCCTGGCACTAAAGGAATTTCAAAAACTGCAAAGGTCCCTAATTTTCTTAATGCCCCAAATCACTTGAGAACTGTGCTGATGCAATAGCACCAGTGAAGGACTTGAAATGCGAGTTTTCAACCGGGAGTCAGCACAGCAGAAGATTCAGAGCATCCCTGTCATGGCTGAGGCAGCATGTGCAGCCTGTTAATTTGACTCCGGGTGTATTTGCAGGTACTTGGCATAAAGTGATCCATGCTCACCAGTTCTGTTCTTCTTGCATGGGTTTATATATTAATGACAAAGGCTTCATGATCCAAGGCATGAAGCAAAATGCCACTGAAGGGATTTTGTCTGCACTGGTTCTGTAAGTACCTATTAACTGCCTCTGTCCCATGTCACTAACCCACAAGGGACATTAAGGGTGCCTGGAACACAGGGCCTTTCAATTGCTTATTGTGCTTGGAGATGAGAGCGTTTAGCTGCTCTCTTAAATGCAATTTGCTCACATTCTTGTCAACCGGCATAAAGACTGGCAGCAGGGTCCCCTTACAGAAGGTAAAACCAGATATTAAGCATATTTGCAGCCCCAGCCAGGACCCTTTTATTCCTGCCACACAAGCCAAATGCAATTCCTCTCACCAGAACTGCAAGCTGGATGCAGCATCCTCTCCAGAGCCTGGATTCAGGATTCACCCCCCCCAGCTCCAAGCTGTGTCACACTGCACGAGGAAGGCCCCCTCTATAGTCAGTGTGATACACAATTAACCCACAGATTCCATAAACCTTTATGCCCCATGGGGAAAGTCTAATTCAGAGGTTTAGTCTACTACTTTTGCTGATGAAAAGAATGACCAACACCCTTCTGACCAGGAATTTCCAGTTCCCCTGGGCACTGCTTCAGTCAACTTACACCTCTGCTCACACTGCCACAAGGAAAAGCCCTTCTTAAGCAAAACCAGTCTACCCCAGCCTGGCCTGGCCCAGAACCAGGCTACTGAGAGATCAGTGTTTTATCAAACAGCAAAAAAATAAACCAATTCATTTGTTAATGATTATTGTGTAAACTACACCCTGACAGAATGACTGGCTCACAGCCTCCTGAAAGACCAGGTGCACACAGTAGCACCAGGCCTGGACAATGCCCCTGCTAGGTTAGAAGTTCCAAACAGCTTCAGTGAATGCCACAGCTCTTCACGGTACTTGCACCAGATTCACTGGATAGGTACCTGGGTGAAACACACATACCACATCTTCATTCCCAATCCGCTGAAAGATCCTTCCCCCTGCAGCAGTGTTTAGTTTGGTGCCAAAGGTACTGCTAGCACCAGGTGTCTGTGTAATAAGATTTTGGTTTGAACAAGGTAAAGCTTGACCTGTTCTCCAAGCTACAGACCGAGGATTAAGGTGATGTACTTCCCAGTGCTAACTGGGACCAAGCTTTACCACTGAAAGGGTCCAACACGTACTTCCCACATAAGCTTTGCAGTATTTAAATCCTCATGACAGAGGAGACTGCTCCAATATGCAGTAGCTGCAGCAGCAGAATATCCCAGCTCAAATGGTCCTGATTTAAAAGTTAAAAATACAAGTTCTTGACTGAAGCCATTTTGTTGAGACTATTGTTGAGGTACTTTAGAGGCAATTAATGTTCACAGTACAGCTTCCAAGCAGCTCAGCTACTGCAGGGCCAGCACGAGGACGGGCTACCTATTTCCTGACAAGGCAGCTCCTCTCCTGGTCACAGGCTGCAGCCTGCACCCTCACTCCCTGACCCATGGTTACAGAACACCACCCCCCTAAGCCAGATCTGCTGATCAGGCTGAGCACAGCCCTGCATCCCTGCTCATCATGAATACAGCCCATGGCAACAGCTGGGAACCACACTGCCAGTAGCCAGGAGAAAGAGAAAGTTGTGGCAGAGCTGGCAGCATCACTCCTGCAATGCTGCCCAGTCACTCCAGGAAACTCCCTCCCCCCGACGGACCCTGCCCTCTTCCCAAAGGAGCAGCAAGAGCTGGAAATTAGAGCCAGGGACTCATTACAGCAATGTAGTGAGGAAGTTTTATTTGGAAACATGGTAGAAGTTTGTAACCCAACACTGGGTGCACAACTGATGCCGGAGCATACGCGGTTACTACTGAAACACAGGAGTGTTTCGGACAATTGCTGTAATAAAACACAAAATTCTCATACTCCAATACCAGGACACTACAGCAATCTTTAGAATCAAAGTTACATCCAAGGAATTCTCTGCACTTACAATTGACCCCACAGTGTAATCTACCTATTATAAGATTAATATATATATAGCATGGGAAATTGAAAATCCTTGCTCCATAGATGTATGAACATGTCAAGTCTTTTATAAATAAACATCCAGTGAAGAGAAAAAATTACATTTCTAGTTCATATTTATACATAAAATACTAACAGCAATGGGTGGAAAATTGCACACAGGCCACCCCAAGCCATGCAGCAGGCTTGGAGCAGCCCATCCAGGTTAATATTGAAGTACACACAGGACAGACGAGTCACTAACATGTATTGCGCATTTACAAGAGATCAACTACCAAATTGGGACAACTGTACACATTGGAGAAACCATTTCCATTCTGGAGCTTTTTTTTTTTTGTTAAACGTAGATTTGTTACATCTCTTTACATCATACTGCAACATTTACTTCGTGGAGAGGATAAGGGCAACGATGAGGCCATAGAGACCCAAGACTTCAGCGAAGATCAAAATGAGGATCATCCCCACAAATAACCTGGGCTGCTGTGCTGTGCCTCGGACACCTGCATCGCCCACGATGCCGATGGCAAAGCCAGCAGCCAAACCGCTGAGGCCCACGCTCAAGCCAGCACCCAGCTGAAGGAAGCTCCTGTGGGACAGAGATGGAAGAGTTTCAGTGGCAAGGAACAGGACACCCTGCCTCAAGCCCGTAACTCTTTCAACAAGCCCAGTGTGCCTCAAAGCAGATGCTTACTGACACTCCCAACTCTGGTACTTAAAGAAATGGGCAGCAGCGAAGGATCTTCACCTGATGTTCAGATGTGGCTCATACACCAAACTGAGTTACTGGGTCTGGAGTTCACATAGCCACCAGCTTGTCTGCAGCCACTTCAGCCAGCTGCAGGCTCAGTGTGCTGTCAGAGCAGCACTTACTAGCACTTGCAGCAATGCCTGTCCCACAGTCCTGTGCAGCCTGTTAGTAGCTGCTCATCTCCAATCTTTAGCAATCTTATATACAGCCACAGCACATCCAGGTGTCTTGCATTGCAGGAGCTGGGCAGGAATGGTCTGGTTTTCCAAGCAGGAGAACAGTCCTAAGGAGCAGCCCCTATCAGTGTCTGCTCACCTGGTAATTGCAAAGGACCACTTGTATCTGCTGTTTTAGACCATGTCTTCTTAGGCCAAGCACACTGCTCATAGGTACAGCCCGTACAGCTACACAGATACCTGTCACACTTCAGCAGCACTGTTTTATTCCAAGAGGGTTCAATCACACCAGTTTCAGCTATTCTCAGAAGCCAAGAGCAGATTAAGTTTCAGACTGTAGCTGCTATAGAGGCCTGATGTATAGCTCAAGGATTGATTTACGAGCACATAAGGCCAAAGCAGTATTAATTATTCACTTGCATCTCCCAAGCAACAGCTGAACTATTCAGAGCCTAACAGGAGATCATTTTAGTATTGGAAAGACCTGTGCATCCAGGTCCAGAGTCTGGCACCATGCCACAAGCTTTACCTCCTATCCCAGTGCTGCCTGTACACAGCTTTCAAGCCAGAGACCCACCACATGAGCAGTGGGATGCCCGATTGATTTCTGTGACAGTCAGTACAGCCAACTGAGCAGGCAGCTCCACTGGGGCTGAGGCCTCCAGCAGGACAGCTGGAATCCAGCCCATGCTTCTAAGCCTAGCCCAGAAGCATTTAGCACTGCCAGCCCTTCCCAGGGCCTTAAGCCAAAACCACCCACACACAGAGCATCAAACAGTGACAGGACAATCTGAAACAGAACTGCCAGATGCAGCAACTTACTTGAATAGTGTGATGGTAGGTGAGAGGGCATTGGCAATGAGCACTGCCACTACGAGGCCATAGATTGCTATAATACCCGCCATGACCACAGGGATGATGGACTTCATGATCAGCTCAGGCCTCATGACAGACATGGCTGCAATACCTGTGCCACTCTTCGCTGTTCCATATGCCGCTCCCAAGGCTGAAAGAGAAAAAAAGTCCATTAGGCACATCCCCAAATACCATCTCCTTCACTAGGCTGCAATTAGAACAGCTGAGTCAGCACAAGGAAGGACTCTGCAAAACTAACAGTCACTTGACAGCCAAGAATACCTTGCTAAGGGATGAGGAAGTGACCTATCCAGAGTCCTAGACCAAAGATGAGTAAGAGGTGCTGTTCAAATACTACTGAAAACAGAATATTTTCCCAGGCCAGCTTCACAGCAGGATGCACCCCCAGGAGTCATCCATGCCCCTGCTTAGGGGCCAAAACCCAAGGTCCCAAGTGGAACTCCAGCATTTGTGCCCTCCGGAGTCCACACTGCTCAATAAAGCACATCTGTCTACCCCAGCAGAACACAGCTGAGAGCTGGGCTTCACAGTCACTGAACTTCAAGCCACCTGAGCCAAGTTCAGATGCACAGATCACCTTCATGGGGCCTCCTCCCACAAAACCCATTTGCCTACACTTTGGCTCTGGAGTTAAATGTGCCATTGCAGCTTCATCAGACACAATGAGATAGAAACAAACTCAAATATTACCGCTCCATGTCATTCCTCAGAAAAAGGTCACCCCCTCCATGTGCCAGAACCTCACCTGTGAAGGATTTGGGTCCAAGCACTTGTCAATCCAACAACTGGAACCACAAAGAAGAGTTTGGCTTGTAGGTTATAGAGGACCACAACTACCCTGCACCTAAGGTTTACTCATCTCTGTCAACATGAGCATGCAGAGACCTGCAGAGGATCCAAAGGAGGTGATGGGCTTATCACCTGTACCTGAGACCTGCTGGAGGAGTTCAAAGCACTACCCCAAAAAGTAACTTTTGCCCTGAAAACTTTGTATTAGTCTCACAAAAGCTTCCTCAAATACCTTATTCTTTGATTCTGCAGTACTTGAAAAGACCCCTTTCCTTCCAGTCTTACTGGGGTGTATTCTGGGAACTTCACAGCTTCCTACTGCACTCACCATCACCCAGAGATGACATGCAGGTCAACTACCAGTCAGGAATAAGTCCCGGAAGCAGCAGTGATAGGCATATGGAAGGGCAGGCAGTCTCCATTTCTGACACTATCAAGATGACATTCAAAGGTCAGTCCTGCTTGGCAAGAAAATGCTCTTTCATCTGTTCTAAAAGGCTACTGGAGTGTATTTAAACCATGGGCATGTCTTTGTACTGTTCTGAGACTTAATAGTTGAGTTTTCTCCACCCACAGTAAACTAAGATTTCTCCAAGGGAGACCTGCTTGTTCCTCAAAGATCTGTAACTGCCTTACCCCACTATCCAAGTGTGAGATTGTGCACCTTATCCCAAAGAGTTGCTGGGAGTTATTTGGAGGAGTTTGGATATATGCTTTCCAGCTTCTTGCTCAGCATTTCTGTAAAGCCCATCTTTGAGCAGTCATCCTCCTGGCTTGGCACTAAAACTCCAGACCATTCATAAAAGCAGTGCTGCTGCACTAACAAGATTCATTCTCAAAAGGAAGTTCAGTATTAGTTACAAAAACCTGAAGGGAAGGTCTCATTATTAACTACCAATTTGTTCTCTGCTAGCAAAGCTCTTGAACCTTGACTGGCACTGAGTGATATAAAGGGCTGTTTTGGGTAATTCAGAACTAGAATCCAATTCAGGAAGCTTGAGCCAGGAGCAGGTTTTATTTGCAAATGTAAGCTGAGCCTGGAAACTAGCATATGTACTTAACCAGCCATTTCAGTGATGGCTCTGTTTAGGGTCTAGCCCTTAGGAAGTCTAGAAAGAAATCACTGACTTGAACTAGGAGCCATTTTTGTTGGATGAAGCATCTTCTAAGAGCTGGAGCTAAGCCTGAATCCTAGTTGCACCCTGGGTATAGCATTCAGCAGAAACCACTTCTCCTGTTTGCAATCTTTTACAAACCTTTGCAAAAAATGCAGAGGGAAGTTCACTATTTAGAGTTAGATCAGTCATTACTTCCTCCAAGCCTGAAGATACTTGACGGTGTTGCAATTAATGCAATGATGGATTAGAGAAGATGATTTTGTAACCCCACTTACAGAAAGTCAGCTTGCTCAAACTTTTGTGGAAGGGCAGAGCAGCATGACTTTGTCAGTTCCCAGTTAAAACCCCTTTTCTGGACTTGTTTTAGGCACAGTTCGAAAGAAAGTCTATGTTTAACAATCTTCACATGACAGTTTTAGATGTCACTGAAGCTCTACTGAACTCCCGCTGGTGGACAACCACAGGGGCCACACACAGCTTCAAGAACTTGGCACATCTGCTCCCAAAGAAGCCTTTTTTAGCACCCCGACCAAGAGATATATCCAGCACTTTACAAGGCAGCTTCACTGCCCTTCACCAGCCTGGCAGGTTCTCCTTGCATTTTGACATTATCCCAGTATTACATGCAAGGTGGCAAAGACAATACCTGTTTCCCATGACCACCCAGCCTCTAGTGGCACAGCCACTCAGTTCTGGGCTATGGACACCCTGGACAACGTTCCTGCACACCTTCACTTGTACCCCCTGGCAGCTCTAAACAACTGAAGCACATATGCTTCATATGCTACATTTAAATATCCCTGATGCATTGGAAGGACACGTTTTCCAAAATCGTGGCGAACAGGGTTTGAGGAGAACTCTGCAGCACACACTGGAAACAGGACAAGAGCTGTACCTGTGCTACACACCAAGACTGGGGTTTTGTGTCAGAGCATCCAGCTCCCTCACCTCTAACATACAAACCAAGCAAGCTCCAACACTACCTTTAAAGAGGTAGAGCTGTCATAGAATTGTCAAAACATTTGCCTGGCAGGTGGAAAAGCATTGTGCCTATTTAGTTCACCAGAGAAGGAATCCATGCTGGTCTCTAACCAGGAGCTGTGCCATTTGGAAGTTCAATGGTGTTAAAATACAGAGAAGTTGCTTTGCACATCATTCAAGACCACCTACTCCCAGTAAGCCTGCTTCAAAGGTTAACTCCCTTGTGAAATGCTTCTGAGTTACTCCTTGAACTCACAACCCAGAGTGGATTTATGTATAGCTAGCCCCACCCTCACGGCTGAGGATATGCTGCCTGGCACCTCACCATATCTGTCCCTTTAAAAGTGATAGCAGAGGGAGTGAGGCTGTGCAGCTCCAGGATCAAGTACAAACTAGAAGGTAACTTGCCAGATAGGCTGCAGTGTCAAAGACTGAAGACTAGTTGTAGTCTTGCCACTGCCATGGCTTTCCATAGGGCTCTGCCAGCAGCCTGCTCTTCAGATCAAGGGCAGTCCCAGCATCAGAACCAACCTTTTCCAGCTCCAGCAGGTGACTTGTGTTCAGTCAGGTCACACAGCAAGAACAGTAACCTCGCAATTAAGTCAGATGCAAGTCACCCCCTTGATACGGAAAGAGGCTATGGGGAGCCTTCCTGTCAGGATATTCAGTAGCACAGATCCAGTTTCACCAGCTGATACATTCAGACAAGCTAAGCACCAGCCACACGCACTCTCAGTAGCATTTGGTCCATTCAGAACCAGGGATTCCTCCCATGTCCCACCATGGAGAAGCAGGTTTCCACACTGCAGGTGAGAGATTACCAGAGCACTAACATGCAGAATTCCCCTGCATTAGAAGTGAGCTAGTAACACAAATCAGATTTCCAATTATGGTACCACTGGTTACCATCACAGCAAGCGTGAAAGACCATTTGGGATGAGCACTTACACTTAGCCTTTTAAAACTAATCATTATCAAATGGGCTGCCCCCTGCGGTAGACAGGCTTGCCTGGGAGCAGACAGGCACCAATTCACCAACACCTATTCATCTCTGAGCAGGTTGCTCTTAAAAGGCTGGAAAAATGTTAGAGGTGACATCCAGGTCATGTACAATCCTTGCTTTGCCATGCCAGAAACCTGGGCACTGCCAAAGAAACAGGCTGCTTCCCACTGGTCAGCCCTGCCCCCTCCCACCACTCCACATTTAACAGCTCCACCTCAGGTTACAGTAATGGATACTCTTGGAAAAACCCCGCTACTCTGCCCCGGTGCATCTCCACAGAACAGACAAGCCACATTAGGGGAAGTGTACCGGAGCCTGTGCAAATTCCCATCACACTGGCGAAAGCCTGGCTGTAGCCAGTTCCCCAATGAAAACCCTAGGGGTAAACAGTGAAGCTGCCCTATAGGAAGCCGTAGATTCTGAAGACCTTCAGTGAATCATCTATTTCAGGATTAGGAACAGCTTTTTGTTCTTCCCTAATGTAATGAAAGGGTGTGGAGATTTCCACCAAGCCTGGCACTGTCAGCCTACAGCATTATCAAAAATTCTGCAAGACTGGCAGGCCTTTTACTCTTGGGTCAGTACATCTGAGAACTTAAAAAACCACCAGCTCCTTGAGATGTTGCTGTAATAGCAGCAGTCCAAAGAAAATAAAGGGCCTCTGCCAGCCAGCTCTCCAAGAGCTGCTGCAATTGGTACTCTGGATTGTCTGAGACTGCACACAGAGCTCTTTGATTTTTTTTAAGTACGGTAAAGCACTTATACTCCTTCTGCAAGCAGCAAAATCCTTCCAGCCACTTGTTACCTATTCTCATCATCATACAGGCTCATGACAGCTTAAAATTTCACAAACTGGGTGACCAGTGTATTCCAGGTACTGACTGGCAGAATAGTGTTATACCACTTAGCAGGACCCCTTTCCAACCAGCAGGTCTCAGGGGAGCTCAGAGCACTCATAAGCACCCACAGCTCTACTGCCCCATTGCTGCAGCATGGGACAGCTCAGATCCCCTGCCTGCATCCAGCAGACACTCCTGTGGCCAGAGCAGCATGACCCAAAGCCTCATCCTCACAGGACTGAGTCTGAATGAAGCAAGCTCGGCCAGTTTTGCCTCACTGGTGAAGCAGGCACTGCTGTGAACCATTGCTTCAAGGTGTACCCAATAGTCTGGTCAAGCTGGGACATTGTTCACCTTGCAACCTCTGTATGCAACCAATCAGGCTCCGGAGATGGAAGAGGCCAGTTCTAGGATGCAAAATGGAAGCCGACCAAGAGGTCCAGAGGCAGCTGTCATCCATGTTCACTGCTGCTCCCAGTGTCCCCCACCAGTGGGGAAGTGCCTGCAGGCTATGTAGTGACTCCAAGGTGAGACAGGGATCCATCAGGAAGCCACAGAATGAATTGCAGCATAACTGCATGAGCCATGTTCTGCAGAGGCAACAGTTTATACTGATGATCCATCTCATTTTCAGATGTCCCCAAGACTGGCATTTGCCAAGAGGGAATGATTGCTGAGAGAGCCCTTATTGAGATGCCTCCATCATTCCCAAGCTGTAGAAATATAACCTACCTCACTTCTGTTACCGCACTTAGGTCTTAGCCATCCACTGCTTTACCTGCTGTTAAGGACTACGGCTTAAGCTAATCTCCACTGCAGACAGTCTGGTAGCTCACACACCTGCCCACATCACAAGCACCCTTATTTGGAGCAGAAAATTACCTTGAGCTGCACTCTGCCATTTCATTTTTACCTGCAAGCTCCTCAGTGCAAAACAAGCAGCTCTCCTGTTCTACCTCCCCACCTCTCAGACAGTATTTCAGGAAGCACAGGTGCCATTTGCCCTTGAGGATGCAAGTTGTTTATAGCCATGATGCCTTCCAGAATCAGACTGCACAGGGCTGTCAGCTGCATCAAACTAGATGTTCTGAGCCAGCTATTTCACCATGGAGGTCCCTTAAGAGCCAATCAACCACTATAATATCTACAGCCCTAGTTTAAAAGAAGAGTACTATTTCATTAGCTCTGCAGCAACAATGAGAACAACAGGGGACTAATTTAATACTGCTGGCTAGAATTCTCTTCATGAAGAATCTTCCAATTGCTTGGCTGTGCAGCAGGTACTGCAGGCACTGAATGACCAGCTGGAGTTCAGGCCTAAGGACAACTCCTCACATCATGAAGGGCACAGTGGGCACACTTGCAACAGCTTTGCAAAGAGCACCAGCACACGCAGAACCAGACAGCTCTGCCCAACACACTTGTCCATTCTGGCATGCTCAAATCGCATGAAAAAGCCACAATAATTTAATCACTCATCACCTGACCCTCAGCCACCACATTTTACATATGGGAAATAAGGAACTGCAGCAATGAGCAGAAGTTGTAATCTGCAAACGACCAGACAGGCTCAAAGATGGCCAAGGTCACAGCAGCCTGCTCTTGTCTCTCACTGACCAGAACAAGTTCTGCTATCTATTTACCATCAGCAGGTAATGCTCACACATCACACAGGGACTGCATGAAGTCACCTGTTTTCACATCAAACTTGCCTGGACAGTAAAGAACCTGAACATGTTTACTGGAAACAGGTCTTGGAACTACAAACTCCAGAAGAATGTAATGTTTAGATACAGCATGAGTCATACATGATCACTGATTCAGGACAATTTTGGAGTTTTACACTGCTTGTCCAGATTTAATATCTTACTCTAAATCAGGGTGTTTTTTTTAACAGCTAACATACAATTAACATCAGAACATGCTGTGGTGCTACATGCCCATTACAAAACCTACACAACATTGCAAGTTTTAGTTTATGCTATGTTGACACCTCTGCCATATTGCCTTAAAAATCCAAACTGCTTCACTGAACACTCACATCTAAAAAACCATTTCCCATCAGCAGTATCTATAACCTGTTCTACAGCGCCCGAACCCATCACAGGCCCTGGCAAGAGTACCTGCATGGCTCAGACCTGCTGGTTTTACAACATCACTGAGGTCAGGAAAGACCTCTAAGCTCACTGAATCCAGGACTACCTGACAGATTCTGCATCACGGACCTCTCACAAACCAGCTGCAACGTTACAGAAACCAAACCTTCATCAATATAGCTTATGCACTGACTTTGCATTGCCCTACTCAAACCTTCCCCTTGCAATACCTCAGCACCATGCTGTCAACCCTGCAGCTTCTAGGAAAGGCTTCCCAGCTGGTTCAGACATGCCAGCACCACTCTGAATTCCTGTTGAAGAGCTGACTCAAGTCTGCATCCCTCACTGTTGTTTCAGCTGAAGCACACTCACACGTCATAAACCTGGTGTCTAAAGCCATACAGCCATGTTCTTTTGCTTCCAAATTTGATTCAGCAAGAGGAATCTAGCAACTCCTTCCTTGGATAGAAAGCTCAGTACTTAGGACCATTCTGCAAAAGGCAGTGAATTGCTGACTATTTTTTCCCCAACAAGTAACTAGGTCTTAGTTTCTTCCTCCATTATCTTCACTAGCCAAGAGGCAGGTAGGTCAGCAGTCCCAACTCTGGCTCCTATGGCATTTCAACCAATGAGTTTTCAGAAAAGCCCTTATCTGTCAAGTGTGATTACAATGTCTGCTACCCAAGCTGGCAGGCCAGTGACTGCCCTCAGCATGGACATCTGCATCCCACCACTTGGTACAAACTGAGCAAAACACAGCCAACCAAGCTTTTGTTTTACCAAAATTTAAAGCCACAAACATGGCTGGTGTGGAACCAGTCCATGGTGGCCACATCAGCATGGGTAGACAGCTTTTTCTCAAACATAAGTTTTAATCCACTGTCTGCTTGGCTGTTTGCATGACTTCATCTCCTGCATTAATCAATCAAGAGCAGCTTCCCCAAATCTGTCCTACAGACCCAGCCACCATCCCAGAGGCCATATTAACACAATGAGACCCCAAGTACATCAACAGCTCTACACCACTCGAGCTACAACCAATTCAAATTTGATTCCCCAACTGGGAACCCAACGAAGTGGGAGATGAAGACCAGTCAGTATGTTCATGACTCTGGAGACACAGGTGAAACCCTCAGAAGAGTAAGCCAGACTGATTCCTAGTTGTTTTATTCCCAATTACTGTAACACCTGCATTTGGAGAAAAAAAACAGCTGAAGCCTTCCCCATGTTACATCCCAAATGGAACAGCAGGTTTGCACCCACTAGGGACGAGCAAATGCTGTGCAGGAACAGTGATCACCTTCTATAGGAGGTTTAACCAGGCTCTGAGACACAAGGCATTACAGAATGGTCTTTCTGGTGTAAACCAAGATTTATGATCCCTACATCAGTGCCCCTTCAGCGGGGAGAACAATGCTGCAGGATGACCCAATTTACACCGCACTGAGCTCGCTGCCTGGAGACGCAGAGGGACAGCCATGGAGCAGGGCTTTCCCTCCACCCCGGCATCCCCGTTCCAAGGGGCAGCTCAGGAGCTCGTCCATTCCCTGCTATAGCATTAACCTCTCTCTAAGGCAGACTTGCCCGCCAAACGATCGCACATTTACGTTTAATCCCGTTAAAAACTAGTCCTGCACTATACGTGGAATGGTTTAAACACCAACCATGTCCGATTCACAGCAGGACAAGCGCCGTTGCCGCGGAGACCAGGGCAGGCAGAACGCCGGGGACACGACACCTACCTCCCGCCACCGCGTCCGCTCCCCGCGGGGACACCGGGAAGACCCCGACCCGCGGCTGCCGGTGGGGAAGGGGGGGATACGGGCCGGGCGGCGCCGCCGCAATCACGTGGCCCCGGGGGCTCCGCCGGCGGTGACGTCAGCGGCGCGGACCCTCCGCTGCCCCCAGGAGCCCGGATGGAGCGGAGCGGGGGAGGGGAGAGGAGGGGGGGAGGGGAGCGGGGGGGCCGCCTTCGGGCCCAAAGAATTTCAGACCCCGCCGGGACAGGGAAACGAGGAAAGAGGAGTCGCTTCCCCCACACCGTGCTCTCCCTCCTTCCCACCCTCTCCCCAGCCTCCCAGTTGCCGGTCGGTGCTCACCGCTGAAGACCATGGCGGCCGACGCGCCCATCACGGCGAAGAAAGAGGCGTACTCGGGGCTGGCGCCGGAGGACATGGCTGCGCGGGCCGGGCCGGGCCGAGGCGCCGCTAGAGCGGGAGCGCGAGAGGGCGGGGAGAAGGCGGAAAGTTCCGCCGCGGCGCCGGTCCTCGGCGGGCAGAGCTCGGCCACAAAATGGCGGAGGCGAGGAGGGAGCGGGCGGGGCGGAGGGAGCAGGGGCGGGAGCGCGGGGCAGGCGGGCAGCGGTGGAGCCGGGGCGCGGACACTCCGTCTCGGCGGGAGTGGCAGCGGCGCGCGCGCTGCGCCCTAAATACGGCCTCCGCAGGACAAAATGGCGGCTGTCCGCCCGTCACGTGACTGCATCCACCGCCCCCGCCCGCCCCGCCCTCGGCGCACACCATGCGCGAGACGGGGGGGACACCCGCCCGCCTCCTCACTTAGGCCCTCCGCGTCCCGGTCCCGCTCCCTTGGCGCGGCCGCCGCCGAGGCCCAGCGGCACCCGGCTCCCCCGCGCGCCCCGGGTTGCGGCGGCGGCGCTTTGCCGCTCAGGCAGACCCACTCTGCTCTCCTGCCCTCGCTCCCTCCTCTGCCCTGCCCGGGTGGGCCCGTCCTGCCCGGCGGCTGCGGCCCGCTGAGCGTGATTCAGCGCTCATTAGCATAAGAGGCGTGTCCATCCGAGGCCTCGCCCACGCGGCGGCGGCTCCGCCCCGGGCCGTGTCGCCGTTCCCTGACCCTAGGACGTGGCTTCTGCTGCCTGTCCGTCCGCCGTGTTCCAGTGCCGCATCCTCCACGGCGCATCCCATGTGCCATGTGTCATGCTCCCCGTGCCGTGTGCCATGTCCTTTGTTCCATATGACGTGAACCCGGTGCCATGTCCTCCATGGGACATCCTGTGTGCCATGTCCCGTGTCCCCCATCCGATGTACTATGTCCCTAATGCTATATCCCCCACCGTGTGTGCAATGTGCCACCTGCCCTGTGCCCTGTCTGCCTGCTGTGTCCCGTCCCCTGTCAGGGCCCTGTCTCCTGAGCTGTGCTAACCTGTTGGGGGCTTCCCACGAGCTGCACCCATGGGGCTTTGCTGGCTTGGGGTCTCGTCTAGGGGCTTCTAGCCCCTGCACTCCATGTCCTCCCGGGGCTCAGTACCCGTAGCATCTGTTGGAGTTCTACTCCCATCCCATACATCGATCCTGCTCTCTTGGATATGACAACCAGCTTCTGTCCCATCCTTTCCCCTAGGCAAGAGGAGAGCGGGTGGGCTGGGTTTGAAATGCAGTATCATCTCTCCACAGGCTCTGCCATCTGCTTCCTGCTGCAGGCACTTCCCTGAGTCAACCCCATCCTGAAACATCCCAGAGGCATACTCCTACAGCCCACCCTGGAAGGGCGACTGATGCCATTCTGTTACCCAGGATTTGGGGGCTCATTAACAGTTCCTGCTGCCACGAATCTGGTTGCGCTTTCCATGTCCCAAAATACCAGATCTCTTAATTACTCAATTATGACCTGTCTTCTTCCTGTGTTGCCACTTTTCTGGACACCTCAGCCTTGTTAGGGTCCACAGGGAAGATGAGGACAGGATTTACTTTGGCAAATTCCTTGCTGCTGCTTGAGAACAAAGGGCCCTGGCACTGCAGTGGGCAGAGGTGGCTGTCATGTGCTGGAGACTGGCATCAGGGCATCAGACTGGCATGTGCTGGCATCACTGGCATCCTCTCTGGCTCTGAAAAGGAGATGGGCTTGTGGCAGACTGTCACCAGGTCTTCATGGGGACATCCAGCACATGGGCCATGGCAGGGCTTGGCTGGAGGCACAGAGAGGAGGAGCAGGCTGGGAGCACTGCTGGGGGTCAGAGCTACAGGGGGGACCCCGTCCTGAGCCCTGGCAGAGGTGGGTGCAGGGGTTGTGCATCCCATGTGTGGAGCACTTTGCCACTGTCACCACTGCCATCTGCACCACCACCAGCAGCACCACCACTGCCATCCCTGCCACCACCAGCACCAATGCCAGCACTGCCACCAGCATCACCACCGCCACTATCATAACTGCCACCAGCACCATACTCATCATCACTGCCACCACCATCACTGCCATCCCCCTCTGCTGCTTTCCCACCTTGGAACATGTTCTTTGTCAGTGTGGTCATTGTTGTCATCACTCTGTGGTGGTGGCTGTCACTGCTAGCAGTGTTTGCAGCAGTCCAAATTAACATTTCACTACAGTGGGGACAATCCCTGCCTTGAGGGTCCAGAGCAATTGGGTGAATTTCTCACCCCTCAGGCACTGGCAGCATTGGCAGCTTGTTCACCAGATTTGGGCTGGTGAGGGGAGCAGGGGCTGGTGTTGCCACATCCCATCCTCGTGCTCAGGTCTGTGCCCTCCTGGTGCTCCGCTGGGCTGGGTCTGGCCATGTTGCCACCAGCGCTCACCCGGAGTGCTCATCTCTCCCAACACTGTGCCTGGCCTGGCTGCAGTGAGGGGACCTTGCAGGGTGCAGAGTCCAGGCAGAGGGTGGCATGAACATCCTGGCAGGCAGGGATGAGCCTAGACATCTGCCCCATGGTATTTACCCGTCGGTGATGTATGCTGTCATGCTGTTCATGGCAAGAACTTCAAAGCCCCAGGGACACCAGTGGACTGGGACAACACCAGCATCAATGTTAGGAGCAAGGACCCCGTGCCCAGGGTGGATTTTAGGGGCCACTAGAGGATGCTTTTCCAACTGTGCCTGCACCCGCTGCCTCCCTGTGCCTCCTGTGTCTCTGTGGGCAGCCCTGGCTGCAGATGGAGCAGCTCCATAGCCCCACACACCATAGTGCTGCTGTCTCTTCCTCCTGTGCCAGCTCCCTGCCAGTGAGAGCTCTGGCCCTGCTGCCCCCCTCCGACTCACAGCTCTCCACAGATCATCCAGTCCCATCCCCATTCGTTGCTCTGTCCGCCTGGCAAGTTCACCAAGATGTCCATCGGCGTCCTGGTGAACAAAGAACCTCCTTGTAGCTGTGAGCTCACGAGTTGTGGCGGTGGTGACGCTCTGGGGACTCCATGTCTCCAGAGAGGCTGAGAAGTGGGACCCCGAGGGCAGAGCTTCCCTCCCTCCCTCCATCCTTTGGTCCTGTGGCGTGCTGGGAGTCTCCTTGCCGCTGCATTGTGGTCAAGCACCTTGAGCCAAGCCCTCTTGTCTTTCTTCCTCCTCCTCTCACACTCTTTGTTTGGGACTCACTCAATGCTTCTGCGTCCCAGCTGTCCAGCACTAAATATCTAACAAATTGTTTGGGTTTCACAAGAAATTGCTGATTCACAGAAAATATATTTTTTCAAGCTTTTGGCAACATTTCCTTTCCAAATATTGCATTTTATATTTTTGCTGTGGCCTGTATTTATTCAGCCCCCTCCCACACAGGTGGAGCCATGGAGGTTATGGTGGGGTCAGCGTGGTTCCCACTGCATAACCTGATGACAACACTCTTTGGGGTTTGCACAAAAGGAAGGTCTAGGTGCTGGAAACAAGACCATCCACGTCCTTCCATCCATCCAGGAATGCCTAGTCCTCCTCACTCTCTCCATGCCTCCCTGGACTGATCAGGCCAATGGAGGGACCGTGTACCAAGCATTCTCCTGAGATGCCCATGGAGCCACACTGGTGGCCCAGGTGTGGCTGTGATCGGTGGAGTGAGTGGACACTAGGATGCACAAAGCCCATGTGGGCCAGAGGAGAGAAATTACTCTTTGGATGCTGGTGACAGCATGTGTGACCTTACCTGGCTCCCTGTTGTGCCTGGTGAGTTGCAGCAGGTATCCAAAAGCAATTTTAAGTCCTTTCCACAGTATTACTGTTTAAAAGCACTGTGGTGTTCCTGCCATGGCATTCCCACCACCACCAGCAGTGCTGCTACAGCTGCATCTCCTGGTCCCTGCAGACCCTGGAGCGAGGGCACCCTTGGCCAGTGTCTCTCAGTCAAACCTGACTCTGTTCTGGTCCATGGCTGCTGCAGCCACCCAGCCCTCCCTAGGGTATCACTGTCACCCTGCCACCCCTCAATGGGGACACCAAGGCTCTCATGCTAGTTCTGCTTCTACTTCGTGGAGGTGCAGGGATATACCTTCCTCAGGGAAAGGGCAACTGAAGGAGGGAACAAAATTCAATGCAAACTGGGAGGTGAATGCAACGTCAAAGGCAAAGAGCCAGAGCCTGGATGCAGAGCAACCTGAATTCCCGTTCCCACAGCAACCAGTGCTCACCCACCTCGCCCTAGCGCCAGGCACTCACCAGGCTGGCACCAACGCGCCCACATTCGCCAGCGTGACACTTCCAGTTCTGCCTTTCCCTTCTGAGCTGGATTAACCTCATGGCACAGCACCACACCAAACCCAGCCTAAGGGAGGTTTTATGTTGTCCATTCCCATCCCAAGAAAGGAGCAGAGGGATGAGGTGGGCTTTTCAGTGGGTGAAAGCTATGGGTGCCACCACCTTTTGTGGGGGTACTTTCTGAATGGCCTCATGGCAGATGCCTCTCTCACTGCCCTGGGTCCTGTCTGTGCATGGACCAAATATCTTCCAGAGCAATTTCAGGGGGCTCCACTTCTGTTGGCTGCTTCCAGTGAGCAGAAGTCAGACAGCAGCTGCTTCATGCTGTTGTACAGGACTCCTGACCTGCCCTGACCCAGCTGGTTTTTTGGCAAGTTTGAGCCAGTTGTTTGCCAGGGGAGCTATTTCTAAATGCCACAGCAATGATGGTGGTTTTCCCCACGTCACGAAGCAGGGTGGAAGGGGTCTGGAAAGCCAGCTGGGAGCACCCTGCCCCTCTAAGACAGGTCTGGGCACAGAATGGAGTTGCGTTGTTGCAGAACAGTGGTGCTTTGGCAGGGGGTGGTCTGGGCCCCCAGACCCATTTTCCCTGGGCTCTGCAAGGGAATTTGGTGTTAAGGTGTTAAAAATGCAGCTCAGCTCAGGACAAGCACAGGTGGGCTTTCAGTCAGGAGGTCTGATGGGCTCAGTGGAGCTGAGCTGGGGCTGAGATTGGGAATGAGAAAAACAGGTCTGGCAGAGTATGCATTGCCCTCAGGCTCGGTAGCAAATCCTGTCCAGTCACGGAGCAAACTGTGAAGCGTTTCCTCATTCAGTGTCTCCTGTGGTGTCTCAGCAAAATCACAGGGCCGGAGTCACAGGGCTTCAGGACCCATCCCCCGGCTCCTCCTCCCTCCCCAAGTCAGGACCTTGGGCCATGTGCAAATGAGGTTTCTCTTGCTCTGTCCGGGTCTTAATTAACTGATGGCCACCCTGAGCTGTTAATTTCTTCTTACCTGGGATATTCCCGGTGCTGGACTTCCTGATGAGGCAATCAGTGACCTCTCATTCTATTCTGTTCTGTTCTGTTCTCTTCCCACCTAGCCTGATCTAATCTTTTCCCCTTCTCATCTCTCTGTCCAGGACTTCCCTATCATATATAAACCTCCTGATCATCCCCTGTTCCACCCCATACTTGTGTGTGAATGCAGCTGGGAAAACATCATTGCCTTTATCAGGAGTTTGTTCAGCTCCTGGGAATGGTGTGGAGAAAAGCTGATTTTTTTTCTGCCATCCTTTTCCTGAAATGCCCTGTCTGGGACCTCTCCAGGACCACACACTGTGTATGGCTGGTCTTCATCCTTCCTTCCACAGGGTATCCATGCCAGATCCCAGCACTCAGATGGCAGTGGGGATCAGCCATGAGGAGGTTCTGCCCATGGTTTCAAAACAGCATTTATTTGCTCTGGGTTACCATAGTTACTGCTGGAAGTCGTGTGGCTCCTACTGCTTGGTTGGGAGATTCTCTCCATTGTGGCATCACTGGCTGGTTTCACCTTCACCCATGGAAATGGCAGGAATTTCTTGGGTGTTGGGTGGGCTCTGCATGGGAGGGCCCCCCACTCCCCCCGGCACCCTTCAGCAACCCCCTCTTTAAAGCACTGGCTGCATCTGCAGTGCTGTTGCAGGTTTTCAGTTCCCAATCATGGGGTTTGCATTTCTAGGAGGAGCCGATGGGTTTTCCCAGCTTGGAGCCTGCCCCTACACTGCATCTTGGAGCTCCTGGAGGCAGACCCCGAACCACTACACCAACCTCCCACTATATCCCACACCTGGCTTTTGGGAAGCTGGTCTGCAAATGGGGACCTGGAACAGCTGACATATCCTGAAGAGGCAATTTTGGAGACATGATGCTTGGTGAGATGTGGATTCAGTGTGGGAAGGACGCTCAGTGGCTGGGAGCCACGTGTGGGCTGTGCACCAAGTGCTCCCCTGCAGAGACACCCAGAGAAGTACAAACCCAGAGTTCAGGTTAGTCCCGCACTGCAGCCTCACAGCCAAGGGCTTTTCCTGCCAGAGGCTTGTGGGAGCAGGCACTGTTACCTTCCCACAGCTGTGGCCGACACCACCCCACAGAGAGAGCCTGGAGCCAGCCTGGGATACCACTGGGACTCTCCTGCCTGTGGAGTTTCTTCTGCTGCCTTGGGGGAGGGGAGCATGCTGGGGACAGGATGTGGCAGGACAAGTCCAGGCCCAGCGTGCCACACTCTTTTTGAGGATGGAGCTGCTGCCAGATCCTGAGAATAGGCAGCCACAGGGCACCAAGGGAGAGAAGGATGATTTTGGGTGATCACAAAACACTCAGTTTTGGGGAGAAAACCCAAGTTGGTGAGGGCAGAAGCTTTCTGGGTGGGAGCTGCTTCAGAAACATTTGCTGGGCTGCTCCCAGTCTGTCCTTTGTCACTGAGCTGGGACAGTGCCATGGCTCTGCCCCCACAACCTGCTTCTCCTCCCATGCTGCCAGCTCTCCTTTGGCCTGTGGAGCTGGTAGTTGGGAAGGGAGATAAACTTTTGGCTGGCAGGCAGAATAGCACCTTCCTGCAGAGTTGCTGCGCATCAGGTGCTGAAGAATTGCTGCTCTGAGATGCACCAGGGCAGCAGTCTCTTCTCTCCTCCCTGCTTCCCTCCCTCCCTGGGTCAGCTCATATCAGAGTCCTCACTACCAATCAGCAAATTAAATACAATCCCTCTGGCACTTCCCAGGTATTCCTGCACAGCTGCTGTGCTTGCGTCTCCTCCAGCCTTGGCTCCTGCACTCTAACAGAGCATCACCTCCAGCAGGCTGCCATGCCGTGCCTGCCGGCCTCTCCTCCAGGGTTCCCATACTTGTCCTCCAGGGTTCCCCTCGAGGACTAGAGATGAGACTGAGCTGGTGTTGGTGCCAGTGGCAGTTTGATGGCAGCTGTCTGGGAGCCCCTGAAGCTCCTGTCCTCTGTAGCTAATGGATGCAGTGTTACCCTCGCCTCCCACTCCATTCCTGCACACATTCTCTTATGGGCTTGATCAATAAGAGAAGGATATTTTTGACTGGGTGAAGAAATTTGCCGCAACAGGGTCAGATTGTCCCCAGCAATTATTCTGTGCATGGGTTAGGGCAACCAGCCTTTCTACAGATGTATTTCTGGGTGTGGGTGTTGGCAGTGCCCCAATGTCACTCTGCCTGGCCAGGGGTACCACATGCACTGTGCTTTGGCCCTTGGCAACCCCCTTTAGTTCACAGCGGAGCAGGACATCCCACAGCCTCACCTCCCTGCCCTGCTGTTGGGAAATGGATGTGGCAGCCATCACTGCCAGTGCCTTTTCTGGCTAAGTTCCGGCTGCCCAGGACTACCCAATCCAAAATGCTGTGGGTGAGCAAACTTAACCAGCACTCACTTATCGCTTTTTTTGAGCAAAGACAAACTGAAAGGCTAAAAGAACTTTTTTGTTTCCTTTGTTTCAGTTATTCCCCCTCTTAGGCCATTGTTTCATTGCTTGGTTTGCTGGGGAATGGAAGCTGCCTGCCAAGCCCTGGCTGCCCTGGGAGCTGCTGCTGAGCAAAAAGGCACGAGATCTTATTATTTTAACAGTAGTTTTTGTATTTCCTGTGTTTGGCGTCTCCCTTGCAGGCAGTTCCTCTCCTTCAACCCCCACTGTCAAATGTCCCACCAGTGGCGAGAGGACAGTTGGCTAATCATGGGGTCGAGGCGACATCTGCTTATCTGAGCCCTGCCCGGGGTGGGCAGCTCGCGGTACTTGCTGGCGGCTGAAGGGACCAATGCCTGTTTTCCAAAAGCATGGGCACCTCCTCTGGAATGAGCACCTCGTTGGGAAGGAGCAAGACCACAAGAATGCCAGAAAGGCTGCAGTAGTGGGATGGAGTTTCTGTTCTTGTTGGGCTGGAAGAAACCCTCACCAAACCCCAAAACTCATATCCTGAGACAGGGTGTGCTGGGCTGAGCTCTCAGGGTCTGCCCTATCTCTGACTTCATGTGCTGCCTTCTCCTCTAAGCCTCTGGAGACCAAAGTGCTGATGCTTGCAGCCAGGGACATACCCCAGCAGATGGTATTTTAGAGCTGCCTTGGCAGGACAGAGAAGAAAAAGCCATAGATTTCCCCACCAGCCCAGCCCCAAGGCTGGGATTTGTCAGCCGAGGTTGCTGGGGCAGCCCTGTGCATGCTGCACAGGGGACTGAGCACTGAATGTCTCTGGCTGCTGCAGCCAGGAAAAGTGGAGGCAGACCTAGTTGGGACCCCAGTCTGGGGCTGTTAAACCTCTCTTCTTCTGGAGGCTGACTGGGATTTCCTCTGCCTGTGCTCATCCTCAACCATGGGCATGGCATCCAACACCTCCTTTGGAGGAAGCTCTATCATGCCTAGTCAAAGATAGCCTTATTTAGACCTGTCCTAGCGAAGAAAACAGTCCACAGGGAAGTTCAGAGACCCCCAAAGTCTCCAGTTCAAGTTTTCAGTACTTCAGTGGTTACCTGTAGGTTCCTGTGGGCCTTTACATTTGTAAAGGTGCACCCCAGGCCTCAGCCCATGCCTACCACTGCTGGCACCTCAGGGGTGAAATACCCAAGAAAGATGATATTTGGTAGGAGAAATTACTGTGTGCCATGGACCTGCTCACCTCAATAACACCAAAGCAGCTGATCTACGTCATGACCCCAGGGTTTCCAAAGCCCAGTCTTCCATTTTCCTGTGCTTTTTAGGCTGCCCATCCGTCATGGAATTGTTTAATTTGGAAAAGACAGTTGAAACCATTGAGTCCAAGCATTACCCCAGCATGGTCAAGGACACCACTAAACCGTGTCCCCAGATACCCTAAGCCTACTTGTTTCTTAAACGCTTCCAGGAATAGTGATTCCATCACTACCTGGGCAGCCTGTGCCAGTGCCTGACCACCCTGTCCATGAAGAAATTTTTCCAGTGTCTGATCTGAAGCTCCCCTGGCACAACTTGAGGCTATTTTCCCTTGTCCTGTAACTTGTTCCCTGGGAGCAGGGTACCTCCACCACCTGTCAGGGAGTTGTGCAGAGCCAGAAGGTCCGTCCTGAGCCTTCTTTTCTCCAGAATGAGCTCCTCCAGCTCCCTAAGCTGCTTCTGGTGCTCCAGCCCCTTCCCCGGCTCAGTTGCCTTCCCTGGACCTGCTCCAGCCCCTCAGTGTCTTCCTTGTCATGAGAGGCCCTGACCTGACCCCAGGATTTGAGGTGCCTCAGCAGTGCCCAGCACAGGGGGATGGTCACTGCCCTGGGCCTGTGGCCACACCATGGCTGGTACAGACCTAGTGTCACTGGCCACTGTTGACCACAGGCAGCTGTCATGGGCTCTCCAGGCATTGCCTACTGCAGAGACAGCTTCAGTTTGAGCTCCTTGCTGGGGCAGAGCCATTGCTGCATTAGCCACCAAGTTTCGGAGAAGGCACAGCCAAGATGGCAAAGTTCAGTGGCCTGCAGATGAAAAGGGCAAGAACGTTTGCAGATGACAAAAGATCACAGGGATGTTGGCTCAGAAAAGGGGAACTGGGAGGTGAGACTCAGTGGAAAGATGTGGGGGACATTTCAAAACAATTGGTTCCTCTTTCTACCGTATCCTCTAAGTACAGCACAGAAATTAAATGGCAGTATATGTGGAACAGATTAAAAGAAGCTAATTTTATATACTTTATTTATTAGTTCAGAAAGATTAGGCATTGTTCAGAAAGCCAAAGGTAAGGACAGACATGGCATGAAGCCCAGGGGACAATAAAGGTGACAATCAAGAAGTGTTTTCCAGCACTACTTTGAGGGTTTAAAAAAACGAGGTTTTACAGTGGGCATAAAATTTCGTGATTCCTTTTGGGAGAGTGGAGAGAAACACCATCATTTGGGAGAGAAACACCATCACCTTTACTCCCTAATGGAAACTGGGGGCAGCTGGGATGAGTGCAGTCCCATGATGTCCCCACAGCCTGGTCCTGCACTGGACTCTCCCTCCCAAACCTTCTCCTGTCCCTGGAGAGAAAAAGCGGCTGGACGTTGTTGGCATGTGCTGGAAAAGGGAGGACATCTCCCTTTGACATGGGGGGCTATGATTACATTCCAGCCCCTTATCCAAGACTGGGACAGGGAGCCTCCACCCAGCCAAACATCTCAACGAAATCTCAATTTGGTCCCTCCTCCATCTTCCCTCCAGGATACACGGGGCTCCATCCTCACCCATCCCTCACACACAGCTGGCTTCAGGCTGGCTGAGCCCAGAGGCAAGGGGTAGCCTGCACAGTCCCAGGCCTCTCCAAGGAACAGCCATTTCTTCCATACAATGATTTTTTCCCATCAGCTGACACAGTCAGGATCACATGGGGAAGCTGAGCTCAGGAATAGCTCATTATTTCAGAATGCCCGTACATGTGTATATCTGCTGATGTACTGGCTCTGCTTGTTCCCTGGGCACTTCTCATCTTCCTGGCCCAGCCCTCTGTCCCCATTTCCATACTTGTGGGAAAGCTCCCGAGTGCCGGAGCAGCCCTGGGAGATGCCCTCTACGTCTCACCGGGAGCAGTGGGTGCAGAGCTCCTGGCTGGGGCTGTTGGGTGGGAGGCAGCAGCTCAGTGCTCTGGATCTCACCAGGGAGCCCTGGGGATGGGACAGCCCACAGGAAGTGCAGCAGGGAACAGTTGGGATTGGGACATAGGGAGTTTTGGCCCACAGGGGCATTCAGGAGAGATCTCTCCGTGCTTGTTTTGGTGAAGGTGATGGACCAGCAGCAGAGAGGATGGGCTCAGGATAAGGTCCTTTGGAGAACACCAGGGTTGTTTGGGACCAGGGCAGCGGTGCTCCTCAGGGGACAGTGGCTAGCTCCAGGCATCAAGTGCGACCTGTTGGATAATCCCCAGTTCTGCAGTCTTGGGAACAGGGAGACCCTGATCCCATGCCTAAGGGGGGACAGAGCTTGTCCCATAGCCTTGGTGTGACCACGCAAACTAGCATTGCTGTGGCAGTGCCTGGGGCCACAAGAGCTTGCTGTCGACGAGACTGATCCTGTGTGGCCCAAAGCAATGTGTTTCTGCAGAAAACTGCCCAGAAATTCAAAACTTTCCCATTTTCCCTCTTCCCTGCACTTGCAGTGCACCTCTCCTGCATGGAGGGGTATGTTCATCATGTACCTCTCACCATCCCTTGCAAGTGGCTTTTCACACGGATTCACATCCCTGGATTTCACACCACTGTGCTTCCAAAAACCTCCTAGGCTGGAGGCACATGTATTTCATATCCCTGTGGCTCTGAAAACCTCTCAGGCTGGAGGCACACAGAGCCTGAGGAGGAAGAAGACCTTGGCCAGCCATCTCCCAGGCTCTTGTAACCTCTACAAGTTCTCCTCATCAGTAGGGTGCAGATTAAACATTAAACCCTTATAAACACCCCCTGCCTCAGAAAACTAGTGTAAAGGCAGGGCAAGAGTGGACTGATGCCATGAGTGTACCCTTGTTGTGTGTACAAGGAAACATGAATCCAGCCACAGCAAGCAGGCTCTGGCTGCATGAGGGATGGATCACGGCAAAGGTCATGAGACAATACAGGCCAAAGGCTTCTGCCTGGAGCGTGTTGGTACTGGTTTAAGGGACAAGAGCCTGCCCTTCCACTTCCTTTGGGCAGCCCTGGACCCTCTTTGCAAACAGCGCTTGGGGCAGCCCAGGAGCTGGGACTGGCTCTGACCCAGCTGGAGGTTGCTCTGGAGCAAACATCTGCTCCCACCAGCCAAAGAAGTAGCACATTTCCCTCCTAAATAAGGGCTAGAAATGCTCTCCAAGAGGGCGTTCCAAGCTGGAGGCATCTCCAACACTGTCAGAGGGCTAAGCACAAGGCAGGCAGCCCATCTGGAGAGGCGCTCCCACATTTCCTTGGAAAACCCTAACTTGGCCCTGCCTCCACCCCATGGCTTTGTCAAACACATTAATAAGATTTCCTCAGCGAGTCAGTTATTCCTCCTGTGGTTTCAACTTCTGCAATTTCAAAAATCTGTTCATGAATCTGTTATTGCTCATTAGGGCAGGAAGCCATCCTGAGGAGACCCATATCCTCAGAAATTCTGGGAGCTATGGCTCTGCAGACCTTAAAGCTGAACTCAGTTGAGCTGCTGAGTTCAGTTTCTGACCTGGAGTCAGCCCTGGGACACAACCCATAGCAGGCTACAAGGAAAGCCATGACTCTGGGAAATGCTTTGCCCTACAAGTGCCCCACAGATCCTGCAGGAGCTGTGGCTGATGTTCCTGGAGTGCAAGAAAAGCTGAATGAACTTAAGAGAGAAGTTTCAACAATTCATTAGGAGCATCCACAAGTATTTCTGTGGAATGGCTGTGGAACAGCTGAAATCCATTTTCCTCTGGCTTTGTCTCAAGGGTGGGCTCTGGGAGAATTCTGCTCCCCAGCAGGGTTCCAGCCCTGCCACAGCCTTTCCCTGTGGGAAGCAGTGCTGGAATTTGCTGCCTGGTTTTGTGAAACAGGTTGCCAAACATGGGAAAGTTTAGATCTCTGAGATGTTGTTGCCTCTTCCCCCAAGAAACTGGTGTGAGTGTGGCCATGGGGAAGTCCCGCAGCATTTTGGCTGTGGAGGCAGCAAGGAAACCCTGTTCCACTGTGCCCAAGGCTTATCCTGTTGTCCAGGTGAGGGGAGTAGGTGGCTGTGGAGTGCTGCACCACAGAGACACAGCTGCTTGTGCCAAAGCTCTGGGGGTGCCAAAGACTGATGCAGATGTACCCCTCATACCAGCTGGCTGCCAGAACCTGGGCTGCAGGGCACCACAGCTCAGCAGGACCCCCGTGGTCGCTGGCCTTGTGCTGCTGGAGCTGGCAAAGCTGTCTTTCAGCAGGTATGATTTGCCATGAAAGAAGTCCATGGATAAGATACCAGCCTGGATGTACACCTCGACCCAGCTCAGCAGGGGCAGCTTGTGGAGTTTCAGTCCTAATGCTCCCTTGAAAAAAACTGGACAAGTTGTTGCTCTGCAGGTTTCACAGTGAGCAGCCAACCTCATTTGAGTTGTGGTCTTTGTTGGGCTTGAATTCAGAGCCTCATCAAGCTGAGTGTGTCAAGCACGGTTTACTCAGACCCCTGCAGTAGGAAAGGATGCAAAAAAAAAAAAAGAAAGAAAAAAGTGCTGGGAGAGGCACCGGCTCCTTGCAGCAGCACAGCAAAGAGCTTCGCAGAATGAGGGGGCAAAAGTGGGTCTTCACTTTTGGAGGAAGTTTAAGGAGCAGGATTTCACAGCATGAGGAGGACCTTTAAGGAAGAGGAATACACTGTGCCCCAGCCACTGCCAGCAGAAGAGCTCTGGCTGCAGGCAGCGGGGTTGCTGAGCTGGCGGAGCCAATGCCAGTGCTGCTTGGGAATGCACACGGATCAAAAATGTGCACACCCAGTCATTTATGGGACAGAGGATCCAGAATCATCGCAGGCTGGGAAGATGAGGTACTGATCACTGGCTTTCTGGGCTTGCACTATTCCCCACGGGTTTCCACAGCTGCCTTCTTCACCTCTTTGGCTGAGGGATCAGGAGGATGAGCTCTGCGAGAAACCCTTCAGTCAATGGCATGTGGAGGGCACAGCCATAACTCCAGAGGACTTTTAACCACGGAAAAGGAGGTGACTCAACAGGCAGGCCATGGACTGAAGCTGTGTCAGCAATGGGAGGTACATCCCCAGGTTCAGGGACAGTGCCGACAGTACTGAAGTCTTATCTACCCTTGCCCAGGAGTAGCCAGCAGCTTGTTTGCAAAGCAGCAACGAACATTCTCAACTTCTTCCTAGCTGAAGTATGGACCCAGCTCCACCCAAGAGCAGTTTGTGTGGTCTGAAAACAGTCAGCAGCAGCCCAAGGCACCAGAGCACAGGCAAGGAGTGGAGCCACAACCCTCCCAGAGGCTCAGGCACAGGCTTTGCAGCCCAAAGCAGTGCTTGGGGAGGGCGATAGCAGGGCAGGGCTGGAAACACCCAGTGAGGGGCTTGAAAAGGCGGGAAACCCTTAAAGATTGCTGCAAGAGGCAATGTTGTGCCACAGCTGGTTATAAAACATCTCTCAAGGAAGCAGGTGTCTCCGAGATATTTACAGAAAAGCCTGCACAGAAAATCCAGAAAAAATAGCACAACTGGCAAACATCAGGCTCTTCTCACACTGCAGCAGCACAAGACACAGCACAGCCTTCCTTCTCCAGTTCAGGCTCCTGCAGCTGCTACCAGCCCTGAGACATCATCCAGGACTTTCCCACCACCGTGCCTTCCAGGCAGGACACCAAGCTCCTGCTGTCTGATGCAATTGAGCACGTTCCCCTCACAGCAGTTTTACAGCAGGGTGTACAGCAGCTGCGAGGTCCCAAACCAGCTGTCTGCACTGCTCAGCTTCTCACGATCCCTCACTTATGTCTTCCTGCTACTAAGCAACTTCACGATTAAGTTTATGGCCTTTAAGGGAGTTGTAAAATTGTGATTTATGGTATTTAAGGCTCATGTCACCTTTGGAAACCACGTGAAGAAAGCCCTTTTGGCTTGCAAGGATGGATTTAGCGGTGATGGAAGCACAGGATCAAGCTGAGAGGAACCTCTAGTGGCCATGGCCTTCCTGTGCAGCAAAATCTCCTGGCAGTGCAGAGCTGGCCAGAGGATCATGTGGGATTTGTTTCCGCCAGCTCAGCAATCCCTTTTCTACATTGCATCACCTTAAACCATAGCTCTGCTCTTGGAAATGTACAGCAGTGTGGGAAGGCCAGATTTGTGTATGAGGTGGATATGGTGGGGTGTGGGTTTTTTGGGGGGAGAAAACCCAAACCCCTTCAGCCTGACAGCAATTTGTTTAAACCCCAAAATTTAGTGGAATTCCACTTTTTTCATTTACATCCTTGGTCACTGTGTGGAGATCACAACTTATAGATGTTGGTGGCCAGAAGATGCCCCTGAGCTCCATTTTACACCCAGGCTGGGCTAAGGCAAACCATGCTCCCTGATCCAGAAAAGGGAAGAAGACTCATGTCAGCATTTGCCAATCTAAAGGCTTTTCACAGTCAGTTTGACACCTGATCTCAGTGGAAGTCTTGGGAGATTCAAAATGATCAGGAACCATGTAACCACCTCACCGCCGCGAGAGTTCTGTCAAAGAACACATGCTCCAAGGCTCCTCTCAGTTTCAGGGTGCCTTTTGCTATGAGCTCTACAGGAAGGAAAAGACCGGAACAAAGGACAAAGCCATCAGCTTCCACAGTCAAATGCCTTTAATATAATCCAAGATTCTGCAGTGACAAAAATACCACTGATGTAGGGCAGTGATTCCAATATAGGGTAGAAAACCAATTCATCAGCACACCACCACTCATCTGAAGAAAACATCACCCCAAATAGTACACATACTCAGCCTGACTATGAATAATCTGAAATTCATTACAGAGAACTGCAGAACAGCCAGGTGCCCATGCCTCAGCTGTACCCAACAGCCTGGCTCAGTGTCACTCGCAGGAGCCGAGTTCTTGCAGTGCCACGGCTACGGGTCAGCTCCTGGCTATGGCATCAGTGCCCCCTCTATGGGCAGAGGAGATCACATCCCATCAAAAATGAGGATGAAATTCCAAGGACAAAGTACACAATTTCAATGCACAGACACGAAGAGCAGTGGATGGATCTGTATGCACCACCCCTCTGTGGGTCACCACAGATCTCTATTGGCATGGTTTAACTCTTCAAAGAACAGTACTGGCCCCCACTCCATTTTGACTTCAGATATGTCACCCAGAGAGGAAATGGGAGTTTTTTCCTTCCCTTTGCTAATTTGCCTCCATTAACAGGAGGTTGATTAACGTGCTTCATCAGAAAAGGGAGTGTGCCAAAGTGCAGGAGCTGCGGGAAAGACAGATCAGGTGCAGATCAGGTGCCTGGACAAGGTGGATGCAGTTCCCATGGCCTGCAAACAGCTTGGACACCATTTACAGTAAAGTCAGGTTTCTGATGTCAGGAGTTTCTAATCTTTCCTGCCTTCAAGGAATATGACAAAGCAAAAAGCAGCTTCTCAGGAAAGCACAGACGCACTCATAGAACGTGGTGGCTGACACCAAGCCTGCAGCTCCTGAAGCTGCCAGCCCAAGGCCCATCCCGTGACTCTGGCACTCTGTCATTGCTGCCAGCAGGACCACAAACAAGGACTACAGTCTACTTCAACAGTTGTTCAGAGCAACAAGTAACAACCGACTAAAGCCCTTCAAGGCTGGAGTACTTGAGATAACTTCACTTTCTCACATGGTGTCCATAGTAGTCATTGTCTTCAAAACCAGCCTGTGGCCTCCACCGCAAGAGCTTTCCATTAAACAAAGGGTTTGAACTTTGATATACAGTTGGTCAGCAACAACCATTAACTACATAGGAAAAATGCCTCTTTGCTTCTGGAAAGGTGACCAAGTCACAACACTGTTCTTCTAAGGTGTCTCACAAGCACAATGGGAATGATGGATGAGGATTTGCACATGACAAGGAATATCCATTTTTACTGAGCACAGGGATTGTATGAAGGTGCTGCAGTGCTGTAGAACTACTCTCCCTGGATTATTGTACCCTCTTGCTCATTGAGGCTATTCCAGTCCAAACCACAGTCCAAATCCCACAGGGTGGCTATGGCAGGGCAGTGCTTTATCAAGCCAAACCAACCCTGTGCCTGGTGTCCACTACTGCTCCTTGGATTTTCACATGGATATCCTCTGATGAGTTTCTGAGAAACCAGGAGTTATTTCTGATTCCAAACACCCAAATCACTGTGCACTAAGAACAGAGCAGGGGAAGGAACATGTTTCTGAGGAATGTTTCTTAGATATGGCTCAAGACAAAGCATTGCCAATAGTTGCATCCGGCAGGGATGGGAGTGAGGAAATCCCATCATACTGCCAGGTGCAGCAAAGTTTTTGCAGAAATAAACTTATTCACTTGGAGTAGAATATTATACTCTTACAAATCCTTAAAGCAGACAGCTCCAGAGAATTTCTGACAAGCTGGAAATTAATGCTATTGCATTTTTGAGTTGTCTTTTTTCCCTCCTCAGACAAGCTCAAAAGAGGAGATGCAAGCAAAACTGAAATCCCACCTACACTAAGGAGGTAGGTAGGACACTTTTGTCTGAGGAAGCTTGTGAGACATCTGCAAGGGCAAAGTGACACAGGTGGCTTGGAAAAATAGAAGGCAGCATCAGCCAGCGTTCGCAAAAAGCCAAAAATGACTGAGTTCTTCCACATCAAAAAACATCAATATAACTGAATTATCTCTAGCAGTTCAATCAAGCTTATGGCAAAGCTGTGAAAGGACAAGTGGACAGAACTCACTGAGTGGAAAGGAGGAGAAAGGGAGGCCCAGTGCTGACTCTCAAGACAGGGTGAGAGAATCTAGTTGCAAACACAAATGGTGCAAAAGACTTCTTAAACTGTTCTGCACACAGGCTAATATTTCAAAGAGTTATTTTGACAAATATCCAAAATGGCACCTTAAACATAAAATCTCATTTTTGTCAAGTTTGTTCACATACTCTGCAAGAGGCAACTCTTTTCCAAGCCATGAGGTACTGCATTACTGGCAAGCTGGACAAGCCAACACGACAAAAAACTCACCTCTGACCTCCAAATATGAATGTGATCCTGTCCAGCCTAGCTTTTAACATTATTAATTTTTAATTTTTCCTTTTAATTAACTTCAAGTTTAATAGCAATAACATTAAGTAGCAATCCCACTCTACAGCAATTTCTTACATTGAACTGTTCAGAAAGTCGGCAATTTCTCTGAAATTCAGCAAATTCCAAATTCCCTTCATTTTCCCTGTTTTGATAAACCTTACCAGTGAGTTATTCACTGAAGCTTTGAGCATCCTGTTGTATACTCTGGACTACTCATTGATGTTTATATATCTGTGCTTCATTTGGGAGAAGTTCCACAACACATCATACAATTTTTGGATAAAGACACTGGGAAATTGCCTCCAGACACCACATGCCACAGGGCATGCCTGCAGAGAATGTACGAATGCTCAGAAATGAGCAAAGCCTCTTTGCATCACCCAAACCCTACCAGAACATACTGGAAGAAAACTGTTACCTTCTCAAGAGGGATCACATCACTGGGAAAACATGATCTGGAGAAACAGTGTTGCCTCCAGTTCTCCTGGGAAATTTGTTCATACCACATTTATTTCCTTCCTTCCTTCCTTCCTTCCTGCCTGCCTGCCTGCCTTCCTGCCACCCTCCCTCCCTCCCTTGTGGGGAGAGCATTAAGCTTGTGTTATCACCATATCTAATTTCCCAAGCACACAGGGATATCAGCACAGTTATTTTCAGATTTAAAGCTTCATTTCAGTTCCCAGGAAAAATGACGAAAGGAACATTTCTGAGCACTGCAGATATGCTCTGGCTTTCATCTGCCTGACACAGGAGTCACTCTGAAGTCATCATACTGATATGGAATAGAGATGTAAACAAAATCAAGCCTTGGAGGTATTGCCGTGCAGCCTGGATGCCTTTCTCAGAAACAGACTGCTCAAACATATTCAACTGGAACATGTCAAGGGTTCTGGTACAAGAAGGTCAGCAATGATGGTTCTGGTGTGAATGAAGAGCTTCATAACTTAATGGTACTGATTTGTCTGCACAAAGTCTGCTCTTAGTAGGGCAATAATTTTATGAACTACTGTTCTACATCAAATCTGAGGTCACCAGTGTTCCCTGTGAGCAGACATTAGATATTCCTGGCTCAGGCCAGGTACTGGTACCAGTGGCTCAGAGCTCTGCAGCACAGCTCAGCCAGGGCTGTGCCTCTGAGGAACTGCAGACTCCAAATCTATCCCATGATTTGGACCTGTATCCCTCTAGCATGGCTCTGAACTCATCACATTTTCATTTTTACCAACAACAGTCCCTGAATACAGATCTCTAGAGGTAAAGAGACAAGGAATTAAGCAGATACATTACTTCACCTTGACCTGTCTTAAATAAAATAAGAGTAAACAACTAGGCCTGCATCGAAGTGCACCACTTAGGAATGACTCACAGCACTGAGCCCAGCAGAAAGGATGTTCTAACTTGGCTCCTGCACTGGAATTTGCCTTGGGAATCCTCAGACAACTGAAAAACTAGTTGATTAATGATAGTCACATCAACCATTCATGGTGTCCCTGAAGCCCCACACCTCCAGGATGGAGATCTGGAAGCTTTCAGAGCACAGTGGCTGGTTATTGAAAGTGTTACAGTGGCTGGTTCTCCCATGATTCAGATCTGCATCGAGGTACAGAGCCTGGCCATCTCCACCTCCTGGGAAGAGACAAAGACAGGGTGAGGATGTCTCTGCATTTTTTATCTGTAGCTATACAAAACCAAAATAAAACAAAGACTTTAGTGCTTTTCCCATGCGAACAACTGGAAGCCCTCAGTAATGTCTGCATGCTGTCTGCAGGTGTTAACAGCATATGATCAAAGGTATGGGTTTTGAATGACAGTATCAGAACCGGATGATTTCTTTTAATAATAATAAAGAAAAGTAATGCAACTCAGTAAGAAAAAAACTGCCTGCATTTAAGGTTTGTTTTTCAGTGCTGGAGGATATTGGAAGCTACAACTGCAAGTTTTCCCTCCAGTGAAGGAAAACCAAACAATTATGTTAGCAGTCAAAAATCAAAGCTGGGAGAAGAACGAGATCAGTAAGTAACAGCACTGGCTTGATCTTCTAAATCACTATAAAACATGTAAGAGTTAAAAGCATTTTGGTTATCTGTGGATCTATGTCAAGGTTCACAGAGCTTTCAGTAAGAAAATACAGAGAAGTGAAATACAGTTAGACAGAAATGTGTTAGGAGAACAAAAAGGAAGGTTCCCTATTGCTTATTGGGCAACCATCAAAGAACAGTTACTAAAGCCATGTGAAGAATCAAAAGGGTGGGAATTCTGGTCCACAGCTGGAGCTGGGTACAACATTCACTTCCTATGTATGTACTACCCAAACCTGTATCTCTCTTATTACCACCCATGGTGTAGTATATGGTAAATACAAGTGACTCCCCTACCTAAGGCTGATAGGAAGAGCTGGTGGGATACATCCACACTCTACACCTCCCTGACAGGAGGGTGGAACCTGGTGGGGGTCAGGCTTTGCTCCAATGGAACAAGTGACAGGACAAGAGGAAAATGCCTCAACCACCAGGGAAGATTTAGATTGGATATTGGGAAAACTTCTGCACTGAAAGGGTGGTCAGGCATTGGAACAGGCTACCCAGGGCAGTGGCAGAGTCATCATTCCTGGAAGTGTTTTGGGGACATGGCTTAGTCGTGGCCTTGGCAGTGCTGGGGTAATGGTTGGACTCGATCATCTTAGAGGGCTTTTCCAACCTAAACAATTTCATGATTCTATGATTACAGCACATGCTGCTAAGTGGGAAATCAGGAAACGCTTGACATTATAGAGGAAACTACAGGCCAGTTGCTCTCCTAACAAGTGTCAAGTAATGATTTTTGGGAAAACAACAACTATGATTTTAGATCTGTTCCTTGTAAATCCCATTTACGTGACAACTTTAGTAAGCAGACTTTTGCCAAAGTCAGCCGCATCACAGATCCAATAAAGTTCCTGGAGAAATAACATGTTTTATAGCTAACTCTGTGTTTCAAAAGCCTTGATCCAAAGCAAGTTCCTTTTTGCGAACTACTTCTCATTGTTGGCAGAATTAGGCAGTATGAAAGGAATGGCTGTGCTCTAAATGGCTCTTCTCTAAAATGCTTGTATGCAGGTTTTACCACAGAAAATTTTTGTTGGGAAATTATGTCAGGTTTTGGGCAATTTTATCTCTCCCTGTAGCAATCCTGAAATAGATAAAGGGGTCAGGTGTATTTACCATATATCTAATGTGGACAGGAAAAGCTGGGGTAGGATCTGTGCTCGAATTTTCACACCGACTCACCTACAATGATGCACTCACTGCTACCAGCCATGAACATGGAGGCTGTTTTGGAAGGCAAGTTGAAGTGCCGAGCTGCTAAGAAGGGAGAAAGACGATCTGAGGGATCTGAGGTGACGCTGCTGGAGGAGAGGGTGCTAGAAGCTGGTGGGGCATGGTTTTCTGTCTCTGATCCTGTTGAGACAAGTTCTGGGTGTTTTATGATCACCCACTCATAGCGTTCCACTTCTGGCTGCAGCTGTAGAGAGACATAAAAGGGCAGAGCTGACGTTAGTGCACACACACTACAGAGAGCTCTGCTCAGAAAAGAACATTCCAGCCCCTCAGACTCCACCCACACAGTCAAAAGTAAAGATTGGGTCAACCTGTCTTTTAGGCCAGATGTTATATTTTTTATTCCTTTGCTTTTTAGGTCGTTGAAGAAATGATGCAATAATTTCCAAGTTGCTTTATTACATCTCTCATCTCTACATCATCTCTCTCCACAACTGCATAAAAGGAGGGTGGAGCCAGTTTGGGTTAGGCTCTGCTCCCAGTTAACAAGAGACAGACAAGATAGACAAGTTTTAGATTGGATACTGTGAAAATTTCTGCACTGAAACAGTTGTCAGGCACTGGCATAGGCTGCTCAGGGAAGGGGTAGAGTCACCTGTCATCTGTGTTGGTTTTGCACAGCCTGGTTCTTGGTAGTGGGGGGGCCACAGAGGTGGCTTCTGTGAGAAGCTGCAGGAAGCTTCCAACATGTCTAGCAGAGTCAGCCCCTGATGGCTCCAAAGACGGACATGCCACTGGCCAAGCCTGGGCCTATTAGAGATGGTGGTAACACCTCTGTGGTAACAAAGGAGGGCAAGAAGGTGCTCCAGGCTCTGGAGCTGAGATTCCTCTGCCGGCTGTGGTGAGGACCATGGGGAAGCAGCTGTCCCCCAGCAGCCCATGGAGGTCCACAGGAGATGCAGAGATCCACTCGCAGACCCTGGAGGAGTCCCTGCCAGGGGGGCGGATGCCTGGAAGAGGCTGTGATCGTGTGGGAGACCCACGGAGAGAGGCCTTGCTTCCAAGCTGGAGCAGCCTGTCCTTGGAGGACTGCACCCTGTGGATGAGGGACCCATGCCACAGCAGTTTGGGGAGGACTGTTGCCCATGGGAGGAATTCACATTGCAGCAGTTTTGGGTGGACTGCTGCTCATGAGATGGAGCCACATTGGAGAAGTTCATGGAGAACTGTCTCCCGTGGGAGGGACCCCATGGTGCAGCAGGGGAATGACTCCTCTCCCTGAGCAGTGAGAGAAACCACGGGTGATAAACTGACCAAAACCCCTACTCCATCTCCCTGTGCTGTCAGTGGGAAGGAGGGAGGGATTGGGGGCGGGAAAAGGCATTTTTAAGGGCTTATTTTACTTCTCATTTTCCTGCTCTGATGTTGTTAGTAATAAATTCACTTTATATCTCTAAGTTGAACCTGTTCTGCTGTTGGAGTGTTTTCTCCTGGTCCTTATCTCAACTCATGAAGCCTTCGTTAAATTTTCTCTCCTCTGTCCAGCTGTAGCAGGGGATGATGATTGAGTGGCTTTCATTGGCACCATTTGGCCAGTGTTGAACCATGACACCATCCTTAGAGTGTTCAAAAAACATGTGGATGTGGCACTTGGGGACATAGTTTAGTAGTGAACACGATGGCAGTGCTGGGTTGGTGATAGAACTTCAAGATCTGAAAGGCCTTTTCCAACCTTGATGATTCTACGATCTTTTAAGAAAATATTCTGGGGAAGGGGAGAAGAAGAGTCACCACTAAACTTAAAAGTAAAATATTCCCTCCACATTAAGAGTTCAATAAACTTTATAAATTAGGAAGGCATGTAATCCGGCCTCTTTAAGTGGCAGGGAGGTGATAGTTAACCAGTACAGTGGTTCTGTCATGCAACAACAAAATTTTACTCACCCTAAACACAAAGCACTCCCCAGTTCCAAAGAAACTCAGCTTGTTCCCTCCTCGCCGGCGCTCACTCCAGTCAGTTGACAGGTAAGCCCCACAGACCTGGCATAGACAGCACAGTCAGGCTTCCCATTGAAGGAGAAAGTGTGTTAAACCCACTGATACTAACATTTCAGAGGCCGAAACTTCAGGCTTTAGTTTAGTTTGAATTTCAGTCTCTATACCAGTGGATTAAAGCAGCACAAGTACTTATATCTAAAGACAGATTTAAACTGCTTTAATCCACCAGTGGTTATCCCTAAATCCTAAGACTGTCATAAATTATTTCACATGTCTTGATGCCATTAGGGAGAAATTTTCTAACAGAACCCCAGGTACCAAAACACAAATCACTCCAGATTTGTACAGCCTGACTCTCACTCCCTTACTTTGGCATCCAAAGCAGCAGTGCTGTCCCAAGCTATAGTATGAGCAGCTCTGCCTGAACATTTTCTGGTCAAACAGTGGCCTTGGTGGCTTTCTTACATTTCAAACGGTAGGTTAAAGCCAGCTTAGCTAAGCCAATGCTGAACTAGGTCAGATATTTGGAGCAGCCACTCAAACCACATGGGGGCCACTAGTTTCCAATAAAGGGAAACACCCTCCGAGGGCTGAGCTGGTCTCTGAAGCCTTCTGTTTGTGCTAGAAGAATTTTTTTGCTACCAGCAATACACATCCCTGCCAAGTGCACACAGAGAAAGCAATAAAGCTCTAAGAGTGGGATGAAAGCATCTGTATTTTTTCCTCCCAGAAACTAGAAAAACAATTATGATTATACAGAATTGTTCTAAGGTACATTTGCTGTTTAGCCTCCATGAGCATTACAAGCAGAGCTCCTAGGATAAAATTACTGAAAACCAGATTTTTTTAATATAGATAAACCTGTATTTAAATTTAAATAAAAATTTAGGTTTGGAATTAAATCTAAATGACCCAGAAGTCCATTTGATGTGATATGCCTGATGGGTATGAGAGCCAGAAAATCAAAAGGCAAATTTTCTTCATTCTAAAAGCTAACTATAGACATACTACATAAGGATGAACAGTCTTTCGCAAAAACCCTCCAAATCCACAAGCAGGAAACACCCCCCCCTATTTTTCTCCTAGGTTTTTTTTGGCTAATAAATGGTTTTTTTAGAAGAAACAAACCATCTTATAGAAACCAGCATCCCTTAAAAAGCCAGACTTTTGACAGGCTCCAGGACAAGAGGCAAAATGATTATTCTCTCTCTACCCTTTAGACATCATGGGCATTCCATAAATCACTGGCATCTCAACACAGGCCTGGATAGCCAGAAACCACACGCAGAACTATGAAAATGGCCCAGAGGGTGAGGGTCAGGTAGATGTAAATAAGAGTAGAAATGGGTTTGTTCATGGACAGTTATCCTGCAGATATAGGCAGGAATAAAGCCCACAGGCTGCAATAACAGCTTCATGTTATATACAGAATATTTAGAAGTCATGTAGAGCAGCACAGGCAACCAACACCATTAAAGAAAGATCCCGTATGACCTCCTGAGAAGGTTCTGGGAATACGTCTTGTTTTATTTATTAATGTTTTAAACAAGCACGTTGCTGTTTTTGCAATATTGCTGTCCAATATTGTCACACACAGCAGAGTAGAGACAAGGCACCTGTGTGCACTCCTCCTCAGGTTCTCAGAGCTTTCTTGGCTTACTTTTTTCCCAATCAAGAATGAGATGAAACTAAGGCTTTTGTTTTCACATGATGTAGTCCAGCATTATTAATACAATTTAATTTCTGCTACTTTCTCTCCTCATATCCTTGAGAAAATGAAAATATCTTCTACGAATCATAAATTTAGCACAATTCCCACCTTGTCCCTTTGATTCTGCAATTCAGGGTCTGCCCGAGAGCAAAATGAGCTAACCTAATCCATCAACCCACATTACTTGCAAGAGAAAAAGCAGTCAACCAAGACCTGGTTTGTAAGGTCTACCCAGGAATGCATAGTCCTATAACCAACAAATGGAATAATTTACAGCATGGATTGTTAAAAAAACAAAGCCAAACCTTGCTTATTCATTTTATTATAAACCGCTGTGTGTTGCAATATACCATTACACACTGCCCAAACCCAGTTTAATCACTTGTCTTTCACCTCACTCACCTCTTTTGCTGTTGTCTTGATAAGGAGCAGAGTTGGTTCGTGTCCCTCACTGTGGGAATAGAACCTGAAGTGCAGAGCATAAAAAAGTGAGCACTTGACTGCCACCAACTGGAGCTCCTTTCCTCCTCAACGTTAGGCACTGCCTTCTCCTCCACCTGACACCATGGCAAAAAAATCATCTGAAGACTAAGAATTTTCCTGCAAATACTTTATAGAGTCCATGTAAATAATACAGTTGAATGTAAATGGATACTGTCAAGCAGTTGTTCTCTACGCAGTCCCCTGTACAGTTTTTGTCTCTGCAGAATAACTAGAAGCTTATCAAGATCAACTGCAGTATTTTACAGCATTTTGAATTAAAACAACCTAAAGGACTGTAAAACAACCTAGAGGACTGAAGGCCATGTCTTAAAGGCTTTAGGTCATCAAATTAATTGTGATGCATTCTCTTTGCTTGCTTTTGCTCTTCCTCATAGGCACATGAAGCTGGAAGAGCAGGTCACTCCCTGCCTCAGTACCTCAAGTGTTGATGGCAAAGTCATTATTAAGAGCCATGGTGTTATAGTCTTCTGTGCCAAGTGCAAGGACAACTCATCTAGTTTAATCCACTTAAAAATAAAACAAATCAGATTCATTGGTAGAGGAATCTCCAGTTTCCAGTTCTCTTCTTCCTTGGATCAGTTTGGATGTGGTTATCTGTCCTATCTGATCTATCTATCAGAGCAGCCACTGAGTTACCTCATTCAACCCCTTAAGGAACCAGACTCATTATAGCAGAATCTGTGAACTGATCCAAGTTTGACTCTTCCAACTGATCTTGAACAGTTTAAAATGTTCTGGCATAGGAAATATCCCAGTCAAATGCTGTAGGCAAGTGGAATTTGTCACCTTTATATCCCACCGCTAATCCTATTCTTCAGGCCAAGTTCTGACTAAGCATGGCCTTTTTTTCAATCCAGCAAACCCTTACTTGGCTGCTCCTTTCTGCCCTACTGTAAAGAGAGAGGAAGGTTTTCCTTACCTGCTCAGACTACAGCCATGTTCCAAGGTGGTGAAAAGCAGGAGGGGCTGGCACAGAGCAAATCGCTCTGGGATCCATGACCAGATATCCCGCATCTCCTTCACACTGACAATTTCTGACTTGAAGTTTTCAGCATGAACTGCCAAGTGCACATTCTGCCTGAGAAATACAACACAAAATATTGAGAAACAATAATTTAACAAGTTTTGGATTACTGGACTGAAACTTAAGAAGACAGCTGAACACTAACTCCACTAAATAAGTTATTGGTTACTCCAGTAAATAAGTTATTTGTTAAAACTCCAGCCCATGGGACTAGAAGGCTGTGACCTAGTGAAGATAATAAACCACTTCAATTTAACATAATCCTCGGAGGCGGAGATCTGGCTTTACTGAAATACCTATTCCTCTGTATGGCAGCTAGGGCCTGCACCTTTAAACACAGAGGACACAACACTGAGCTGCTAAAAATGACCATGGCCTTCAGTAACAAAAATTATATTTGCTGTTTGTGACGGTCTCGCTGGCACTTGTATTTAAGCACAGAGAAGAGACTACCTAAACAAACAGCCAGGATCTCAGAGGACGGGGTTGTATTTTCTCCACCTCTGAGGTCCTGCCTGTATCATGGGATCAGAGAATTCCTAAAAACCTCAGAAGCCTTAGAGGAATCGTATTACCAAGGTAAGCAATTTTAATCCAAGGCAAATATTTGAAGCTTTTGAAAAGCTCCACCTCCTGAAAACATGTCATTACCAATGACTTCCACTTCATTAAGAACCAAAAAAGTTGCTGGGATCATGTTTACATGCAGAGCCTGAGTCGTAGTTTCACCCTGCCTAAATGCCAGGCACCTACAATGTCTGCTCTCTCTGCTCTCTCCTGCCGCAGCAGTGCAGAGGAGAGGAAAAAAACTAACACAGAAATACCGGACTCATAAGTTAAGACACTGATGGGAGGATGCACTGAGACTGGGAAAAACAGGATGAAAACTTAAAGTTGCAAAGTGATTTATTAACCTAACAGAGTTGGAGGATAAATGAGAAGTAAAAATAAGCTCTTAAGACACCGTTTCTCCGCTCGCCCCCCTCCCTCCTTCCAACCAACAGTTTGGGTGGGGGGCAGGATATTGGTTTTTTTCTTAGTCAATCCATCACCACAATTCTTCTGCTATAAACACTGTTTGCTCACCCCCCTCCCTCTTAAGACACCGTTTCTGTGCTCACCCCCCTCCCTCCTTCCAACCAACTGCACGGGGTGAGGCAGGGTAAGGGGGTTTTCCTTTGGTCAGTCCATCAGGGAGAGGAGTTCTCTACTTAGCCACGGCGTCCCTGCCATGGGACACTGTCCTCTGTGAACTTCTTTGGCATGGGTCCAATCTCATGAGCAGCAACCTGCCCAAATCTGCTGCACACAAATTCATGTCCACAGGGTGCAGACCTCCAAGCCAAGGCCAGGCTGTTTCCATCTCAGGAGCATGGCAAGGCCGTTTTCCCCACTGGGTCTCCCACTGGATCGCAGCTTCCTCCAGGCATCCACCCACTCCTCTGGCGTGGGCACCTCCCCACGGGCTGTGGGTGGATCTCTGCACCCCCTGTGAACTCCAAGGACTGCAGGGGGACCACCTGCTCCCCCACCTCCTCCACTGACCTTGGTGCCTCCATGTTGTTTTCCCTCACATACTCTCACCTCTTCCTCCTCCTCCTCTGGCTAAAAGGAAGTGTGTGCTCACATTGTTTTGATTTCTTCTTACATATGTTTTCACAGAGGCGTAACCAACATCTCTAATTGGCTCAGACTTGGCCAGCAACATGTCCATCATCTTCAGAGCCATCAGAGATTGCTGATGGCTCTGCTGGGCATGGTGAAAAACTCCCAGAACCTTTACACAGGACACACAGGAGTCATCTTTGTGCCACTCCCCACCCTTAAGCCAGCTCTTCAGGCCTACCACAACAGCTTTTGAAGGGTTTAAATTTCTCTTAGATGCTAAAGACACCTTGCTGATGTTCTGGGCTAAGCAAAACCAACACAGCCTGAGTACATTAAGGAATGCGAGACACTAACGCTGGGAAGGAAATCCCTCTACCCCACAAGTGGAGTCTGATACTAAGGATTGATTAATAGATTTTAAACACTTGAAGGTAACAATCATCACCATTGTTGAAGGTTGGGGGGATAGAATTTTCTCCATCCCTGTTACTAGGGTACCAACGACCAGGTGCTCAGAGCCATTAATTCTTTTGTAAGAGATGAAGGCCGTGGCTTGGGGGTGGCAAGGGGAGGAGGCACTCTGGCCGTGGAAGGGAAGATTTTTGGACTTGCGGGCTGAACACAGGAGGCGATGGAGGAAAGCCACTGCTTTGCTTCTGGCTGCGACTGCAGGACATCCAACTGTGCGCTGCCTTCTGTTCCTTACTGGGTGGGCTCTTGCTTGGAAAAAAGGCATGGGACCTTTTCCCCTGCCGGGAGCGCGCACCTGCCTGGCTGCATTTTTCTTTTTGGCAACAACTGTGGAGGAGTCCGGCTGTTGCTGCCCCTGCCCCGCTCGCCGGAGCGCACCGCGGCGTCTGCCATAACTGCGGAGTTCCTGCCACAACTGCGGAGTTCCTGCCACCTTTGCTGGCTAGCCCAGGTGAGCCATTCCTGCTGCTCCAGCTCGCCATTCCAAGCTGCCTGCAGCACTCAGCCCCTGCTGCCCAGCCTGGCCACCACTACCAACCCCATGAGACAGACCTGACCTCGCACCACAGCGCCACATGCAGCTGCTTGGCAGTCATCGCACCTGCCCTGCCTGGCCGGGAGCTCAACAGCACCCCTGCTGGTTGTGACTGTGACTACACCAAACGGGAAAGTGCTTGGCAGCTCAGGGACATCTGCCACCAGATTTCTGGTTTGTTTGTTGTTGGTATTCTTGTTATTGCTTGTTTACTCTGTTACAGGTACTAGTAAAGAGCTGTTATTCCTTTTCCCATATCTTTGCCTGAAAGCCCTTGATTCCAAAGTTAAAATAATTCAGAGGGAAGGGGCGTCACATTCTCTATTCTAAGGGGGGGTTTCCACCTCTCTTAGCAGATACCTGTCTTTCAAACCAAGACATCCATCTCAACCAAACTTCATTTCTCCAATTAAACAAGCACACAAACCCAGAGCCTGGGGATTAAAGCAGTGTTATTTGCTTCCACAGTCTATATGTTAAATGCTTAAAATGCAATGGTGACAGCCAAGGACACAGAATTTACACAAGTCACTGAGTTACTGGGCAGCCCGGTGTTAAATAAAGCTTCATCACTTTGCTCTGCATGCAAGGGTTTGGGTGCAAATATTTGCCTTTTCTGATAGACTTTTTTTTACATTAAGACATTTCTTTCCTCTCAGTTTCATGATCGTGAAGAGGCCCTCAATACTGTACATCTGCATAGATCTGGACAGCTTAGCTCACTCCCTAAAACACACAATATTTTTTCATTTTTCATGCTTGTAGTACCATGAAATCAGCAGCATTTGCACTGTTCTTCAGAGCAGTGCTTGCTTGGAGACACTGAGACATTTCTTAAATTCACTCTTATTTCTTAAATTTCTTAAATTCACTGCAGGTGCCTTAGTGTCAGCACTTCGAATGAAATTACTCCTTAGGTCACTTAAAAAAAACTACTGAAATTAGTGTTTCTTTTAGCCAAATGAACCAAATCACTCTTTGCATTGCTACCCTGTGTTTTTTAATGCAAGGAACTTCTGTAGGCACCCATTTAAGCCAGCTGCAACTATTTATGGGTTTTAAAACTTATAGTATCACTGACTAGGGACATTATTTGTACTTTTAAACACAGCGAACTGAGGTAAAAGAGAGGTCCACCGAAGGAAAGTATGAGCCAAGCCTTGAACCCACATCTCCAGATAGAAGACGTAATCTTTAGGTCTCACCCTGTGCGTCCTGTCAGGTCCACAGCTAAAACTGGTGGCACAGAGCTAAGAGACAAAGCCTTGGTTTCAGCTCAGCAGAAATGAGGATTCTCCCCCACCCCCACACACATTTAAGGAATTAAAAAGTATTCAGGGCAGTCAACTGTTTATTAGAATGAATTTCCAGTAGAAAAGCAATAATGATAAATAGGCTAGGAGCTAATAACAAATACCAAAACAGGTTTAAACTTACACTTCAAGCAAGCTTCAGAATTATTTGTATACCTGGTCTGTAAATTTTTCACACTTCTGTGAGCTGTTTGGGCAACTAAATTCCAGTTCTTTATTCTTAAACATTCTCACACTCATGATATCTTTGCTTTTGCCTTTGTTCCTTCTCCTGGCTCCTCTGAACCGCTGTTAAAGACTTTCCTACCCAAACCCCACTCAAAGCTTTTCAGTACCCTGTGTCTTCCCACAACTCTCCCATGTAGGTAGAGTATCACCTTTTCAGACAGATCTTTCTGATTTACTAGAAAGCATTTACCACTGTATTGGCCATTTAAAACTGCACCAGGCATACAGTTCCTGCCCTTTGGAAGGGGAAGGGGCCAATACATATGGATATGACGGTAAATAACTTTCTATTTAATGTCACCATCTAGTTAAACCAAAGGACAAGGCCAAATGATGTGAAATAAAATGACTTGCTATTTCTCAGTAACAAATCACAGTTGCAAGTGTTTGAAACTGAAACCTGACCCTGTGTTGAGAAGTGTTCACACACAGCCTGCACTTACCAAACCCAACTCCATGCTGCTGAGCAAAAAATGTAACTTTTTTGTGGGGAGGCACCGGAAAATTGCAACTGGTTACAATTATCTAACCTGTATTAATTATCTTATTTTTGACAGTATTTATCTAATGACACTGAAAATCATCTCCTTCAGTTTGGCAGTTGCTTTTCAAACCTGTGAAATGAGTGAAAATAAACAGAACACAAGTGGGCTAAGAAAAGCCCCAAATGTTTTGGGTTATATTAATTGAGGAAAATTAAGTTTAGCCCTCACCACCCCACACCTTTCAGGGTTATCTATAAAACCACTGCAGCTTGAGAGAACAGTAAATTCAGACAGCATTAAAATCTACCACCAGAACGGAACAAATTCTGAAGATTTTACCCTGCATTAGTATTTTCCTCAGTTATTGGGATCAGCATGACAACTTTTTCTTGATTGCTGATGTGGGTAAGACTTGTTCATCTGCTATCATTCCAAAGGAATTAGAATTGAAAACCAGCACAATTAATGTTTAATAAAGCAGCATTTGCTAATTTCACAGGAATGTTGTTTTTCCAGCTATATAGTCAATAAAATGTGCTTCAGAGACCTCAGAGTTCCCAAAGGTAAAGCCAAGGTTGAGGACATGCAGTAGCAGCTGTCACAGTGGATGTGTCCCGTATTATTCAAAAAACAACCAAATACCTAACTCCAAAGATTACTCACTGAATTATACCTTCCTACTCTACTCTGGCTTACGTCAAATCTTAGAGGAACTATGTTATCTTTAAAATCGATTCTAACTTCTGTGAGGGCATAATTGTGTGGTAGGAGACTTCTTTTTCAGCTATAAACAGCAATATAAGTAATTTGTGGTATAAAAACCTGAAACCTGCATCGAGATCAGTTTCAGCAGACATCCTGCATCTCCCTAAGTCCCCTCAAATTCAATCTGCTTCCTAGCATAAATCAAGGCTTTCTGCTGTTTTCAGAACAACCTAATTGCACTGAAATAATACACAGATGCTGAAGATTTGCTTGACTGGAATTAACAGTCTGCTGATTTATTAGAGCTGAAATCCTCAGCACAGAAGTTATGGTATGAAACATGCTTTGACAAGCCTCTTAAGATGTTCTTTCAAACATGAAAACATGAGGAAGTTAATTCCAACTTCGATTTTATAAATTAGTACAAATGTTAGTGTGTATCATTCACTGGATATACACATTCACCGGGCACCTGCAGCAAGGCCAGAGGATTCTCAAAAGGCATGAATTTAAACACAAACTATGGTATTTAATACAGGGTAGCCCTCCTCTTTCCATCTTCTCTGCTTATCAGGTATCACAATCCACTCACTGGGTTTTGTTCTTTAAGATTTACTTTTCGGGCCAAGACTTGATGAATGACTTCATTAACCATTAATGCTCTATGGCTGAGTAACTCTGACCTCCTTGACACAGAAAAAGAGTCTTGTCTCCTGGACTTTAAAAAACCCCTACCTACTTAAAAATAAACATAATCTACTATGAATAGAGACAGGTCACTTTTAGGAGTATACCAAGCTGGGGTCAGTAAAAATCTTTCCAATTAACTGCAGATAGCTTCCAAATAAGATAAAAAGTAGACTAGGTTTCAAATCTAATGCAACAGCATATACCCAGGATTGGATGTGAGATGATAACCTAACAGCACCTCTGAGCTGTTACTTGAGATGTTTTTAAAAAACTACTAAGTCTTTCAAAAGAGTAGAAGTGACTATTATTATAATTGCCTTTTATAGCCATAACCATGATCCCACCATGTACAGTACTCTTTCCCACCCTGGAAAACACAGGTGTATTGCTGTCTGAAGTGCTGTGCTGACTCCTTGGCCCACAGTCCCTTCTCTTACAGCTTTGCAGGTGCTATGAACTAACTTTGCAGGAGGCTATTCAGGAGATGTGGCACAGCAATCAGGTGCTCAGACTGGTGCCCTGTTTCTCCTGCCCCAATATTAGCAATATGTGATGGCCTTGGAAAAAATAACAAGCCAAAGACAGCAAGAGTAAGCAAAGTGCAAAGATTCAAGCTTTTTAACCTACCTTTTGGGAGGTACAAGACTGCAAACGGGAGGGGTGCAGTGGAGATGGAATGGACAGAAGCAGAACATACAAGGAGAAAGACAAAAAAAGATAGAAAAGATCAGTGACTTCCTAGATCTGTGACAAAGTGACTGAAAGGAGCCTGGAAAGAAACAAAGCAAGGCTTGATTTGAGTCACCAAGCACAAAAAACCAATCAGACAGGTTAAAACTTTTATATTCCTATTTCCCCCCTTTTTAAAATGTGATTGGAAAATAAATCATCTTTGTCTTGCACAGGCCAAACACACCTGGAAAAGAGAATCCCATGGAGCCCTGGAGAACAGCTCACTTCTCCTGCACATCCATCTGCCCACACTGGGACTCAAACTGAGCCATGCTCCCAGCAGTACTGGGGACACTGAGAAGTTTCAGTGGGTTTACAAAGGTAGCCAAGTGAGGATGAAAATTTTTCAGTAGCAACTCTGCCTGGCATAGCAGTAATTATTTGCCTTATTTAGGTAAATTACTATTTACTTTTTGCTTTGAAGGCATCACTGTTGCGAGTGAGAATTTCTCTGCAACTTTTAAGACAAGCAGGAGTTTTTGGAGTTTCTGTGGTTGGTTGGTGTATGTTTTCTTTTTCTTGGGTTTATTTAAATTATTTTTTAAATTTTATTTTTATTTAAAGCTCTCATTTAAAGAACATACTCAGAATGGATATTACAACTCTTCTGAACTTCCTAACAGGAGGAGAAGACACATTTGGGGGAGTCAATATTTTGTTTACAAGTCTCAAATACAATGATCTGAACTGTTTCCAGTGTGACAATCCAATGGGTAAAGGCCTCGAAATAATTAAGACTGACAGGAAAATGCTGAAGCTGATTGTAAACCAAGCTGTGAGTCTAAAAAATTAACCCTTGGAAGAAAGCGGAGGGAGCCTTACATGTACGCAGACATATGGAGGTTCAGCTAACATTTATGTTATCTTTTAGGCTGAAATGCACTGAATATGTACTTCCATACCATGGAATGGTATCTATTTGCAACTACTATAACTAACTCAGCAATGCAGTTGGCTGGAAGATCCTACTACATCAGTGGAGATTTAGAGAAAATGAGACTGTGCCTCTAGAATACCAAGTTCTAGATATCACACTCACTGCCCCAGGGGACTTTTAGAAGTCACCTCTCTTCAGAGGGCAGGGCAGCTCATAAAACTGACCAACACGTAAGAGCTCAAAAATGGTTGGGAGAAATTTTCTGCTGTCAGAGACCTCTGAAAAAACAGAATATGCATCACTTTCCTGCACATACATTTGCACTTGGCAAGATGCTAACTTTGTTTAGATTAATACATTCCTGCCTTTTCTATATCCACGGAGAGGTCTTTCAGCTAAGCTTTTTATTAGTATGACTTTTACTGTCACACTCGAACAGGATTTCATTCCCTAGTTTCAGCATTGGTTGTTCCTACCCTTATTTCTGAGAAGAGCTTGTGATTACACAATAATTTATTTGATTTGTATCCACTCTTCTTTTCCGTGATTCTTTCAAAATTATTTTTTCTAATAGTGCATGAACTTGTCACAAAACAGCCTCAACAGAGGAGGTCAACTCCTACTGTAAGTACTATACGCTTGACTTCCAGGAGGCTTGCAGTCAAATTAATTTAAAAAGTAACCTGTAAATAAGACTTATTTCTTCCTTGCTCCCTCAAAATAGCTCCTCAGTTACGCAAGATGTTCCCAGTTGTGACAGTGCCTTACACTACTGAATTCACAGTACTAGGTAGCATCAAATTGACATTTTTGTAAAAATCTCATATTTAAGAATCAATTTTCACATTTTTGTGGGTATGTTTCTTTCAAGTAATTTATCAGTGTTTTTCCCAACTTTGCTAAAGTGCCTTTTAGTTTAAAAACTGCTTATGAAACACACATTTGAGATATAACACTAGTAATTAATATATACTTGTATAAATTCATTACTGAGCAAGCTATGAGAAACTTCTGTTCCTCTTGTATCATAATACTTCAGTTACACTTCCCATTAAAACCCCAGCAATGCTTGATTTTAGACCTGCTGACTGTTTCTGCAGAGAAAATGCATCAGCAGACACCAGCATGCACTAGTGGAGCTTCCCCACCAGGGCTACCTGACTGCTCCACGCATTGGAAAACCTGGGAGATTGCTCAGCTTACCTGTGCTGAGCCCTACCTTTTCTGTTTGACCGTGATGCCCTTCTGCTGCAAAGCCTTCTCGTTGGCCATCTGCAGGAGCTGGATCTCCTTCCGAGAGAAAAGGCGGATAGCAAAGGCCTTTTCCAGGAGCCTCTCTGGGGACACCGACTTGGCAATATCCCTCACGAAGGCTCGGATGTCCTGCTGGATGCTATCAGACTCCATGGGCTGCCCAGCTCTGACTTTGTGAAAGAACTTCAGAAGAGCCAGTGCGACACGATAGAGAACTTTGTAACCTTCCACCAGGAACACATCAAAGATCCGTGTGATGTATGCCATGGGCAGCTCTCCGAAGAGCCACCGCTGCCAGTCTGAGTACACCTCCAGCACATCCTCGGACACTGCCACCATCAGCTTGTGGGCCGCCTGACAATACTTGTTCACCAGGTCCCCGAAAGTCATGCAGGAAGACTCAAAGGCCAGGAACGTCTGGTCGATGAGCCGCTTGGACGGGTCATTGCAAGCCAGGATGCGACAGACCTGCTCGAAGCACTCAGCCTCGTCCTTGCTGTAGTGCAGGAGCAGCGCAATCACCGAGGGCAGCGCTGGGCAGAAAGAGATGTCCGGGAACTGATTTGCAATGCACAGAATGATCTTCCTGATGGCCCCGATGCCCTCTGCGTTCAGGCAGTATGTGGGGATCAGGCTGTTGTCCACGAACTCTGGCAGTGGAAGGGAGCTGCTGTTGCGTTTTCCAATGATCTTCACTACAATGTCCCTGTACACGTTTGCATCTGGGGTCACTGTGCGGCACGGGATATTGCTGATGAGTTTGTGGTACACTTTGGCTCTCAGAGAGTGGTTTTTGGCCCAATAGCCCTGCCGAGCCAACTGCTTGAGCTCGTGGAAGTCTGTGCAGGTGAGCTCTTTCGTATCCTGGCTCTGGGCACTCACATCCATTTTGTCCCAGTCCACAAAGCGGCCGTATTCATCCATGGCTCCAGGAGAAGCAAATCACATAAATCATGAGAACAGAGACCTTAGTTAGTCATTGACAGACTCCTGGATTTCTCTGCGAAAGGAAGTAGAAAACCAGAGGTTTGTGTAACAGATAATCTCTTTGTTTTCTTTATGAAGACATACATGTACATAAATGTTCCTGCAATGGCAAAGCTGTTTTCTAAGACAAAGAAAGTTAAAAATTACTTTTTACTTTTAAGCCAAACTTTTCTTCCGTTCTGTCAGTAACTCCTAATGCAGTAATTGATCAATGGCCAACCAAGAGGCTGATCCTGAGGACAACTCCCCAGGAAATTCATTTTCCTAACTGAAGGTCCAAGCTGAGGCATGGATCTTTATGTTAACATCTCACTTAAGAGAAGACTCTCACTACAAAAAAATATATTGCCAAGTCTGTTCAATTTGCAATCTCTCTTTCTAATTCTCTGGGGAAATGTAAGTGAAACTAGAAGGATGCAGTCTCACAAGTAGTTTTTGCTGTTTTGCGTGGCTAGTGAGAAGAGATACTAAGCTCCTACTAACCACAGCCATGTCCTCTTTGTCTTTTCTTTGTGCTGGTACTAGCACTTGTGTGACCACAGTCAATGTGATTATCTTGTTAATCCGGTACAATTTTTCCATTGGATAAGTAAGATTTCATCGTGGAAAGGGTGGTCAGATATTGGAACATGCTGCTTAGGGAGGTGGTGGAGTCACTGTCCCTGAACAGTATTCAAGAAATATTCCTGGAATTGTTCAAGAAATGACTGGATGTAACTCTTAGGGCTCTGGTCTACTTGACAAGGTGGTGACTGGTCAAAGGTTGCACTCAATCTTGGAGGTCTTTTCCAACCTCAGTGATGCTGTGTGCAGCTGTACAGTCAGCCAGATCATTGCTAGTGCCAGAAAAGAGAACTGTGGAGGACAAAACTGTGCTTCCTGACTGCAGCACAGGGTCAAGTCAGCTTCAAACACCTTCATCAAAGCACATTTTCTCAGTGCTGCTCTGGACACTGGCCATGCCCTGTCACACAAGCACACAGAAGGTCTCCCATTGGAGAGGCCACGGACACCTTTGTGACAGCACTAGGAGCTGAAACAGCAGGTTCTAACCTCTAGAGCCTCGCACCACATCTACCTGATCTACCAGCTGGCTCCAGGTTCCGAGCACATCTGTGTCCCATCAGACAGTGTGGTTATGACCACTAAAGGCCACATCCAAACCAGCTTTTATCAGTGTGTTGGTTTTCCTTAGCCCAGAACATCAGCAAGGTAACTTCAGGATCTAAGAGAAATTTAAACCCTTCGAAAGCTGTTGTGGTAGGCCTGAAGAAGTGGCTGAAGGGTTGGGAGAAAACACACCCCTGTGTTCATGTGCTTTTGCTTAACCCAGTTTTTGCTAGTGGGTGTGGGGTGGCACAAAGATGGCTCCTGTGTGTCCTGTGTGAAGGTTCTGGAAGTTTTTCACCATGTCCAGCAGAGCCAATCTCTGATGGCTCTGAAGATGATGGACATGTTGTTGGCCAAGCCTGGGCCAATTAAAGATGTTAAGTTACACCCCTGTGATAACATATTTAAGAACAAATGAAAACAATGGGTGCATGCACTTCTTTTTAGCCAGAGGAGGAGGAGGTGAAAATATGTGAGGGAAAACAACATGGAGATGCCAAGGTCAGTGGAGAGGGTGGGGGAGGAGGTGCTCCAGGCCCTGGAGCTGAAAATCCTCTGCTGGCCGTGGAGAAGATAGTGTGTGACTGATTCAGTGCAAAACCAGAAGGGGAGACACAATAAGCTCAACTATCGCAGCAGTGGAGCACTATCTGCCCCCTGCTGGAACCTCTGCCCATGTGCCCTCAGTGCTGGACTGGAGCTGGGAACATGGCTGTGAATGCTGCATACTCTGCCAAGACATACAGTCCTCATAAAATGCAACAGGCCTATAAAACTGTTTTGTCCAATTAAGATATTATATAGCAAGGTAAAATAAATGAAAACATTTACTGAAAGGCTTCCAAAGAACTCTTAGTCATTCCTGTATTGACAGACTGAAAAATGCATGGAACTTGACATTTATGAGCATGGTCTTCCATAAATCAGGTGCTTTAAAATGATTTGAAACTCCTAAGATAGACATACTATCAAGACAGGAGATCTCATCCTCCTAGCTTCACTGCAGGAAAGTAAATCAAACATTTTGCCTGAAGCAGCCATACATTTAATCCAGACAGTTTTGGATTCTGAGTAAATGCTAACCTGGGTATTTAGGAATCACATGCAGAAAGTCCCAGATTTAACTCCTCTTTTAAAAGTTTGGCAGCAACATACAAGAGCTTTTCAGAGAAGGCTTTTGGAAGGCTTCTCTACCATACTTAATTCAGTTTTTTAAAAAAAAAAAAAAAAAGAAAAAAAGTCTTCTTTTAAAGAAGACTTCTTTTAAAGAAGACTGGTTTTGGATCATCTTTCTTATAGTGTGTCCTAGGTTGCAATATTGATGTAGTTAAGTATTCTATTACCACCAGCTGTGGGCCATTAGCTGCTATCACCCACTCCGGATGACAGGCAATGGGCCATCCGTTAGCTATTATCACTTGCTAATGACCCACCCCGCATGACAGGCAATGGGCCATCAGGGACCCACCGTGTGACTCATGGACTTATCTCATCCCATTGTGAGATGCTCTGCCGAAGAGGGAGGAGCCAGGTGTTCCCACCTGGATATAACCTGGCCTTGGAACTGCCTGAGCTAGCCCTGTCTACTGGGTTCCCAGAGGACCAGAGCTACTAGTGGATCTTCAGCTGGAGACTAGACCTTCACAGGATCACCGCTTCAACTGGACTACTTCAGTTGGACTGCTACTACCACCCTAACAGGGTGTTAGGTTGTATCTGACTTTGTCAGTGCTTTTCCTTGTATTATTTCACTTATTTTTAATTTCAATCTTGACTTGTGATCTCCCACTGGTTTGTTTTCAAACCAATACATAGTGTAAGAGCAAAACAGAAATGCTCACCATTTCTTGTTGTTGCATTCTTCCACATCTAAAACTAATTTTCAGACTGTAATTAAAGGAGGCAACACATTATCCTGACTCCAGTTCTGAAAGTCAAATATCTTACAAGGTTCAGCTGTGGGGTCTCAGTGTGAGCTGAGCATGTGTTTCCTGGAGATGCAGTAACAGCAGGACACCAGTCCATCGTGGAACCAACATCACCTCCAGGGACGTTAACGTTTTTCTGTCATTCTCCACCTGGGAATCACAGAAACACTCATTATTTTTAATTCAGATCCTAGAACAAGGTCCTTGCGCAGAAGAGAAATTTAATCCTACTGTGCAGTGGCCAAAGCATGGGGAGATGAACCATTCTGTTCCTGGACACTTCAGCATAGAAACTATCACTGCCCTGTGCTTGCTGGAATCTCCAGCGCACTTCCACCTTCTACCACCATCCCTTGGGAGCTGCTTATATTTATATTTGGGAGAATTAAGTAAAATGTCTGTCATACAAACAACTTCTAAGACACCCAGATTCATCTTGGCTGTCTCTTTTTTTTCCTGTAAACTTTCTTCTCCTGTCTTATTTTCTAAGATGCGCAGGCATATTTAGAGGCTGCATCAGTCATTCTTCACTCAAGCAATTATTGCCCATTCCAGAAACTAATGAATTTGACGTGTATATGCTCCTGAAGTTCACTGAAATCTGTGGCTAGAGGATAGCAGTCAGACTATCGCAAGTTTTAATTTGAGCTTACAGTTTTATACATACTTTGGCTGGGACAAATCTGCAGGGTCTGCAAGTAGGCCTGGCGGCTTATGCTTTTCACAGCTCTAGATGCTGCAATAAAATGTGACAGCAAAGCAATTGGTCATCATCAAGGCTGCCAGAGCATGACCAGCTCTTAACTGTGCTTGCAAAACCAACAGAACTTGTGTGCTTCAGTGTAATGGTGCATAGCTCCTGACACCATGCCAGCAGCTACTGTAAGCCAGCAGGCCTTGAACAGGGAGGATTCTCCTTGCCATAGGAGAATACCACAAGAAATCTCAGGAAAATTCCAGCCAGCCTTCATCTCGTCCTGTATTCTTTCTGAATCTTTCTCCCTCCCTCCTGCTGCGCAAGTCCTCTCACTTCTGGCAATTGTGTAAAGAGCAATGTTTAACTTTGGGCCACTTGGAACAGGAGACAGAAGATGTCTCACCCTCACCATTCAAGTGCCAGTGAGTCAGGGCTGTCTCCTGCCCACCCCTCCCACCAAAAGGAAGCAAGCAGGCAGTAAGACGATGTCGCTGTTGAGCAGCTAGCAGAGTAATGAATGCATCGGTTCTCAGTGGCAAGAAGGAATGACCCCTATTGTTTTGATTTCATCACATTTATAGAGTTCTCAAAAGTCACCCAGATTGGTCAGTCAGAAGCCTTCCCCCAGGCCTGATTGGCCAGGCCTGCACTGCCCAAGTTCTGGGACACTGTTCCAAAAACATCCAAACTTTATCTTTATTTACAAAACACAAGAAAACTTCTCATGGGAAAAACTGTGCTAGCCACAAGACTTGTATTTGGAGGGAGGCTGGAGTTCCAGTTGGGGAGTAAAACTAGAGGATGTCTGTGAGACTGCAGTTGTATCACAAAGTCCCATATTCACCTAAACTACCTCCCTTACACATATAAAAGAGGGGTAAGACATAGGCAGAAAAAACTTTTCCAAACAAAATGTTTGTATAAAGATATGGCTAAAGGCAGGCAGAGAGACTCATTTACAGACCCCTTGTTGCAGCAAACCTCCTGTCCTCCTGCTGAAGTAGCTTTAGAGAAGTCACATTGTGGTAAACACCTTCTAACTGGATATAGGGACAAAAGGATGGATGAGCACCTGAACTGCACAGAACTGAAATGCTATCCTATTATGTGTCAGCTTACAGAACTGCAAGGGCATTGTAAAAATTAGCAAAAAAAAAAAAATCCATTATTCATTACAACGATAGAATCAGAATGTTTTGGGTTGGAAGGGACTTTAAGCCCATCTCATTCCACCCTGTGCCATGGGCAGGGACACCTTCCACTAGACCAGGTTGCTCCAAGGCCTGTTCAGCCTGATCTTGGACACTTCCAGGAATGGGGCAGCCACAGCTTCTCTGAGCAGCCACAAAGCTTTAAAGTTCTTTACTTAGGGTAAGCAGTCATTATCCTTTCTAATCAGACTGGCTGTTAAAAAAAACCAGGAATTAGCACAGAAGAACACAACCAGGAGAAAGAGCTTTCTTCTTAGTACCTGCCCCACAATTTGTAGATTGTTAGATTCATTAGTTTATAATGGAGCCTTTCAGTAAGTGCAATATTAAAAAAAAAAAAAAAAAAAAAAAAGCAAGTACACAAGTGAGAAGTAGAAAAATACATACTGAAGATCTGCCAACAATGGCTGCAGCATAGGTGAAAGCTTCTTGAAGTTCAAGTTTTAACTCTGAAGCAGGCAAGTAATCATTACAACTCAAACCCAAGCAAGGACTATGGTAACTGACATGATTTCAAGTTAGTGACTGAATTCTCAGGAAATATTTAGCTTGCTAGTCTAGCCACATTTTCCATTTCATTCCCTTAGCTCTTCCCATTATCATTTTGGCTGCTTTCAGAAATCTGCTGAAAGGTGTCTGAATCTGTATAAAATACACAGCAGTAAAGCCAAAAGTGACAGGCAAATTCCCACACTGCCTGTGAAGAAAAATTCCATGAAAGTGTCTAAAAACACATCAGCAGAAAAAAGGATTCGAATTATGACTCACTTTCAGTGTGGGGAATATACGGCTACAATTTTACTGGAGATAACATGGCTGAGCAAAACTTCAATAATTTTATTATTTAAAATAATTATTTTATTATTGAAGGGCTTTTTTTGTTTGGTTGGTTTTTCTTTCCAAAATGCAAGAATTAGCAAACTGAAATATCTGAACTACAACTAACCCAGAGGACAATTATTTCTTTCAAATTGAGAGTACATGGAATACTCTAGAGTAGTGAAATATTTACAGTCTAAACTCCTTAAAAATAAATTCCAACTTTGGTTAAAGACTGAGATTACATGATTTGATATTGCTTTTAATAAACACAAGGGAGTGTCCTAAAAAAACCCATGCTATAATTAATCAGGAGATCCTTGTCCCCCATTCCATTTAGGTATTCTTGCAACATAGTGTTCTGAAAGTCTGACTATAGTTAAAAAGCTTATTAAGATACAAGGAGCAGCTATACTAGCTAATGTAGCTGCTCTGTAACAGGAACTACCAAACACTGAAAATTACATTTTTCTTCTTGTCCATGGGTAGTTACATGACCTTGGATTCAGCTCTTTGCTATGTGCTGTATAGATACAGTTAGATACCAACAACCAACATTTTGGCAGACATTTTTATAAGGTGCTAACAGAAAGCAAATATTCCCTGTTGCTGCCCTGCAAATCAAGACTAATGCAATCCTCCAGACCTGCAGCATATTGTTTACTGTTTGTATTTCTGAGCAGTGTTATAGGCAGGGAAAAGACTCAAATTTACTCTTTTTCATAACCTTGTTAAACTAATCCATACAGAAGGCACTTGAAGAGATAATGAGAACTGCTTCCTCAAGAATGCTTGCTAGTAGCCCTTTTCCCAGTTAGAGGAAGTTAACCCCAAAAGTCTGAGTAGATGAATTCCAGTCCTTGAGGAATACTCAATCACCTCTGAGATGTTTGCTTCCTAAAGGGAAGTCTGACAGAAGGACAAAGCAACACAGCAAGATAGCAGTAACTGCAGAACAAAAGACAACTGGTAGGCAGCTTCCCTCTCCTCCCCAGGTATTTCACTGCATCCTGCAGCTTTTCCAAGCCCAGACTTACAGCAGCACACCTTGACATCTCTGTAACATGGATCTGGAAACAAGACTGGATACCACTGTTTCCCCTGCACCCAAATACCTCCTGATCAGAAGCACAGTTAGTCACTTGTACAGCCTCAGTGATGTGCTTTGCCACCCCTCCCTGGGGCAGATGTGTTTCAGAGCTGGAATTAAACACTCCATTTAGCATTAGAAAGGAACCAACTCATCTTGTGCACAGAGTGTTTTGGAGCACATGGCTGCATGGAGTGATGATCCCTTCCAGCAGAGTACACAGAGCTCGATGGATTGCTTTAACGTGGTTAAACACAGTTCGATTTCTGTGATGTGCCCTGGGCACTGTGTACAGCACAAGCCAGGCACCAGGATAAAATTCCTGATAATGTTCTATTACAATTTTAGCAATAGTGTGATAGCAGATTATTAACTGCCACCTGCTGGGTTTTTGATATGTTTTTAAGACAAAGTCTAGAAACGTCTCAATTTCCTAAGTAACTGATAAAAACCTGATATCAGAGCACTCTACAGGGCAAATACTTTCAGGCATTTAGATGATTTCTCTTGGGATATTGCCACTGCACATGAAGCACAGTCACAGACAGTTTGTGTTTTCATTCTTAGGAATATACTATCACCTTCTTGAAGAGTCTTTAAATTATCTGTAATTAATTTGTTGTGCACTTTATTGCAGTCTAAAGTTCAGACACTCATTCAGACACATAGCAGTTCTTCACTGCTGGGCAGGTAAGTGTCAGTAGCTTATATTTAGGAGAATGTGCATGCCATAGAATCATGGAATGGTTTTGATTAGAAGAGACCTTAAAGATCATTTCATTCCACCCCCTGCCATGGAGGGACACCATCCACTAGCCCAGGCTGCTCTAAGCTCTGTCCAGCCTGGTCTTGAATACCTACAGGGATGGGGCATCCACTTTTCTGGGAAACCTATGCCAGTACCTCACCACCCTCTGTATAAAGAATTTCTTCCCGATATCTAATTTAGATATATCTCATAGCTGAAAGCATTTCAACATAAAGCATCCCCTCCTTCCCATCCCTGGGTTGGGATGACACAAGTACTTCTGATGTCCAATCCCTGTGGGCACTGTGAGCTGCACTGTGAGCTGCACTGTGAGCTGCGCTGAGCATTATGACACCATAAAGGCATAAAATAAACATGCAGAACCAAACAAGAGAAAAGTCTCAGGAAAAACACAACACATTTGTGTTGAAAAAATGGAAGAGGAAAGAAATGGTTAATGGCTCCACAAAGGGTCAAAAAGGCTAAAGAGCAGAGCACCGTAAGAGGATACTGGAGGTAAATGTTATCAAAGCCATAGATCAGTAGCTTTCCCTCCTGCCTACATCATAAAAACATACAAGGAACAAATAGTAAAATTAAAGAGAGGATAATTCCTACCTTTTTTCCCTCCAGACCAAAAGAAAACTGCATTTAACCAGCAAAGCTACTTTACATGATGCATTAAAACTTATCCATTAAAAAAAGATATCTGTCAAAGTAGTGCAAAAAAATCAATACAATTTCCCTACAATATTGTCTGTTTTCCTTCTGGTCCTTCCAAACCATAAGCCTGAAAAAATCCCTCATGTTGTGATAATTTTTCTTCTTCCCTTTATTTCAATAATGGAAACATATCTCCCTTCAATAGCAAACTCTGACTCTGAACATGCAATCTTCATTCTTATTATTTTAACTTTCCCATAAAACCTCAGTTTATATCTTTCTCTATTTAGAAATACAGTTAACTACATAGAAACAAACACAGTGTTGACTGTCAGTGAAGAACTTGACATGGTACCAAATCCATACACAATAATCCAATCCCTTTTTCATCTCTGTTGCATTGGATGCTGTCAGTTTGACATCTATCACCTTGAGATCTCTTTCCACTACATTTACTGGCAGAAAAGCATTTTTAAATATCTGTGCATTGAAATGTTTTCCTCATGGATACAGTGTCTACACTGGTTTATGTCGAACACTGATTTATTTATTTTCCTATTATCTAAGCCAGAAGGTGCAAGAACATCTACTCTGCAGGTGCATGCAGCCATGTTTTATTTCTTATACGTTTAGAGTTTCTTCAGGTCCAGAACAGCAGCTGACGAATAGAAATACAGGTTGATTTTCACAAGCAGAAGACAAAATCTGAGATACCAGGAAAGGGCATTCCTAGGAGAGACATTTGCCAAGAAGCCTTTTTTGGTCCATGGCAATGTTCCATGGCTTCATTAGCATGAAAAAGCCATTCAGTGGCTGAAGAGCACTCACCTCCTACACTGCTCCTCCCACTGCCTAAGCAGTTCCCACAGTACCTGATTATTCCTTTTCCACAGTTGTTGTGACCAGGTGTCCCATCAGAGTGCCCGGGGAGTTTTCTCTATGGATTATTTGGTTTCTACCCTGGGCCAAGCTGCTTGAACGCTTCACTTCGAAGTGCAAGCACGTGCAGGTCCCAAAGCCATCACAGCCTGACTACAACTTAACAAGCCCCTCAGCTAAGAGGCATCCCCGGGCCCAGACTGCCATGGCCTGTCTTCCACTGGGAAAGAGTGTGGGAACTGCTCTATGGAGAGGGACACACCTTGTTACAAAGCCCCACACACTTTCCAGTGGACAGCCCCAGAACTCTCCATGTCACGACTTATACCATGCTGCAACAATGGCTTTTGTATCACTCTGTTCCATAAAATAGTAGCCTCTTTCCATGTATCATTTAACAATGTATCTAATATGCCTGCCCAGGTAGAACCACGAGTCTCGCCCACTGGCTCAAGGGAAGTATTTACTGCTCAAGTGATGTACAAGCGGAACTAGCTCATCACAGTCCCAGAAGTAACTTGCCAATGCAAATATATTTTCCCCTGAAATATATATACACACACCCACAAAACATACACTGCACTGTACATATTGTATACACACAACATAACAAATATACATCCCACTTTTGAAAACTAATGCTCAAATTAATGTCCCTCAAAATAGTCATATTTATAAAAAATACATTCAACACAGATGAATGTTGGGCATTTTCTCTTGTGAAAGGTTCAAAATATGAATGGTGCCATTTAAAGTCTGTTAAGGAAACCAGCCAATGTTCTAATTCCCCCCATCATCTTTAAAACAAAACAAAAATACAATTTAATCAAATATCAGTGTGGATACTTGTGCCAGTTTAATTTTTCTGTAAAATTAACTGATAGGACATGTTTATAGTGATTAAGACCTCTCAGTGCAATATGTGAATATACAAAGCCTTAACAGACAATGCTGGAGAGCTTAAGGGGTACCTAAATCAGGAAATGGGTGGATGAAGTGGTAACCCTGGTGTAATGGAGCACACAAGTCCTTAATCTTTGCCGAGCCTACAGAAATCACTGCACACACTCATTGCCTCTGTAGTAAGCAAATGGAGATGTACACTTTATTCATGCCAGCAGTTATCCCTACAGCTTGTTTACTCCGTGGTACATCTGTGCTCTCATTATTTCATCCAGCAGCTAAAAACGGGGTAGGAAAATCTTATAATCTCAGACTATTTCATTATTGTCTACACTAAGTGCAAGGGCACAGCATTTTTCTCCTGGAAAGCAGAAGTCAATTTACAGTAAGATGAACATATAAAAATTAAAGTTGTTTTACTCAGAATTTATTTTCTTTCAGCTCTGCAAACCTACAGATTTTGTTCCTTTCTTCTGACAGTGCTCAGGAGAAAAGCTGCAGTAATCTGGTATGCCTACCAATGAATTAGCCTTTCCTGAAATGAAGTGTAGATTACCCTACACAGGGGAGATATTCAGACACCACCACCAAGCCAGTTACAACTACACTTTACAAGTAAAGGAGAACATAAGCTCAGCCAACAACTCCATTCCAGGGAACAGGAACAACACATTGCTTTATTTTGTTACTTATTTCTGTCATCTTTCTAAACTTATGCTCTATTGAAAGTAAAAGAGTAGCAACAAACACTCCTGTGCAGCAGCAAAGGTACAGAAACAGCATCTCATAATGAAAAATGGGCCAGTGTGGAATCCCAAACTCATCCTGCGTTATCTTGGTTGTGATTTTAAAACCAAAAGGCATTTATAATAACTGATTGGCTGCCAAGTTATAATTTTACTATTAGTGTACACTGCTAATCTTTTGGTCTTACTAGGGGGAGAACTTTGGGGGTACTGGCCCTGTTACAGAGTTCAGGGTCCGGAGCACAGGATTTACAAGAAACTTTGCTGTTGAAGATGTACCCATGTACTTGGTCTGAGCAAATCTGAAGGGATTTAACACACCTGACACACCTACTCCTCTCTCCAGTGGCACTTCACTGGCCAATGTATTCGAGGTCTCCCACCTGGAGGATACAGGCATACAGAAATGTAAAACAGGAGCAGGAATCCTGTCTCCACACGGTACCAGATTAGAAAACAAACATAAAAAATAACTTGTAAAAAATTAAACTGGTTTTTAAACAATGCACTAGGCAACACTAATGTGCATCAGGTGCACCAGTGACCTCCATACCTTTAAAAAAAAAGGTATCTGCATGCACAGCTTCCAACCTTCATACTTGAAATTGTGCTATAGAAAACAAGGTGACAAATATCCTCACAGCAGGGAATAACAGCTAATTAACCACATTATTAAAGTGCTTGCAGCATAAACAACTCATGTCAGTCTCTAAAATCACAAGCAAGATTACTGCTTGTGGCAGCTGTGTCACAAATACTTTTAGCTCCCCCTCTCTATACAGGATGCACAAAGTCTGCATTAAACAGGCAACCTCTGGAAAGTGCCTCTCTTTCTGGGACCAACCGGTATTTGCTGCACAGGTACATGATTTTAGAATTCCAGCTCTGCAGTGTTTAGATGCCCAGTTCTGAAACAAACCCAACTATACTCTGAAGATATGCAGTGGGCTATGGGGTTAGAACAGTTGATCTGCTGAGATTTGGTATCTGGCCTTTGTTCCATTAGGTAGAAAAAATCAAACTAATCTGAACATTATTTTTCTATTCAAATGATTAATACTCAGCTGAGCAGGTTTGGCCATAACCCAGTACAAGGTTCCTGAAACACAGTCACTACAACAACTTTGTGTACAAGTTATTTCTCCCCTAAGTTGTTTTCCCCATAAAAACAACAAAATAATCCAGTGTTGGTACAGCTACACCGAAGTCACACTTATTTGGTAACATAATCAGGAGAGGGAGAAAGGTTTTAAACTGACAGAAAGTAAGTTTAGCTTAGATATTGGGAAGAAATTCTTTCCCGTGAGGATGGGGAGGCCCTGGCACAGGCTGCCCAGAGCAGCTGTGGCTGCCCCACCCCTGGAAGTGTTCCAGGCCAGGTTGGACTGGGCCTTGGAGCAACCTGTGCTAGTGGAAGGTGTTCCTGCCTATGGCAGGGGGTGGAATGAGATGAACTTTAAGGGCCCTTCCAACCCACTCCATGGTTCTGCGCTGATGTAGCTGCCTACACACCCCAAGCACCATTCAACACACTCCTTAACACAGACACTGGCAGTCTACCAGATTTGTCCAGAGTATCTTTCCTGAGACAGTGAGAATCAACAGCTCATGGTCTTTTGCAACACATCTGAAAGCTCAGGCAATTGTCCTCCAACTGCAGAAGTTTAAGAAGGAGAACAAATGAGTCATATTAAAGCCTAACAGTGTGAACACCACAGATATAAACACTTCAATATACTAATATTAGAGAAAAGATTTGAGTCCGGAACTGGACATCACCAGCACACATTCCCACTAATACATGTGGACTCCAAGCCAGTCAATCATTAATTACAGTGCAATAAGGTCTATTTTTGTATCAGGTGACTGTCTGGTCAAGTACCAAAGCAGGAAATGGCTCAAGAACACCATTACTGCAACAAAATCCATTGCACCCGCCAACACCCCCCTACTGCAGGCTCTTGCAAATAAACCTGAAAATAAAGGCACCCCCAAACAAATTTAAGAGAAACTGTAGTTCTTTAGTTATAGTCCTGATTCAAGGCTGTACAGATGGACTATAAGGAGCTATTTTTCTTTCAGACCATTAACACAGTTTATCTATTTTGAGTGGTAACATACATTTATCTGTGTCTAAGCACACAGCCCAACAGCAGCGGTTCCAACAGCCTCTCCAACCTAACAGGCAGGACAGGGGGGATTCTACAGAGCCAGAAGAACAGTAAGGACCTAACTTATGGTATGTTACTAATAATGTGCTTGTCGACTGTATGTGGCTTCAGCATTAAAGCCAAGGCACTTATGACCGAAACAAATGCTAGGGTAGCATTATCAGATTGTGATAACTTTGGGGTTGGAAATGGTGAGACACGTGTCGTGTGGTTTGCTTTGCTTGCCTTGAATATACAGACAGTTATTTTAGTGTAGGAATACCTTTTTTTTTTCATTTTTCTTTACAGTCCAAATAACAGGGGGATCAGAGGATGGAGGCCCTTAAAGATTTCAGATTAACAGAACAAATAAACAAATACAACCAAGAAAAGAAAACAAAGGTCTCAATAAAAGGAGTGAGCTGGGAAGAGCAGAGGTGCTTAAATATGTGACAGACCCACAAACAGCCTTCTAGAAAGATTTACTTGGCAGCATTTAATTATTAACAGCAAAAAAACCCCCAAAACCCCAACAAAACAAACCAACCAACCAACCAAACAAAAAACCAAACCAAACCCAAACAATTAGAAGCTGTTTTCCTTTGAGTTAAAATTTCTGGCTGCAGGAACACCTGCAAACTTTCAAATATTAATGACAGAAAAGACATCCAGTAGAAGGATTTCCAACAGCTAATTATTGTGCGATAATATCCACAGCTGTTTTGAAAATTACAAAGGATGTAAGTATCATGCATTGCTTGGAAGGAACAGAGAGCTACCATAAAATGTTGCTGGAGTCCTTGGACTCGAGCTATCAGTGCTGTTCCTGAGTAACTATCTTGGAGAAAAGTCTTTTGCAACAGTCTAACAGCTAATGATTACAGAAAGAAGGAAATTCCAACAACAGGGAATTCCCTACTCTGGTATACAGTTCTCTAGATATAATCCATATAATTTCTGTGTTCTGGGTATTCCTGGATGCTCTGAAAATCCTACTGGGATTTCCCGCACGACAGTAAAGCTTTCAGATACTCCAGCTTCATGTAGAAATTGGACATAAAAATATAAGGATTGAGATAATATGGTTCAAACGAGAAGGCCCCACCCCACTTTTCTCTCATCACAAGTACACAGCATCTGTGAGCTGTCATCCCTCTTGCTGCCCTGGGACTTGGAATCAGCTGAGCATGCTGCATCCAGCCGGCTATTGCTCACTTTTTCACAGGCCCAGAGAGACCGAGGAGCACTTGGGCAGGTTCTAGCCAGCACTCTGAACCTGGTGTTTGGTGTGTAACAATTCGCCAGCCCTAATATTCCAACAGCAATTTTCTGTTCTGAAGGATGTGCTGGAAAAACTAATGTGAAAACAAACTCACAACAAAATTCTACTTTAATTACAGAAATTTCAAAAGATAGAAGGCAGAGGCTGCAAAACCCAAGTAGTGGGTTTAGAGAGCTGTCCCTGTGAGGATCCATTGCCCCTCTGCGGGGCGGGCTGGCAGAATACGCGTGAGCTGAGCGTGTTGGGGAGAGCATCACCCGCGATCAGAGGATCCTCTCCGGCACTGACCTGCACCAGGGGCACGCACAAGCCATTTAAGCACCTTCCACCCTCTCCACACACCGAAGCAGCCCCCAGGCGCAGCCTAGAGCCCCCACAGCCCGCTCGTCACAGGGACCAGGGGACAGCGTCCGTCATCAACACCCCCCGGAGGTTCCGCCCTGGGCTCTGGAGCCCGCGGACAGACACAGCGACTGGGGACGCGCCCGAGCCTCCCCCGCAGCTGCCGCCCGCTCTCGCACGGGCATGACCAGCAACCCGCGGCCCGGCCCGACGAAGGCCGGTCTCGGGGCCGGCCCCCTCCGGGTGCCTCCCGACCGCTCGCCGGGGAGATGCCGGCGAGGTGCCACCGCCCGACACAGAATTCCATTCCCCCCAGCTGCCTCCCGGAGCCGCGCTCACGCCTGCCCCGCCTCACCGCTCTCCGCCGCCCTGGGCCGCGTCCGACGGGACGGGGGCGCGAGCTGCCCCGCGCCTGCGCAGAGGGCGCGGCAGAGGCGCGGCGGGCGCGCGCACGCGGGGCGTCCCCGGCCCAGGGGGCGAGGGGGCTGTGAGGGGATGGAGATTGAGGGGAGCGACGGGGGCGAAGGGTGGCGGGGGCTGCGAGAGGATGGGGATCGTGAGAGGTGATGGGGATCGTGAGGGGTGACACGGGCTGCAAGGGGTGACCGGCGCTGTGAGGGGCGCTGTGAGGGGTTATGAGGGTGGCTGTGGGGGCGGCTGTGGGGGCTGATGGGAGCTCTGAAGGATCAGAAGCCTGTGAGGAGGCTGCAGATCAAAGATGAGGGACAGTGAGGGGTGATGAACGGTGAGAGGGGTGATGGAGACTGTGAGGGGTGGTGGGTGGCAGTGAGGGGTAGTGTGGGCAGACAAAGTGGTTGGGGCAGTGCTGTGATAAGAATATAAATATTTGGTAAATAAGAATATGAAAATTTGGTAAAAAAGAAACCCCTTGTGATCCAGCTGATTGTTACAGATCAGAGATGTTTGGGGTGACTGGGCTTAATCTCTGATTATAACCGATTTGGCACTACAAATGGCTGTGTTCAATAGGAACTTGCATGAGCACAGGTTCTCAAACAGGGCATGTTTGATACTGTGAGTCTGGTAATGTTCAATAAGAACTTTTGCTGTCACACATTCGTGAATAGTGTGCTTATTGAAGCAGCAGAAATACAAGGGGGAATGACAAGGGGGAATAAATGAGAGTAGGTTTTGATTAGATTTTCAGGAGAAACTCTTTACTCAGATGATGGTGAGGGCCTGGCACAGGTTTCCCAGACACGTTCTGCCTGCTCCATCACTGGAAGTGTTCAAGGCCAGGTAAGACAGGGCTTTGAGCAACCTGGGCTAGTGCAAGGTGTCACTGCCAATGGCAGGAGGTGGAACTGGATAGGCTCTAAAATCTCTTCCAACACAAACCATTCTGAGATTCTGGGATTCTATGAAATACAGGTTTGGAATTGCCCTAGATGGATGCACTAGCTGTGATAGAGCTCTAACAATAACAGTAGTATAGTGTTAGCCCAGGTAGTCATCATCATCATAATCTTATGTAGAAGCTTACAATGAATAGTTAGGAGGAGGGAGAGGAGAGTAGCTCATCCACTGTCTCTGAGGTCTTTTAGGCAGTCCTATCTTATGCCTCTGTTCTTTTTTCACATATAGCATGACCTAAGCAGAGAGCAGAGTAACACAGTAATGTGTTGGACTATGTACTTAATTAAGCCTATTAGCATATGCAGGGTTGTGTGTTTTAATATCTAAATAACCCCTAATCAGGAAAAAGGTGGTTTTGTTACTGTTTTTTTTTATGGTGTCCTTTAAAGTTCTGGTCATACAACTTTGTTCTCTTTTGTTCCATTCTTCAGAGCCAGGGCAGGATCATCGCATCTCCACCGGACCTGCTCCTTCAGGGCCTTTCCTGACATCAGCTGTGCAGATCTCTGTCCACAGAGATAACACAAAGGGTACATAACATAGGCTGCAGATAAAGCCTTAGCCTTTGCTTGGCTCCTTGGTCATCATCCCACACACAGCAGCGCTGGGTGAAGAGAACTTAGGCTATGCTTCTGCCCTGGGGGCTAGGAAAAGCTCAGCGCAAATACTAGAAACAATTGTTTCTTTAGGAAAGCTTTAAAATCTGACTGCTTTTGGGCTCAGTACCAATGTGATTTTTTTTTTTTTTTTGCAAAGCCTACAATATCCAGGACAGAAATTGGTTCATTTTCAAAATTAAGGATTTCCATAGTGTTTATTTGACTTAGCTTGGCAGCAGTGCTCTGTTTACGACTGGATAAATAACTGCCACATTAAAGATTATTAACTAGCAATGCTTCAGTGGCCAATAAAGCGCTAATCTTTCAAATGGTGCTGTAAATGTACACAGCTTGGTATGGCAGGATATTGCCAAAGAGATAACAAATCCCTTACCCGGTAGGTTTACAATCTAAAGGAAACCACAAAGGACCACAAGGAAACTACGAAACATGATAATGAAACATAAAACACACAGAGGACTTGGAGCCATTTGCAGCTGCATTTTAAATGGGGTCTTAAAAGGTTTTTTTGTATTTTTCTTAAAGCTACTGGGCAGTGATTAGAGGCAAGATAAAATCCTAGAGTGGTTTGGGTTGGATAGCCCATCCAGTCCCACCCTTTGCCATGAGCAGGGACACCTTCCACTATCCCATGTTGCTCTGAGTTCTATCCAGTCTGGTCCAACCTGGTCTTGAGCACTTCCAGGGATGGGGCAGCCACAGCTTCTCTGGAAAGCCTGTGCCAGGGCATCACCCTTATTGAAAAAACCTTTTCCTAATACCTAGTCTAAATCGCGCCTCTTTCAGTTTAGAATCATCCCCATTTGTCCTATTGCTACAGGCCCTGCTGAAAAGCCTGTCCCCACCTTTCTTACAGGACTTAACACCCCACCCTGTTAAGTCCTTCAGACAGACACAGCAGCCACTGTGACAAATGGTCAGTGAGGTCTTGGGCAGTGCTGTACCCCTGCCTCTGCTGGTGGCCAGGCAGGGCAGTCCCACTGCTCCAAAGGAGGCCTAAGTTCCAAACTGGGGGGAAGCACTAAGCAGTCCTGCTTCCTTTAAGGCTTCCTTGTGACTGGCTAATGCTACTGTGGACAGCTATAAACTCGTGTCATTTCCAGAAGTTGTACTGAGAAATAATTTGTTTATCCAAATATAAATTGGAAATATAGTGCATTATTTTACATTCACTTGTGTTTGATTGTGCAAGGTCCTAGAGGGCACTTCTGCACATGTAAAGCATTATGTTCCTTGTGCTAAATGAAGCTGAACTAGCAAAGAAATCAGGTTTAAGAGGGGGTGAAAGTAGATGGAGGGGTGTGAGGACAGAGATAAGTGTGGGTAGCATTTGTGAAGATTTTGTAGGATGAAAAACATTCCTTTGTCTTCAGCATTTAAAGATCCTTTCACTGTGGTATGTGGGACCTATGTATTTTGTATATTTGGGCTCATGGTGCCCCTCTGAGGTAAAGCAGTGCTGGTATTCTCATGTCCCTCCCAGGAAACTGTGGCAGAGAGGTGCTCACATGAGGCAAAACCAGCTGGGGATTGACAGGCTTGGGAAAAAAGAGCAGGCACAAGGGAGAGGGACTGGACTACTGAACTCTCTCTGCTGAGATGTGAATCGTGATTGGAGCGAAACACTGTTTAGCTGGACAGTTTTTCTCAGTGTTCTGAAAGTAGGAATAATTGAAGGCTCTCTCCAAACTTCTGTCCTGATGCTCAGTGGTGCAAAAGATATTTTAGGAGTATAATGGTGGCTAAAACCTCTGCATTGCCTGACGGTTTAATCGAATTCCAGTACTCTGGGTGCCATAAGGGGATAGAGTTCAAGGAGGCAAAGATAACATAAAGGGCACAGACATAAGTTCAGTATGGGGAAGTCTTTTGGGAGAGAGGCTGTGTGATGGCAGGATAAAAGGAGATAGCAGTGTGGGGACTTGTATGGGCGGTGAGAATGGGAGATGATGTGGGCAGAGTGGATGCAGTGTGCTGTAAAACTTTGGAGGCTGCTTGGTTCTATGAGTAATCTCCCTCAGTCTGTGTTTAGGCTGTTGGGCTGTCTGTGACTGTGAGAGAGAGGGTGAAAACCTTGCTTGAATAGCTGGCTGATGGCTGGTGGAAAACATGTTTATATGCATCTACTCCTCTTCCTGGAGGAAGACGTTCATTGCTGGCAGTTTGACAGAAGCCAAGGAATGCCAAAGCTCCTAAACCCCACAGTGGTTCAAATAAAGAGCAAGACCTGGTGACCCCCTGGGCGTGGGGGACGGTGAGTCTGCAAAGGCTTTCTAGGGATGAAAGAAGGATCTTTGTTTATATCCTTCTGTGGCTAGCACAGGTCTTTCCCATGAGAATTCCTTTTGTGTTTTATAAATAAAGATAAAGTTTGGATGTTATTAAAAACAGTGTCCCAAGATCTGGACGGTGCAGGCCTGGCCAATCAGGCCTAGGGGGAGGTTTCTGACTGACCAATCTGGGTGACCTTTGAAAACTCTATATATATGATGAAATCAAAACAATAAAGGTCTTTCCTTCTTGCCACTGAGAACTGGCTTCTTTACTCTGCTAGCGGCTCAACAGCGACATCCTTCAAGTTCCCAGCATTTTGGAACACTTTCACTTGGCATGAAATAAAGTAGTTCTACAAGTGCAGCGTTGGGTGAAGCCTGTGACCTTTAGGTTTGCGTCTCGATGGTGGCTTCTCTCTCTGGAAACCTGTTCTCTGAAGACCAATAACAAGTGAGCTCATAGTGTACCATTCCTTTGTGTGGGAATGCTATTCTTGAACACACATTTCCCAGAACATACAGGAATGGTAATTTCTCTGGTGCATACAGTTGTATATATCCCATTCTCTTATGAAACCAGGCTCGAGTTATGGACTAGGCACTGGATGTAATGGAGGCTTTTCGGCAGAGGCAGTAGAGGGATGGGAAAGCTGGATTGGGAAGCAACATGAAAGCAAGAAAAGAAATGCAAGTGAGGAATGGCTGAGTGGATGGAATGAGAGCTGTCCTCATGGGTGTCCAACAGCTTTGGAGAAGCAATTTGCACTTTTAGGGTGGGCAGAAGAGCAGTTGGAAGATCACCAGGAAGCACAGAAGGGTCTTATGCCAAAACCTAAGCTGGGCTAATAAAACAGTGGCTTTGCTGGTCCCACAGCAGTGGGGTTTGCCCTGGCCTGCTTGCATGGAAAGCTGATAAGCCTTGGCAAAGTCTGCCCTCCTGTGGGTAAAACTAGGAATTACCATGGGATAATTCAGCAAATCCTTTTCCTATCACACGCCAGCATCTTAATGGCAGGTTTGCTCAGTGGTGTGGATCGTTTCTCTTCCACTTGCAGCAGCGCGACATGGTTCTGCTCCTCTAGATAAGTTACTGATGTTACTCCTGGCAATGTGGGTGAGGCTAAAGCCGATGGTCCCAAAACTGGGAGAGTGCTGGTGTATATTTTAATGACAAAAAAGGGATGCGGTCACGAAGGCAGCCATGCGTTTCTCTGTGACTGCAAGAAGTGCTCTGTGGACTCTGTGTTTCCCATTTGATTGGATGGGTTGCAGCCACCTTTTCCTGTTTCTTTGTCCCATCCTTTGCCCCAGCTATGGCAGTTCCTGCCTTTTGGGGGTGAGCAGTCACATTATACTGTGAATGTGAAGATTTAACTTCTGGGTGATCCCCTTGGTGTGGAGAGGGGATTTGTGGGAAGGGAAATAGCACTTTCCCTTTAGGATGACTTTAATCCCCCTCCTCTGTGAGGAGACTGTGCTAGTGTGTGGTATGCTCCCAGCATATTGCACCAGGTATTCCAGAGTGTGATGTTGCTTGTTAGGATGCAGCTTTGGCTGCGGGTCCTGCTGTGGTGTTCCATACCTGGTAGGGTCCAGTCCACAGAGATTCCTTTGTCTGCTGGGTCTCTTTGGGGCACTCTTGCCAACCTCTGACTCTTGAGGAGGAGAGTTCACTGCAGAAGGATCTTGCACATGAGAATTTGCTTCCATCCGTGGGGTGCCTGCCTGATGACCTGTGGGATCTTGGGGAATAACTCATGATCCAAGGACTTTTCCTGGGAAGGTGACTCTGAAGGAGTTTGGTTTATTCCCAAATGCAGGACTATCCTATAAGCTCCAGGGACTGTTGGTCAGTCAGTCACATGCTACAGACATGGACCGATAACTAAATGTTGCTTCATTTATGCCCTGCACTGTCTTTGATGTTGGCTTGGCCCCCTTTTCTCCTCTTGCACTCCTTTGCACCAGTTTAAACACACCACTGCCTTTTCTCAGGGGGCTCATTGGCTTGCATCCGGCAAAGCTGGACTTGGATTTTAGGAATTGGGATCCCTCATGGCATCTGTTGTGCTTCTGTCTAGGCTGCTGGCTCTGGGTCTTTGGGGTCTCTGGTGCATTTGCCTCATAGTGTGATAGAGTGGGAGCAGTGAGGGACCTGCAGAGTTCACAGCAGAGGTGGTTGGACAAGTAAGTGCAAAACCAGGCTGTGATTCCATGGCTCTGCTTTTTAGAGATCTGAGAATAGGCTGAGCCTGCCTGGGTGAAAGATGAGAGGGTATGGTGTCCAGAGGGCCTCTGCTTGGAGAGGGATATTGTATGTTCCAGCCAAACAGCCAAGGCAGGCTCAGCTCTCAAGAGGGCTTTACATCAAAATCCATGGCACTGGGTGCTCTCAGGCCTGCCTGTATTCTCCTCTAAGGCAAAGCAGAATTTGCAATTAGTGTTTCCAGAAGGTGTGAAATGGAGCTGGAGCAAAAGCAGGCTCGATGTTGCTGTGGCCCAAGCCTGGTCCTTGCAGCCTTCGCACCTGTGCTGGAGCGTGAATTGCTGCTCTGTGCTGGTGCCCCTCACCCCTCCACACACTGTTTTCATTAGTGTGTGCTCTTTGGTTAAGGACCGTTCTCACATCCAGCTGAACAAACACTTTCCACCGTGTGTAAAATCCAGCTTGGTGCTAATAGGAGTCTCCCCCCACCTTCCTCCCTTCCTCCCTCCCTTCTACCACCTTTTCTGCAGTTGGCAGGACAAAAAAGTGTCACTATTACCTGACTTATTATCAGCACGGGACTGTAATTTATGACATATGCTTGGTAAAGTGCTATGCTGGAAACATTTATGGCCCTCTTCAAGTCCTGTAGGGTGGTGGGGAGGGCAACAGCTGTGGAGAGGAAGCCAGTTGTTCCACCCTTGCAAAATATTGCACAGTCCAAAAGCTTCCTCTGCCTTCTGACAGCAGTGCTGTGGGCAGTGGGCTCAGCGCACTGCCCTGTCAATGTCAGAGTGGGTGGAGACACCAATGCCCAGAGCAGATGCAAGGTTTTTCTGTCCTTAGGAAACACAGTTTCTTCCATTGGGCATTTATCAAATTCCCCATCTTCATCACTTTTAGTCCTGTACAATCTTACCCTTCAGGCAGGATCTCAGATCCTGCCTCCCTCATGTTCCTCATACAAATGGCACCACCCCTTTCCTGCCCAGGTTTCATGGTCCTGTTCTCTTGTGAGAGGGAGTGCAGAAGCTGCCTCATGAGGCAGGTCCAGCATAGGAGCTGTGAATAATTCCTCCAAAAGACAGGCATTACAGCGGGACAGCTGCCCTCCAGCAACCAGGTTCATGCTCTGTCTGAAGGAAACAACCTGATCATTTAGTTCTTCATGCCTGGATTTTACCTGAAAATGTGCTGTGGAGAGAAGGGGGCAAATGAATTGCCATTGTTGTAGGTGGGCTAGATTTGAATAGCAGTCTAAGGGACAAAGGAAATTCATTCCTGGCAGCAGTGACTTTTCTAGTGGTTGAAGAGAGATTTGTGAGAAATGGGACTTTATATCCCAGTCTTGAGATGAGTGGTAAGGAAATTTGGCACAGGAAGGAGTTTTTGACACTGGGCTGTTTGCTGATTACTGAAAAGTTAGTGCTGGCTGTTGAGCTCCTCTCAGGAAAACCTCATCATTCATCTTTGGAGCTTGGCTGTCTGCCCTGTCCACTTGTCGTGATTCAAAGGATGGGAGCAGAGATCATCCAAACCATTTCCCAGCTCTAGGAGCACACTTTCCCTGGAGCTGCTCAGTTAGAATGAGCATGTGCTTGCCTGCAGTGAGCCAGGCTCTCTGCTTCCCCTCTTCTCTGTGGGGAAGGATCATGTGGCAGTTTGTCCTCTTTGGTTCAGGCATTGCCAGCTGCTGAGTGAGAAGCAGGTCTCTGCAGCCTTCTGCTTCAACAGTGCGATGTGTGCATCCATATGCTGGAGCTAAAGGAGATGTTCTGGCTGTGGTTAAGTCCTGGATGCTCTCTGCTACTTGCTATCTGAAGGTTTGCAAGATAAAGCCTTGGGAGCTGGATGACACAAGGACACATGCAAAGCCCACAATGCCAAGCTAATGCTGCTTCCAGAGTCATCACCTCGAGCTGCTCTTATTTCTGGACATCTTGTCCAAAGGGTCCCAAGGCTGAGGTTCTGGGAGAATGCCTTGAGCTGGAGTTGCTTCATTCCTGCTGTGGTTGGACAGAATGTGTGTTTTGGATGGCATTTATTTCCCCAAATAGTAGCTATGTAGAAGTTTGCCATCTGGTGTAATTTTGTCCTCTGAGCGCCATCTGTCCTGTGCAGTGGGGAGAGACTGAAGCGTTCTGTGAGTGAATCAGCTCATTTTGTCTTAAACACTGTTGGGTGGAGCAGATTGCTCTAGAGCTGATTCTTCTTCTTCTCACTGGAGCTTAGACACTTAGGTGCCAAACTGGATGCTAAAATCAGGGGTGAGTACCACCCCTTTCACTTTTTGTGTGAGGGAGGGATTGTGGGAAACTCACATCATCTATGGGATCTGAGCCACCTTTTGGCCTTGTTTCATTGGCTGAGTTCCAGACAACCCATGCCCAGGTCAAATCTCTACCTGGATCCTAGAAAGACCCCCCCTTTTTTGGTGAGAATCAGATGGGTGGAGCTCGATTCTGCTGAAAACAGGGAAGAACCACAACCTTGAAAGGTTTCCCAGTGTCCTGCAGGGGGAAAGCTGTTTAGCTGACAATAAAACCTCTGCTGAGTGTGAGATTATTCAATGGGAAAAGGTGGAGGAAAATGGCAAAAAATGGCAACCTGTCTTAAGAGAGTTCACTGTATGTGCACCTGATAAAAATCGTAACATGGGATCAGCTTTCTTCTCTGCTTGCTCAGCTTTTGGCATGTGTAACCAAGCTCTGGCGGGCAGGGCAAATTTCCTTCTCCCCGGGGTCGTTAAAAAAGACCATTTCCCCATTTAAAGAGTGGAAGGGAGGTGAAGGATGGAAAGGGGAGCTGAGCCAGGCAGCGGGTGAGCCCTGCCCATGCTGCTTCATGAGTTAGCTCTCCCACCCCCACCGCTCTCCACAGCGTTAGGCACGTGGGATTGAGGGGGGCTGGATGGATATGAAAGCAAACACACATCTGGAAGTTCCTCCAGTTAATTGGGCAATTATTCATACCACTCTTGCTGGAAGCAGCCTGGTACTGCTGAGCCAAAACCAACAACAACAACAGACCGTGGGCATGCTCCATCCCTGCTTGGAGTGGGGAGGCTTGTGTGGCAAGGTGGGGCTGTGGAGGGCAACATGCAGTGAGGGCATGGACCCACTACTCCTGGGCTGCTCTGCTTGGCTGTAGAGGTGGGTGGGGAAGCCCTGGAAACCTTGGATGCGGTGAGATGCTGGGGAAGCACTTGCTTCACAGTGCATGTGGGCCCCAAGTAGGAAAGGGGAAGCTGCTGCTCTGAAGCAGCATGAGAGCCCAAGTCAACCTGTGTTGGGTTTTATTAGGAGCTTGGCAGGCTGTGGTGTTGGTGAAGGTAGTCCAGGCCCAGCTGTGCTCTGTAGCACTTTACTCCTCATAAATAGTGGATTCACTGCCATTTCTTCCTAGCTCCCACCTGAGTGAGCCTGTGGCAGCCCATGTTCACGTTTTCCATCCCTCCTTCTTCACCTTCTTCACATCCCTGGTTCCTTCTTAGCCTGCGGCAATGTCACTGCATGTCCCCATCCCCTGCCTGTTTTCTGTTACCAATGCTGTGCAAGTGAAGTTCTGAGGAAATGCAGAGCTGGCTGGCCTTGTCTTTGGCAGTTCATTCCCCAGGATTTGCCTGTGAGATGGGAGTTGGGAGTGATCACCTCAGTCCAAGTGGCTTTCCCTAAGACAGACTTAACAGGCTTCAGCAGATCCTCAGGGAGATGTTCAGGAGTACCCGGGACGCCATCAGCCTTGAAGAGTTGTCTCTCCTCCTTCTCATCTCTATATCTGGTGGGATATAAGGTTGCTCCTGAGGCTGAATTCTCGGGGATTGCATATCAGTATGACAGACCGCATCTTGAAAGCGTTCCCCTGGAACTGTGGCTGACTGCTCTTTGAGTGCTTTGCCATTCCCTCCTTGCTGCTGAAGCCCACAGGAAGCCTACCCCTTCCAGCAGAATCCCTTGATTGATAAAAACAATCCCATTCTCTCAGACTGTGCCTGCTGCACAAGCTGGGGGACTATGTTTGGCTCATCTGCTTCCCACTTTGCCTGAGAGTGCATCTCTGGCACTGGGAGTCATTGTGGCAGCCTCAGAAGTGCATGCTGTGCTGGGCTCCACCAGCATAACTGGAGCTAGCTCCAGCCAAGCCCAGCTGGGATGTGAAAGGAGAGTTCCCGTGGTTCCCTCTTTCCTTGTCTTTTTCCCTCTGCCGTGAGATGGGTCTTCTCTAAAAAATTTATTGCCATTAACTCAAGATCTTCCTTAGGATAACATAAATCAGACAGACAGTTTGGCTCCAGGAAGAACGTGCAAACGTAAGCAAGGCTGGAGTGGGTCACACCATAGAGCTGTCAAGTATGGGATCCTCTCCACAACATCACTGGAGTGAGCACTGTAGGAAAGAGCTGGAAACAATGCATGCATGGCATGTGTTGTCCTGCCTGTTCTCTGACAGTCCATGGATGTGGTGAAAGGTTTATCTAGTGGATGATCAGCAAATATTTGGTATCTTTCTTTGTCCATTTTTGAAGTGTCTTAGATGGTGCTAACTCAGAAAGGCTTGGGGATGTAAAGTTCTCTGCAAGAGCTTTAGTAGTGGTCTTGAAAGTACTGTGAGGACATCTCACCACCAAAAAAATGCTGGAGAGAGGGGAGCATGATTCCCGGTTTTACAGGAGGGATTGAAGAATTTAAACGACTTATCCGAAATTTCAGTGGGAATCCTTCACAGTATGTGGTGTTGAAACCAGATTCTCAGACGCCTGTGACTGTTCAGCTTTCCTCTTTGATAATCACCCACACAGAGATCTAAGTTAGGATTGGAACTTACCCTCGAGCTAATGCAGAAATAAACCTAACTGAAGGGAAAGCCTTCCTTACTGTCCAGCTGGATGACTCTACTGTAGAAGGAGGACATTGCCAGGTGGAGAGGCCAACCCATGAAACCTGCTTTGTCAAGGATTAGGAAATGGAAACATTGCTGAGGGTTCAGCTGAGGAAATACGACGCTGAAGGTGTTCAGAAAATCAAGATTTGTGGTGAACAACAGTTTCAGGGAACAGGAGATTTTGGGACAATATCTGCTGTTCAGCCAGAAGGGAGAGGGTAGAGCCGCCAGCCATGTGAAAGGGATGGGATGGGTAGGAGGGTGTATGGAGCTGGGCACTGAAATGGAACAGCCAAGATACAAGCACCAAGGGACAGCTCTCGCTCTCACTGAAGGGAATGGACTGACTCCCATTGACGTCAATGAGGGCTGAACTGGGACCCTTGTGAGAAATATATTGAACACAGACAAATCCAGCAAAGTCAAAACAGATGATGCAGGCTGCTTAATACAGTCACAGGGAGCTGATTGCGAAACCTCCTAAAGAGGCAGCTCTGTCAAACAGCCATCCAAACCCAGTAGGCTTCAGCCTAGGAGAGGAACATGGGAGGCTGAGAAACTGAAGGAGCCATGCCCAAGATGGAAAGCTGAAATGGCATGGGATGATTCCTCACTGTGCTTCAGTATAACCCCACTGGCCACCTTGTTTGTGTGACCTTCTTCACTATCTTACCATATCCCAGGTGCTTTTCCTTGCTCCCCTGTTGCACCAATGGAGATGTTGGGAAGCTGGAGGTGTGGACGGACTGGGCAAGTTGTCACAGAAGAATACACTGCTGTACCTCAGCTGGCGTTGGGGGGGCAGCTGTGTGTGCACATGTCTAATCCATGGCACATGCAAGTCAGTTTGAGTTAGCCAACGTGACAGAACCGCACTAAGCTGGCTGAAGTGACCTTATTTGCACGGACTAAGCAAATGCACATGGACTGTAATGCTGACATGCAGTAACTGGTTACCGCGTGATAACCAGTTCCTGTGTTTCCGTTCAGCCTCTGACTCATCATCCCAAACTCTTCCCTTGCTGTGTTTCTCAGTCCCTTGTTCCAGGTTCCCAGTGCCCAGTTTTCCTCTGCGTCAGGGATGTCTGTGATCCTACCACATCCCCTTGTCTGTCCAGAGAGTAGTTTTGGCAATTTTCCTGCTCTATTCTGCAGAGTCTCATTGATATCTTCCAGGTTCGGGCTCTCCTAGTCCTCTTCTGAGGGTACTCAGCCAGCCAGCTCCCTGTGGGGACCCGGGTCACAGCTCACCTTGCTCCACAAACCTTTTCCAGCCCAGCAGACCTCCTTGCGCACCAGGACCTGCCTCTCCACACACATATTTACTCATGTTCCCCACTTGGAGAAAGCAGTGAGTCAAGACATGGCTCTACACTTAGAGAGCAGGAAGATATGGAGCACTCTAGTGAGGTCAGTGGGAAGATCTCAGCAGTATCTTCTTGCTGGCACAGTGGGAATTTGGAAAAGGTGATGGAATTGAAAAGAGAGGGCAAAATGAAGTTACTAGTGTGGAATATGAAGCTGAAAATAGAAGGAGCCGAGTTTCTGGGTGCTCCTGAGGATGTCTTATCCTTGATCAAGCCCTGGTTCAGGTTGAACAGCAGAGACTTCAGTGAAGTCACACTTATTCTACACCATGTTTGAAACAGAATTCAGTCCAGAAAGATCCATTTCCCCTAATCCTGGAGTTGCACATCCTACCTGTGGTATGACAGAAGGGACAGATCTAAATCAACTGATTTGTAGGCGGAAGATTCAAAGGAATGGGAAGAGAGTGCAGGAGTGGAGACAGGCAGGGGGCATTGTTGCTCTTAAAATGATACTATATTGTATGTGTTGCTTAGATGTTTTGGGAAGAGTGGAATTTCACTTTTGATTCCCCATGGATAGGCTGGACTGAAACTTTGCCTTCCTTTTCATCCTTGATTTACTGAAATAGCAGCAGTTTGTATGAGGACCAGCTTCCTTGATGTAAGAGTAGTGTTTGGCGGGGAATCCAAGAGTAGACACAGGGACAGGTAGTGCACACTGGGACAGGTTACTTGCAGTGGGCATTGCCTGAGCTTTCAGGTAAGGAATGAGCAAAGCCAAAATGCTGGGGCCAGCAGACATGAAAGACACCAAGAGAGGCTTCTTTCAAGTATGCCAGATGCAAAATGAAGGCTATGGTACAGTGTGGACTCACTGTATCAGGGGGCAGAGTACCTAGAAACAAAGGGCATGAAAAAAGCAGATATTCAATACTTTTTTTGATACTGATACTGATATTTGATAATATTTAATGTCTTTTTTAATGGCTTAGAGTGCACTCTCAGCAAGATTAGGAACAACCAGTGGATACCCCGAAGGGCATAGCTGCTAGTCAGAGGGCATTTCACAAGCTGTCATCTGTCCTGTGCTGCAATGTGCATTTCAGGACTGATGGCCTGACTTTTCTCTGCAGCCTGCACTGCTTGTTTGCTTCTTGCTTCTATTTCAGGCAGCCCTCTTTCTTTGAACATGGTGGAAGCAAGCATTTCTTCTCCAAGTAAGCAGCTGAAGTGACTGTGTTAGACTAGTCACACCTCAGGGAGTGAAATTTGTACTGTGAGCCATAGTTTTATGCTTGTGCGTTTCCCACAGTAACAGTAGCACCAGGATGGAATCACACCATTGTCACGTGTGTAAACTACTATATCAGCCTAATGCACTTTTGCTAAGGACTTGCCTCTGGGCTGTGAGGTGGGAGCCTGCATATGAGAGGAGGTGTGGGCTTGAATGAACCCTGCTCCAGGTTAGCTCTCCAACCACAGCCTGGCACAGAGCTGCATCCCTCCCCATGCAAACTGGCACATGGGGACTGTGTTCTTGGAGAGGAGCAACCAGAGTGGTTCACCCTATGTGGTGAGGTAAGAGTGTTTCTGGAAGCACATGGGAAAGCAGCTGCATCCTTAGCAGCACCACCTCCTTAGCTGTGCCCAGCTCTACAGCAGTATGGGCAATAGTGTCTTCTGGACAGTATTTGGAACAGCCTCCCCCATCAGTGTTCCTACTTTTCTTTATTCATGGGCATATCATAAAGTAAGATGTTATTATTTTTAAGACTGATTTTTCTCTCTCCCTTGTCTTTTTATAGCAAATGCTGCTCCTCTTCAGGTTCCATGACTCTTCACCTCCCCTGGATATCTGTATGGGGATGTTTATTGATATGACAGCATGCAGTAGTCAGCACTGCCAAAGTCAATGTGTCCTGTGTCTGTTGAGGATAGGCTAGGGCTGTCAGCTTTGTGTCTCCTGAGAGATACCGAGACTGTTTGTTGACTTTGCCTTTGGCTGGTGTTAGACAAACAGTGAACTTGTATTATTTTTGTGCTTCTTCCTATGACCAGCTTAAGCACTGTAGTGGGCACACCAGTCACTGACATCAATTGTTTCCCCTGGATTTTGTTCTGAGTGTTTGGTGAAGCCTGGAGATAAAACATCATTACGTTTAAAACTCATCTGGAAGGGTGAGAAAATCATGACCCTTATGCTGTTCTGGGGCCTGGCCATGGTTGATGCTGCCTGACATTTTTGGGTGCTGGTCTCACAAGGGGGGGGAACTGCTTCTGCCCATCAGGTACAGGTGTTCTCAGTCATTCTGTTTATCAATGTTAAATTTGCTGTTTTATGGTGGCGACATCCTCAGTGCAAAACCAGAGGCAGCAAGCCTGGAAAGCCACCTCAAGGAAACCTCACCTCCCAGGGGTCTCTTTTCTCTGGTGGATCCTGTGGTGTTCTGGAAAGTGTGAGTCCTGCCTAAAGTTTCTGCATGAGGAGGTGTTTGGGGAAAGTTTGTGTACTCTTTTCTGGTGTCTGATAGAAGCTGAGCTCTCACAGCACCTTTCTGTAGGGGCTCCTCCTATAGAACTGGTAAAAAATGGATTTCATGTCACAGGTCAAGTCAAACCATTGGCTTCTTGATGCCTCAGTCTGATTTGAGTGAAATTTGCTGATGGGTTCTGAGCTGTTGGGGATGGATGAACAAACACAAACAATATGATTACTTAAATTTTATTTCCATTGGAAACCAGGCTGAAGGAGCCAGCTCCACTATTCCCTATGGGATTACTTGTGACCAAAACATTGCAGAGGTCATGCTTCCTGGTTCCTGCATGGGATCTTTTGTTGGTGTAGAATCATTCTATGCCTTTGGAACCAGCTGGTAAATACTGATATGCAACAGTTGGCCTGAAGTGACACATCCTGCTGCACCAGCATTTCAAAGAACAGGCAAACAGAGGAGAAAACTGGGTGAAGAAATGCTTGATCTTGGAAATCTGCCAACAGAGAGCAAGACCCACTAACACAATGGGGACATAGAAGTGAGACCAGTTATGTTCCCAGGTGCTGGGGCCTTTCAAAGTGAATATGCTGGCCCTGGTGGCATGGGCTTGCCCCAGACAGGTCCTTCCTATTGGAGTTCAACGAGTGGGAGGATTAAGATGCTGGGAGAGGTGACCCAAGCAGTTTTTGGTCTGATTTTACTCACGACTTGGGACTTTTGTTTGTGGCACAAAAGTAAAAGTTGGGGACCAGTCTCCCTCTGCAGCACATCAGAACCACAGAATCTTAAAAACTCCTGAGTTGGAAGGAACCTACAAGGATCATCAAGTCCAACTCCTGGCCCTGCACAGAACAACCTCAAGAGTCCCACCATGTGCCTGAGAACCTTGTCCAAACATTTCTTGAACTCTGACAAGCTTGGGGACATGACCACTGCCCTGGGGAGCCTGTTCCAGTGCCCAACCACTCTGTGGGTGAAGAACCTTTTCCTATTATTTGATCTAAACCTCCCCTGACACAGCTTCATGCTTTGGTTCTTCACCATGTGTCCATAAATCATTCCTAATCTGCAGGATTAGAGAATGTCACAATTTCCTTCCAGGCTCTGTGTCTAGATTTCCTTCCCACAAAACTCAGCAAGGGAGAGGGCAGGTCAAAGAGTCAGCAGCTGGTGTGAGTGATGGTTTAGCACAAACAACATATTCTGAACCACAAAAATGGTGAGTGGAGTTACTGCTCTGCTGTGATTCAAGGCTTTGTAAGAAGAACAGAAGAGATAAGGAATACCAGGCAAACTATCCTTGGAAAGATAAACAGAACAATACAGAGTGAGTTACTGTTCAGTTAGGAAGAATAACTGCTGAGAGCAGCAAAGGTGTTTCTAGACAAAGAACGGCAAACATTGTGAAAGGGAGCCAGAATAAAGAGACCATGATCAACTGGGCAGGCTGTGACCTCCTCTGAGCCTGAAGGAGGAACCTGGTAGAGCTCCCCAGCACATAATCTTCACATTCCTGATGCTCTGAAAACATCTGCCCAGCACCTTGAGGTCTTGCTAAAGGCAGGGCATAGCACTGCTTAGGGCTGTATGTAAGTCCAGGTCAGTGCCTGACAGCTCAGCTCCTGCTGTCTGGACTGACTGAATTTGGCATTGAGTGGGAGGGATGACTGTGTTATCCTCCTGCTGTGGAGCTGTGATGTGATTTGATTACCACAAAATACTGATGCTGAGATGTATTTCTGGATCCTGCAGTTTGGGAACAGTTGCCATTTCCCTGGACAATCTCATGCTTCTCAGTCCTCATCACAGAACTCCTCAGATGCAGCAAAGATGAAGAGCTGAAAGACCTTATTTTCACATCACAAAAAGTAATCTTTCTGGCTCCTTATTTTTTGTCATGGATCAATCACACTGCTAGTCTCCCTTTCCCACTTCTTCTCATGGTACGTAGTGAGATTCTTGAGGTTGTCCTGTGCAGGTCCAAGAGTTGGGCTTGATGACCCTTGTGGGTCTCTTTCCAACTCATTCTATGGTTCTGATTTTTCCACCCCTCTGTACCCATCCATTGCCCTTCTGTCCCATCCTTCATCTCCCTCCTGCAGCCTCCCTGGTGCTATGATGCCATGACAGCAGATATGCTTCCAGGGATGGATGGAGATGGTTCCTGCCATGCCAACACTGTCTGTGAGGTGTCTGGCTCCTTGTGCAGTTCCTGGCATGAGCCTCTGCATGTCAGCTCTGTGCATTGTGGTCATGCAGCTGTTTGTGGAGCCAATTCGTGGCTGCAGTATTCCATGCATTTCCCACTGCTTTCAGTATCCATGCAGTCATGGATGGCAGCTGGCAGCAATGTTCCAAGCAACGGTAACATGTGAGCATGTCAGCATTGTCTTGTGACATGATTGCCCCTGTGTGGCTAGCACAGACCTTTCCCGTGAGAATCCTTCTCTCTCTTTTTCCTGTGTTTTATAAACAAAGATAAATTTTGGATGTTATTAAAAACAGTTTCTCGGGATGTGGACAGTTCAGGCCTGGCCAATCAGGCCTAGGGGGAGGCTTTGAACTGACCAATCTGGGTGACCTTTGAAAAGTCTGTATAAGATGGAATTAAATAATAAAATCTTCTTCTTGATGCCACTTTGAACCTGTGTCTTTTCACTCTGCTAGCGGCTCAACAGCGACACCCCTGGACATGTCAGAATAGCCTGGCCCTAGAGCCATGTGTTTTCCATGTGAGTCTGCCTTCTCCCTGAGTTGGTTGTACAAGGTGACCTCTGGATGTCCCTTCCAGCCTCAACCATTCTATGCAGTAAGAATTCCCCCTCTGCAGGGGACAATGTTCCGTTACAGAGGTGGCATGTCACCTGAGGTCTGTATCTGTGGGGTGATGCTCCCCTGCTGGGGCAGGTAGTCTTGTATTCAGACTCGAAGAGGAGAAATGCAGAGACTCTCACCAGGAAATGGGCTCAGGGAGCTGGGTACTCAAGTGATACATTGCTGGAGTGTGTAGATGTGTGTCCTGTAGCCCTGTGCAGGAACTGGCCCGGAGACCGAGAATGCTTTAGAAACAAACAAGACAGCAAAGGTGTGCCTAGAGTCCATGGAGCACAATCTCGAGCAATCAAATGTTTGCTTTCCCAATGCTACTCCTGGGAGCCCTGGCTGCCTGAAATGATTGTGTGTGTCTGGTATTTCAGTCAGACAGGCTGAAACACCCTGACACTATAAGGTTTTTCTGCAGAACCAATGGGAAAATCTTTCTTGGAGGCTGTGTGTACACCAGTCTGCCATGGCAAAAGCTATCCATGTATAAAACCATTTTGCAGGACTGTTGGAAACAGATGCTGAGGTCAGTTGCAAGTTCCCCCTCTGAAAGCACTGCTCCGGCTGTGGGTTCCACACTATGTCGTGTCGCTGTTGAACCAATAACGGCGTGAAGCAGCATATGAAAAGAACGGTGAGAGAATGCTGAATGCTTTATTTAATTAATAACAGTATATATATACACGCGAGAAGGCTATTCGGATTGGCTAACAATCATCCATCCCCCGGAATGACTGGCCCAGGCGTTTCAGTGCCTGTTTCCAAAACAACTCTCAGTAACATGGAATTTTATCTTTATATTTATTAAATTTAGTTGGAGAAGGGAAGAATTGCTGTGGGAAAGAATCTGTGCTGTCACAATGTTGGACCACAGAGGTTCATGATGTTCATCAGGATCCTTGCACACCTTGCCTCCACCCAGGGCCAGTGTCATGACTTGACCTCAGTTTCAGCAGGTCTTCTGCTTCCCTTCCCTGTGGACCTGCAATGAGCCGGCTCCTACATCCCCTGCAGTTGCTCTGAAGTAGGTAAGGGAAGACTGGAACTAGTGGTATAGAGGTTCACTGGGCGGCTCCTTCCCACCCTCCAGATAACGCCACTGAGACTGGGATGTTCTGGTGCATGGACAAACTTCTGCAGCAAGTGGCAGTGAGGTGAGTGATGCTGGAGGCCTCCCTTGCAATTTCAGGGTGGAGCAGGGTGTGCGTGTCCAACAGAGGCACCCTTGGGGCAGAGCCTGCTACAGGCCAGCTCTCTTGAGCATGCACACCTGCAGGTGCATCCCAACAAGGGGAAGGACAGGATCCCTATGCTTTGCAAACCCTTTCTGCTTGTGGCTGCGGACACCCAGGACTGAAATAGGGCAGCACAGTTGTGCCATGTGGCACCCCAAGTTCACAGACCTGGCCTTGCCTGGGGTCTCTGCCTGCAGGCAGAGGTTTCCCTTGGTCGCAGCAGCTCTTCTCTGTCTCAGACACAGCTGCCTGTGAGCAGGCCCCATGCAGGCCCGTGGCTCCATCAACAACTCCTGCAGTGAGGTGTGTCTCTCTGGAGCCAGGCCTGCCCAGGGGAGCTGGTGTGGGACAAGCACACATTGCCAGGTGCTGTCTGCAGCCCCTGTTTGCTACTGATCCTGACATGGTGCCCTCACTTTGCTTCCCATGCCATGTCTCTGTGTTGTGAAACATTGACTGCCTTACACCAATGAGACCAGACAAGCATCAGAGAGGCAGCAAAGAGGCAGGAAAGGTTTTTTGTCTGATCACTCAGGGCTCAGGTTACCACCGTGCTCACACATGGCATTATGAGTGTTATAGATTGTACTCACAGAACCAATACAGAGTCAAGCCAATTAAGAATTTGTAATTTATTAGGCAAGTGATAGCAAGCAAACAGCACTGGGCGGCCGGGCTCTGCCAACGGCGCGTGGCCAACCCCCCTGACCCCACAGTCTTTTGTAGGCCTTATCTTCTGGGTTACGTGTACTCTGCGCTTTGTGCCTCTCTGTTGCTGAGGGCTGCTTCTGTTCTTCTTCTGCTGAGATAGTACATCTTGCAGAATGCCAAGGTTACAGATTATTCTCTATTCCCCCCCGCCAGTGAATATTTTCCCACCCAAAACAACTTTCCCTTTGTTTAAGCAGTGTTTGCAAGATTTGCAATTTCCTTTTGTTCAAGCGGCATTAGCAAGATTTGATTAACAAACAGTATCTCTTCTATTACAATGAGCAGGGCAGGCATCAAAAGACAGAGATCTAGGGATGGGACAAATACTAGGAAGAAATAGGATGGTCCCAGAGCAGAGAGAAGTGAAAAAACTTACAGAGAAGACAATGAGGAGCTGCTTCAGAGGAGTCTCCTGCTGAGCTCTGAAGTCTGATGCTCCATAGGCCAAGTCCTCGGTCAGTGCACAGATGTGGGCACTGAACTGCTCAGGGACATCATGAGGTGGCTGTCACAGATCTGCACCCACAGCTGGGGACTTGCACTTCCTGAAAAATGCTCCTGCTGAGCTTCCTGAGACCCTCACGACACACCTGGCCAAGGCTGGTTGGGGCAGCCACAGAGACCCACCCTGGCACTGGAGCAGGACCTGAGGAGGGAGTAGCATCCCAGCCACAGTGCTGCTGGCAGTGGAGTCTGCCAGGGAATAACAGATTAATGTGGAACTGATCTGAGATGAAACACTTTGGATCAGGACCACAACCAAAAATATTTCAAGTTGGATCAAACTGATCCAAAAAAATCTGTTTGTTTCCTGCTTTCCCAGCAGTCAGTCTTAAAGGTCACAGAGCTGAGAAGTGTGGCTGGGCACAAGTGGATTTTCCTCTATGAAAATTACAAAGACAGAAAATTCTTGACCAGCTTTGCTCTAAAGGCAAAGAAGGGGGTGATTCACCTCTCCTAATTTAAGGCCTCTTTGTGAGGAGCTGAGACTGGGAACCCTGGCATGCAGAGTTTGGCACCTCTAGCCAGCACAGAGGTCCCATCTTCCCAGGGGACAAGGCCAGCAGGAGTGATGGCTGGTCTCCTGTATATTGCTGCACGCTGAGTGGAGGCTGGGACTCAAAACAGCCCTCCAAACTGCTGACTTTTGGGAAGTGGGAGCCTTTCCACATCTTGGGGACTGTGTTGACATGGTGTGAAGGTATGCAGACATGTATAGGCAGACAGTGACAAGAACTATCAGATTTATCCCTTTCGACAACTGCTTTTTTGATAACTCCCTGTATTGTTAGCCAGCATCAGCCAGTGACTCACAGATGGAAATGTGCAGGGACAGGCTTTGTAACTGTCCCAGCTGCTGGGTCCTCATTCTCTCCCAAAAGCAGGGCCCTGATCCACACCCTTGTGAGCCAAGCCCTGGAGCAGCTGGTGAGGGCAGGAGCAGCCTAAGGGCAGCTCTCCTTTTGTGGGGGTCTCACTGCAGGCAGCCACGATGGAGGAGATGGAGAGCTGCTAGCTCCCACCCGAGTGCAGGTTCCGCTCATTCAACCTGAGGGCTCCCGTGAACTCACCTCAGCAGCCGGCTGATCCCTGAAGTGATCTCACCCACCAGGTTTTTCCGCACGTGCAATTGTCCCGCGAGGCTGCGCAGCCGTGGGAGAGCACAGCGAGGCACTGACTGCCTGTGAGGCACCTCCCTGCATGGCCAGCTGCAGCCTGCCGTGCTGCTGTGGCTTCCTGAAGTCCTGCACCCAGTTCCTGTGGGAGCCTGGCCCTCCCAGGCAGGTGTGCTGAAGGAGCAAGCCCAGGACATCTGCTCAGCAGCCAGGGATGCTGCTGCTAGAGAAGCAGCGCAGAGGCTGGAGAAGCAGTGCAGAGGCCAGACGTGTGCAAGCAGCTGTGTGCATGTAGACCTGCGTGCAGGAGCACACTAGGGTACTCAGCCTGCATCCCTCGTCTCTGCTGCCGTCCTGTGTCTAACTGATGCAGGCTAGCTTCTAAACTAAGAACTTGCCTTCCAATTTGGTATTGTCACTTTAATTCACAGAGTACTTTTAGGATGCTCAGATGTATTTGGCAGCTGTGGTCTGTTTTTATTAGTAAAATGATAGCATATGGTATCAAAAAATCTGTTTTCATTGCCCTTGTTGAAAGAGATGCCAAATGCATTTAGAGAAGTGAATTGGATTTATAAACTTCCTTTTGCTGTGCTTATTAAACAGATGACAAGCTAGGGCCTTGTAGTTTCTCTCCTTTTCTGGTTTGGGAGCTGGGTGCTAGATCAGGAGCAGCGACAGAGGGTGCTCTGACCCTGCCCACTGCCCACTCAGGCAGACAAGCAGAGATGCCTGCCCAGTGCACACTCAGCCCCGCCTTGCCTGGAGCCAGCCAGGAGTGGAAGGGAACAGATTGTTCAGTTCGAGAGTGAATCTGCTGGAGGTGGCTCCCGTGGAGCCCCGGGAGGAGCCCCTGTGACTGCATTGGGCTCTGCTGTGGCACGGGTGCACTGGGATCTTCCTGCAGACTCACTGGCAGAGAGCTTGGCTGCCACGGTCTGCAGAATGCCCTCACTGGCCCTGGGGCTGATATATTAAGGTCCACAGTACAGTCTGAGGCAGAGGAGAGCTGATCCCAAACCTCTGCAGCCCTGGGGACAGAGCTGGTCACAGCTGAGACCATTGCTTTTTCCCTTTGGCAGGTCCCTCCCCATCCTGTTTCGTCCTTGAGACTCTAGTAGCTGCATTATCTGTGAAAGATATGTGTGTTCTGGTGCATGTATTTTCCTCTCTCTGTCTCTGCTGCTGTTAATTGTGCACTGTGGAGGGTCTGGTGCCTGGCTGTGCACCTGAGCCACCCCTGTGCCCTACAGAGGGGAACAGTGCCCTCATGGGAAGGCTGTACGTGGTGGAGGTGCTGGCTAGGGTGCACTAAGCTTGCTCTCCATGTTCACAGTCTTGCTGATCTCTGTACCAGACTCGCCTCTTCCTGTCACAATTTTCTCTTCAGGAAAATGCAGAATTTGTGTTCATGGACTGACCCTTGTTCCCCAAACAATCGCAATGCTGCCCACTGCACCTCCCAACCAGCCCTGGCCTGGGACACCCGTCCACATTCCTGACCAGTTCCTCCATTTCTTACCTTCACTTCATCCCCTCATAACATCACAGAGGCCACTCTTCTGGAAGTCCCTCTAGAAACCTGGTTGTGGCATATGAATGAGGCATGGTTTTTAGATGTTTTATGGTTAGAAACACCTGGCCCCACACCTGGTGATCCCTACCACAAACCCATGATGGATGCAATCGTCCATCACGGCAAAAGCCCAGTGCCATGGGAACAACACCCTCCAGGTCCGTGGGTGCAGCTCCTCAGGTGCTGTGCATCCACGGTAGTGCAAGCCCAGAAGATGCAGAGCTTGTGCAGTACTAGCAACATTCAGTCATCGTGATGGTCCAGAATATTTATAATTTTATTTCTAGCATCAAGACCCTTTCCCCAAAGGATCTGAATCCTGCGGACATTGCTGCTGGGACTGACTTGGATCTTTCCAATTGGCACTGGGGATGAGGGTGATGGAACCCCATCTGACCTGGCCTGATGGAGCATGTGAGGTTGTCCAAGGCCAAGATGGGCTTCAAGGATGTAGGGATGGCAGAAGGGGACACAAGGGAGAGAGTGGGTAAATCTCTTTGGTGACACTCGAGGTATTGTCCATGCTGTGCCTGCAGCGGGCAAGCTGGGTACTGCTCAGGGTGTCAGCCCACTTTACGTTGGGCTCGTTAGCAGGGATGTCCTGTTCCTCAGGGTCCTGAGAGAGCTGAGAGCTGCCCCTTTCCAACATGGGCCCTTGCTGCCCTTTCTGTAGCCAGCCAGGTACATCCACCCAGTACCTCAGGAGCAGCAGCTGCCCTGGCTGGCACTTCCCACAGGTGGAAGGAAGTGATTCAAAGCCACCCAGTGAGTCAGTGGGTGAGCTGGGAATAAAGTACAAGTCTTCTGCTCAAAGCACTCACTCAGCCAGCTTCTCTGGGGAGGTTGGGTGCATTCAAGGGGACTTTAGCTGCTAAAGCAGTTTCCAAAGAATCAGGGCTGCAGACATAACCCAGCAGTTGCTCTGCTCCAAGCTACACTTGCAAGACCAGTTGCTTAGAAAATGATGATGAGGCAAAGGGGCGAGGCAGCTGCTCGCTGGGTGTCTCGGTTTGAAAGACAGGTGTCTGCCAAGAGAGGTTGAACCCTCCCTTAGAACAGAGAATGTGATTTTTTTTCCCTCCCTCCGAATTATTTAATTTTGTAAATCAAGGGCTTTCAGGCAAAGGTATGGGAAAAAAGGAATATCAGTTCTTTACTAGTATCTATAAACAAACAATAACAATAATAGCAACCACAACTAGAACCAGAAAACCAATAGCAGATGACTTGGGAGCTGCCAAGCCTTTTCCCGTGTGGTGTAATCACGGTTGCAAGCAGCAGGGGGTGCTGTTGAGCTCTCGGCCGGGCAGGGCAGGTGCGATGACTCCCGAGCGGCTGCAGGTGGCGCTGTGGCGCAGGGTCAGGTCAGCGTCCAGCAGCTGCAATGGCGGAAAAGGCTGAGAAGCACGCAGGGTGGCGAAACAGCTCCGGAGCAGCGAGAAAGCAGGGCAGTAGGGGCGGGCGCCGGCTCTCTCTCTCTCCCCGGCCAGCGAGGCAGCGAGGATTTCTGCAGTCACAGCAGACGCCGCGGTCTCGTGCGGCAGACGGCGGGGGCAGGCAGCAGAGGCCGCGGGACTCTCCCGGCAGTAGCCGCAAGGAAACGCAGCCTGGGGTAAAATGTGCCCTTCCCTGTGGGGAGAAAGGTTGAATCAAAGCTCACCCAGCCAGGAGAAGAGAAAAACAGGGCACAGTTGGATTCCCTCTGGTCCCAGGCGAAGAGCAAAAAAGAGCAGCCTCTCCTCTCAGCGTCAGAACCACGAGAGAGAGTTCCAAGGGCTGGCTCTACCCTTACCCTGCCCTGCCCAAAGCCCAGCTTTTGTCTTTTACAAAAGACTTGATCGCTCTAAACATCTAACTATTTGTTGCTTAGTAACAGGAATGGGAAGAAATTCTCAACCCCCGACACTGGGGCAGAGCGCAAGGGTCTGTGCAGGGGAGAGGATGGTGAGACTGAGACCCTGACTTCAGCTCTTGTGCAGTCACAGGCAGGGTGAGGTGCTCAGACAGTGCAGGGTCTAACAGAGCAGCCAGAGCAGCTTAATGATTTACAGCCCTTTGTACGCCACCATCACTTGTGTATGCTTGGCAATGTGGCTGCCTGAAGGGCTGACTGTGACACAAGGGGATGGCACAGTGCTTTCCAGCTCAGCCTGACCTCCCTGCATCCTGGGGCCAGAACTGGGTGCTTCTGCACGCACCTCGGGGTCCTTCCCCTCCCCAGCACCCAGAGGTGAGATTTGGCATCTGCCAGGGCTGTCTGCGCCCCACCCGTGCATGGCAGTTCCACTGTCCTCTTCCTCCTGCTCCACTGCCTCACTGGGATTTGGCTTTTGGATCAGCTTATCTCTGTTTCCAATGTGCAGGCCAAGCCAAGCTGTGCTTGTTCATTGTTTGTTTCAGCCCTGCTCTGTGCTAGGTGTAGTGGGAGCCTACAGCCACCACAGGACTGGACCTTGCTGAAGCTCTGAGTTGTGCTCTGGTACAGCTGGCCCAGCTGAAGGTGGCTGTGGTGACCAGGGGCATCAGCCTTGGAAAAAGGGCTGCTTGTTTACCCTGGGCTATGGGAGCACTCACCTGAGTCTGTGGGGCACAGGCCAAGCTGCAGCATCTGGCAAGTGACTGGGAGAGGATGGAGTGTGCAAGGCATGGGAGCTGTGGTTTCTGCAGGCAGAGAAGCTGGTGTACAGCTTTGGCAGTGTCTTGCAGAAGATGTGGCCCCTGGGTTTGGTAAAGAGGGATGGGGAGAGTCCCAGCTCTCTGTGGTGCAGCTGGATGGCTTGTTTGGGTTCCCAGCTGCTGCTCTGAAGCTTGACCTCATGTTTGCTCTCCGTCCTGCTTCAAATTGGTGGAGCAGTGGTGGGAACCCAATGGCTCCTGTTGCTCTGGAGCTAGGAGAGTCCCCAGAGCTGCCACTCTCCTTGCTTGTTCCCAGCCCAGCAAGTCCAGTGGCTGCAGCTGTGTGGGTGTCCTGCCTGCTCTACCATTCCAGAGCCCACACAGCATAAGAGTGGTTGGCTGGTGATGTCAATTTGGCCCTAATCTTAACTCATTACATCTATATGGCTGTCTGAAATAAGCTGGCACATGCTCATTTCTCCCTTTCCCCAGGAAAAACAAAGCACTGCCCATTGCCTGAGACTGCAGGGGTTGCTGGGGTGGAGACCTGGGGAAATGCTGACACTGAGCTGTTCGTCTCCCAGTTGATTGGTCTATACCTCCTCCTGGCCTGGTCGGGCTGTTGCCTGGACCATGCCAGAGAGGTTTGATGGAGCAGATGCTGCAGGATAAGGAGCTGTGGAGCTCTCAGAAGGGAGCAGGGATCTGTCCTGATGCTGTCACTGTGTTGTCACCCTGCAGTAACCAGATGATGATGCTAGCAGGGTCTGACTGGTTGCCTGTGACTGAGCACCCCAACCAGCCCCCTGACTCCCTCCAGCAGACACAGATGTGCCTGATGATGAGATGGGGAGATGTGATGGAGCACAAGGATCAGGCTGCTACTGCTCCTGTACCCGGGGTAAGCTGCTGGGATGGCTGTGGGGCCAGCACCCTTGGGGTGGCCAGGGGATGGATGTCTGTGTCCTCTCTTACACCTCTTTAACAAGGCATGCTCCCTGTGGGAACCCATTTTCCCTGGGCTGCACCACTTCATTCTCTCCTGGCTGTTGGAAGCACCAGGGGGTTGCTTACAGCCTTGCCAGGCTGGCAGTGAGTTGTGAGGGCTCCTGCTGGCATGCCATAGTTAGCTCCAGGCTTGACTGCCCTCTGACACAGGAACCCCAGTGGGAAAATTATTCCCACCTGGGCAAGCAGTAAGGGCCAGGCTATGTTCCCTCGCTCTGTGTACCCAGTGTTGGGATATTGTTACTGTCACTACTTGAATTGTGCCTTCTTTGAGAGCTGGGGCAGGGAAAGGGGGAGGCTGGACCTGTCCCTGTTCTTTGGTGCATGGTCTGTGGTGAGGTGTCCCCAACCCGCCAGTGCAGCTCCCAGCCCCATGACCAAGTTCTGTCCATGCTCAAGATCTGCAGTGAAGAACCAGAGAAGAGCAACCATGGAGCCCAGCTGGGTTGGGACATGACTGGACACCTCTTGGTGCTGGGTCTGGCACCTCCTGCCAGAAGTTCTGCTGTGGTCGGACGGGATGCAGCAGCATCCCAGAATGAATTATCACCCCTCAGTTGCTGATGACAAGACGGGCATGGTTACCCTTCCCTGGCAATCTCTTTATGTCAATTTCATGCCTCAGATCTACCCAAGATCTGCCCTTTTTCTATGGGGAGAATAGCACGCGAGGGGCTCCTCCTCCACCCGCAGACCCTGGCCTGCTGCCACCGCCTTCGGAGGCTGTTGCAAAGTCATGCCACACTTTAATTACATCAATTAATTCCTGAATACCAGCCTTACTATGGCATGGGGCAGAGCAGGGGGCCCGGGAGCCAGGAGAACAAATTGGCCATTGTATTGTCCTCCTGTCTCATCGCCTGCCAGGTCCTACTGGACTGCCCCCATGCTCTGAAATGCTTCAGCATCCTCATGTCCTGCCCCAGGCACTTGGCTCTAGCTCCCCTCCAAACTGGATGCCCAGGATCCTTTCTGATGACTCCTTGTGCCAGAAGAGAAAGAGCTGGGAGCTGTGGAAGTCAGGGAGGGTCAGGGGCCCAGGGGAACAGGTAGTGTTGTGCCCATTCCTGGGGTCACATCAGGAGAGCCATGGTCCATAGATGGGGGATTTTTCACAGGGTGTGAGGTTGTCTCTTGGGTGTGTCCCCATGAGGATGCTCAGGACAGCCTCAGAGGTTATATTGACCCCATGGCTCCATGAGGTGTTGCTTTGCCCCAGCTGGTATCAGCTGCAATGCCAGTGGCTGGAAAGCTGTCAGCTTCCTTAGGGCCATTCTGTTGCACAGTGACTCAAATGTCTGGGAAGTTCAATTGTGAGTTGGCTCCCATGGCTGTGCTCCCCACTCCCAGATCCTGTCCCATGCTGACTCTTGGTTTTCCCAGGGGAGTGAAGTCCCATTGATGGCCCCAGAGTGTGCGAGGCCTCCAGGGGCATGGAGGATGGCTAAGGAATTTATGCTTATGCTTATGACATAGAATCCTCAGCCTGCTGTGAGCAGCCTGGGGAACTCAGGGCATTTTGTTTCTCTGAGTCTTGTTTCTTGCTGTCAGGATGGTGGCATCACTCAAGCCCAGAGCCCTCTGTCCAGGAGGGGTGTGCTAATGGGTGCTGGGCAAGGACCAGGGGCTTGATGAAGATGGCGTGAAAGGTACCTGAATGGTTGTTTGAGCTCCTGGGTGCAAATCCTGCAGCCACTGGAGCTGCTTTGCCATGGGGCTTGGGATGTGTTCTGCACAGCCACCTGGGTGCCATCTGCCCTCTCCACCAGGAACCCGAGAGCATCTATCCAGAAACACTCTAGAAAATACTGGTTGGCCATTGCTACACTCCTTTCTTGTTCTGTCAGAAGCATTCCTCTAATGACGGCCCATCCCTGAGGCCTCCTGCTTGCTCTAGGATAAGTTGGGCAGGGAGAACCCTCAGCCTCATGTCACTTGGCACCCAGGAGCTCAATTTACTCTCCTCCCTTTCCCCCACCCCCAGAGCTGAGGCTACACCTTTCTCAGGTACTTCTTTTTCTCCAATATTTTATCCCCAGGGATTGGAAGGCTTTTGGCAGCAATCTGGGGCCATGCTGGAGCAAGATGGGTAGAGCTGCCCACTGGGTGCTGCTTCCTGGCCCTGAGCAAGACAGGATGGGCAGAGCTGCCCACTGCATGCTGTTTTGGCTGCTCTGTCAAGGCACTGGCTGCCAGCATGCCCTCTCCCAGCAGGAACATTTGGAGGATGCAGTTCTGTTCAGCTCATTGTCATACAATCAGCAGGAGCATTTTTGGGAGGGTTTTTACTCATCCACTGGTGTTTCCCAGCCAAGGGTCTTCCCACCAGCAGCTCAGGCTTTTGTTGCACCCCCACCAGCCCTGTGGTGCTGCTGTGCTCATGTCCTGGCCTTGCTCAAAGAGCAGGATGGTGAATGATTAATGGGTGTGAGAAAGCCAAATGGTCTGTGCGTGGATTGCATGCAGCTGGAGCAGAGAGGAAGGAGAGAAAGGAAGGAAAAGGGAAAGGAAAAAGAAAAGGAAAAAAAGGGAAAGGGGAATGGGGAATGGGGAAAGAAAAGAAGGAAAAGGAAAAGAAAAATGTAAGAAAAAGAAAAGGAAAAACAAAACATAATAATAATTCAAAAAAAAGAAAAGAGAGAGAAAAAGAAAAAAAAAGATAAAGAGAAAGAAAAAACAGAAAGGAAAGAAAAGAAGGACCAAAACATAAGGAAAAATACAACAGTGATCAAAATACCATGAGGAAACAGCCCAGGCCTGTGTAGTGCTCTTGGCTGGGAGCACTCCACAATGGTTTAGTGTGCCTGCAGGGCTGTCTGGAGGAGAAAGCCAGGCTACACTCCTGCCTTTACATCCAGGCTTCTGCATGGATGAAGCCTTTGGGATCAAAGATGGTCAGAGGGTGGACCACCTCTCCTGTGGGGAAAAACTGAGAGGTTTGGGGTTGTTCTGCCTGGAGAACAGAAGGCTCTGGAGGGACCTTAGAGTCCCTCCTGGTGTCTAAAGGGGACTTGCAAAAAAGATGGGACAAACATTTTAATAGGGCCTATACTGATAGGACAAGGTGGGATAGCTTTAAATTAAAAGTGGGAAGAGTTAGATTAGATGATAGGAAGAAGATTTTTACAATGATGGTGGTGAGGCCCTGGCTCAGGTTTCCTAGGGAAGCTGTGGCTGCCCCATCCCTGGAAGTGTCCAAGGCCTGTTGGACAGGGCTTGGAGCAGCCTGAACTAGCAGAAGGTTTTCCTGCTCATTGCCGAATTTTGGACTGGTTGACATTTCAAGGTCTCTTCCCACCCAAACCAATCTGTGATTCTGTGATTATATTTTTCGGCAGGGAGGTGGTGGAGTGTTCCTGCTTGCGGGGGTGGGGGGGGGACAGTGGTGCCATGCTGTCTGTACCTGGGCTACAGAGGGGCTTCAATCTCTCCTGTGGATTCGCAGCCCTGCTTCCCACACGGCGCTGCTGCGACTGGAGTGACGCCAGGCATCACATGGCCCAGAAAGTCACTGCAGGACCAGCCCGATGGCACCGTACCTGGGCCACCTGGCAGGCTGAATGTGTGACCTGCTCTCCTCCAGCTACCTGGGCTGCCCCGTACACCGAGGTAGTGCTCTGGGGATAGGGGGAAGAGTCCCCAAGCTGCCCTCCTGGGGTGATGGAAGCTGCATGCAGAGGGGCAGTGTGTGAGACCACACACTGTGTGTGTGGGTGGCAGTGTGTGAACCTGCACAATTGTGTCTGGATATGCAGCATGTAGGCTGGTGTGTAAAAAGGGAATGTGTGATCCTACTCACAGATGACAGGAAGGGCTGGGTGTGAGCTTGCACTTGTGTGTGCAGGTGTGCTACTCCTGGGGAGACAGGGCCAAATGGAGCCACAGGGCCTGAAATAAGAAGAGAGGATAATTTTTGCAGTGAAAGCATTCCCTTCACAGCAGAGGGCAGGAAAACAAACGGCTCTTCCAAAACAAATGGGGCTCGTCGGCCCCAGCACCGGAGAGAGCTGCCAAGAGGCTGCTGGGTGGGAAAGGCCATGCAAACATTGGTTTAATCCCTCTGTCCTCCCAGTGCCTGCAGGGATGCTCTAGCAACATCCCTGCCTCTTGCACCCCAATATGTTGCAAGGCCCCAGGAAGCAGTGTCCCCCTCTGTCTCCCCCAGGCTGTCCTGCCCAGTGGCTGGCATTGTCAGGAGGTTTTCACCCTCTGTCAGGACTAGCACTACCTTTGCTGTAGGCACAGGGCATTTGTGCATCCAAGACCAAACAGGAGCTTACACCCAGGGCTTCTCGAAGATGCACAGAGAGACAGTGAGAGGCAGCAGCAGGAGCTGGAATAAGGGAAATTCCCCATAAACACATGGACAAATCTTGAGGCCACTGTTAGTGTTTTCAAATACTGCAGTAGAGACCTGGAAAGGATTTGGAATCTATCCTTGGAGATACTTGATGGGAGCAGCCCAGGAGCAGCCTGCTTGGAGCTGGCCCAAGTGGGAGCAGATTGTTTCATGAAGCTCCACCATTAGGCCTGCTCTGGGGAGAAGGTCCCTCCTGGAGTAGGGGCTTGCAAGTGGGAGCCCCATGCTCACAACCTAAGCAGGGTAGCAAGGATGGGCACAGGGAATCTTGCCACCTCTTCTGTCCCCTGCAAGAGCTATGAGTCCATGTGCTGCATCCTCATGTCCCAGTGCTGCACATGAGTGGGTCTCCATGATAATCCGAATTTGTGCCTGACTCCCATGACCCAGACACCACCCTGCCTTATCCTTCTTATCTTCATCCTGCAGCATGTTGCTCCATGGAGGCCCTTTGGCATAGCTGCCTGCTATGCACTCTAATGTCTGCTTCAATTTGAGCTAGTGTTTTGCTCACCAGAACCACTGAAAAGACCTGGGACAAGGTTCAGCAGCATCTGGCAAATGTAGAATCTGTTCAAAAATGTTTATGGAAGAGGAAAAAAATAGAAAAATGTTGAGGAAAGAGAGAAGACAGGCAGCAACCCTGTGAGACCCTCACCTTGGGAGAGGGAAGCAGGAAACATAAGGAGCCATTTATTTTAAGTAAACTATAAATATCGGACTACAACAAATTCATGTAAGAAAATAAAAGTTGGTCTGAATCCAAAGATTTATGAAAGGTCTTGAGCAAACATGTGTGATTGAGTCTGGCAATGTGGTGTGTGCGTGTGTGCTGGTGTGTGTGCTAATCAAGGGCTGCAGCACTAGATTCGTCATCATTCCCCAAATTAAAACCAGAGCAAACTCAAAATTGAGACAAAAGTGTGTGAGCAAACTCAAAATTGAGACAAAAGTGTGTCTGAGTCTTGTGGCTGATGATAAGATGCATGGATGGGAAGTGAGAGTGGAGCATGTGCCTCTGAAAATGCCTCCTCTACCTGGGAGCAGCTCTGTGCTGCCATTCACAGCACTGCCAATGGAAAGCATCCTGAGTACATGGGGATGTGGAAGTGGGGGACCTGTGGACAGGCTGCTATGAGGGCTGCAGGTGCCACTGGTGCCTGTGTCCTTCACTGGTGCTTCCTGCCAGGACTGTGGTGTGGGCTGTCAGGTCAGCTCTGGGTTGGTACCACTACTGACACCCTCCTTCCTAAGTTCCTGTGAACTCTTACAAGCTAGGATGCAGCCACATTCTCATGAGAGCACCAGGGTATTCCCAGCTCCATCAGCTGCCTGCCTGGAATGTCTTGGCAAAGAAAGTGCCAAGAGCAGTGTCTGGTGGGTGCAGCTGTACCATGGTCTGCTGCAGCGTAGGCAGGACAGCCCTGCTAGAGAAGGATTTGGGCAGAGCTTGTTCATCACCATAGAATCACAGGATGGTTTGTGTTGGAAGGGACCTTAAAGCCGATCTCATTTCATGCTCTGCCATGGGCAGGGACACCTTCCGCTATCCAGGTTGCTCCAAGCCCCGTCCAACTGGCTTTGGACACTTCCAGGGATGGGGCAGCCACAGCTTCTCTGGACAACTTTTGCTGGGGGCTCACCATTGCCACAGGGAGCAATTCCTTCCCAGTATCCCATCTAACCCTTCCCTCTGGCAGTGGGAAGCCATTCCCTGTTGTCCTATCATTGCATGCCCTCTCCAGCTCTCTTGTAGGCCTTTAGGTACTAGTAGGCCTACAGGAGGACCTCACTTAGGACTGAGTCACAAGAAGCTTTAGTCACCAGTAAGTTTCCATCTTGGCCAGTGCCTAAGTTAGAAGCTACAGGACGTTTTTTCTGGTAACAATGGTACTGTTCCAGTTGGGCTACGACTCATTTTTTCCAAAGATCTCGTAACAATGGTACCAATTCACTTGGGCTGTGATTCAAGTAAATGATTTACCAAAGCTAACAAGAATTACTGCTTATCATTTGTTCCCCATCTTGGTTGGGCAGCTGATGTTCCTGTTACAGGCAGGATCGTTCCCTCCTGTACCATGCAATAGCTCCTGGTACAGTCAAGGGACGCTTCACTGCCCAACTGATACGGTCAAGGTTTATTAGGAACTTCTGACATGTAGAGCTGGTCTGAGGAGGGGTGGGGGCAGGATCCACCACTGCAAGACCCATCCTGGGGAAATGCTACAAACCCAGCCATTCTAACACTGAACTACAGGCTTGGTGAGCATCTCTCGGGTTGCAGAGCACCAGTTTTTGCAGCAGTCTTGGAGCTTGCTTGCACCCTATGAGGACTAATAAGTCTGTTCTCATATTTGGGCAGCTTTTAGCTGATCTGCCCCATCTTCATTTGGACCTGAGCCTTGCTTTAACCTCAGGCAGGGAATAAATCTGATGGGCATGAACTGCTGGCCCCTGCTGTGCTGCCAGGCTAATGACAGTAAACATATTGGTCTGCAAGTGGCGCCTGCTTTGTGTGACTGCTTTTATCACAGCCAGCTGACATGTTTTGCCCTTTTCTTTCTGCCTGTGTGAAGTATCGCCCTGGTCCCCATGGGCCAGCCTGGCTTTCACCTGTGAGCTGTCGCGCCATGGTGGTAACTGATGCTTGACACAGTGGGGGATGCCATCAGTGTGCCCAGGGCCAGGCTGGGCTGTGAGTTGCCATGCAGCACCCAGTGCACCCATATCCCCCCAGGATGGCTGTGCTGGCTGCATCCACTCATTGCTCCTGGCTGGCTGCCCTGGCCAAGGCTCCTGGGGCTGTGTGCTGCTGCTGTGGGGCTGCTCCCGCTGCACGGGACTGGCTGTGCAGGGGCTGTGCCAGGGTGGATGCCTCATGGTGGGCAGGCAGTTGCTGGATCTCAGTGGGACCTTGGGGTCCTTGTCCCACTGTGCTGGGGGTTTCGACACCTTCTGCTCCATTGTGCTGGCTCTGCCCTTTTCTTGCTGGTCTAAGAGCACAGGTGGGGCTGAGCTGGAGTGGACCATGGTGTCAGCTGTTGGTGGGCCATACCACATCATGCCACCCACCACTTCTCACCCCACACTGCCCACAGAAAGCTGCAGAGAGAGGTTTGACCTCCCGTACTGCCTGTTTAATCCTTCAGGAGCCTTGCAGGACTGCTGCATGCTCAGAGCCAGATGTGTCTGCAGGATTACAAACAACCCAAGTAACAGATTACTGTGTCACCACTCGTTTGCTCTGCCACCAGCATTGTCTGACATCTCTGTGGTTACTGTGGCCTCCTCCAGCTGCCATCACTTGTCACCATCAGTCAGAGGCACTACTCTCAGACTTGGCCATTAGGCAGATTAGCCATAATTAGTACTGCCCATCATCACTAATCACTTTCTTCATTGTCAGTTTCAGCACCACCCAATGCCTACTACTCCCATTTATTAGGAGTGTGGTAGATTCTCTGGCATGTGGCGTCTCTGATCCAAGATGAGATATCTTCTCTGAAGGGTACTGCTTGACTTCAATATGTCCTGGGGAGCTAGCTCCCAGAGCAGGTTCTTCCAGTGCTGCTGAAGTGTTGAGGAGGTTTGTCTCTTCTTGTCTTTGGAAGCACCTGCTACCAGTCCTTCTGTGGGTGCTGGGATGATGGCCGCCTCTGCGGTGAAATGAGACCCAGGTCGTACTGAGTGCTGGGGTGCCTGGGTGAGCCAAGGGGATGCTCAAACAGCCAGGCTGCTCTGGTGGGTCTCAAGTGGGGATCTCAGGGACTGAAGGTCAGAGGACATAGTTGCAGACCAGTCCCTCTCTGTAGTCCCATCCCTCTCTACTCCCACAGGACTTTTGGGGCAGGAGCAGACAGCTGGCAGGTTGGAGGCAGTGAGCAGGCCCTTGGGCAGAGTGGACACTGCTCTGAAATGTGCTGAGTGGAGGCCCAAAACAGGGTGGATGCAGTGCAGAAGGAGGTTCTCCTTCCCTCTGGGCTGGTGGCTCTGCTCTGTGCTGTGCCCTGCCCTGCATCCCTTGATGCCATGTCCCTCCTGCCCACCACTGCTGCCATGCCAGCATTGATACCTGCAGCACTCTTCTGGCACATGGCTGGTCCCAGTGAGGAGGGACCAGCTGCTATATGTTTAGGAGAGACCCAGAAAATATTGGGGCAGGCTACAGGGAAGGTCAAACAAACCATTTATTTTCAGGCATAATGGTCAGATGTGAGTGTCTCTGTTTAGGAATCACATCCAGATGCTGAAGTTAAACATCTGGGCTTCACCTCTGTGTTTTGTCTGCGCCCCCAAGCATGGTGCAGCCTTTAGAACCATTTGCTGAGGAGTTATCACCTCGTTCATCAGCTTTCCCTCACCTCTGGCTGGAGCTGCCACATTCCCTCTAATGTGCTGGGAAGGGCCGGGAAGAGTCATGATTGCAGAGCCCCACTGCTGGTCATTCTCTGCCTGCCCCATGCTCCAGCCTGCAGGCTGCTCTGGAGCTGCCACTGGTGCAGTGTGTCCGAGGCCTCAGCTCCACAGGCATTTGGCCCTTTCTCTGGGCCGCAATGTGGGAGAATGTTCAGTAAAACTTGGAAGCAGTCCTTTCATGTCCTGGATAAGATGAGAGCTTTCCACTCACCAAGTAGGGCTTAGGGGCTGACAGATGTTTTGCACGGCCCCTGGGAGTCAGATGGGTACCTCTGAGCTTCCAGCCCTGTGCCCACGGGGCATCAGTCCTTTGGCGGAGGTTTGTGTGCTGGGCATCTCGACCCAGGCAGCTCATATCCTGCTGGACAACTTGGCTGGCACAAACAAATCCCTCAGCAGAAGCTTGCATGCAGCCTATGCTGGAACAAAGCTGGCAACGGGGCCACAGTGCAGGGTGGCATGGGGAATGTGGCCAGGGTAAACCTCCCCCAACTCAGCTCCAGCTGTTTCCTCTGAGCTGGATGGTGTGATGCTGGTGAGTACAGCCCTCTGCCAGTGGGGCAGATCTAAGCAGAGCTATGCCATGAGGAGAAGAAGCCAGAAGGTCTGAGAATGGCTCCAGAGAGCTGTTTGCCCTGGTGCTGGAGCTGCTGAGTCCTCTCCATTCAGCAGAGTCCTGGTGAAGGTGGTTTCTAGAGAGGGTCCAGGGCTTGCAGCCCCTGTGTCACTTGATCTGGCAATGTTCAGGCTCTTTGGACAAGTTTACTGCATGAAGAGCTGCTGGCTTGCTCAACCAGAGCCCTTGCTTGCCTTGGGTGATCTAAACCATGCAGTGGTACAAGCGATGGATGGGATCTGAGTGGTGGTATTTGAATAGTCCTTACCACAGAATCATAGAATCACAGAACATGCTAAGTTGGAAGGGACCCATCAAGATCATTGAGTCCAACTACTGGCCCTGAGCAGGACACCCCAAGGATTCCACCCTGTGCCTGAGAATGTTGTCCAAATGCTCCTTGAACTCAGACAGGTTTGGTGCTGTGATCACTTCCCTGGGAGTCTGTTCCAGTGCCTGACCAACCTCTGGAAGAAAACTTTTTCCTGATATCCAACCTAAATCTCCCCTGACTCAGATGCAGCTCATTTCCTTGAGTCCTGTCACTGGTTATGAGAGTGAAGAGATTGGAGCTGCCCCTGTGCTGCCCCTTGAGAGGATGTTGAAGAGCTCAAGGATGTCTCCCCTCTGTTCTCCTCTTCACCAGGCTGAACACACCAAGTGCCCTCAGCTGCTCCTCATATGGCCCCTCCAGGCCCTTCCCCATCCTCGTCGCCTCCTTTGGATGCTCTCATCGGAGAGCTTAATGTCTTTTTTATATTGCACACAGGATTCGAGGTAAGGCCACTCCAGTGCAGAGCAGAGTGGGAAAATCCCCTCCCTGGCCTGACTGGCGATGCTGGGCCTGGAGCTCCCCAGGACAGGGATGGCCCTCCTGCCTCCAGGGCATTGCTGACTCATGTTCAACTGGCCATCAACCAGGACCCCAGCTCTCTTCCTGCAACTGCTCTCCAGCCTCTCCTTCCCAGTCCATACACACAGCCAGGGCTGCTGTTTCAGGTGCAGAATCTGGCACTTGCCTTTGTTAAATTCCACATGGTTGGTGATTGCCTGTCTCTCATTTGTTGAGGTCTTTCTGCAGGGCCTCTCTGCCCTCGAGGGAGCCAACAGCTCCTTTCAATTTAGTGTTGTTGGCAAACTTTCTTAGTGTTCCTTTAAGCCCTGCATCCAAGCCATTAATGAAGTTGTTGAAGAGAACTGGGTTGAGGAATCCTGCAGAACCCCATTAGTGACAGAAGACCAGTCTGATGTCACCCCAGTCACTGTCCCTCTTTGTGCCTGACCTGTAAGCCAGCTGTGGGCTGGACAGTTTGTCCAGAAGGATCCTGGGAGAGACTGTATCAAAAGCTTTGCTGAAGTCCCCAAAACATCATATCCAATGGCTTTCCTGGATCAAGAATTTGGGTTACCCTGCTTTAGAAAGAAATCCAGTTCAGCAAGCAGGACTTTCTTCGCATGAAGTTGTGCTGGCTGTGATTGATGCCGGCATTGTCCTGCAGGTGTTTTTCAATACTTCCCAGAATAATCTTTTCCAGGATTTTACAAGGCACTGAAGCGGGACTGACAGGTGTGTACTTTTTGGGATCCTCCTTCAGCAGCGTGAAGGAAACACTCCTTGCACTATGTAAGCTCTGGGAGCTGAAAAAGAAGGTATATTTTGCTCAGGGGACAATAACCCCATGGCTTCACTCCTGGCGTGGGATGGGAATCATCACTGTCCCCACAAAACCAAGACCTGTTGTGACTTGGTCAACCTAACCGGCTCATTCCTGCATGTGTTGCTGTGGATGTTACTGTGGCTCTGGTTTGCTCTTCCTCTGCTCTTCCAGGAAGATCCCCCAAATCCCCAGCAGGCCTGGAAGCAGGGGATGCTGGAAGTCTCACTCAAGTCTGTTTAGCACCGAATTTCCAGGTGAGCACTGCAGGCTTGAGCTGCAACAGGGAATCTGAGACCCTAAAGGACAACGATCCTACCATGGGCACCATCCTGCCTCCCCACAGTCCTTTCACTTGCAGAAACTCAAGGCACATTACATTTTACAGCCTTGTACCAAGGACTCACCATCTCTGGGACTGGCCATCATCTTGGGAATTTCAATCTTTCCCTTTCTGGAGGTTAACCACAACTGCTTATTTGGGTAGAAGGGGTTTGGAAGCAGAGCTGGACAAACACAGAACAAAATCCGCCTTAGTTCTATAAAATCTTCAAAATACAGATTACAATTTCCCGAGTGACCTTTCTGATTAAGAAGGGATTAAATATCAAAAAGGCTGTTGGTCTGTAGGCATCCTTCATCTGCAGAGATTTATGGTCCCCAGCACTCCTCTATGGTCCGCCCTGCCTGCAGCAGGGAAGAGGCTTGGTGGTGCTGCTGCCTGAAGCCATGGCTGTGAGGAGACCTGGATGGGAAGGGCAACTTCATGCTTGCTGCTCCCTCAGAGTGTCAGGTGCATAAAGATCAAAGAGCTTCCTCTCATTTTGCTTCATTATTCTGCCGTGAAACCTTGTAAATGTCCTGGCACAGGCAGCCTTGGAGCACCTTCACTGGGCAAGTCTGATCCAAGATAATGAAAGAAAAACTTTGGTTCCTTCCAGCTGTTCCAAGAGGAAGAGAGTCTGACCATGAGCTGAAGCAGCAGAGCCCAGAGTGTTGGAGTAGTCTCTGGTCCCAGGTCCTGTGCTCAGAACTGGGATGGCCACTGGCTCTGGTATCCTGGACAGGAGTCCCTGTCCTTGCTTCCCCGTGGCTGGCTCTCTGTGTAGACAACTCTGCTCAGGGTGTGTTAACTGTGGGTAAAAAGACAAGCTGACCTTGTTGGGCCTGCTCTGCAGAGCTCTTCCTCCACCCTTTGCTTTTCTTTTGTCTCCCGAGCCCATTTTTTACCCCATTTTTTATTTTTCACTTCAGCCCCAGCTCTGCATGGAGAGGAGCTGCAGTTGCATGTGAAAATGGGGCCAACTCTTGCCTCTCTCTATGCGGTGCTGGGGTCAGGAGTCAGCACAATGGGCTGATCTTCATCAGTCTGCTCCATCCACTGTCCCTACCAAGAGCTGACTGTGCCCTGGACCTGCAGCAGGGCAGAGTCTGGCTGTGTGCAGCAGCATAGTGGCCACAGGGGTGGTCACACAAGATGATCCCAGTTCTGCTGCTGGCACTCCTGGCCCCTCACATGCAGAATGACTGGGTCTCAAAGAGTGTGTCCTGACATCCTGTTCCTGACCACATGTTCAGGCAGAGACACATTTGGAGCTGATTAATTAGTAGAAAGGAAACAGGTCTAAAAATGAGGACCAGCTGCCTGCTGAAACAGGGAGCAGTGGTAAGTTTATTGCAAGGGCCAGAGGCTGTGAGCAGCAGCTTTGGAGTTTTTGGGGGATTCCTTGCAGCTAATATCCATGTGACAAACCCTTCTTGTCTCTTGCAAGCAGCCCCTGTGGGACAGGGACCACCTTCTGGTGATCTGTAGTGCCAAAACTACAGCTTTTTTCCAGAGTTAACCAACAGACAGGCTTGTTTTACACTATCAGTTGATCACGTTTGATTCAAAAAAGGCATGAGAGAAATGTTGGTGTGTTGGTGGCTGTTGAAGGCAGTGATTTGGATGTCCCTAAGTAGGTGACTGTTCCTGGGAAGGTGTCATGTGAGTTCTTCTCTGATCTGGCAGGGCTGGACATGCAGCTCCAGTCCTTTTGGTGCAACCTTGTGAGGTGTCTCTAAATGCACCCCTGAGGTCCCAACAAAATTATTCTTTTCTTGCATTTTCTTAGCATTCTTTCTGGGTGTAAGACCCAACAAACCAGGAGATGGGGCACAGGGAGGGATATCAGGCAAGGCAGACCCTCACTGAGAGCACCTTTCCTGAAGGCTCCTGCCTTGTGCTCTCTACTGGCGCTCAAGCTCAGGCTTGACTTCCAGGCACGTGTTTTGGGGGCTCTTTTGTCTAAAAAATTATTCTTCCCTTGAGTATCTTCATTAAATATGGCCCAATTGCCTCCATATTTTTTCTGAGGTCACAATCTTCAGTATGTCCCAAACATGCATGATTGTTCTTATTTCCCTACCTTGTGCGCCCCATGATTCCCATGTTTCCACCTCCTTGGTGGCTCAACAAGGGCTGGTGGGGATGGCATCAGTGTTCAGCTCCAGTCCTGGGGCCAGGCTGGGAGAGATGACCATGCTGTGGTCTCGTGCCTTATGGAACTCCCAAGAGCCCTGGCTGCAACCCAGATATATTCACATATATATGTGAGGCATCTTCTGTGTGGGCAGCTGGGGCCTCCTGGAGAGAAAGTGGCTGAAAATCAGGAGTTTTGCCCTTGTGGAATTCTGGTATTTTAGAATTTGCACCTGTCCTCAAGAGGGTGGAAAAATGAACTTTTCAAAATCTCCTCTGGGCTGGAAATTTCCAAAAAGAAAAAGAAAAAAAATGAAGAGGGCAGTGATGCTCAATTCTGCAAACCTCATTTTCAGTTCCCACACACCAGCCTGTGCCTTCTAGGGCTGGTGAGTCATCACTCTTCTCCCTGGACTGAGCTTCACAGGGGCCTGGGCTGCTGTGGTAGGACTTGGGATGCATGACAGCCACCTGTGATACATCACAGGAGGTTTCATGTCAAGCTGATGTCAAACTGCTCAGGTTCGGCTAAACAAGTCTGAGGCTTGGTCTTTGGAAGAAAACCAGAACTGTCCTGGTGGGAAAATATTACTTTTGCAGAAGCCCTGTGTTCCACCAGAAAACTGGTGACCTCTAATGCTGTGGGCAAGCAAGGCTTGGTTGAACAAGAAGAGCAGGATGTCCCAAAAGAGGGGACAAGCAAGCTTGCAAAGAGCAGGGCACCTATGCCCAGCCAAGGGGTCTCTGCTCTGAGCTCATGGGCAGAGCAGTGTGGAGTTAAGCCAACTATGGCTGGGTGGGAAGGACTACCTGAAGGTTGCTGATGTAGGTAACCAGAGTCTGTAGTGGACACATGGAGAATCTTTCTCTTGCTGCATTCCTCAGAGCAAATGCTTAGAAGAGGGTGATTGTGGGTATGTCAGTGTTTCACTGTTTGGAAGATGGGAGATCCCAGTCCCATGAGTGCTCTCACATGTGGGGTCTCATTAGGAACCACTGCTGAGGCTCTCCATGCCCACAAGGCAGTTGGATGCCAAGCTGGAAGGGCATGCAGAGGGACAGATGGCCAGCGATCTGCACTGTGGCCAGGTCTATCGTTGCTTTACTGAGAGGAACAAGAGTAATGAAATGCCTCATTCCTTTATTTCCCCTGGGACTGGCTGTCCCTGCAGTTCCTGTCCTTGCTCAGGCTGTTGGTAGGGCTAATTTGTGCAGCAAATGACCTCCCTGAGGTTGAAAAGAAGTAATAACCCTTCTCTGTGAAAAAAAGTATTAATATCACAGGAGATTATATTACCTGCAGCAGGGCCCAACAGCACCTAATGTGAACCAGCAGCTCTCAGGCTCAGAGCTTCCCACAGACATCCCCAGCACCCTGATTAGCGCTAATCAAGACTCCTTTTTTTGGAGACGTTTGGCCAGGGAAGTTGTTGATATGGGAGGGTGTGGTCTCCCCATTTTGGGGGATGTGGATCCTGGGGGTTCAGGCACCCATGAGGGTGTTCAAGCCTGACCCAGGATATTTGGGTGCTGTGCTTGTGTATCCTGTGCTCTGGTGGCAGCAGGGCATTGCAAGACATGCCCACACGGGGCTGGGACGGTGGTGTAGGGTCTGTGTCAAGGGGTAACACAGGTGCCCTGGGGTGGAGGGTGCTCTGCATGAGCCTGGGCAGGCCCACTTAGTGATCCTCAGCGACAGGAGAGCAGGTGGAGGCAGTCCCTTTGTGCAGATGGGAGGTGTCTGGGGGTGCCCTCCCCTGTCCCATAGCAGCTCCAAGCTGCTCCCCTGGCTGCAAAGCGCTACACCAGGAGGACTTGGAGAAACTTTGCCCAGCCAGGGTGAGCCAGACCCTCCACCTGGCATGGGAGCAGTAGGCAGAGCTCTTCTTAATTGGGCTAATTAGAGTGTAGGACCACTGAGAGCATTCAAAGGGCAGTGTATTTTGGATTGTCAAATGTGTATCCTGGGTATTTTCCCTGCTTTACCCATTCCCTCTCCAGGGGACCCCAGCAGAGAGCTGAAATTCAGGGCTGCAGGGGCCACCCCACCACCACCCTCTTTCATTCCCATTGTCTCTTGCCCTGGGCTGCTCTTCTCATTACTTGCCCTGACTGATCCTCTGCAAAATTCAGCACCAGGCACCCACTGCCCAGGCTGGGACCTGCACCCACCATGGGGCCATGGCATCTGTGTGGTCAGACTGCCAGTCCCAGCACTGCTGGAGTCCTGATGGGCTAACGTGGGCTGCTGGCTGGGAGCCAGGCTTGGCCTCAGTTGGGACCACACAGGGACATGTACCTCTTAGACCCAGTCGGAAATGGTGGGCAGAGCCTAATGCTGCCGGATGGTGCCACTTCCAGCCGAGGAGCCTGGATCCATCCAGGGTGCTGCCAGCTAGTTCTGGCCCTTTTGCACAAGCTCTGGCTGGCTGTGCCTTTATCCTCCTGTGCAGCAGAGGAGGATGGTCTGGCAGCTCTAAACTGACACTTGGCTGCTGTGTTGGGGTGGTCTCTGCTCTCAGGGTGGGGACCAGGCACATCTTCATCTTTGGGTCAGTGTATGGGTGAAGTGTGGCTGCATCCCAACTGCAGTTGTTTTCAGCCACCATGGAAAACCCAAGCCCATGTGTTAGAGGGGTGGAAAAACAGCAGGTGAAGACACAAATGAGCGTTTATGAAAGTTTTTGCAATGTATCAGTTTTTAAGCCTGCAGTGGTGTTTTCTGGCTTTCTGATGGAGTTGTGGTGGAAAGGTGTGGGCATGGCATGTTCGGATATATGTCCATGGGAACTTAATAATGGCTTGCCAGATTTTAGATCAATTTCCAATCCTAGAGGAAAGGCAAGAAGCCACCACCTGACTGGTGCAGACCCTCAATCAAACCAGCTGCTCTTTGGGTGATGGTGGAAGGGACCTCACTTCAGTCACTCCTTTTTGGGCAGCCATGAATACAGGCAGAAGGTGATTTCTGGAGAAGGGGCTGAGCTGATCCTCACTGAACATGGCACCACCTCACTGACCCCGTGGCCTTGCTCCCCTCCTAATGTGAGTTGCACAGGGATCCTCTGGACATGGAGCCATGAATCAGATGGATATCCTGGTTCATGGAGGATTTACCCCTGCGTGGAAATGTTCAGTGCAGGGTGAAAAGTCTCATGGTGCTCTTTGACCCAGTGATCTCTCACTTCTGTGGCTGCAGGAATCAACCGCCTGTTCCAGGAGCCGAGTTGGCCTCAAACTCACTGCCATGGTGGCAGAGGTGGTGATGAGGAGGGGGTCCTTTCTCTCAGCAGATTGCCACTTCTAAGCCTATCTTCCTAACACAGACTGGCTTTGAAGGAAGGCTCCTGAGTATGCATTTCATTAAGATTTAATAAAGCAGCTGCCTGCTCCTGAAGAACAAAATAATTATTAGACCCTTTATTGAGGATTAATAGCTATGTAATCAGCACGTATGTGGTTCCTACAGGCATCTATTACATAGCTTCTAAACCTCAATGAATATGTTTCTAATTGGCCTTTAAGAACATGCTGTTGCTTTATTAAACCCTAATTAAATGCATATTGGGTGAAGTCCATTCAGAAGTAGTTATTGCGAACTACTTGTCATTACCTAATACGTGCAACCTAATGGGCCTTCAGCTTATTTGCTCTGTTAATTATTAGATTTTATGGCCTTTGTTTGGGCTTTGTTTTTGTAAACCGAGCTGCATATGTTGTTTTCTTCCCTATTCAAAGCCTTCCGAAGAAATGAATGCTGCTGGTCAGGCAGGGACTGGCACTGCATTTGAAGAGCAGAGCAGACTGGGAGAAGCTCTTTCCAGTCTACAGATCTTTTCTAGGAATGCTCATGTGTCTCCTGCTTGCATTGGGCTCAACCCCAGTGAAAAGCAACTCTTCAGGATGGGCTGAAGGTTTCAGAATGGGCTCCAGCTTTGACCATCGTGGGGCCACCTCGGGGCTCATGGCTCAGCTGCAGCTTCCACTTGGGACTTTAGAAACCCTCCAGCCTTGTCTGCAGCCATTTCCAGCCAGGTGGAAGTGCTAGGTGGGGCAGTCACACCAGCCACCAGCAGCCTCATCCTTGGCTTGTCTTTCTGCCTGCAAAAAGAAGGTGCTGGTTCTGCCCTCACACAGGCTCTGAGCTCTGTTGAGCATCTGTTACACATCTGCAAGCCTGTTTCCCAAAACTCTGTGAGCATGAAGTGTAAGACACCCAGTATTAGGGTGTGTGGATGAGGTTGGAGTACACGCTCTGGCTGAACAGCAGCACAAGGGATGCTGACTTGGTGTTTCAGCAGAAAAGAAGTGCTGCATGTCTGGCTGGTCAGCAAAATGTTAACGGGGAGGATGTGGCGTCAAGCAGTATGGCATGAGCAGTATGGCTGAGCTCTGGTAAACTGCATGGATTTCAGTTTGAAACCCATTTTCCTTTTTTTTTACATTGGCAGTATCAGAACATGTCCTTTCAGCAGATTCAGGACTGGTCCTTTCCAGGGCACGTTAGGGAAAAAATGGCACTTTATAATCTGTTGTTGCATGATGTTTTCTAAGGGAAGTCAGAATCAGAGCAAAAATGGTTCAGTTTACCCAAACTGAGGGGTTTTTTTTCTTTTTTTCTTTCTTTTTTTTTTTTTTAAAGGGAGAGGAAGGCATTTTCCATTGTTGAAGAATTTCAAAAGTCACCAGAGTTGCTCAGAGGGCAATGGTGCCAGCTGTGAGCACAGCATCCAGTCCCCATCCTTTGCCCGGCTCTGCTGCCCCTCTCTCCAGTGAGTCCAAGTACCATGCTCGGGGCTCAGGTGTCCCCTGGGCAGCGCCACGAGGTCACCCGGGGATATCAGCCGCACCTCAGTGGGTGTTTCTGGCTCTGCGGTGGGTGGAGGCAGATTGCCAGAGGTTCAGAGGGAAACCGGGTCATCCTGGGCCCATCTCCAGCTGCTGAACCACAAAAGCAACACTGACAGCGGGTGCCTGAATCCTGTGCCCACATCATGGTGTCCCATGTGCTGCTTGGGCTGTCACCCCTGTCCCTGCTCCGATGCCTTGCACAGGGCTAAGCTCAGTTCCCAGCCCCAGGCTGCCCTGGCCAGGGAGAGCACTCAGCCCCAGGGGCTGACTCTTGTAAAAGTCTCTGCCCCTGACAGCCACCTCTTGATCCTGAGCTTTCTGCCACTCCGGATGCTCTGACTCATGGAGAATGAGCACTTCGCCCGAACTTTCACCTCCAACTTGAACCACCCCCAAGTCAAACTTGCTAATGCCTGAAACCTCCACTTAGCCCTCCTCCATTTTGTTAGGCTTTCCAGTCTTTGTACTTTCTGCATCCCCGTTGGAAGCAAGGGTGCCAAAATACTTTGCAAAAGGCTGTTCTTGCAGTGCTTCCCAGACCTTCCCACACTAGGAAATGCCGGAAACTGTGGGAGCCAGCCTGTTCGCTGGAGAGCCTCGGTGCAGGTTTTGCAGACCCTGGAGATCTGGAGAAGCTTGAACTTCCCCAGGCGTGAACCTCACTCCAAAGCCAACAGGAACTCAGAAATTTTGGGGCCTCTTTGGTTTTTCTCCTCTCTAGACCTTGAATCTTTCAACTCAACCTTTGTTTTATATTTATATGTTGCATGAATATGCCCTTATTTTTCTAATTAGTGTCGCAAATTCCTTGTTATAGCTGCCTGCAGGCCAGGGTTTGTCTTGCTTCAGTTAAGGGCAAATCAGAGAGGTACCCAGGCTTGGAGCTGTATCTCCTTGCCTTCCTTCAGAGCCAATGGATGAAGAAAATGATCCAGACCTTGAGGCAACTCTCTTGGGAAAAGGTTTCCTTTTCTCTGTGGCAACAGAGGGAGACCATACAGCTGAATGAAGGAGCATGAAAGGCTTTAAGAGGCATCACCAAGAGAAGCCAAAGAGAACCTTCTCCTACTGAACTTCAGTGGGGATGGAGATCCATGTGCTCCGCAGAGTCAATTTGGTCTGAAATTTAAGAACAATAAACCACTTGTTTGTTCATTTAACATTTCCCTATGACTTTGCTGATGGCTATTTTATTTCAATGGTCTTCCCCTCCCTCTAGCTTTATTGAGATTTTCTTCTCCTTCCTAGAAAATGCACAGGAAAGGGGAGAGGAGAATGTTTCATTTCCTATGGAAATAGCATTTGGCTTCTTACTTGCCCTGTGTGGGGAAAGAGGGAAAAATTCACAGCAAAGCTGAAAATGAGGAATTTTCACTTTGAAATTTCCCGTAAAAATAAAAGAAGCAGTACTTTTGGCAAATCCTTCTAGCCATAATTTCCTTTTGTTCCATTTGCAGCCCTGGAGACAAATCTCGGGGGGGATTCCTGCTGACTGGTGCTCTGTTTTGGTTTGCTCCTGTTCCAGTGGCAGTGGGGCCAGGGCATGGGCTGGTGAGCCATGAGCACCCTGCTGCTGCCCCAGGACCATCACCCAGCCACTATGAAGCCTTGGTAAAGGACAGGCATGTTGGGCTGCCAGCCCCTGGATGACAGGCAGGGTGGGCACCTGGACACATCCTCAGCTGCACCAGCCACGTCCGCCTGAGCATCGCTGCGGGCAGAGGAGTGAGAGGGAGAGACACCGGCCTGGCTCTCCGCATCACCTCCCTTCAAGTGGCTGGATCCTGCCCAGGTCTTCCTGACCATGTGTGCACATCCATGATGGCTGAGGTCTTGAGCAATGCTCTCCCTGCAGCTTCTTTGGAGCTCTTCTCCCAGTGGCAGGATGGCGGGATGCAGCTGGCTCTGTGTGCCACCACTCTGTGCGCTGTGAACAGTGCCAGCAGTGTGGATGGCAGTTATCACTGCAGGTGGGAAGGTGAGAACAGGTTGGGTCACTCACGGAGAGTGATCACTTCAGCAGAGGCCCAGGCTGGGAGCAGCAGCAGCAGATGTGTGTCCATTGGCACCTGGGGTGAGGGGAGAGGAGTCCTGAGCCTGGTTGTGCTGGGAGTGAAGCGGTGGCATGCTGGGCTCATGGCTTCTGGCTCAACAGCTTTGCTTCTTCTGCAGCCTCTCCTGACCCGTGCATGTGGCCAGCGATGTCAGTGCTTTGTCTGTCCAGTGCCCACATCCCTCTGGTGACCCTGCAGGTTGCCCAGCTGAGGGCGGACATGGCTGTGGATGTCCCACCATGGAGGGGATCTGGGTCCCTTCATTTTCCTTCCTCCCTCACCATTCCCCTTGGCCATGGATCAGCTGGCGGGACCCAGCAAGTCTTGCAGCAAAGATGAGCAAAAAAAAAAAAATCTCCTTATGCCTGTAAAAGGAAGAAGGAGCGCACGGCAGAGACAGACTGTCTGATACAGCTCCACTTTCTGCTGCGGAGGCGGGAAGCCTTTCGGACAGGATTTATTTTGTATAGTCTTCCATGCAAACTGGATCCCCCTCCCCTCCTGGTCCTGCCCAGCCTTAAATCATATCCTTTGTAATGACATTTCATGCTTGTGTGGCGCCTCGCTTCTGAGCATCCCCAAGTGCTCTGTAAACGGATGTCTCAGAGCCTGCCAGGAGGCTGCAGTACCACCCCTCCATGCCCCTGCCACCCAGGGAAGGTGATAAACCCTTCCCTCATCTAACCTGGATGCCTGACCATGCCCGGATTAGTGCTGTAGTCTCCCCTGCATATCTCTTGCCTGCCCTCCCACCCCAGCCGCCTGCATGGAGATCTCTGTCCCTGCTGGAGTGTCTGGGGTGAGGTGCTCAGGGATGAGCAGCTCCCATCTAAGCTGATGGGATGCTGCCCTCCAGCCTGGAACATGGACTGCAACCTCACTTTCCCACCCAGAAAATCCTTGCAGGGAATCAGCATACCTGTCCTCCAACATCAGAGCTGCAGGTTCGACAAAAAGTCACCCTCCATGTCCCCAGAACCCATTTTTTGTTTAGGGATAGGTTTCTCTGGCACACTGGGCCCTGGCACTGGGGCAAGTTAACTGCATGGAAGTCTTGCTTGCTGAATCCAAATAATACAGCATTTCAGGTTCCCTCTTCCCTGTCAAAACCCTTTGCTGTCTTCAGGTCCTCTTTAGTCTTGTCCAGAGGTTTCTTCGCAGCTGCAGGGTCCCAGGAGATGCAGTGTTTTTCATCGGATGCTGCAGCTGCAGTTTTCATCGGACACTGCTCTGGCTTGGCTCAGCAGTAGGAACAGTCTGCCTTCCGAGATCTCCTCCAGGTCCTTTGACTGCTTGGCTTCCTCCGCTGTACATCCTGGGCTGCAGGCAGGAGGAGGCTCGCTGATGTAGGACAACCAGATTGCTCCTGCATCTGAGCAGGATTTTGGGCTCTGATGGATGGTTTTGGAGGTTGTCATAAGCCACCTACTGGATTTTTCTGAAAATTGCCCTCCTGGGAAGTCTTTTAAGTTCCTTCAGAGCTGGAAAGCCACAGCCTAAGAGCTGACTAGTGACCGTGATGCCTTTTGCCTGGGAGCCAGCAGTGATGCCAGCTGGGAAAGGGGAGATTAACCCTGGGTGTAGGTGATGCCTTCTTCCAGTTCCAAATGGTGATTGCTGGGAGAATCAATGTAAAAATGTCCACAGGTACTTTGGTTGGCCCCAGGTGTTGATGGTGCAGCCCCTTCCCAGGGTTCTGGACGATGGAGCTCAAGTCTGCTGGGCCACTGCAGCTGCTTCTGTGCACAGCAGAGCTGGTGAGGTGCTCCAACCCACCAGGGATTGGGCTGTGGGTCTTCAGTGAGCCCTACGTGTACCAGGTTACCCTGGATCTCTTTTTCCTCTACAGAAAGTCAGCTTCAGTGTTCTATGGCAACTTGAGGAAAAAGATTTGAATCTGAGGGAAGGTTTGTGGTGAAATGGGGAAATGTAAATGCTTTTGTCTGGTCTGGTTTGATCTCATCTCCATATCATCTCATCTCATCTCATCTCATCTCATTTCATCTCATCTGATCTCAAACTTTATCCCATCCCATTGTACTACATCCCACCCATACTAGTCCACTTACGCTATTCCCTATTATCCTACATCCTTCCCATTCCATCTTACCCTATCCTAGCCTACTCTATCCCATCCCACTCCATCCTATGCCATCCTACCCATCCCATTTCACTCACCCCATCCCACACCGTTTTCTATCCTTTCTGTCCCTTCCTACCCTACTCCATCCCACTCTATCTCATCCCGTCTCACCCATCCTATTTCTCTCACCCCATCCCCCCACGTGCCTTTTCCCTCCCATGCTATCCCACCCTATTCCATTCCACTCCACCTCATCCCATCTCCTGTGGACATCCATGCCAGCCATCCCCAGACAGAGCTGCTCTTGCCAGGGGCACAGGCCTGTTGGTGGTGGAGGACACTTGGAGCAGTTCCTTATCCAGGATGTGTGTCAGTGAAAGCAGAAACCCTATAAGCAAGAAAAGGGGACAATTTGTAATTGAGTTTGTGAACTTTAGGAAAGAGCTTTACAGACAGATTTTGCAGACCACACAGGGAGAGGTTATACTCTCCAAAACCTTGGAGATTTTTTTAAAAATATTTTTATATTTAAAAAAAAAAGTTTCCAAGAATTAAATAACATGAAAGTGCATGAAATATGATGTAGGGAATGTTCCTCTTGCTCTCACATCTGAAGTTAATTTGGGAGACACTCTGAATAGCTTTTTAAAGAGTGGATAAACATTGGCATCAAAAGTGTAAATAAAGTTACCAGACAAAGCGGCTGTTCAAAGGGAATCATCCCTGGGACGTTGGCCGGGCAGCTCTAATGGCTGTGTCAGGAACATTTGGAGATAAAACAAGAGTCTGGCTGATTAGCCTAGGGTGAAGTTCTCTGCCTCGTCTCTCTCTCTTGATGCCAAAGGCAAGTGGTGCTGGCAGCTGCTCTTGTGGGTTTCCTGCACAGGGATGGGGCTGGCAGAAGGTCCCTGTTTCCTGGGACCCCCTCAGTCCCTCGCACCACCACTGCCCAAAACTTGTGTCACACACTTCCAAGCAGGAGCTGCTGAAGCCTTTAATTGTGTTGGTGCTGGTCTCTTTGAGATCTGGGTTTGTCAGAGTTGCAGACCAAAGTGTCTCTGAGAAGCCCTCGGGCTATCCCACTGTGTGTCACACCCACTGCTTCCCCCAGTACAGTCTTATCCCCCCAGATGTTTATATTGACAGGTGCTTGGTCGGTCACCAATATTTTGAAAGACAGCAGGACCTTCTGTGTCACTGGGTTTAAGATTTCAGCTGGTTGGAAGAACCCAGAGGGTTCCTCTCTCTCCTGAAGCACATCTTTGCTCCAGCATCAGGATTCTCCATACCAGTGCCCCCAAAGTCTGTGGAGGGAAGGCAAAAACAGTGAAAGGAACTCTGACATCTCATGTAAATCTTCCCAAGAGGAAGAGAAATGGACACATTTGAACTTACCTTTTATTTGCATCTTTTGGTATGAACTTGAGGGGAAACCTTTGGGAGTTGTCTTTGATGGAGCAGTTTGTGAATGAGAGGCAGTTGTGGGTTGGAGTGACTCTGGCAGTCAGATCCACATCATGAGGTGCTTCTCCTTGCCCTGTGTCTCTACCAGAAGGGATTTTCCTGGGCATTGAAGAACTAGGAATGGTTGTGGATAATAATACTTGCTCTCCTGCACTGAGAAGCTAACACCCAGCACCCAACCTTGAAGGCTGTTACTGCACTTGAATATACAGAGAGAGCAGTGGCAGTTCCTTCTTCAGCTGAGACCTTGGTCATGGCTTTGTATGGCTTGAGTGGTGAAGACAGGATGGTAATAACAGCAGCTATGACAAAACACAGGGTGTAAATCCACCTCTGTGTTGTCTGAGAGCAGCTCACAGCTGCCTACACTGCAGTAGGGGCACAATAAGCACCATCCATGGCTGGGCGGCTGATGGGCTGCTCTTGGTGCTCATAAGCCCAGGGACGAAAGAGTTCTGTGTCTTGACCAACCCAGCCTGGGTAATCTGGTGGATCCACCACATATCTGCCAATGTCCCAGCTGGGAATTGGGTCCCACTGCTCACTTGGGACCTGGGCACTGCCATGCTGGGTGAAGTATCAGCTCCTGAGGCTGAGGAGCAGCATGAAGGGCATCATCATGGGTAACCATGCAAGTCTCAAGTGGTGGCACATCCTGGTTTCTCCTACCTTGCCATGGACACCATATCCTCATTCCTCCTGGTGCCCTGCTGCCAGAGCATGCCCCTCTTGTGTCCATCCCCAAAGCCTGCAAAGTGGAAGAAACAAGATAGTTTAAAGCATGACCCACATCAGGTGGAAGTTACAAAATTATATTTTAATATTTCACCTACTCAGGTGATTTTAAGATGGATAAAATAATGAGGATTCATTTCCTCTGTCCTTTGTCTGTCTATAATAAGGTTAACAATCACCGTAACTCTAATCTTCTTTTCAGTCTAGATTCCACAGTTTTTTCCTGAGCGATAAAGAGCAAATCTCCCACTGGCAGGGCTGGGAAGATGCTGTCCCACACCCTTGGTGCTAACCACAAGCAGCAGTAGCTCCTCTCTGCATCCCTGGGTGAGACCCAGCAGGATGGGGACACCGCCTGCCTGGGCACCAGCTGGCAGGGCTGCACTTCCCCAGAGACTGTGGCAAGGATTTTATTGCAAATAACGGAATAATTACTCTTTCTTTGCCTGGGACTTGCCCGCAAACAGCTGCTGATTCCTGTGTGAGGGCTCATGAGCCCAAATTCCCATCAGAGGTCTCACTAGTGCCTTCGTGATGGAGGAACCTTGCACTGAGAAGGTGACCCTGGCTTGGAGGATGCCTGGGTGCGATCATCACAGGCTCAGGCTCGTGCAGACTGCCCTTGCGCATCAGCCTTCGTGCCACTTGTGTAAACTATTACAGCAAAGGGCAAAGGTTAAATGCAGCACATGTGTGGCATCAATTAACAGGATTTCAAGGTCTCCAGTGGAGTTTCTGCTCAACTCTCTTGTGGCAGGTTCAGTTTTCTTAACCCCTCCAGTGCCATGCAGTCAGAGGGCTTGGATCTGCCAGAATCTTGGAGGGGAATGAGCTTGTGCTGGCTGGGGGTTTCCCCAAGGACTGTGCTGCGGGGGCCTCTGTCCATTTGGGTATGTGGGGACAGGGAGAGTATACCCGCCACACCAGTGGTCTTTGGAACAAGTGGGACATTTCTGTAGGAAGTGTCCTTGGAAGTGTGCTTGACCCTGGCAAGGCAGGAAGTTGGTGAATGAGCAGCCCCTAATCATGACCCCCTCTGCTTCAGGTCCCTCTACTCCTCATGGGGGGTGATTCTCCTGTGTTTGGTCCCAGCTAGACCCTGTTCCACTGAAGCACCCCATTGTCCCAATGTGTCCTACTGCTGAGCACACAAAAGTTCCTGCTGGGATTGGGACCTGCTGGTGCCTTAACTCCCTGCCTGTAAAACAGACACAGTCACCCCCTGCTGCCTGGGGAAACTGGGAGGGGATGGCTGCAGTGAATGTCTCAGCCATGATTTAAACCCAGGGCAATCTGAGTGGAGAAAGTGCAGTTGGGAATCTTCACTGCTCTGAGGCCATCCAGGGCTGCTCCCAGGCAATATACCCATCCACAGGTCATCTCCTCCTGGATTTATCAGTCGTATTTGGCATAGTGGGAGAGGAAGTGGTTTAAAGGATGGTGGTGTGATTCAGGCAGCCTTTAGTGCATTCTGTGTCTCCTGTAGTTGATGCATCAGAGAGCTGGATGTGACAACTTTGCACTGCAGCTCTACCACGCTGTCCTCTCCAATTCCAGATGTTTCTCCTAAGGGCCAGGATCTTGGAGTCAGAGTGCTTGGAGGGCTTCCACTTTCATCTTTTGATGGGGGTTGGCAAGTAAAGGGAGGGCTTGAGCTGCCACCACCATGAAGAAAATATGAAAATGTGTTACTCGCATTGCCTGATCACTCAGGAGCTTTAATAAATACAGAAAGCATCCTGTTTGCTCATGCATATTTTTGCCAACACAGATTGCTAATTTTCCATGAGCAGGTGCTGCTGAAGGAAATCCTGCCTTTCAGGTTTCAGTTCCTGGGGTTTCCAGTTCTGCCTCAAGTCTGGAGATGTGTGTAATGGATGTGTCAGGGTTGGGAGCTTAGTGAGGAACATCAGTTGCAACACCAACAGATGCAGAGCCTGCTGGACCAGAGGAACAGGACATGCAAGTGCCCTTCTGTACCTGCATGTCCCTGACATCACCTTGCCCATGAATTCCTCTCTTTTTTGGGAAATGAATAATTTCAATCCCCACAGTTAAAAAATTGAGCCCCCAAAACATTCAACACCACTAGGAACACCTGCATTTGGTGTTTTTCAGTCCTGCACCCGGTTAACATGAATAAAAAGCATGATTGAAAAACAGATGCTCTGCCCACAGCTCCCCAGGTCAGAGCTGAGGGGAGACTTCTGGCTGAAAAATGGATTTGGCCCAGACATATCCACACAAATACCCCACTGTTTGTTAGCAAACCTGTAAAAATCTTGGTAATCCCCTTGATCTGAAACAAATGGGCTCTGCTGTCTGGTGCTGATTTTATTATGAGACACTGCTTAGTATCATCCCATGGCTTGGACAAGTGCCTGAGGCTCAACACCAAGTCAGTCATGCGCTGGCAAGCAAAGGTCCCTCCTGAGCTCTAGATCTATGCTTGTTCTCCACATGTGTGCGGTGCCCTGGATAATGCATGTTGAATTTACAGAGCAGTATGGCTGCCCTGGGACCTTCAGGACCCTGCAGGGCTGCTCCAACGCTGTCTCCAGATGGGATGGGAGCAGCATAACATGGCTGTCCGGGTGAAAGCTCAGGTTTTGTTGAGTTATTCTGATCTCTTCTCCTTCCAGGGTGGGGAGCTTGGCTTGGTGGCTCTATTTCCAGTGTCTGGATCTTTGTGCAAACACAGGATGAAGGAGCAGGAGTGTCTTTGGGTTCTAACATGGTTCCCAGGGTGTCTGTCAGCCTGAGCTTCTACCCAAACAACCTTTGGAAATGGGACCGAGGACAAGCCTTAAGGATCCATAGGCTGATCCAAGGACTACTGGGAATCTGGATGGCTTTGAGGCCAGGAGGATCCTCGGGTGCTCACGAGGTGGTGGCATGGAACGTGGCCCCTGACAGCAGTGCTCCCAGCCTCGCTCTCCCGCCGTGCCGCCTGCAGCAGCTGAACATAAAATTCGAGCCCCCCCGAGACCAACCAACAACCAAACGAGTCCCAGCCAGTTTTGTTTTGATTATACATTTGTTTCCTCCCTCCTGGGAGTGTCTGACACAGCTTTTACCTCTCAGCGCTTCAACGCTTGGCTCCCCCCGCCACCTCCCTCCCCTCCCGTCGGCTCTGCTTGGATTAGCCCTGACCCCTGCTGAACTCTGCTGCCAGAAGAAGTGCCAACCCCTTTCACTTTCCGAGAGCTTTCCAGCCCTGAACACTGAACAGGGAAGGAGTGTCCTCCAATGGAAAACCTCTCTCATAATTTTTTTGACTCCGTGCTCTTGCTGCACATCCAGGGAGGACAGACTCTGGTCCCTGCATCTGGCCATGCTCTGGGGGCAGCCTGGATGACGTGCAGCACATCGCTGCCCTCCCCTGAGCCAGCACAGGTGCAAAAAGGGCAAAAAAGGTTTTTTTTTTTTTTAAGGAGGATTTGCTTAGTGGAGAAAAAGTGGTGAGGGAGAGAGAGCAGGAGGTTAGCTAGGGGCACAGAATGGCATGACACAGCATGGTACATGGGGCCAAGAAGAGGTGTTTCCATGGGAGCATGGCAGGGTCAGTGGCTGTATTTCTTCAAGGGGACATCCAGCCTCCATGGCCGGGTAGACATCAGCAAGATGGGAGGGAGAGGAAGAGATGGTTGCTGCCACCAGGAGCACAGAAGATGGGGACAAGGTCTTTCAATTCTTTCCACCAGTTCTGACTGAGGTTGTGCTTCTCCATGCTAAGCACCAGCAACTTAAACATTCTGCAACAGCTCCGAAATTCAGGGGCAACTATCCCACCAAAATAAAAAGATCATCAGAGGAGAGGGCAAGAGCCGATGCCCTGTGCCCATGGCTCAGCAGGGTTAATGCTTGCGGGGCTGAGAGTGACACCCCCACCCATGAGCTGCCACTCCAACTAGCAGAGACACTGGGTGGTGAATGTGGAACCACAGCTGAGGACCAGGGAGGTTAACTCCAGCAACACCAATGAAATAAAGAAAGGGAATGCTGCATGCTAAGGAGTTGCAGATGTTTTGATATTGGCAGGGATTTGGATGGAGCTGCCAATATACAGCATGGTTGACAGCACACAGAAGGGTGGGAAGTACCAGAGAAAACCTGCCCCTTTTCTAAAGCCCGCGGTTGTGGAGGGAGCCCTCCTGGGGTAAGTGTCATGGGGGAGTGAATGGCTGGGGCTGTGTCTTCTCTCAAAGCTTGTAGATGCCATGGAAAGGGTGGGGGAGACAAATGAAAATAGACCAGCTTCTCCAACGTGTCCCTCTGTTGCTGTCCCTTTGCTGCTGTGTCCCTCTCTGTTGGAGCCACCGGAGCAGCCACCAGGGCAGTCAAGGATAACTGAGCCATGGAGACAACAGCTCAGAGCACTGTCATTTTATTTATAGGACACCGAGGATGTGCCTCAGTCTTCCACGGGCTCTTTCCCCTGTTTCTTTCCCAAGCCTGCGGAAGCCAGGCAGATATCCAGAGCTGTTACTCACTTTTCACAGCTCAGTGAAGGGTTTGCCCACCTAGCTGATGCTGGGCGAGGGTCACAGGCCTGTTTTGGTCTCACTGGGTCAGCAGAAACCAGGACTTCAGCACTGTTGTCCCAGAGCTCAGTAGTGGTGCCTTCTGTGCCAAACGAAGGAGCAGCATCACCTCTGAAGTGAAGAAGGCATCTCTGGAGGTCTGCAAGGACTCAAGTAGGATAAATCCAGGCTGAAGGACACATTTAGGGCTGTGCTGACCTCAGTGTTTAATGATTTTGCCTTATCCCTGGAAAAGGGATGGACAGGGACTTGGTAAAGCCCAATTGGACGGGGTCAGTGAGGTCCAAGCCCTGCTGCTGTACCCAAAGGAGGTGTTGGGGTGGTGGAGAACATGGGGACTGAGAGGTCTCTGTGAATCTGGAGCCCATCAACTCTGGTGTGTGGGTACAGGCTAGTGTTGTTCCTTTCTGAGGTGCCAGCTCTTCAGGATGGGCATGAGTCCTTTTGCTGGCTGGGAGACTGAGTCCCACCCCAGAGGAGCTCTTGAGAACCTGCTTTGTGCATCTCTTGGTGGAAGCCCAAGCGCCCAGGGTGCTTTGCACCAGCAGCCCCAAACTCACAGGAACACCCTCTTCTCTTGAAGCCCTCCTGATGCCTCCTGATCCCCCTGGCTCTTCAGCCATGCCAGATCACTTTGGTTCTCTGTCTTTGTCAGCAGCATGTTTGGTAGCTCTGTGGCCATCGTGCTTCCTGACATGTTTGCTTTTCCCCTGTGATTTTGAGAATTGTATTCATTTCTTTGTTGAGGAGGGAAAGGGAAAGGGAAAGGTCCCTTCCCAGCAACTCATTAAAGCAAAACAATGGAAAGAACAGCAAATGGGCTCTGGGACCCGCTTCTCCAGGCATGTGTGACACTGCCTTTTGACAGTGTAGGAGAGGGGCATCCATTGCAGGGAGGCCCTTCCATCTCCCCCAAACCAATTCAAGGCATCACTGGAGGACCTCAGTGTTTGTTTGTTTAGTGTGTGTGCGGGTGTGCGCGATGTATGTTCAGGCCTGCTGTCATTAAAAAAAGTTTTTAATGAAAATTTTCTCCTTGCCTCCTCCCAGGCTCCCCAGCTTGGACCAGTTTTGTTTCTTTCATGTGGGAGGCAGCTGTATTTGTCTCAATAATTGTGTTTCCCTGTTGCTATGTACCACCGAGGACCTGGTGACACAATGAAGATGTGAAGTGTTCCTCTTTCCCAGGCCTGGCTCTGGGGCTTTGGTTTTGGCAACATTCTGGCCTTCCTTCTCTCCGGGATACCCCTATGAGATTTGAAGTCCATCTGGCATTTGGCAGGAGAGACATTGCTTAAAGCTGGTGGTTGTGCTCAGAGTGATGTTGAGAAGGAAGCACTGCTCCGTGCCTGTGGTATCTCTCAGGATCTCTAGCCTAAGTCCACTGCCTGTTCTAATGGGAAAGGGTGGGCAGTACCCATGGTCATGGAGGATGCCCAGCACCTATATTTGAATGTCCTGCTAGGCCTGTTGGCCTCCAGACCATGTCACAGCCTGACCTAATCCCATCCTACCAGCTGCTGGCTGGGCAGCTGTGGTGTTCCACAAGGAAGTGTGGAGACTGCACTGTGGGCAGAGGCTGCTTTGGGCAGCTGCACCCGTGTGGTTCATCACTTGTTCTGCACCTCCCCTGCCCTGTCCTCTGTGGGACCTGTCCCTTGTTGCACCAGCCCTTGGAGATGGGAAGGGCAGCACTGCAAAGGCAATCTGCCTGTGGCACTGGGCCTGGAGCAGCAAAGGAGTTCTCCCTGTTTAAGGTGGACACTTCATTGCATTAGGAAGGTGGGTCAGGCATGGGGGTCTCAGGCATATTGCCAGAGCAGGGCTCGGACTGGGAGAAGGAACACGGGTGGCATGGGACATGAGGAGTAGGTGGGAGTGGGACTGCATCTGGTGTGGGACAGGTGGGGCATGATGTGATTGGAAGCGCAGCTGATGTGGGGCACAAGGGGCACATGGGGGTGTGGGGCACGTGGGAAGCAGAAGCAGGGGAGGCACCTCACAGATGCCACCTGGGACACTTTGCTGGAGCCCACGAGGCTGACCGGGAGGGAGCTGGATGTGAGGCCAAGGAGACCTTTGGGAGCAAGAAGCTTTTTGACCCCCGCGGCCAGGCTGTGCATGCCCTGGGGCCGTGCTGTGCATGCCGCGGGGCCGGGGCCGGGGCCGGCGCCGGGACCGGGGTCGGGAGCGGGCTGTGCATTCCCCCGGGGCCGGGCTGTCCTTCCACGCAGCACGGAGAGGTGGCAGCAAAGGCCCTGGGACGGGGGTCGCGGGGACCCGCCGCCGCAGCAGTGGGTGCCGGCTCCCGGCCCGGGAGGGATGCGCGTCCCCCCGTCCCGGCGTCTGCTTCTACCGTGGTCCCATGAGTGGGACCTACGCGCTGGAGCCAAGTCCATCTCTAGGTCGTAACATCACAGAGTGGTTTTGTCCACTTTTTAAAAGAACATCTGGTCTATCCTCCTCGAAACCTTTCTCGGTCCCTGTCCGACCTGACCTCGAGGACTCCCAGGGATGGGGCATTCTCAGGGACACTTACCACAGGCTCAGAAATCAGAATCTGCTTCTAGGATTGTTCCAGCTTTAGCATTTCTGCCCCCTGCTCCAGTCTGGGGCTGCCCCTCTGTGGCTGCTGAAAGCCCACAGTGTTGGAATCCCACGAGAACAGCTAGTGAGATTTCGGGACTTGTCAAAGCTGAAGTTGAACCCTTATCCCAGGCTGGCTGTGTGCCCACAGCCCAGCCAGCCCTAATCTGGGGCTGTACACTGCCCATGTTTAATGAGGTATTGTGTACGGATGTGTCTGACTGTGTATGCACATGTCCTGGGCTCCGGGTGTCTCGCTCAATGTTTGCATCTGTCTGTTAGCGGGTTTGGGCATCTGGGTCCATTCCTCTTGCCTGATTAAATATCTCCCCAGGAGTGGGTTTGTGTAGCCGAGGATCTTATCGCATGTGTTGGTGTCTGCATGAGGAGGTGTTCACAGCTCTCCGTGTGTGCAGAGTTTGCACAGTGTCTGTGGGTCTTGCTGGGCTGTCAAAGATGCCTCTTCCACCGTCTGGATGTGCTGAGTGATGGGGGATGGGTGGGTGACCAAGGAATGGATGGATCAGCGCAGAACAGGGTGGGTTTCCCAATGGGTGGCAGGTGGCAGTGGGACCAGTGCTGCTCGTGGCTATTCTCTCTCTCCAAGGGCAGGTGGAGTCCAACCTGGACACTATCCTGCATCCTACATCTATGGAAGGGCTCAGGACACCCCTGAAGCCTGGATGCAGCATCAGAAACGACCCTGCCACTTGCAGTGAGGCGCCCTGTGAGGGGCTGCTGGCAGCTGCTGTGGCCCTAGGCAGGGCTGTGCCCCAAGTCTGGCTGTGGCTACTCTAACTCAAGTGGCTCTAGGGTTCAAGGAACATCCCCTTGCCCAAAGCACATGAAAGACAAGGCAGTGCCTTTGTGTCACTCTCTGTTCCCATGTCTCTTCCCTCTTGCTCTCCCTGCCTCCACCCAGCTCCATCCCAAGGAGTGTCCCTCCTGGCTGGGTCGATGCCTGCCTCACCCAACCGCTGTCTCCACAGGGACTCCTGGACCCCGCAGGACACAGGGCCGGCAGGCAAGGAGGGTTGGCAGCCATGGGCAGTGGGAGGATCACAGCCTCCCGCACATGTGCTGTCCAACCTGTCAGCACCTCCGTGAAGCAAAGCCGATGCTGGCTAGGGATGTGCTCCCCGGCTCTCTCCCTTTGTCATGAAGAGCCAAGTGTGCGTGCCAGAAACTCACCCCCCAGTAGAAGCTATCCATCCCCTCTGGAGCTCTGCATTCCCTCCTCACTCTTTGGCCACAGGGGTGTTTTGCTGCAGATATTTACTGAGCAATTCACATCCAATTATAGAAGCCAAAAGGATTGGGAGGATTTTCCTTCTGGTTTCTCGCAACCAAAGACAACTTGTCCGAATTACAACCTAGGAAGCATCTCATTAGTGGGGAGTGAGGTCTCCAAAACACAGAGTGCTTGGAACACACTCTGCCAGAGGCACAGGAATGTGGGCTGGCTGGTGGGCAAGATGGTGAGGAGCCTATCTGGTCACCATCTTCTCTCATCCATGGTAATTTTCCCCATCTTTTCTCCTGTGGCACCTGAGTGGAGAGGAGATGGGATTTTGGAAGCTTCGAGCTCATCACATCACTTCCCCATTCCTGCTTTGGCTCAAGAAGTGTTTGATTTTGCTTGGCTGAAGCACAGGCTGCTTCTCTCATCCTTTTCTTTCCCCATCAGCTCCTCCTCTCAGAGCATTTGGCATCACCCCAACCAGGAGGTGAAGGTCTAGGAGCAGACTGGGACTGGAGGTTACAAGTGTTTCATAAAATTAGTGGAAGTAGGATCTGCAGCAGCATCACTGGCTGGTCTGTCGCTATTGCTGTCCCAAGAGGCTGGTGGCTGAGGGACATCCGTTGCCTGGCCTCATGGAGATCTGCTCCCTGATGTGGCTGTCCCTGAGGGACTTACGCCAGATGGACCTCTGTGGAGCCTGCATAGTTGCAAAACTTGATGGAGACTTTGTCTCAGGTGGGATATAAGCTGGCACAGGGGCTGGGATATGGGGAGGAGGCGAGGCAGGATCCAAAGTGATCTGGTGACTACCAGCTGCGACTGCAGGAGGGCTTTCCGCCAAGGTTTGGGAATGGGAGAGATCAGGGAAGTGCAGCTGGCATATGCCTGGGCCTATGTGGTTGTGAGGTGACTCCTATGCCCATGACTTAATGCTCTTCCAAAAATACTTCCCTGGATAGAGCTTGCAAGAAAACTGCTGAGCCAGCTAATGCCAGCGACCGGGATGGAACCAGGCATGGCTCTGGTGGCTTCATCTGCCTGCAGTGCTCAGGGTGTGCATGTGGCCCATGCAGGACTGAGGACACCTGTGTTTTGAGGGGCATGGTGGCTGTGGGAGCCTGTTCCCTGGCTGCCTCCCTGTCCCAGCAGAGCCTGTGGGTGCTGGCGGGGAGCCGCACCATTGCCCTGGCTCCCTGTCCGTGTGGGGAGGGGTCCGTGCTCCCCTGCCGATGGCACCATCTGCTCCCTGAGCTGCCAGCCAGGCTGACTGTCCCTGCCCAACAATCCTCAGGTGCCTGGTGCCTGGGCAGAAGAATCCATGTGGGCTCTAGCTGTTGAGAGAGAGAATCCATTTGGCTCTAGCCCTGGTCTGCTCCGGGCATCATGTCACCTCTGCCAGCATCTGGGTGATAGTGTGCACTGTCTCTTGTGCCATCTTGTGCCTCCTTTCCTTCCTCCTCTCCTTGGCAGCTGCCAGGCTGTAGCTTCTATTTCAAGGTTGAATTTGATTAGCTCCATCTTCCAGATGGGTGATCTTGTAATGACTTTGCAAATTAGTGTCACTCCTGCATCCCACATGGATGAGGGTCAGGATGGACACAAGGGGGAAGGAAAGTCTGGGATGGATAAAGCTAAGCTGCCTACACTAGCTCAGCCACCCTCTTCTCACACTTCACCAGCGCCACTGACAGGGGACCTGCTGGGTTCCTCCACTGTGATGTGCTTCCCACAGAGCCAGGTTGGCAGCAACTGCTGTGCCCTGTGGGCCCCCATATCCCCAGGACATCCCAATGTCCTGGCTCTGGGCTTTGAAAGTGCCTGAGCCCCTTGACATGACCACAATAAGTTTGGATGCTGAGCACCTCCTTGCTCTCCATGAAGAACATGTCCCACCATGGGAGGATGAGGAGTTTCCACTAGAGGAAGCTGCTCCTTGCCAGCAGGAGAGGTGGGAGAGGGTGGCGTGGCCCTGCAGATATGGGATGCAGGTCTCCTCCCTGTCCCCAGTGAGCCCCCTGCCCTTCTGTGTGGATGAATCAGAACCTCCTTTCTGTGTAGCATGCCTGCCTGTCCCTAGGGGCTGCCTGCCCTTCTTCGCTGCCCGTGGCACTGCCTGTCACTGTCCCCAGCCAGACAAGGCAAGTTCCCTGCAAGCCCCATCCCCCACAGCTACTCTCAGTGGCATACCAAGCTCTGTGCCCTTACTGCCGGCACCCTGGGGACAGCCACCTGCCACTCCCCTGGCCTGCGGCAGCTCACGGCTCCAGCACCACCCAACTTCGCCCCTCCAGGCCTGTCACCCCTGGGCAGCCATGGGTCTTTGGGCAGCTCTGCCTGCTGTCCCTGGGGGCTGGGGACAGCGCGGGGGGCAGGAACACCCCCCAGGTGGCAGGGGGCTGAGAGAAGGAGTGGGAAGGGGGTTGGGAGACAGGGCAGCCCACCGCCCGGCTCGGCTGCGCCTGTTCCCCTCCCCGGCCCCACCAGCCCATTTATTACCCCTCTGCCATTCATCGGGCCAGACAGATGCCCCCATATAAATACCCCCAGACAATAGGGTGGGAGGGGCCAGCGAGGCTCCTCATGAATAAACATGAGGGTCTTTGGACACAGCTTCCTCTCTTCGCAAAATGGGACCGATTGTGCGGCAGGCATTTAAAATTCAGCCGCGGTCGGGCTGTCTTCCAGTGTCCCCTGAACTGCTGAGGTGCTTCATTTATTTCATAATTTCCCCTCCTCCCCTCTCGGCGACAGACCTGGCTCTTTTCACGCCTTGTCCTCCCTCTTTCTTTCCTTCTTGCTCCCTTTCTCTAATTTTTTTTTTTTTTTTTAATCTTCCTTCCTTTTCCTACTCCTTGTCTCTTTCTCTCCCTGGCTTTTGTGCTGGGGGCCGTGACGAATGGCTCAGAAAAGAGGGTGCTGTGAGAAACTGGAGCTGCTGCTGGCAGAGTGGGTGGTGAGGACTTGGTGCTCGGGGGGGCTGGAGGGGGTCTGCCTTCGAGCGCCCAGCTGGGGCTCCCACATGGAGCTGGGGTGGGGAGGCGGTGGGGTGATGTAGGATCCCAAGGGCTTTGCTGTCTGGGGGCTTGGAAAGCCAAGGGTTGGGTCCCCCTGCCTGTCCCTTGCCTGTGAGGAGACAGCCTTGCAGTGCCCACCCCAGCACACCCAGAAAGGGCTCCATGCGGAGGAGGGAAAGGTCTGCCCTGCTGAATCACCCACTGGAGGTGAAAAGCAGCCCTTGGGATGCTGGAGCACACAAACAGTGGGAGATGCAGAAGGAAGAAGGAGATGCTTGTCCAGGCCAGGGCAGCTCCAGTTTCGGTGGGGATGGGTTTGCTGGACCCCTGACCTGTTCCCATGCTGGGACAGCCCCAGCAGTGCTGGTCTTTAGATCCAGGATGGGTGGCTTTTTGGGATCTCAGACAACAGCACCCCCAAGCCCACAGGCACCACTTGGTCCCAGGGGTGAAGGCAGCAGAGAGTGGAGGGGTGGGAGCACCAGGACATGAGCAGCAGTGTGGCTTAGCATTCCAGGAGACCTGCCAGTGCCCCTTTGTTTCCTCAACCAAGTGCTGAGATCCTGATGCCATGCACCCCTGGGAAAGCTAGGAGATGTCCATGCCATGCACAGGACAGCTCCAGAGTTTGTGGTACCCCATGAGCTGCTTGCTGTGCTGGTAGGGCTTGGCAAGAGGATGTGTGGATGGGCAGAATCCCTAGTGCCCATCCCGCCCCCAGAGCTCTGCATGGTGGAATGAGCATCACCCACAACACTGGGGAGCTGCAGAAAGTCCCTGGACAGCTCTGATGTGTCCTTGTACTGATGTGTCCTTGTACTGCCTACTCCTTCCCCACCTCTTGGATCCTCTGCCTGAAGGCTGGGCAAGGAAAGAGGGAGTTAATACCCAAGAGCTGGCAAGCACACTTTGAGTGAGGTGTCACCTGCCAGACCATCTGCCCTTGGGGACTGGGTGGCAGGAGAGACCAGGGCCTGGCAGCAACAGATGCTAGTGGGAACAGGGAGACATCACCAGCTGCAGGCTGGGCATGGGCAGAGCCTCCATCCAAAACCCCAGGGGCTCTCAGTACCTGGGAACTCTGAGTGTGGCTTCCTTAGCCCACAAGAGGACACAGAGGTGGATCTTACCCAGGGGTGTCACTGTGGATGTGAGTGCCCTCTGCGGGGTGTTGCCCCCTGCCAGGCTGCCAGGGCCCCCTGCCCCTCTGTCCTGCTGTCCCACTGCCTGCTGGCGGGCACAGCAGCCGTAGCCCATGGGGGACGGGGCTGGCAAGCTTCGGCAGCAGGAGGGCTCCTGCATTACAATCCGGTACAATCTGTCCCCCTTCCCACTGCCCAGCAGTGGAGGAGACGGTTACTGTTTAATCCTATTTGACAGCTCTTTCATCATCTGCCTGCCTCCCTCCAGCTTCCCGTGGCTCCTCCAAGGCTCCTTTGTGGCTGTAATCAAAGCCTGGTGAGTGATGGCTGCTCGAGGGAGAGAGGGAAAGGACAGTGGAGCGAGGGTGGCTCGCCTGCTGGGGGGGCAATGGAGTGTTGCCTGGGCGTAGCTCTGGGGAAGGGCATGGTGGGATCACAAGGTGTGGGGACCTTTGCCGTCAGGTCCTGCAGTTGCAGCTGTGGGTGGTAGCACTGGGAGTTGGGCTAGATGGAGCATCCCTAGTGTCCAGTTCTGGACTGGAAGGAGCATCCCTAGCACTGGGAGCAGGACTGACCAGAGCATCCCCAGTGCGGTGAACTGGACCAGATGGAGAATTCCCAGTGCTGGGAGCTGGTCCAGATGGAGTATCTCCAGTGCTGGAAGCCAGAGCAGGCTGAGCATCCACAGTGCTCAGAGCTGGGCTGAACTGAGCATCCCTGGTGCTGGGAGCTGGACTGGACTGAGCATTCCCAGTGCTGAGAGCTGGTCTGGATGGACCATCCCCAGTGCTGGGAGCCAGACAGGACAGAAGATCAGAACATCCCCAAGTGCTGGGAGCCACACTGGTTGCACCATTCCCAGTGACTCCCTCACAGTCAGGCTGGGAGGTCCTGGTCAGGGCAGCAGGGCTGGTATCTGAGCAGGGGCCAGGCCGGTTGTCAACGCCAGCCTCCCTGAGGGGCAGAGCAGCATGTCTCCTCCCATAGCTCTCTCACACACCCTCCAAGCATCCTCTTTGGGACTGGCAACATGCTGGCTCACAACACCCTTGTGCCTTTCATGCCTGGCATGTGACTGTGGCCCTGAAGGAGCATGGCAGCTCTCTCCCCATGACAGGGAAGACAGTGTGGAGAGATTTTGGTGCAAGTCCTTTGGGCAGCACAGGCTTCCAGCACAGCATGGCTGGCACACAGGGGTGAGCCTTGCTGTGCCAGGGCAGCTTCTTCCATCCCCATCAGCAGAGAGCTGAGGACCTGGCTGCTCTAAGGCAGTCTGGTTGCAGTCAGAGCAGTCTGGGACATGTTAAAGGCCCTCTAAAGAGTCCCCAGCCTTGACATTTCTGTAAAATTTGGGAAATCTGGCCCCAGACTTGGTCTGGAGGCAGTGCATGGGTGGCAGGCCCTCTCTGGAGATCTTTTGCAAGAGGAGAGGAGCCCAAAGTCTGCAGGGTCACCCACAGTTTCCCATTCCTCAGCTCTGTCTGGACTGAGCCTCAACTCCAGTGCCTTGGCTTCCCCCGGTGCTGACCAGTGCCACACCAGTGTCACTGTGATGGAGCCACATGGTAGACTCCATTGATAGTCTGGAGGGAGATACCCTCCTGCCTCCATTCATGTTTCCAGCAGGGACTCAGCACTCACCAGTGCTGCCGGGGAGTCCTCCCCATCACCAACAGCCTGGCTCAGCCTCACCATGATTTTTTTTGTGGTTTTCAATAACATTAAACTTTTGGCTGAATTGCAAAGCATCTGAAGAGCCAGTTCTCTGGGAGGACTTGGTAGTGCTGTGCACTGCAGAGTTTCCCTGCTCAGCAGTGATGGAGCAGGGAAGCAGGTGAGGAGCTCCCAAAAAACCACATCACTGTGGCCCAAGGCAACAGCCCCTGAGCCCCCTGGCTGAGGAACACCCTGATTGCCTGGGGACGGAGCCTGCCTGACCTTGGGTTATCCCCTCCATTGCAGCTGGGTGACAGCTTTCCCAAGAACACATGTTCCCTCATAAACCCTGGCTCTGCTTATCTCAAAGGGCACATCCGACAATTAGCTTATCTGCTGTGAAAGTGAGGAACGGCTTTGGATATCTGCCTGGCTTCCGCAGGCTTGGGAAAAAAAAACGGGGGAAAGAGCCCATGGAAGAGTGAGGCACATCCTCAGTGTCCTATGAATAAAGTGACGGCGCTCTGCGTGTGCTGTAGATGGACTCCACGTGCTCAGAGTGGGGAGCTAGAGGTGCCCCTGACTTTTAAGGATGTTCAGTGCTTCCTGCTGGAAAACCCTGCCTGCAGCTGCTGCCAACTTTGCCAAACCATCCCAGGGTGGGTGACAATTTTGTGCAGGGTGGATTGCAACCTCCAGTTAAATTTTGGGGGAAATTTCAGCTGGAGACCATGGCTCTTTCCAATAATGTGGATAAGGGAAAAATAAAGGATTTGTTCTTCTTTTGTTTTAAAATTCTGTCTTTGAAGCAATTTGGCAAGTAGGGAGGGAAGAGAGCCTGAGTTTTGTCTTGTGGCCCTGCAATATGCTCAAATTTGACCAAGCTAGAACACTTTATTTGGGAAAAAATGTGGTTAGCATGAGCTCGGTGCAAATCTCTTCCATGGGAGCAGCTTCCATCACAGGGCACAGGTTTGCCATTTCCCAGCTCCTGGGCAAATGGCAAAGGCAAGGGCCACCCGTGTTCCCACCACTGTCACAGGGGTCAGAGGAATGGCAGAGGGAGCTGCAGCCCAGTGAGCTCCATCCTCTGTGGGCCATTCCAGGGCCATCCTCTGCCTGCCTGTGTTTTGGGTGATTTACACATTTTTCTCTTGTCATGTAGCAATCCTGTGTGAAGCAGAGTAGAGCAGGCACGTTTAGCCAGCCTTGTGCAGTGTGGTCACATTGTCCCCTCTGCGATGTCCTGCAGCCCCAAGGATGTTTCTCCTCCCTGCCGGGCCCAGGACATGTCATCCTTCACTTGGAGAGAAAATTAAGAATTGGTTGAGTTAATTTGCTGCATATTATTGTTTGAGGAGCCAATAACCAAAAAAACTGATAGAAAGCCCAATTTTCCTGCCTCATGGAGACTTTCTGGAGTACTTTCTGGAGCTCCTTTCTCCTGGAAGCTTTCTGGAGAGTGGCTGGTGCCCCATGTTGTGCCCTGAGAAAGGCATGGGCTGTCTTTGTGGGGAAACTTCAGCTGGCTTCCTCCCCACCCTGCTCCTCCTGCTCTCCCCCAAATCTGTACCAAGAAACAAGTATATTGTTTGCAAGCTAAAAACTAGAAATGATTTATATGTTTATAAGCCCAGCTCTGGCTCCATTTATTTTGGCAAGGGAATTGTTTGCATCTTTGCAGAATTCCTTCACCCAAACCACTCGTTAGATATGAATTTCAAAACAGCCAGAGGGAGCGGGTGACTCAGGGGAATTCGCAAATGGCTTCTCAAAGACTTTTATGTCAGGGACAGCAGCTCGATTCCAGATCTCAGTGCCAGTGGCCCAGAAGACATTGTCATCTTATGTTGGGTCAGTGACTGCGAGTCAACCAATGCATTTGAGGACCTTGGTCTTTGACTCCGAGCTGGCAGGTGTCTTCACCATGGGAAACCTCAGCCAAGGGAGAAGCCAGAGAAGACACAAGGAGAATGATTCCATCAGTGAACTTTCACTGGACACAACATCAGCTACAGGAACTGATGGAGGAGTGATATTCTACCACATCTCTTTCATCCCAACATGAAGATCTGGGAGTTTCTGGAAAGGATGTTTGAGAAGACTCTGCCTGGAGGCCTGTGAGGGCAAGTGTGACAGCTGATGCCTCTGCTGTGAGTTTAAAGACCACCTTATTTTTCACCTGGGAGCTATTAAGAAAATTGTACATGAAGATGATTCCAGTTCTCACTTTCCTTCTTCAGACAAGAACCCACAAAGCAACCACCAGGTGTGGTGGTGCCCCATCACCTTGTCCTGGCAGAGCTGCTTGACTTGGGTTGGCACTGGGAATGGGAGCAGACTCTCAGGCTGGTTTAGTGGAGGAGATGTGCGCGGGGAGGACATTGCTCTTCTGATGGCACTGTGGGGGTTCTGGGCAATTTCAGAGCCCTCAGAAATGTCCACTTGGGGCAAGGGTTACAGGCACATCTTTTCTGAAAGAAGGTCTATGAGGTGAGAATGGCTGAAGTCCCCCTGGAAGAAGGAGAGTCCTCCAGCCTGGACCAGGCAGCCTGGAGTACCAGAGGTGTCCCATCCTCTGAACCTCCATGGGTACTTGGTGCTGGTATCCCCAACCTTCCCATCATCTGTTTTCCCTGGAGGCACAGCTGGAGCTTTGGCAGACAGCATGCCCTGCAGCTGTTCCCTACCCACATGTGTCAGGCAGCTTGTGGTGCCACCAGGCTCCTTGTCTCCATTCCTACTCTACACCAACCTGCCCTGCGCCCCTGCCTCGCTGTGCTGGCTTGCTCCCGAGCCAACCTTGGCTCCTTGTCTCACAAGTAGAGATGAAAATAAACTCCAGTGAAGGGTCCTTTAACTTTCTCTACTCGAGTGAAAATAAATGCGCTTTCCCCACCACCCAGCCCTGTAAATTCCCTGCACTGTGAAATATCTTCCAGATATAGTAAAGAGACGGCTTTAGACTATTTTTTTAAACATCTTTAACTGCTGTATATATTTCCAGGGAGACGTAATAAGCGCTACAGCTAATTTATCTGCGTGTACTGTAAATATTTTCAGGAGATAGCAGAAAGGATTTCAAACACATGGCTGGGAGTATTGGCACACAGCGTAGGCTGGGTGGGAAGGACGCCTTTAACCCTTTGTGTGGCACATCCTTTCCCTCTGCTCTTCTCTCTTTGCACTGTGTTCCCAGTGCGGCATCTCCTTGCCAGCCCAGACCTGTCCCTCCAGCTGATGTGCAGCCAGATGTTTGGTTTGAACAGGGTTCTGAGGCTCATTCTTCCATTTGACCCTATGGTCCTTGCTCTGGGGGCACTGGGAGCTCAGCTGGGAGCCACTGGGAGCTTCCCTCCTGACCTACTGCCCACAGCCATGCCTGGATCCCTACACCTTTGTCCACAGTGACCTGCTACAAGCACAGGACAAGATTTGGAAAGAAAAAATCCTGCTTGGGGATCTAAGTGAGTGTCTTGCAGCCCCAACAGCCTTTGGGTTTCAGCAGAGGTTGCAGACCCATGGTGGGGGAAAACCAGCGTGCCCAGGTACTGCCAAGCACTGGGACTGGGAAAGGAACTGTTCCTGCTGGACACAGCAGGAACAGAGGTGCTGGCCACATGTTTTGGTCCCCTTGGTCCTTGGGAGATGTGAGCTGTGCAGAAGAAGGAGGTGTGGTCCACCAGCAGGCCATTCTCAGGGCTCTTAGGTGTGATGAGAGAGATCACAGGTAATGGAGAGCTGGGGGAGCAGAGAGTGGCAGGGTGCAGGCTCTTGGCTCTTGGAGGAGCAGCCTTCTGCAGATGCAGAGGTCCCTGTCCATCCCCCATTCAGCCTGGCCCCAGGGGATGCAGGAGCAGGCATCTGCTGGGACACAGCCCAGCAGGCACCCACAGCCCCACTCCTGGCATGTTGATTCCTGCTACACATCCCACTCATGACCGCATCCATGGTGCTGTCATCCTCTGGGGACCATGACCCTGTTTTGGGAGAGCTCTTGCAGGAATGGCTGAGACAGGGGTCCAATGGCCATCTTCACTCTTCCTGTGCCCTCCCTAGGAACTTTTGTGGGAAACAGTAACCTCTCCAGGGGAAGGTCTGGAGAAGGAAGTAATGGGGTGCTGGCCTGGGGGGAGAAGAGGTCTTTCATTGCACAGCCAATGTCTGGTGTCAGCAGGGAGCTCTGCTAAAAGCACATTCAATTCAATGCCTGTTATTAAGCAAACCCAGCTCTGTGGCACGAACAGCCTGTCCTGAAACTGTGGGTCACCACAGCTGGGCCAGTCACCCTGCTGAGGGGTCTGTTTGCCAGACTGGGGCAGTTGTGCACCCTTGCCATCACTGCCCTCCCCTCTGCTGTGAGCTCACTACAAGCTCTTGCCTCTTGGCTGGTTTGTTGGGGGTGTTTTGGCCAAGGCAGCATTTTTCCTGGGATTCTCCTGCAGTAAGTCCACTCCTTCACTCTGGCAGCTGGGCGCCTCCTGACCATACCTTGTGGGTAGGAGTCCTGCAGGTATTTGGGGCTCCCAGCCCATCAGCTGGGTGTGTCTGGGCCGTTACAGGTTTGGGGGCTCTATTGGCAGTGGGAACAGTGAGGATGCACTGTCTATTAGGAAGAAAGATGGGATTTCCCCAGCTGTTTGCACAAGCTCTTGAGGTTTTGGGACTTCTCTCCATCATCTGAGCACTGGGATCCAGGCTTTTAGTGGGCATGAATCTAATCCAGACTAATTCCAGATGGGTTACAGTACGTTTGGCATATTCCAAAGCATCACCTAAGTTGTGGATAGAGCAGTTCCTCCCACCGGCTGAGGCTGGACAACAGGCTGAGGCTGTCAGGCAAGGAGAGCTGCCACAGCCACTGGGAGGAGAGCCCAGGCAAGGTGAGTCTTCCTGGCAGCAGGCATGGATGCATTGGCCGCATCCTTCAGGCAATCTGCTCCCCAGGCTCCAGTCCCCATGACATAACTTAATGCAGAATAAGGACAAGAGGTACCTATTGGCTTGGAGCCCAACTCTGAGAAGCCATAAGAAGGAGATAAAAGCCTTTAAATGTCAAGTCTGCCTGAAGAAACAATAAAAGGCAAATGTCTTCCCAGCTTTATGTCCATGTCTTTTTACTTGATTTACAGACTTTTTGCTATAATCCTTCATACTTTGTGACTCTTCAAGTTGTTCAGCTGTTGTAAAAGGCCTGTGGAAGCAAACTGCATCAGCCAGAGGACTCCATATCTATCCTTTATCCTTTAGATACTGTTGTAGAGTCCAGCTTGGGGTCTGCAGTGGCCTTTGCCTGATGTCCCACAGATAGAGAAGCCCACGGTGAGCCCTGATGCCATAGCAGAAGGCACTGGGAGGGTTTTGTGGCCACAAAGAGGAAAAGACAAGCAAAGAGAAAGGACCGAAATGTTTCAATTCAGCCTCTGAATGAGCAGCAAAATATTTGGGAGCTGGATCTGCAAAGAGGTTCCAGATGGGGGGAACTGCATCTGCTCTCTGCAAGTGGAGCCTGAATGTCTTTGGGAATGTGGGGTGGAAGGTTGGCAGGGGGCAGCCCCGGGCCCAGGGGGGGCTGTGGGAGCAGGGAGTGGGAGGCAGCCATCCCCACACACCCAGCGTGTGTGGATCTGGATCTAATCAGCCTGACACAGGATGCTTGGGTGTCTGCTGGAGCCGGGCTATGAAAGCAATTGCTCTCAATAAAACAATGTTTCCCTCCTCTGTTTCATTCGGAAGTAAAGCTGTGAGCCCAAATGTCCTCAGCTGACTCTTCTGGTCCTTCTGCCTCCTCTGAGGCAAGGAATTGACAGAGACATGGGGATGGGTGCAGCTGAGCAGGAGCACATGTGCCTTCACATCACACACTGCAGGTGCCCCCAGGCCGAGTCCCTTGGCTCTGGGTGCTGGCTATGGCTCTGGGCAGCTGAGCAGCTCTAAAGCTGGGTCCTCTCAGGTGCAATGACCCTCTGAGGCTGAGAAGTGGAGACATCCCTTCCCTTTGGTCCTCCCAGAGCAGCTCCTGTTGCAGGAGGAGCAGTGGTATGGCAGTGAGGGAGAAGGAATAGAATGGCACTGGGAATGGTGGGGCAAAGCTCTGGACTGGGGGCAGAGGTGGAGCCCAGCTCTTCTGAGCACCTGCTTCACTCCTGGAGGTAGGAATTGTCCCAGCTGGACTAGGGAAGTGCTGGGTACCAGGTAGAAGAGCAGTTGACTGTGGCTGTCCTGGGGCACCTTGGGGCACTCCCGCTCCCTCCCTGCAGGCAGTGGCCCTGCTGTCCCCTGCCCTTGCTCCTGTTGGGCACAGCAGCTCTGAGAACAGTGTGTGATCCCTGTGTGGACACAGCCTGGCTTTGCCCTGCAGCACCCTGGGAAGGGCATGCATGTTCTTCACTTCCCCTGCCCACAGCCCAGACCACCACCAGTGATGCCCAGGGTGGCATTCTCTCCCCAGTGCCACCACCAGACACATTTCATTTTCATTCCTGCACAGGCAGCAGAACTTCTGTTTGGTGTCCATTCCCAAAACCTTCAGGGTCCAGGTGGGACTTCTGTGGCTTCGAGTGGTGACTGTGTCTCTCCCCTCCACTCCCGCTTCAGGGCCAGGCTGTCCTGGGACCCCTGGCTCATGCAGCCTTCCATCACCTCTTACACATAGTACCAGTTTGTGACAAACCCAGAAGGGGGGTGATTTGGGGATCCTGGGAAGAGGGCGATGTAGGGAAACAGAATTTGTCCTGTCCTTAAAGGTCTCTAAATATATACATATACATATACATATACATATACATATACATATACATATACATATACATATACATAATGTATTCTTGCCTGTAAAAAAGTTAGTAATTTTAAACCGCAGGCAAATGCTTCACATTCCTGAGCAATGCTGCCCTCTGTTTACTGCCCTTATTGTTCTCAATGAGCTGGAACCGTGGAAATGAATATTCGCTCTGACCCCATCCTTTGCCCTGAGAAAGAAAGGAAGAAAGAAAGAAAAGAGGAAAAAGAACCAAAACTGCCAAAGGAAAACAGAGTCATTCTCCCCATGATTGAGTGAAAGAATTACATGAGAGCGTGGAAATAGAGCTGCCAGGGCGCAGCAATTGATTTACAGTGGGATCTGAATGCCGTCACTGCCATGGTGTGCTGGTTCTCCCTGCCAGGATAGTTGCTGGGCTCCCCAAGCACCTCTCTGGTGCAGAGTGGAGATGTTGGCCATAGGACAGGGGATTGGGCACTTGGGGGTGGCTGGCAAAGGACGGGAAGATTTAAAACCCAGGCTGGGGCTCCCTCTGCTTGCATTATCTCCGGCTGGGGCACTGCTGCAGACCACACAGGCACACGCCGCAGCTGTTTTTACTGGTTCCGGAACATAACGGGCAGCACATGGGAGCAGCATAGCACTGACAGGCGGCCTCAGCACACCCTGGGGCCTGTGGGGGACACTCATGGGGGACGCGTGCACGGGGGGACGTGCTTGGGCAATGTGCATTTGGGGACATGCACTGGGCTACAGGAGGGCATTCATGGGGTTGAGGTGAGAATGTACATTAGGAGTGACTGCACTGGGTGTGGGAGGATGTGTTCCGTCTGCCTGAGGGCTCCAGACTGCCTGAGACCAAGGAGCAGAGACCCTGCCTAGATGAGGACTCCAAGCCCCATCGCTTGGTGCCCTCTCCCCTAGTCACCCACCAGGGTGGGAAGACCAGGGACACCAGTCCAGCTTTGGGCTCTGTGCCAAACCTCCCTATGCCCACAGCACCCAGTTCCTGAGATGAATACAGGGAAGGGACAATTATTGTGAGTCCCAGATCCCCTCAGCACCCACGGTCAGCAGATCTCTCCAGAGGCAGCACTCGATGCTGGGCTGCCCAGAGTGGGGGACCCACCTGCCCCCACCAAAGGTAAAGGCAGTGGCAGCTGGCAGGGGTAAGTCCCCGTCCCTCCTGCACTCCCTCAGTTAATCATCACGTTGGGTAATTGCACAAGTGGCCAAGGGGGCAGCCTGCGAGGATCTGACTGCAGGTGTGGGGCCATGGATGGGCGCAGAAAGCTTTTAACTGGAATAGGGTTACAGCCAGGCAGCCCAGCAATGCCAGGGATGTGAGGAATCCCCTACCTGCTTCAAAAGGATGCTTTCTTTATCAGCTAATTAAAAAAAGGGCGGGGGGGGGGGGGACGGACCAGAGTGCACCTGTGCCGACAAACACCAGGCTAAGAAGGGGGGCAGTGAGGGCCCGAGTGGTGAGCGGGAGCGAGGAGGGTGTGAAGGTACTGCATTGGAGGGCAGTGGCAGAAGAGCAAGGACTGGGATGGGTCAGCACCTCCAGGATCCTGTGACACTTCTGCTGCCAGTTGGCTGTACCAGGTAGCCCCTGCCTGGTTCCACTGTGGCAGTGCAGGGCACACAGCCTTTGCAGCTGTGGTCAGGCCACATTCACCACCATGCAATGCTATCCGTCTGCCTGACACGTCCTGATGGTACAAGAAAGCAACCCCTGCTGATTTATTGTCAAGGTTTAATATTAATCTGTAGGGATTAAATCTAGCTGGGTAAGCTGGTGTGTGCTCTATGCCCTGACACAGCTCCTGGGCAGTGCCCTGGACAAGTTTCACACTGCTCTGCTCTTCCTTTCCTCTTCCTTAGTTATTATTATCGGAGCTGTGTTGAGGGAGCTTAGACGGATATCAAGAAAAGATTCTTCCCCCAGAGAGTGGTGGAGCACTGACCAGGCTCCCCAGGGAATGGTCATGGCCCCAAGGCTGCCAGAACTCCAGGAGCATTTGGACAACACTCTCAGGCACAGGGTGGGATTGTTTGATTTGTCCTGTGCAGGACCAGGAGTTGGACTGGATGATCCTGATGGATCCCTTCCCACTCAGGAGATTCTGTGATTATTAGATAGGAAGAGTGTTTTAAAATTGATGTTTAAGTCAAAATGACTCCTTGCAATGAATCAACCTAGGCAGCATCAAGGCAAGATTTCCAGTAGGAAAGAGCAAATTATTCTTGGGATTGATGGGGGTGAGCCCTGACTCTGGGATTTGTTATTCAACCCATCTGGCTCCTGCCGTGTCTGGTGAAAACAGGGCTGGGGATGCAGCATCTCCCACCCTTCCCAGAGGACACGTGGGGATGGAGCAGTCCTGAACTCTCCATACCTCCACTGACTCCAGTTGAAATTGGCTGGTGGCTTCGACAGAGCTGGACACAAAGACATACCCGCACATACCATGAGTGCAGAAACCCCAAGGTCTTTGGAAACCAAGCCAAAAAAAGAAAGGAAAAGATGAAAAAGGATGAAGCAGAGTGAAATCAAGCCATTCGTGAGATGTGGGAGCAGATTGGACTAAGAGCCCAGCACGGGTTTAATGAGATCATTTCACACCTCTAATTAAATAGGTGCAAGTCTGTTCAAGGAAAAGGCTGTGGACACCCTGGGGATTTGCAGAATGGAGAAGTCAGTGATGGAGGAGAGAGGCTGGTTGCTGTGGATGCATTTGCTAGCTCTGGCTCTGGGGAATGGAGCCATCACTGAGTGCACGGAAGTAACCCCAGAGGGGCTGTTTGTGTGCAGTGGACTGTCACGTCCCACCTCCACTCTGGCATGCCAGGGGGATGGACACCTCCCAGTGAGGGTGGCCAGATCCCCAGATGCCTGGGGGGATGCTGGTGGCACCTGGCTGAGGCCAGGCTGGGACATCTGCCAAGCCTCAGTTTCCCCAGTGGTGATCTGCAGGCAGGACCCTTGAGATGCACTGGGAGGAGATGAAATCCAGTTGGATGGGGGATCTGGCTCTTCTTACAACCTGTCCCTCCCTACCCCTACTCCAACTGGAACATGGGTTTCCTAGGTGTCCCTAAAGTTTCTGCTTCCCACACCTCACAAATGGGAATTGGATGCCGTCCCACTGACACCTGCAGCAGTGATGAATGTGTCCTGTGGTCACAGCACCGAGGTGGCTACTGGGATCTCACTCCTAAGGGTGATGTCCTGCACTAGGGCCCAGCCCCAGCCTGTGCCCACCCCTTGCAGGGTTGGGTCTGGGTGAGGACAACCTGGATGCTGGGGCAGCAGCCCACTGGGCGTACTTAAGTTTGGGAAGGCTCCTGGAGCCTCCAGCAGCCCTCCCTTTGTGCCCAGAGCAGAAGTGCTTCAGTGCAGCTCTTGAGCCTGAGGCTGCTGCAGGCAGGCGCATCTACTGCTTTGCTCTGGCCCTGTTCCTGGCACAGGGGGAAGGCAGACTACTCTGGAGATGGGGATGGGAGGAGAAGGACAGGAATGAGGACAGCTAAGCCTTGAGCTTCACATGCCTTATTCAACAGCTTTTGGCTTTGCCTCACCTCCCCTCCCTGCCTGGCAGCCGGGAGCCGCATGGATCGATGCCAGTGGAAAACAAATGCCCTTCCAGCCTCTCATGGGGGGCACTGAGGCACGAGGGTGGGGGAGCAGAGCTTGGGGGCTGTGCTGGAGGGAAGCGGCCCTAAAGCCCCCATCATGGTGCAGGAGAGGGCTCCCCCATCCCTCCTGCAGCAGGTCCCTGGGCCATGCAGGAGCTAAAGCCCCCACTTCCCACTCCATTGCACCCTAAGGATGTGCACACTGGGCCCCTCTTCCTCCATCTCTCTTTTGCAGGAGTGGGAGTGGCAGGAAGTGATGTTCTGCCTTGGCAGCAGCATTGCGGTGGCACTGCAGGGACACATGGTCCCATCCATGCTGTAGTCCTGAGGGAGCCGTGGCACAGCCGGCGTGGAGCTGTGCAGTGAGCGGCAACCAGCCCAGACCCTGCCACAGAGCTGTGCCGTGCCATCCATTTCCACCCCAGGACCCCAGGGCAGGGTGAGCAGCCCAGGGTGAGCAGCCTTATATCTATCATCTCACTTGTGGAGGCAGATGATGTTCAGGTTGTGTAAGGTAGCCTGAGTCGGTGCTACCTCCAGATGTACTCCTGTACTCCTCAGTTGTCCAAGACAGAGCTTGCAGGGACTGTCCCCACAGCATGATAGATCTGTGCCAGTGAGAGCTGCAGGCAGCTGGACATCTGCCCACAATGCCTTCTGCCAGGCAAGATCTGGTATGTGCTTCCAGCTTGGAAGTTATTTTACTACCCAAGTCTTTTTCTGAGGCAGTGCAGCTCCTAGTTTTTCAGCACATTTCCCCTGGCCAGGGGCCTGGCATGTTCCTGACCCCTGCCCCTTGTCCCCACAGTGGGAAGAGAGCCAGTTCCCTGTCCCCTGCCAGCTCTCTCCTGGGACAACATACTGCTGCTGCCCTGTGCCAACAGCAACACAGTCCCTCCACAGCCCCCACCTTGCATGGGCAAACACATGGAAATCTGTCCCCAAAGCTGATGTGCCAGCTCCATCCTGAAAACACCTGCTTGGATCCTGTGAGGGTGGCACATGTGTGAGCTGGCCTCTCCAGACCCCTGGCAGGGGGATCCTGTGGCAAGGCTGACACTGCCCTTCCTAAAGCTGTCTCTTTCTGTCCCTCTGCCTCCAATGATAAACTTAGAGGAAAGTTTCAGGGAGAGGCTGTGGAGCCTGGCAGCTGCTGAAGCAGTTTGAAGCTGAGTAAAAAATTTGGCTTATTTTCCACTGTGTGTGATGGTTCCACAGCAGCTCATGTGTTCCTGCTCTGCAGCAAGGCCCTGTGGCTCAGCACAATGGAGTTTGGGGTGAAAACAAGAGATTTTGTTAAAATAGCCCTCCTCTGAAACTTCAGCATTGGGAACAGCTTGGCTTAGGAAGCTCGTAGTGCCACTGGCTGCTCCACCCAGCTCCCGCCCAGCTCCCGAGTGACTAGTTGTGACCTTCCCCCAGGTGATTGCTCTGGGATGCTGCACCCATCCCTGCTCCAATGTTCTCAGTGCTGGCCACCATGGGCTTCCTCCACACCATCCTGCTCCTGTTGCTGCCTGCATCCTGCCTGGGCCCTGCCTGGGCCCTGCCTGTGGCCTGGCACAACTTTCTTCCTCCCAGGCCCCTCTGCTGATGCTGTGCCGGCACAGCCCCACTACCTGGGGAAGTGCTCCTGGCTGGACATGCAGCTCCATGATGTCCTCAGCTTTTCCAGAAGAGCTTTGAGAAGCTCAGGCCCAGAGGAGAGCCCAGGGGTGGGGGAAGCAGGAGAAAGGAGAAGGGGGAGTTTCCCCTCCTAATTTCAATAAACTCAGTGAAAGGGGTGGAAAAATTGGTGTTTCATGCAAAACTTGGCAAATGTTAAACCACTTCCAGATGCTGTCTGAGAAGGTTTTGCTCTAATGTGATCTGTTGCAGATAAAGCTGTAGACACCCCTGCCAAATATTGTATTACACACAGAGGAGTTTCCAAACAGTGCCATGACCCAGGTGGCATTTTGTGCCATGCTGTCCCATAAAGGGAACAGAGAGCACTCAGAGATGTCCCTACCCAAGGACTGCATGGAACAGTCCTTGGTGCAGACAAGGTGGGGCAGGTGGCTGGGGTGGTGGCCACCCTGTGGGGGACCAGGAAGTGGCAGATGCCAACGTGAGGGACCCCATGTCTCTAGACACCACTCTGGTTTTATCCTCTTGCACTATCTATTTTCAGCAGGACCATCCCCAGCTTTTCCCTGTGCTCCTTGTCTGACCTGCTCCCACTCCTGTGGGCTCTGCTTACCTTGGTGGTACCCAGTGTGCAGGTGAGGAGACCTGGGAGGGTGATCAGTGGTGACACAGGTTTCTTTCTCCACGGGAGAGCAGAAGCTCCCTTGGTCATGGTGCTGATCGAGGTCCAGGGCTGGCATAGCAAAGTCCTGCAGCTCTCAACTCCACTGACATCTTGTGCCCACCCCAGCAACCCCAGGATGGGGCTTGCCACTACCTGTGACTGATGCAAAGGGTGATTTTAAGGTTGGGGAAACTGAGGCAGAACCAGGTAGAAGATGAGCTGACTGTATCTCTGAGGCTGCTGCTCTCTCCACGCCTGCCCATGCAGAGGAAATGAGGGTCCCATGGCCGAGCTGCAGCTTTGGCATGGCCAGCAGTGGGTCTGGCAGCAGTTCCAGCCGTGGGTGCAGCGGTGGATCCAGCACACCTGCCCAGAGCAGGAGCATAGCCGGCATTCCTGCCCCCAGAGCCCCCTTCCTGCCCCCCCACCGGCACTGCGCCCCTGCTGCCTTTCGGCCTCTGCTTGTTTTCTTAGCAGGCGGGTCCCGCGCTCTCCGAGCTCAACAATTTCCTGCCCGGGCAAACGCATTCCTCTATTCCCCCATCACAGGTTCCTCCTGCCACCTCCCCACCTTGGTGCTGGATGCTGCCGTCCTTCATTGCCTGCATCCCCCCTCTCCCCTCCCACCCCATCTACCTCAATTTCCCTAGCTGGGACCCCCACGGTCCTTCTGGGAAGCAGAGCAGAGCCTGGGGATGTGGGATGCTGAGGTTTGTATTCTTCTGCGGTTTTGGTGTGCGAAAGGAGGTGATGTGTGTCCCCATTTGACATGTCGGGGGGCTGGCCAGGCACCAGTGGGGAGGTGGTCATTTGGAGTGCGACCTGAGAGGACCCATTCCAGCCCCAGCCTGGCCATCGGCTCCAAAACACTGCTGGCAGTTCTGAGGGCAGTGGGAATGTCCCCAGGCTCATCAATGACAGCTGATCCTGGAGTCCTCCCTGTCACCCAGGAGCAGGACGTGCAGAGCAAGGCGATGCCAGGCACTCCTGTCCATGCCTGGGGACACCACACAGGTGGGGTTCCCACCTCTGCAAGCTGGGAAAACCAAAAAAGGCAGCAGAGCAGTGGTGGGACAGTGATCTCAGATAGACAAGGACAACCAGGGATGTCCAAGTTGGCTCTGGGTGGATGGGGACATCACCTCAGAGTGCAGAGTCCAGGAGTGATGGAGCTGTTGGGGCAATAGGGTGGTGAAGCACTGGACAGAACTGGGCAGAACCCATCAGGTCCACTTTGGAGACTGACACCCCATCACCTGGGGGACCACCAAGTATAATGTGGTGGGGTGTGGGCTCTGAGACAGAGAGACCCTGTTTTTGGCATTTGTGCTGCTGGAAGAGGGGCCAGGAGGTGGGTGGGCAGGGGCAGTGGGCCCAGCACTAGATGTGCCCATCCCAGCTGCCCCCAGCGTTCTGCCAGCACTTGAATGCACCCGTGGTCCGAAAAGAAAGAAAAAGCCCTGTCCCACCCGTCAGGAAACCTCAAATCAGGGCCAATGTTTTTGAAAGGTTTTTTTCTCCTCGTTCCTTTAACACATCTGCCAATATAATCTGACCTTTTCCATATAAATAAAGCCCGCGCGCTCAGGCTTTGATCCCGCGCTCCAAATTTTCTATTTACTTAATTGGCCCATCCAAGGGCTGAGCGACTCACAGGCCAGCAGCTGCTGCCGCCGCCGCATTCCTGGGAGCTTATCGCTACCCGCTCACCTGGTTGTCATTACCACGGTCTCGGCCCCACACCCCTGCTGCGGCCACCTGAGCACAGCTGCCCGGGCACTGCCCCCCACTTCTCGGTACACAGCCCCGCTACCATGGGGTGGGAGCGTGGGGATGGGGATGCCCCGTGGGGGTTTCATGGAGGATCCTGCTTGTCTGGTGCTCTGTCACCCCACTCCACCCTGCCTCCATCTCTGGAGGGCAACTTGTTCCAAGGGAGAGGGAACCCCATGTTGTGGGACTAGACTCTTCTAATCCCATCAGTGTGGAGGGATAGAGGGCTAGAGGCTTTTCCAGGAAGTCTGGGGTGGGTGCTTCTCCAGAAAGGGGACCAGAGCTTGATTTATTCCTCAGAGATTCTGTTTCCATACAGATCGTATCCTGGTCACCCTCCAATGGATTAGGGACCACAAATGTCCACCCCGACCCCACAGTAGGAGGGAGCACAGAGCTTTGCTGTCATGTGGGGCTGAAGGCTCTGGGCACCCAGAGAAGGTGACCCCTGAGCAGTGGCCATCCCTTCTCCCCCAGACTTTCCCTGCTGGTGCACCAGGCTGTGGCAGGGACAAAGCCCTCCTGCTGCAGGCCTTTACTGATCAGCTGGGACAGCTGACACCTCCTCAGCAGGTCCCCACTGTCCTGGCCATGGGGAGCCCAGCCTGGGACCAGCAGAGCTGGGAGGACTGTGTGTCTTTCTGCAGTGTTGTCTGTGTGGTGTAGTGGGTGCTGTAAGCCATGGGGAGATGGACAGGCCCCAAGAGTGGATTGTGACTGTGCTCTTGGCCTTCCAGCTATTATTTTTGGTCCAGGAAAAGGAAAAAAGTGTGAGGAATGCTGCAAGTAGACCCAGACATGTGCCCTGGTCTGCTGACTAAGGTGGTCCCTGTCCCTGCTCTGAAGAGGCAGAAGATGTGCTTCTGCCTGTGGTTACTCAATTTCTTCAAGAATTAATAAGAGCCTGGGTGGGCTTTGGGACCCTCTAGCTTGCAGGATGTTGGAGAGAGGAGCACCCAAATGGACCCCTCTCCAAGCAGGAGCATTTGCCTTCACATAGGCACTGTTGGTGTGACTCGGTGCCTCTGGTGGACAGATCCCAACCATCACTGGGCAATGCCTGCTGCAGCAACACATGCAGGCGAAGTCTGGTGATGGGAGGGTTGGATCAGCTGTCCTTTACTTCTCCATACTCCATTTCTCACTCTCACTGGAAGAGGCAGGGGGGAGGTCGCGTGGGGTGTCTCTGTTTAACCTGTTCCAGCTCAGTAGGAAGACGTTGGTCTTCCTGCACCAAGTGTAACCTCTGATGTGTGGGAGGCCCTCCATGAGCCCTGCAGAACTTCTCTTGGTACTTAGACAGAGAGCATGAGGATAGATTCCAGCTCCAAAAACCCAATACAGTTGGCTATAAACCCTGGGTTCCTGGTGGGTTTCTGGTGGGTTCCTGGTGCCCAGCATAATGAGACGTGGGAGCAGAAAGCCACCTATGAGACCCTAGACAGCACTGGGGTTGGACTGACAGCAGAATCGTCAAATCATAGAATGGTTTAGGTTGAAGGGACCTTAAAGATCATGTAGTTCCACCCCCCTTGCATGGGCAGGGACACCTTTCACTAGATCAGATTATCAGAGCCCTGTCCAGCCTGGGCTAAACATTTCCAGGAATGGGGCAGCCACAGCTTCTCTTTCCTTATTAATTCTTGTGACAGTCTGAATGAGGGAGGAGAATGGTCCTGGCTATGGTGACTGCCCTGGACCAGAAGAGCCCATGCCTTGGGTTATAGGATGCTGAAGAGCAGCAGGTAAGAGAAGGCCATGGATTGGCCCTGAAGTTGCAGCACTGGGAGCTGAGGCCAGGGGCTGGGTTAGGCACAGGTGGATGGACCTCTGCAGAACATCCATAATGGGGAAGGAACTGGCCTAGCATGACAGGTGCCAGCAAGCACTGCTCTTGTCCTGGGGTGCCAGTCCTCCTCCTGAGCAGCCAATGGGGATTTTCCTCTGATAAACTCCCTGTTCTGCTTTTTCACATTGTGGCTCATAATTTACACACCAGTGGTGGGCAGAAGGAATATTTAACTCCCAAGTACCTCTGTGTGGTGCTGCTGGATATGCCTGCTCAACACGGGCACCATGGGGTGGGAGCAATGGACCACATCCAGGTGCTGCAGAATGGCACCCCCAGGAGCTGAGTGCTTGGGCAGCTGTGCCGTGTTCAGCCAGGAGGGGTGACACCTCCAGCTGCAGCAGCAGGGTGTTGCGGTGCATGGCGCATGTCATCCCCTGGCTATGCCAGCTCTTGTTGACCTCTTCCTCCCGCTCCACCAGCCAGCTGTGGCACTGGTATAAATCCCCGCAGTCATTTGCACTGATACTGGCGAGTCAGAATGACTGGCATGTCTGGGATCTCCTTTCTCCGGGGAAGCGGCTCCATGGCCTCCAGTGTGCCAGTGCCCTCCTGGCCTTGCTGGCAGCTGTCTGCTCAGCTGTGGTCACCAAAGGATTGAAAATCTTTCTTTTCCTCAACAGGAAAGCCTTGCTGCCAGGGATCCCAGGTGGCTCTGCCACACAGATTGTCCTGCTACAGCTCTGTTCTCAGCTCCCTGGAACCTCTTGAAGATGCCTACTCCACTGCCTGGCTCTGCCTCATCCAGTGCAAGCAGCACCACTGTAAGATTACCCAGTATGTCCACAGCCCTCTGCTCAGTGAACCAGTGGTTTCCAAGTGACAACCTTGGCCTGTTGGTGCCTCACAGTGACACACATCAAGGTCCCAGACAAAATACCCCTTCCTCTTTACACCATCCCAGAGGGATGAGGTGGGCAGCACAAGCAGAGCAGGACAGGGAAGAGGTGAAGAGGGGGGGAAAGGAAGGAAGGTGGTGTTGGATGGGATTTCAACGTCTGACATGTTGATGTTTCCCAAGTAGAAGCCAGTCATTCAACATCTGGCCAAGAATATTGCGTCTTGCTTAAGAGCAACTCCAGATGTTCCCAAGACCTTTTTTCATTATTGTATTTCTTTCATTCTTTTCTTCTCTCTGCTCCCTTCCAGCCACTCTTGACTCACTAAATCAAGGGAGACAGGCTTTAAACTCTCTGGAAAGAAATAAATGGCTCAATGGTGATATGAAACGAATTTTCTGTAACTGTGGGAGCAGATGTGTGTTGGGGGAAGGGAAAGGGGGGAGCAAGGTGAGGGAAATCAAGAGAAAGAGAGGGGCATGTCTACATGGGCATCTCTTCATCATGAGGTGCCCCAGCTGGATGCACAGCATGATGGCCAGAGGGATGTGCAGTCCTCAGTGCACATGCAGGACTGGCGAGGGCAGGATTTGTGACTGCAGGAAAAAGAGAAACAGACCAGTTCCTGCTTTAATGGGATGACTGGTGATCTCCTCTCCTGTGTAATTTGGTCCAGTTCTTACCTCCTGGAAGTAGCTCAGAGCTGAGGAGGTCAAAAGAAGGATGAGTCTGGTATGTTGATGACGCTCATCTGTAGAGGCGATTTATCATTCCTGACAGGAGTGGGAGAATGAGCAGCCAAACTGCAAGAAACTTGGGAAAAGGGAAAGTTTGGCGGGAGAAGAGGAGCGGTCAAAGGCGAAAGAGATGAATGAGAGAAAAGTGGAGGAAGGTGGTGAGAACGTGAAAAGAAGACCCAGAGACAAGGAAACATGGTTTCTCTGTCAAGTTTCTTGACTCCTGCTGATGTGCTGCAGCCTCAGTGCCCACCATGTGCCACGCAGGCAAAGGCCTCATGGACCTCTGATATCCTAGAGCTGCCCCCTTTGCAGTCTCTTCAGGCAGAGAATTGCTAGCGCTGTGCCTGTCTCCCATTATCTACACTATCCCCTCCTGAGCCATCACCTCCAGCCCCATCCATTTGTCAGAGCTCCTTTGCCTGGGTCTGAATGTTCCCTGCCCCTGGAAATCTCACCTTTCCTGTGGTGGAAAGGTTGTTTGTAGACCCTTTACAGGGCTGAAACCCTGAAATCTGCTTTCTCCTCTTCCTGAATCTCTAACAGTACCCTGAGAAATAATTCCAATGCGGGGGAACAAGAAAAGCTCATTTTGTTGCCTTCCTGTCCCCCTTTGGGTTAACACTGGATGACCACTGCAGTCAGCCTAGAGAAGGATCTGATCACAACCTGTCTATGGCCACAGCAAGCCTGGAAGAGCTCATCTCAGAGAATGTACCATTAATAGGCAGTGAGGATAGAACACAGGTCTACATCATTTAACCTACTCCAGAAACCTGCCACTGGCTCCAGAGCACCTGAGGAGCCAAGCACCTCCATCAGCTCTCAGCACAAAGCCCTTTGCAGAGCACATACCACTATTAGCAGAAGGCAAAAAATTCAGCAGGTGAGGCTGATGCTTTGGGCTGATGAGGTCCAAGCTCCCCAGCCTGGGAAGTGTTTCCAGGTGCCTCCCTTGTGGCAGTGATGGAAAGGCTCCCAGCTTTCAGAAACCTGATGATCAACATCCTCTGACAGCTGGGTCTCCGAGAGGTCTGAGGGCCGGGAGTGCACACACACTGAACCTTGTTGAGCAGTTTCCTCTGTGCTGCATACACTTAAAGCTTACGAGAAACCCTCAGAGACCTTCTGTCTGTCAGTAAGAGCCCTTCAGAACATGATAGTGGAGGTCTCAAGAAACCGCAAGTACTGTCCAGCTAATGGCTGGTCACATGATTCTGCAGAGCCTTTAAGCTCATTCATATGCAGGAATTCAGTCTGGAGCTTTGAAGCAGGAAAAGATCCCATTGAGTGACAGCTCAGGGGCTGCCGAGGAGCAGTAGCCTGGTTTCCACACCAGCTGGTAGTATGCACCAGTCCTGTGTCTTATCCACGTCCTGCACCATACTTGGTGGTCAGGTGCTGATTCGGAAATCTCCAATCCAACTGGTTTTACCCTCTGAAAAAGCCGGTTTGCCTGAGCTGAGCCAGCTGACTGTCCCCCACCTCAGCATCTGGCCCAGTCCCCTGGAAGCTGAACCCCTGCATTCAGAGAGCCCTGGGGAGGCTCCAGGTGGGCTCGTGGGGTCCCAGTCCTGGCTGGGCTGCAGGTGGCCTGTAGTTCCTTTGGGCTCTGGCTTGAGCTGTGGCTATGAGAGCGTCCAGGCTTCCTGCCTTGGAGCAGGGTCTTGGCTCTTGGTTCCTGGCTCTGCAGAGCAAGGCCAAGAGACTGTTCTGGCTCTCAGGAGGACCTGCACTTCAAAATTTTCCAAACAAATCACTTGGATTATTTCTAACTGACATTCTTTGGAGGAGTTTTCTGCCTGCCGGAAGGGAAGGACTTGATTTATTAATTTTTCAAAATTTTTTATCCTAACCTCCTGGTGCTTAAACGGGGGTGGAGAGAGGGACAAAGAGTTTGGGCAGATCAGATGCACCAGCCCTGCCTGAAGATGGCAGGCATGGAGGGCTCTGGCTCCTGGCTCCTCATTGCTGTCCTCAGCTTGCAGATAAGTTCCCCAAGACCCCTCTGAGTACCCACAGCCACCCCAGTGCCCTGCAGCACCCTGGCACTCTTGGGCTGGGGATCAGGATGCCGTCAGCCCTGTGCCCACAGCTCACCAGTGGCACTGGCTATGATGGAGCCACCAGTTCATCTATGAGTAAAATTCTTTTTTTCTTTTTGCTTTGTTGTCTTTTGTCTTTCCCTTTTTTGTCGTTCCCTTTGACTGGGGGAACTCAGGGAGATTTCCAGGCTAGGGGCTACCCCTGTCCCTTGGACATGGCCCGTAACTATATCCATGACCTAACCAAAGGGCACCATCTTCCTATGCCAAAGTGCACACTCCAGTCTGTGCTGGCAGGTCTCCCCTGGCTGGCTTGGCATCAAGAAATAGCAGGCAAAGGGTGGCGTGTCTGCAGGGCCTTGGCAACCCCCATCTCCCAAAAATTCCCAACATCAGCAAGCACCTTGGGGTTCTGAGCAGAGTGCAAAGAGTTGAGAGATCAGGACCTTGCTGGGGGAATTGGAATGCTGGAGCTGAAAAGTTCCCAGCCTTGCTGTACCCATCTGCCCCCTTGTCCTGGGACAGGTGGCAGAGGGATGCTTGCATTGGTGATGGGGACAGCTTGGGGACAGCCTTGGTGGTGGGGGTCTCTGAGCATGCCCTGCTCTCCCATCACTGTCCCATTGCCTGGTTGTGAAGTGGTTCCCAGTGCTCCCCCTGATGCTGCCATCAGGGAGCCACAGGGAGGTGGAGGCACCTAAAAGGCTTCCCCAGAGCATTTTTTGGGTATCTGATGGTGACACCTTTTCCATTAGCTGCTCTCTCCTGTACCAGTTCCTGCATGTCCCCCTGGCAGCAGCTCCTGGAGTTTCTGCTCCTCTTCCCTGCTGCCCTCTATTGAGAGAGCAGTGTTAGAGGCTCACCATCCTCTCCTGTTCAAGGAATCATAGAATGGTTTGAGTTGGAAGAGACCTTAAAGAACATCCCTTTCAAACCCCCTGCCATGGGCAGGGACATTTTCCACTAGATCAGGCTGGTCAGAGACCAATCCAATCTGGCCTTGGACAGTGGCTGTGGGCAGCAGGTCCTCACCTCCACACCATGGAGCCTCTGAGGTCCTCATCCCCACCCCCACCATCAAGGCTGTACAGTGGGAGAGGTGGTGGCACTGTGCTTCCCAGGGACAGGAGCCATCTGGGCAGGGGGACGAGGGAAGCAAAGCCCTGAGACACCTGCAACCCTGGGAACCATGCTCTTTGCAGGGAACAGGGCAGATCTCTCCAGAGAGGCTGTGAAATTCAAATGGAAAAAATATTTGTTTTCCAACCATTATATTTCATGAAAGGAGCTGTTCATCCACTTAAAATATAGGTGACAAGTACAAAAGGCATTTGGCATTCTAGAGCAGGCCAAATCTTCAGGAGATCCAAGATATATGGTACGCACCCACAACCCAGCTTCAATCTGCTCTTACACTGTAAATTCCAATTACATCATGCTGCCTTGTTTAAATACCGTGAAACCTGGCTCATGCTGTAAGTATGTTTTATATATTGCCACATCCATTTGAAATAGATGGGCAATGTGTTTTACGGCACATGTGCAAATATCTCCATATTTTTCCATCTGGGGGTTTATGGGATCTTTCAGAAAATTAATAATGGGGCTCGGAGGAAATGTTCTACTTGGAGGCAGTAGCAGAGATTTATGGCCATCCCACTGGATGCCAGGGAAAAGTCTGAAAGCACTTGGAGCAGACAAAGGCCCAATGATTTCACCAGGCGTTCCCTGGGAGCTAATTTTGCATAACCAGGCTAATTTTGCCAGAACCAGGAATTTCCCCCTACGACCAGCAGGTTGATGGGAAGGGATTGCTGAGGAAGTGAGGAGAAAGGGATAGGGATGGAGATGGATGGGGAGGGCGGGACCAACATCTTGGGCACTGCTGCCCCATGGCTCAGATTTGTGCAGGGTGAAGGAACAACTGAGCTTTGCTGGTGCTGGTGCAGCACTGCCTGGCCACCCTACCAGCCCTCTTTGGCCACCCTGCCTCGGTCCCAGCTCCAGGTACTGTCTGGTTTTGCTCGAAAGGGGACAGTCTGTATGCATGTGCTAGCCAAAGCCACCTCATTTCTGGCTCAAGACGCCAGCTAGAGCCTGCCAGGGTCTGCTGGGTTTCCTGAGGGATGAGCAAACCCTAGCTGCCCCAGCATGGGGAGCACCCAGGGCTCCCAGGGCACTGACCTGAGCAGCACTAACCCTGTGCTGAGGCCATGGGGAGCACAACATGGGTGGTCAGCAGGACTGGGAAGGGACACTCAAGAGTCACCACATACCAAAAGCCACAAATGGCCATGAGGTCAGGCTAGTAGCTGACCCATAGCACAGTCCCAGAGCTTTAAGCATTGGAGAAGATTTGCTCCCACTGTCATCTGTCTGGCAGGACACGGGCAGGGGACAGGGAGGGATAGGCAGGATGCCGCACTTGTCTTTAACCAGTGCTGCTGCAGAGATCTCTGTGGGGATGTTGGTGCCAGGAAGAGACTCAACCCAGGCATCTGCAGACCCCTTGGATATGCTGAGCTGAATCCTCTCTGCCCAGTCTCTACCTGCTCTCTCCCTGTGCTGTTAGCAGGACCGTGGTCCCCACTGCAGCCAACCTAGTTGTCAGCTGGCAACTGTGTGTGCCTGGGCTGGCCACTGCCTGTTCTCTGATGGGGAATCCCTCCTCGGAACACCCCCAGGATCAGCTGTCTTCTGGGAGTGCCACTTCTCCCTGGTCCTGCATAGCTCAGGACTTCCCATGGTGTGGGTGTGCGGGGGAGAAGCAGTGTGTGGTGTTTGACAGTGGAGAAGCTGGTTCTCCATGCTTTTGGGGTAGGGCTTCTTGTCCAAGATGAAAATGTTGTCTGTCTATGTCTGGCTTCAATGGATGCTGAGGGCCTTATCCTGCTCCGTGAAGAGAAATCATTGATTTATGGAGGCGTAGCATCCCTCTGAAAAAGCCATCCCAGCTGAGCAGTGAAGCCTGGGAGTTGGCACAGGGATGCTAGGCCCAAATCATGGGAGTACCGGCATGGTTCTGATGGGGCAGCAACACCCCTGAGCAAGATGTTCTCTTTGTGCCATGGCTCCTGTGCCGCTGGCAAACCTCCTGGCACAACACCTCAGCGATGCCGTGGAGCTCACTGAGTGTGCAGGTCCTGGGCTGTAGCAGGATCCCCCCATCCTCAGGGACCACTCTTCCCTTCTGCCTCATCCTCTCCATCACTGCTGAGGTGGGAAAAACCCAGCAGGAGGGGGCTGACGGGTTTCTCCAGATGGTGCCCTGCTGACCCCAGCCATTCCCCGTCTTCGGCTCTTCCTTAGGAAAACACGTCACAGGCCAGCCCATTGATTAATGTTTTCCTCATGTTCCCCCTGCACAGCCAACTTGGGAAGCTGTCTCCCTGCTCCCCAGGCCCTGCTGAACCAAGCCTGCTGCCTCCCTACACCCCCAGACTCTGTGAGGGTGCTGCATGTCCTGTGTACATGGAGAGCATGCGTTTAACCAGTGAATTGTGCCCTCATAAAAATGAACGTGGAGATAGATTGGATGAAGGACTACATGAACAAACAAACGAATGATCTGGTTAGCTCTGATGTAGTAAGTGACCCCAAGGCTTGTAAAAATACACTTGGCATATTGAAGAACAGCATGTTTCTCACTGCTTTGCTAGGACAAGAGGGGCTTGGAGCAGCTAAACCCCCCAAACACTTGTCTGGCATAGTCATGTGTGGGAAAAGTGCATCCTGCCCTGGTCCTACAGCCTCTCCAGAAGGAGCCTGGGTGGGTGAAAGAGCCCTGGTTGGGACTGGGAGGACAGGAGGAAGGCTGGGAATTGCAGAGGCTGAGCTTTGTTTAGGGAGCAAAATTTAGGATGTCAACAAGACTTTGTGAGGGTTGTAAAGTACTGAGTAAAACACCGTGGTTGGGTAAGGGGTGATAGACAGAGTAGTGCAGTACCAAGGGCATGGGGCAGAGGATGTGGCCCTGGTTGGATGGACAGTATGTGTTTGTTTGGCCAGGGAAGATGTGGTTGGTTGCACATGTCACCACACCTGAGGAGTGGCAGCAGGCCACAATTCCCTAGTACCGTGTCCACAAGCAGCAAAGTTCGACTTTTCCATGTTATTAACCACAGAAGCCTGGAGATTATGGGTTGGTAGAGCCACCATCTCTGCTCTCTGACAGCTGAAGCCACTACTAAGATCCATCTGGATCTGCATGATAGAATGGACAGAAGTTGCACTGTGCGCCAGAGAGCATCAGGCGAACAAGGAGACGAAGGAGACCAGGTCAGACTATGACAAGGGCCACTCTAAGTAGGTCTTGCCCCTTCTTAGAGACTCATCTCCTCACCAGGCAGCAGCACTGAGCTGTGCCCTGTTGGCCAAGCAAAATGCTCTTTGCTTGATCTCACTGCACCTAAGGAAGGTGTTTTCCTGTATGATGCAGCCAATTTTCATTTATGTGGACTTTGGTTACCAAGAGCAAAATGATGGAAAATAATCTACACATGCATCCGTCTGTACACTCAGGCTGGGGTTTAACTGTCCAAGCTTCTGTGATCTCTTGTGAGTGGAGCTGGCTGGACGACACAGAAAAAGAGCATTGAGTTTTCTGTAGTATCTCACATTTTGTGTCTTTCCTTGGCCAAATTCCGGGTTTTCATGAAAAATGTCCACTGGCGTTTTGAAATGAGAAAAATTTCAACCAGCTGCAAAATTCAGTCCCAAAGCAGGGGGGAAATTGCAAACTTGGCCTCTCTTTCAGCTGCCTTTGTGTCTCAAATATTTTGCCCCAGCTGAATACTGGAAAAAGGCCTGTTAAATAAAAAAACCACGTATGGAAATGTGCATGGTGGTTTTGGCCCTTCCCACATGGGCCGGCATCCGCCGCCTGCAGCAGCCGGTCCCAGCACGGCACTTCTCGGCACACTGAGCTCGGCCAGCTGCTGCACGGGGTGGGGGATCTGTGCTCGATGAATTGGGAGTGCACTGGAGCACGCCAAAGGCTTTTCAGATCCTTTGCTGAATTAATACTTTTTTCCTTGAAGAGCTGTTTTGGAAAACATATGGCTTTCTAGTGCCAAGGAGAGTTTGCACTGCAGCATCTCTCTCTTGCCCTTGCAAAGCCCACAGCTGTTGGCTGCAGCCACCTGGATTTTGTGACATCCCCTGCTGCCACCTGAGCCCCACTGCCCTGCCTCACCCATGGGCTCTGCTAGTTCCCAGTGGTGTCAAGCACTCCCCACCACCAAAGGGGTGGCCAGGGGTGGGTGGGTGTTGGTGCATGTGAAACTGCCCCTGGATTTGCAGCCCTCCACCAAAAGATGCCTGTGCTGCTGTCTTGCTCCAAGCCCTGCCCAATCCACAGGGCAGGATGAGCAGCACCTCTGAGTAACTCCGTGATGCCTTCTACACTGCCCTTGGTGCCTCCTCCACTGTCCTTGCTGCCCTGGCACCAGCTCAGGGTGACCCAACTACAGTGTCCGAGACACAGCCGAACCAGTTTCCAGCCAGGTGTGCCAGGCAGAGGGAGAGGAATAAGGAAGGTGAATTCGTGCTTTGGACATGGAGGTGACGCAAGCAAGGGAAGTCAGGAAAAGTCCTTCCGGGGTCAGACTCAATGAAGGTGCAGAGTGGCCTCCACCAGTCCTTCAGCTGGGATTTTTGGACATTCCCCAGCCACAGGGAGAGAGCCCCTCAGAGCAGACCATGGGGTCTGTGGTGGTTCTGGTCTGACATCTCTGATCTGCCCCAGCAGGACACTGAGTTGCCAACTGGGAGCCATCCCTCCTCATCAGTCCCTGATGGCAGAGCTGAAACAAGAGGGAAGAGCTGCCTGGGAGAATAAATGGAGAACTTCAATCACCAAGTTTCTCAAAGAGTTTTAGGAGGAGAAGAAATCAGATATCAAAGGAAACCCTGAAATTCTCTGCCCAAGAAGGCTCTGCCCAGTGTTTTTGGGCAACACAGTGCCTCTCCTGAAAACTGTCCTTGCTGGGAGAAACCACGTGCTGCTGAAGCCCTGCCCTGAGAAGTATCAATGCCCATGAAACAGTGGTGCTGCCCTGCTCTTTCCTGGGCTGTGGCTGCTGAGAAGAGGGGTCAGAGAACCCCCTCACCCCATGAGGTGATGCTGAGCTGTGCCTGAGACAGAAGGGGTGATCCTGATGAAAGTCCTGTCCTTGCACACCTAAAAGGTGTTCCAACACTGACTTCTGTGTGAGGGCTCCTGCATTTGTCCAGAGAAGCTGTGGCTGCCCCATCCCTGGAAATATTCCAGGCCAGGTTGGACAGGGCTTGGAACAACCTGGTCTATTGGAAGGTGTCCCTGGCCATGGCAGGGGATGGAAAAAGATGGTTTTTAAGGTCCCTTCCAACCCAAATCGTTCTGTGATTCTGTGACTGGTGCATGATTCTGGCTGGGTGCATGGGGTTGGAGTGAGCCGGGGTAAAGGGCAAGTCTGAGCCATCAAGAGCCATCTCATGGCAAAGGCCAATAATCTATGACAATCCAAAAAAGAGGAGCCAGGGATGGGAGGGTCCCCTCAGCTCAGCCAGAGCAGGGAAGGGGCTCTCTGTCAGGAGTGTGGATAGGACCTGCTCATCCAAGCCCAAGTGGTCCCACATACCCATTGCCCCTCAGCTTCTGGCCTCCCCCCAGCTCTGTCCATACCCTGTGTAGGCACCCAAGTACCCATGGGACCTGAACAATGGCACTGCAGGTCCTCCACATCTCTGAAACATCACTTCCATCATCTCCAGCAGCTTCAAAAATGCACTTGCATGTCTACACAGACATCCCCAGGGCCTAGATCCTCACTCCCCAAATTCCCTTGACCTGAAACCCAACAATGCTCCACCAGTCTTCAGCTGGAAGCTCCAGCACCACCCTGGGATGTTGAAGCCCACAAGCACCACAATGGAGTGGGGAGTCCACACAAGCTGCCATGGGCTAAAAAGGCTAAAGCTTCACCCTAATGGGCTGGAAGACTCTGATGTAGGCTACAACCCCTCACTGAGCCATTCAATAAGCCAGGCAAGGTTTGTAGAGAAAGGAATATCTATTGTCAGAGTACCTATTGTTTCTATTCATATTTATTAAGCCAAGACCACTACAGTCTCAACATGGGAAGATACTGGTGTCTGTTTAACCAGAGACTTATATGTGGTGAAGAAGATATAAAAGACTAGAGGTGGATCAATGAAAGCTCCTCTCTCTTCCTGTCACCTCTGCCTTGTGCATCTCCTTGGAGAACCTTGGCCACAGCAATTCTTCCCAGGAGAGCATGCAGTCTGGCTGGCTCTGAAGGATGCATACCAAGGCAGATGGTCACTTGGTGTCATCTCAGCAGAAACAGGTGGATTTATGTCAATTGGTACCAGGTGAGAATACAGGCACATAGACCTGGGTGGATGGATGATACACAATGGCTCTGGTCAGCCTGTCCAGTCCAGCCCAGGTTCAGATAGAGCAGGTGAACATGGGAGGGGAAAAACCCAGGTCTTTCTCACTGGGTTGTCTGGACTATGCATCAGGACAATAACAACCAGGGGTTGCCAAGTCTGTCCCTTTCTCCCTGATGGACACAGCTCTGCCTGGTAGTGGCCACCAATGCACTGCCAGGGCCTGGCTCCTCTACATGGCACTGCAGCACTGCACGGGTCCTGCCCCAGCTGGCAGCACTGGTCCATATGAGCCTGAGGTCACTGGGGAATCAGGCCTTGCAAAAGTTCATTTGTCCTTCCTGGTAGAGCTCCTGGGGCTCGACACTCTGCAGCATTGGACAGTTTCCACTCAGCCTAACCCCACACTGGAATCAGGGGAAGAAGAGTCTGACCTCCTGTTCCTTGTGGGCAAGGAGAAAGGCAGAGAGAGGTCTGGCAGCACATTTTCAGAGTGAGGACGAGTCATACCCGGGTGCTGGAGAAGGGAGAGCTGTTAACTGACATGTCAACACCAGGCAGAACAAAACTGTGTTAAAGGGAATATAAAAGCCTTGAAAATGAGCTCCAGCATGCCTGGAGCAGGACACCAATCCCCTTCAAGATCCTTTGGGTGACAGGAACCCACAGGACCTTGCTTCACTTTGTTCATCATTAAAGGTTTGTCATTACTGCATTATGTTGAATACACACTTAGAGAAAAGGACTGACACGCGCACCCACCCGTGCACACGCACACAACGGGAAACCATTGCCAAAATATACACTATAGACAAAGAGTCTGTTCACACTATATATATGTACAGAGTCTATGGGTGCAGTCTGGCAGCACCCAGCTGGGCCGGGGCTGAGCACGGGGGATGGGATGGGTGCAAACCCCTCAGGGCTTCACACACTTGCCCTTCTTCTCCCGCCTCTGCAGTTTCCGAAGGCGGCGTGTCCAGGCATCCCGCCACTGGATGACCAGGCTGTTCTTGTCAGCCATCAGTCCAGGCCGGTCAGTGGAGTTTTCACTGATCCCCATGACCAAGTACTTCTTGCTGATCTGGATCTTGGGGCACTTGCAGGACAGGTCTTTCAGGTGGATCCACAAAAAGTTGTCACCGCGCTTGACCCGCTCATCACGGCACTTGTAGACGGAGAGGATGTTGATGGTGAACTTGGCCCAGTTGGCCACTGTCTCCATTTCTAGGATGTTCACCTGGACAACTGAGGAAAGAAAGGGGGAGGCATGGTAATGGGGATGCTTTGCCTTGCTCCCCAAAGGAAGGTTGGTGACAGGAACTGCCCTTCCCCAACAGCCCCACCTGTCTCATCCATTGCAAATTTGGTAGGGCTGATTTGGGGAGCCCTCTCCATACAGAGTATTCCCCATCTCCTGGATGCCTTCATCTGCCCCACCCACAGCCAGCCTTTGTCTGCCTCTCAGGCAAAGCCCAGTGTGGCCCAGGGAGGTTGGAGGTCCTTACCATAGTCCTTCTTGCAGTACTTCTTCATGTTAATCTTGTAGTTGCCCTTGGCTGGTTTGCAATAGGAGTCACAGTCTGCAGCAGAAGAACAGAGGGTTGAGCACAGAGGGGCTCATCCCACCACAGGGCAAGAGGGAGTGGGGTGGAGGGGACAGCAGCAAGACCCAGCCTGGCAGAAGGTGATGGATACTTGATCACTCTTGAGCCAGGGCCTGGGCACTGCTGGGGATGAGGGTCTGGTGAGTCCAGATGCTCCCCTGGCATCTCACAGAGGCTGTGGGCTCAAAGCCCAGCATGAACACCTGATACCACATGAGCTGGGAAGAGGAAGCAAGTGGCCTTGGGTGCATTGAGCAGACTCTGTCACTTGTGATGGTGTCCTGCAGGGTAAGTCAACACAGGAGTAGTGGAGGGAGCCTGGGGACTCTCCTGCCGGACACAGAAAGGGATGGATAGGAGGGATGCAGGTGAGGTGATGGTGGCCTGCAGGGAGGGTTGGCAGGGGCCATGGCCAAGGAAAGTCAATAGAACAGCTGTGGCCCTGCAGACCTGGGTGATGTGGGAAAAGAGGATTTGGCACCAATCCCACAATCAGCACCACAGAGAGCAGATCCAGAGGTAGGTCCGATGCCAGATCAAGGAGGGCTGTGATCCTCAGAGCAACTCAACCCTCAGGGCCAGAGTGGTGGGAAGCACCCTCAGGGCGCAGCCCTGTGCCTCATAGGTTCCTCTAAGTGGGGAAGGACACTCAGGCTGGGGGAAGGAGGCAGGTAAGGGAAGCGGCTCTGCTGCATCATGTCACTCCTGCTGCCCAGGCATCCCCTGCTCAGCCTGCTCCAGAGGGGCTGGGGAGGCCACCAGACTGTCCCTCACCACCCTGCTGTTCCCCAAGGCTCCTGTCTTCCAGGAGGCTTTTTTCTGTGCATTTCTAAAGCCCCAGATTTGCATCTCAAGGAGAGGCAGGGCAGGGAATGCCTCTTTCCTTCTCCCCAAAGCCTTTGATCCCAACAATTGCCCGAAGCAGCCCTGTTCTCCTTTCTTTGCCCTGCCATCTTCCTTTGAACATCTCAATTTGTCTCTTTCCAAATGGCACGTTTTTTCTGAGCCCATCTTTCTTCTTTTCTCTGCCTTTCACAGGTTCTCCCTCTGGCTTGGCCCCACGTCCCAGGACAGAGCCAGCAACCTCTAAAGTTGTCTTTGTTTGCAGGTTGCCACAGTGATCGTGGGATGGAGGCGAAGCTCTGGGGGAAGATGTGAAATAACAGAACCCTGTGCCAAGGGGAGGAGGAGAAATGAGGAAAGAAAGAAGCTAAGGAGCACAAACTCACCCTGTGCTCTGCTGTTCTCCTCTCTGCCCAGCTCCTTTTCATCTGAGACTTTGTGCTGTCTTCCAAATTTGTCAGCAATAGAAGCAGTGCAGCACAAAGCTAATTCTTAGCAGAAGGGGGTGAGCCCTGATTTGCAGCTCAGCCCCCCCATGCTGACACACTGCCTCCCTGCCTGCACTGGCAGAGCTGCCTTGGCCCTGCTGCATCTCCTGGGACAGCGGGGATGGCTGTGGAGAGGATGCAGGTCCCCTGGGACAGCAGTGGTAGCTACGGAGGGGGCTCAGGGCCTCTCCATGCAGGGTGGCTGCTGAGTGCACTGGATTGCTTGGTGGTGGCACTGAAGGTGCCCTCACCCACTGCATTCCTGGGATATGCTATAGCCTCAGCCTCAGCCTGCTGTATTCTCTTGGATATGCTACAGCCCCGTCCCAAACACCACTGCATCCCTGCAATATGCTACAGCCTCAGCCTGGTCCCTGTTGCATCCCCTGGGATGTGCTACAGCCTCAGCCTAAGCCTGCTGTATTCTCTGGGATACACTACAGCCCCATCCCAGACTCCACTGCATCTCCTGAGACAAGCCACATGCTCATCCCAACACACTGCTCCATCCTTTCCTGCTCCATGAAAGGGACTCTAAAGAGAGCTCCTGTCAGGACAGAGGACCTTTTCCTCCCAAAGCAAATGGACACAGAAACTATCCTGCAGCCAGCAGCAGTTGCCACAGGCCTGCCCATGGACACTGGGTGCTGTGGGGCAGGAGGGTGGCATGGCCAGGGTGTTTGGCTGGAGGATGGCCTGGGGTGGGGTGATGGGTGGTGGGGTGGTGGGCTGTGGGATGGTGGAGTGATGGAGTGTGGGGTGATGTGTGGTTAGACCAGGCTGTGAGGCAGCCTCAGCCAACCTGCCACCTGCTTCCCTTGGCAGTGGGGACAAAAGAAAAGCAGAGAGAGATCCAGTAACTGTCTTGGGCTCCTGCTCACGATTAACAACATAACACTGTAATTCAAAGGAACCAGAAAGTGGTGTTGGGAATTAGAAATTTAGGATTTGTTTGGGGATTTTTTTAACCACAGCTTTGTGCTGAGGAACATTCCTCAAATGTAAAATCAATTCCTGCTCCAGTTATGTGAGAAACTTGGGAAGAAAAAAAAAGTTCAAATAACTGGAAGTGTTTCCCTTCCTTGGCCCTGAGCACATGGCCTCTGTTACTGGGTGTGAGGCAGACATGGGTGCTGTGGCTGGAAAGTGGCCAGGGATGTCAGGGCAGATGGAACCTGCCTGCACCTCCCCAGACTGCCTCTCCCTGGGCATCCTGTCCTGTTCCTGCAAGATTTTCCCATAGCAGGGCTCTGCCTGGGGTCTCAGCCTGCCACTCATCACAACACAGCTATGAACCATGGCTCCATCCTCTCAAGTACACTGGGATGCTGTGTGCCTGATGGGGGCTGTTCCCATGGACAGGCCCCAGAATGCCCATGGCATTACACATTCCAAGGGGAATGGGAAGAAGATCAACTTTAGCTGCCTCCACCTGCAGCTGTCCTTCTGCTGTGTCCATGCAGCTGGATGGGGCAGCCAAGCACCATGGAAAGGCTGTGGGTCAGCAGAGACCTGACACAGTCCAAGGCTCTGAAATGCACCCACAAACCCTGAAATGCTACTGCATCCCTGGGATATGCTACAGCCCCATCCCAGACACAAATGCATCCCTGTGACATGCTACAGGTACAGACTGGAAGGAGGCAGCTGATAACTAGAGCCCCTGGCCTGGCGTGAGCATTCCCCATCCCTGTGGAGGAAGCATGTGTGAGAGGTGACAGGTTTGCACCCCTGGTTTACTTCTGCTCTCCCAGAAAAAGAAGGAATATTTTGTTTTAAGAGAGATGTAACTTAATTAGGTGCCATGGCTGCAAATTTTTTACTGCTTACTTTGTATTCCTTTAAAGCCCTGTTTTGTGCTCCATGAGTTTTGTTAATTCTGCTAATGGTGAATGCAGATTTTATTTTTTCCACTAAGTGGAAAATATTTTAAGATAATAATAATAAAAGTTATGAGAAGTGGACCCAGGACATTTCATCACCAAGCCAGTCAGTTGCTCAGGCACAGAGATCAAAGCTGGACGTCAAAGGCTATGGAAGATCAGAAAGGCAGAAGAAAGCTGGGAAAAGTGGTGCAGAAGATGGCAATGTCATTGAAAAGCCTGAACACACCCAGGGACTGAACCCCAGCAGGGAGGAGGATGGGGAGAGGAGGGGAAGCCCCGCACCTGAGCATGGCAGCCCTGAACAATGTCCCCCTGTTCCTGCAGCCAGCACCTGCTGCCAGAGGCAGGGTGAGAGGTGGAGAACTGGGAGGAGAAGAGGCTTGGAGGCTGCCTGAGGTGCTGAGGGCCCCTTGGGGAGTGCCCTGCTCAGCTGGGACAGCTGGGGGCTCCTGGGGCAGAGGGTCGTAGGCAGAGGGGCATCGGGGAGCAGGCAGAGTGCGGGCAGGGTGCACCACTGTGGGCAGCCCTGCTTGCAGCACAAGCACACCAGGGGCAGCTAGCCCTGGCAGCGCTTGGCAGTATCAACCCCCCTCATCTCTGATGCCCCCAGCGAAAGGCCAGCAGGACCCCCACCAGGTCCCGTGATCCCCCAGTGGCACAGACTCTGGGCAGAGGCAGATACTTTGCTTTAAATATATTTGAGCTAGAAGCCAGAAATCTTAAACCAACAAACCCACAGATAAACTGGAGGCAGTTTGAGGCAGACCTGCTCTGTTAAAACAAAGCAAACAACACAGCTCTCCACCAGTGCCGTTTATTTTTGCACAACTGAACAGCTCAGACATCACTGTGAGACTGTTTCTATCTACAAAGCACTGGAGGGGAGTCACCTTGATTAACTCTGCTCCATGCAGCACTCTCTGTTGGCAATAAAACTGGCCAAATCCCCCAATCTGTACCCCCATTTTTCCCTTTTCCCAAAGCCTGATATTCCCAGCTCCCTCCTCACAGCTGGCAGGGTGGGCAGGGCAGGCAGGAGCAGAGGTGGTGGTGGTCTGCCATCCCATGCAGCCTGCCCCCAGCAGTGGTACCATCACTTCAGCTCAGCATCTTCCCATGAGGTAAGACGTGCACTCCAAGTATCATCTCTCCCCCTCTGCCACAGTGTGGAGAGAAACCTCTGCCAGATCCAGGCAGGGCTGCTCCTTGCTGTCCTGAAAACACCTCCTGTTTTCCAGAGCCTCTGTGGGGCAAGGCTCAGCAGTGCCCATGGGTGCTGGGTGAGAGCCAGGCTGCGCAGAGTTCCCAGGCTCTCCGCTGCTCCATGAGATTCATGTGTGCTGAACCAGCACTGCTCTGCAAGGAGCTGGTCCCCTCTCCATCCCCATCCACACACTTTACTCCTGCCAGAGTGTTGTAACGCCAGAGGATCACAGAATCATTAAGGTTTGAAAAGATCTCCAAATTCAAGTCCAGCTTTGAACCAAATACCACCATGCCTGCTAAACCACATCGCAAAGTGCCACGACTACTTGCTTTTTGAACACTTCCAGGGGTGGTGACTCCACCACTGCCCTGGGCAGCCTGGGTCACTGCCTGACAACCCTTTCAGGAAAAAAATTTCCCTGATATCCAACCTGAACCTCCCCTGGCACAACTTGAGGCTGTTTCCTCTTGTCCTCTCCCTTGTTCCATGGGAGCAGAGCCTGACCTCCACCTGGCTGTACCCTCCAGTCAGGGAGCTGTAGAGAGCCAGAAGGTTCCCCCTGAGCCTCCTTTTCTCCATGCTGAGCCTCCTCAGTTCCCTCAGTTCCAGACCCTTCCCCAGCTCCAGTCCCTTCTCTGACCACATACTTTCAACACACCTTGTCCCTATCCCTCTCCTGCAGCCACCAAGTTCATGCATGGGACTGCAGTGGCTGTGCTGGAAGATGTTCCCAGAAGGCTGGGGAGAACATCCCAGGCACACACCAGCCTGGGGAGACGCTGTTGGAGTTTTCCACTGCCAAGGCAAGGTGGCCATGGTAAGGGGAGCTGGGGAGAAGGATAAAAACATAGCACCAGCACTCCAAAAAGTGCATAGGCTTCCTTAGGATAGACGTACCTCAAACAGGGCATGGGGAAGCTGCTCATTAAATATGGATGTGGGGAGCTGGAGGTGCCCCTGCTCTCTTCACTGGAGCATGTGCCATGGGATGGAGTAGAGGACTGCTCAGGATGTCTATTCCACCACAGTGGAATGAATGAGAAGACCAGGGTCTTGGGGACAGCAGGGAGAGGGGTGGCCCAAGGAGGAAAGGAGTGCTTCTTTCCCTGGCTTCTCCCCCTCCACCTGGCTTGGAATCCCTACAGAGAGATAGACTTGGGATGGCTGGGAACAGGCACAATGCAGTGATGAGGGGACTGTGGAAGGAGAGGAGGGGAGGGAGGAGAGCCCTGCTACAGCCGTCTTTAACCTGCTGGGTGCATCCTGCAGCACAGGAGGGCTGAGCATGGTGGCACTGGATCCAGGGGCTGGCACAGCACTGCTTGGTGTTACTGGCATGTGCTGTGACATGGTGGGAGCTCAGGGCGCTTGGATGGGACCTTGGTCTCTGGCCAGGCTGGAAGGAGGACCCTAATCCCTCAGTGCAGGGAGCATCCATGCACTCACCCAGCAGTGCCCAGCCCCAGCCAAGCCTCTGCAGGAGCACAAGTGAGCCTGCAGCTTGTATTGAGATGCCAACCTTGCTACTCCAGCCTGGGGTGCCAGGGCAGCTCTTGGGGAGCTCTAAGGACCATGGCAGCCGTGTCTCCCTCACCTGTGCAAGGTCTCCAGTTTGTCAATGGAGCTCTCACCTCTCACTGGGTGACTACAACAGTGACACTGATCCTTCTGTGGTCCAATCACTCATGGTCCTGTTACCCTGTGCAGCCAGGACAAGCAGCTCATACCCAGAGCCTTCACTTCTCCAGACCTGGATGAGGTGAGCTCCATGTCACCCATGTCCCAGGGGAGACCTAGCAGCCTGTGCCCCAGCACAGGGGTTCTGGAGCTTGCAAGAGACCTGTCAGACCCCCACTGTCCCAGAACCTCCCAGAGAGCTGGGGCCCTGCAGAGGCAAAGGACACTGAGGAGAAACCTCTTGCACTGGCACTGATAAAAGAAGGGTTAAACAAAGCCAGCCCTCAAGCACTCACTGGTGCCACATGTCACAACTCCTGCCTTAATCTGCCAGAGGATGGTGAGGCCCCCGTGGGCTTCATCCCAGCCCTCCTCTTTGGGGGGAATGGAGAAAACCTTTCCCAAGAAACTCCATCAATTTTAGTCAGTTGTTTTCCAGAAATACTCTGGATTTTAAATCTCAGTCACTGCTTTCACCAAAATTTTTCACCATTAATTTTTTGCCAAATGGTTTGGTAGAGCTTGGTTCTTCTCTGTGCTGTGCCAAGCTCAGGGCTCAGGCCATGGACTTGGCCAGGGACATGGAGCACTTACCTGCAGGTGCCTCTGTGCTGGTGACCAGGGAGGTGGGGTTGATGGCAGGAATCTCTGGAAAAGAAAGGGAGAGGTATCTTAAGGAAAGAGATCCCCAGCTCTGGGGATGACAACTGGGCAAAAGCCCTCTGAAATTGGACCACAAGGGGATTTTGTGGGTCACAGATGAAAGATGATGGGACAAGTCTGACCTGACTGACCATTGCAGACCATTGAATAGACCTGGAGATGCACAGAGTTCAGTAAATTGGGCCAGGCTGCAAGAGCCCCCAAGAGCCCTAAATCACTGTGTGGAGGATGTCTGCTCCAGGATGGATGCTCCCCAGCTGCTCAACTCATCTGAACTCAGTTTGGACATTGGATGGGTGCTTGGCTGATCTCAGCATGTTTCAGGCTGTCCAGCACAGGGATAAATGTGGGAAAAGATAACACTTTCTCAGAATTCTTGGCAGCAAAACCTGGGGGAAATTCTGTCCTAAACTCAAATTTGGGGAAGAGCAGAGAGAGAGGAGTCAGTTCCACCAGTCCCCACTGCTCCAGCAGCGCAGCAAATGCTGCACAGTGGGAAGTCGTTCCTTTGCCACTTGGGTCAAATTCAAACCCACGGTGACAACAAACACAGTTTTATGCTAACCACAGGCTCTGGCCTTGCCCCAGAAATGACCGCGCTCAGGGCTCAGCTGGCTGAGGAGGGCATGTGCTCTACCAGTGATGGGGCCTGGCAGAGCTGTTTCAGCCAGCTGGAAGCACTGACCCAAGGGGTCATCCAGAGCCTCCTGTGCTGGGGCAGGTGCAGCCCAGGTCCCCAGAAAGTTACAGAACCATCCTACTTCACCACCTCCTGGAGAACACCCATAAGGAAAGACACCTTCTTGTCTGAGCCTCCCACCCACCACACACCATCCAAGGTGGGTGGGGGATCAAGAGGCATCCCCTGGTGCCCACAGGGGTCCCTGAGCGCAGGGCAGGGCGCATGGCACTCACTGATGCAGGGGGCCACAGGCGAGCGGCTCTGCTGGTAGCCCTTGGCACAGCGGTTGCAGGTGAGGCCAGTCACACCATCCTTGCATGGGCACTGCCCCGTGGTCTGGTTGCAGGTCTTGCCGGCTGCGCCGACTGGGTGGCAGTCGCAAGCTGGGTGGGAGAGAGAGAAATGGTTAAGTGAGAGGGGAGGCACAACACAAACCCCAAACTGGACCCAAGGTGCAGGGTCAGAGAGGTGAGGAGGAGGGGGAGCCCTTTCAGAGCACCACTGGAAAGCAGCTTCTGGGGCAGGCACATCACAGGCTCAACTGGACCAACCATGGCCTCACATGTGTTGTGAGCAGCACAGGCAGGAGGGCGAGTGGACAAAGAGCTTGGCCAGGGTATGGCCTTGCTGACAGGAATGCTCAGCTTGAACAACTGGAGCTCCTGCAATTCTCACAGGTGCCTGCAGCCACCACCTGTCATTTAAGATCTTCCCCCACCTCAACTCCAGAGAGATGTTCCTGTCACAGCAGTAAAAACCATTTTCTCCACTTGCTCCCTCACCTCTGACCTTTTCAGTCCATAGAGCTGAACCAACACTGGGTTTTTACACAAACCATGACCTTTTCTTGTTTTAGAATGAAGTGGGTCTTCTCGATGGTTCCCAAGCTCATGAGTCTCAATGCCCCTCCTGACATCCTTTGACCCTGGGCGAAGGTTGACCCCACACCTTTCTATCACAGCCGCTCTAGGGACAAGCTGAGGTGGGTGAAAGTTGGGTTTTTGCTCTCAGAATAACACTGAAGTGGCTCTCCATCACATCACACTGGATGATGGACCCACTCAGTGTTGTCTACATGGAGGGATTTGGGAGGGAGATGCACATTCAGGAGAGGACCTTCCCATCTGCTTGCCTGGAGCTAGGCTGGCTACAAGCTGGAGCAGGTTATCTTGGCCTCCATCAGTGTAAGAGTTGAATGTGATTTCAAAGCAAAACAAAAACATCTCCCCCACCTGCCCCCACAGCCCCCCGATGTTACTGTTTCCCTAATTTTCACCAGATGGGATTGGTGGAAGCACCATGGTACTCGAGCCTTCTCTAGCACAGCCAGAAACCAGAGCAAGCAGACTCTAATGGGGACCAGATGCTCCGTCCTTATCAGATCTTGGCTAGGACTGGAAGCAGACGTCTTTCTGACAGGGATATTTCTGGGGCTCAGCTGTGATAACAAATGGCAGCGAGCAAGGGAGTCTTGGCATGACACAGGGCTGTTGGAAACATGGGGGCTTTCTTGGGCCCCAGAGGTGTGTTCCTGGTGCAAAGTTTATGGACGGACATAAATCTCAGCCCAATCAGGATCCAGTTCATCTAAGCTGATCTCTCTCCATGCGGTGGAAGGCGGATCGCAGTGACTAGATGTTTTACCTGGATCAGCAATTAAGGCAGCTTTGCTCATCTTAAGTGCACAACTGATCTGTGTCATTGGGGGATGAGCTTGGTCTCTGCCAGACAAATCTCTGCCCCCTTGCCCTGCCATAGTGGGATTTCCCACAGTCCCACAAAAATACACTGTTCCTTCCCATTCCTATGGGAAGAGCATCCCAGGCAAGAATGTTTACCCTGACAGGTCCCACATTGCAGCATGGCCCATCCCACTGCTGCAGCTGTAGCATCTCTGTCCTTCCTCATGCTGACATGGCCTGTGGAAAGGGCTTGCTCAGGGAGTCCATCCCAGCCCCAGGGAAGGCAGGGCCAGGGACATGGTGCAGCTCTGCACCACTGCCCACACACCAAGCCCTGCTGCTCCCAGCCTCTGGCTGCCAGGATCTGGCCATGGAGCTTGAATGGTGGATTAAGTCACTAGCTTGGAGCTTAACTCATCGAGCTGTGTTTGCCAGAAAGCATGTCTTGTACCTCATATTGAAGGTATTTTTGCATCTGGAGGCTTAGCTGCTACTGCTTCACCAGTTTTCATTGGAGAAAGCTCATGGTTTACAGCTTTGTTTAAATTACCAGGATTAATGCAGCCATTCTTTATTTGACTTTTCAATTACCACCATTGAATTAATCCTGTAGATTGCTCTGCCTTTTCCATCCTCCCAGCTTTTCCATCTCACAGGGTCCAGTGGTGATGCTGGCGGTGGGAGGGAAGCACTCTGGTGGCTGAGGGCTCTGCTCAGTTAGACACAGGCTTGGACAACCTGCAGTCGGTATTTTTGTTCCCACTTCAAAGATGCTGCATCCCAGCAGAGACAAACCACGGTTGAATAGTGATTTAGTAACATGTGCTGGGGTTTGTTTAAATAAGATGTAGTAGTTCCTGGCCTCTGGGTTAGTGATTTGCCTCCTGAATATGAACTGAGCATCTGCAGCCTGGGCTAGCAGAAGGTGCCCGTGGCAGAGGATTGGGACCAGAGGATCTTCAATGTCCCTTCCAACCCAAACTAGTCTGTGATTCTATGAGCATCTGCCTTCACTGCAGTGCTCAGCCTCTGCCCTGGGCCAGTACTGTGGTAGGTGCAAAAGCCTTTTTACAAAGCCGCAGCCCACTGTTCCCATCAGCCTGCTCCATGCCTGCTTTAAACATCCACTCTCAGGATCCTTACTTTTCCTTTTTTTCTTTTTTCTTGCAGGAGTGTAGATACTTGAGCTGCAAGCATGGGACACATCTTTGGAAAAAACAAGTCCAAATTGTCTCGTCACCTCTCTGTGTATTTATATGCCTCTCTGGCAGAGCCAGGTCTCCACTGTGAGCACCTGGGACTTTGCTCCTCTTCTAAGGAGCTCCCAATCCCAATAGATCCACCCGTAGATACGGGAGGGATGATAATGCTTCCTGCTTTACTGAAGGAGGCAGCCAAAGAAGCAGAAGCATCAGAGATTTTATTAACTCTGTTCCTTGAGGCAGAGCTAGGAACTGGCTCCCCAGACCAAGGGTACCACCTTCACTGCCAGATCCTCCTCAACGCATGCACTTTGGCAGGGATCGGTCCTGTGCACTTGTTCATCTGGCTCGGCTGAGCTTTGCAGCACTTCCAAACCATGGGTAAACCCTGCCAGCGCACCACAAGCAGCATCCCCTGCCCAGGTTGGCAGAGCCCTGCTTGTGGCTTGGCACAGGGACAGAGGTTTGTCTGTGACGGGGACCTGGCCTACTCCTCTGCAGGCCAGGAATCACCTGCTGCCATTTCTCCTGTGCTGTAGCATCTGCCCTTACCCCATCCCACCAACTCCTGGGCATCCAGGGAGGCTTTGCTTACCCTGTCCCCTCCAGAGAAGCCACCTCAGATCAGAGATGCCTTCCATCACTGTAATGCTCCACAATTACTGCCCTGTGAGGGTGGTGGAGCAAAACTCGCACTGACAAATGGTGGGCATAGGCAGATGGGAGCAGCCAGGGCCCCTCTGCTTTCTTGGCCCTGCAAACAGAGGGATCTGAGCCACACACTCTGCATCTGCAGCATCCCTGCTCCCACAAACCTGTGCTGCATTCAGTAATCCTCCCTCGTCCCAGACAAATCCAGCTTGCTTTATTAGTTTTTGGCTTTTTTTTTCTATTATTTCTCTTTGGTAAGTGCTCTCTCTCCCATCTGGAGCAGAAACTGAGCTGCTCAATTCCCAGGGAAGTGGTGCTGGGGACCCCAGGGTCCCTGGGGAGGTGAATGCCTGCAGGGCTTCCACTTTGCTTGGGATTTTATCAGTTTTGGAGCAAAAGTAGAAGGAATTGGTCATAAAATTACAGAATATCCCAAGCTAGAAGGGACGCAATATGATCATTGAATCCAACTCCTGGCCCTGCAGACACCCCAACAATCCCACCCTGTGCATCCCTGAGAGCATTGTCCAAATGTTTCTGGAGCTCTGGCAGCCTTGAGGCTGTGGCCATTCCCTGGGGAGCCTGGGCAGTGCCTGAGCATCCTCTGTGGGAAGAACCTTTCCCTGATAACCAACCTAAATCTCCCTAATCCAAAGAGGAGCAGAAACCCCTCGTTGGGGAGGGTTGGGAGGTGAGGTGCTGCCCATAGAAGATAAAGGGTGAGGTGGAGGCAGCAGAGCCACCCTGGTGCCTCTCAAGCACTGGGGCAGAGCCAGGGCTGCCTGTGAGCCCTCAGCACTTGATGGAATCCTCACAGAAAAGGGAATTTTGCTGCAGCTGCCCCAGTTTGGTGGTGCTGCAGCAGGAGCTGGGGGCTGTTGCCATCCATCCCTGGCCTCGGTCAGAGCCAGGACTCCTCCTGGGAATAGGACACAATCTGGGATACTATGCCATAGGTCGTCATGATGTATGCCTTGTCCTCCCTCTTCCTCCTCCTCTCTCCCAGTGTCTCCCTGTATCACCCTGAGGATGCTGGCACCTGGCACGGCTTGGGACCTGGCTGCCACCTGTCACAATCTTCCTCAATGGGAAACCCTCACTGCTGCCACGGGCTTAGCTTGGCCGTGGTAAGCAAAGCCATGGAAACAGCTTGTGGTCCCTGGGAACATGGGCTGCGAGGAGGATGTGTCAAGTCAGCTGCTTGGGTTATTGAAAATTACTAGCTCGGTTTGCTAACGAACTGGAGGTAGGACTCCTCCTGCCAGTGCCCACTCAGCCCTGCTCCCAGTGTCCTGCGATACTGCGCAAACATAGGAAGTTTCTCCCTTCACTCTATCCTCTCAAGCATTCCTGGACAGAGCAAGGATGCAGAGAGGCCATAGGCACAGCACAGGCAATGGAGGACATCCTTTATTACATCCCAAACTGAATGATCCAGACCTCCAACAGCACTAACGCACATGACAGGGGAACACCAAAAGTCAAATTCTTCAATTCACATCCATGGCCATAATGTTAACAGTCCAAAACCAGCTCCAGTAGGTCCTGTTGGCCCTACAAAAACAACAAGCATCATGTTCTTGCAGCAGTGAAGGTGCCCAGTGCCCATGCAGCTGCAAAATGCATTGGAGAGAGATCTGAGAAGGACACTGTGCTCCCTTTCCAGGAGAGACTTACAATCAAAGACAGAAAAACAGGGATTAGGGATGAATTCACAGCATCTAAACAGACACGGCTGACTTCCTGCCCACTCTGATGTTCCAGTCTGGATCCTGCCAATTCTTGGAGTCAGGCAAGGTGTTTTCTCATCACAAATTCTTTGGTGAAACTATTGTTTTGAAAAGGCTCCACAGACAGGCTGAGCAAGGAGAGGGAAAAGGAATCATACAGGCTTGGCCAGGAATGAGAGGAGGGAGAGGTACAGGTCCCATGATGTTTGGCACAAGTTGGCAACCTTGTGAGATCAAGCTGCACTTTGATGGCTTGGGGCCAGCATGGCTCCTGGCCAGCTCAAAGCCAGTTATGAGGAGCCACAGTGCTTAGTATCTCCCCAAAAGCAGGTACCAAGAGTCATCCCATGCCTGAAAAACACAATGTGGGATCCTGCCCCACAGCCCACCTGGGAGATGTTACTTCCACCAGCATCCTCCACCCTCGAGAGCAGGGAACCCACACTCCAAGCATGTCTATATCCCAGACAACATCCATATCAGAGACAGGTTTCCAGCACATTTAGTCACGTCTGCTTCAGCAGCTCCCCAGCATCTCTCCAAACACTGACCATGGAGATGGTAACTGCAAACATCCCAGGATCCTCTCCATTCCTGTCATCCTCCTCCACCTCAAGTTGATGCTAGACTCAAAGTGTTATCCCTGCCTGGTGCCCTTGGGGTGGCAGAGGTGATCAGGGTGGTGGAGGCTGGAGCTGACCTGAAGCTGCCAGAGTGAGCTGAAGGGTGTTCCAAGGATGGGAAGGGAAAGCAAGGAGACTGAGATTCTCTCACTCATCTGCTCCCATGGAGACCCCCCAGCTTACCTTTGCAGGCCTTGCGGTCGGTGATGGCCTTGCTGAGGTCGCGGTAGAAGCCCTCCTTGCAGTAGTGGCAGTGCCTGCCCGCCGTGTTGTGCCGGCAGTTGAGGCAGACGCCGCCGCTCTTGCGCCCCGACAGCTTGAACAGCTCCATGTTGAAGCGGCAGCGCCGCGCGTGCAGGTTGCAGTTGCAGGCTGCAAGGGAAGGGGAGAGAGTGAGGGCTAAAGGTGAAACCCAGGACCCTGCGGGTGGGCTGGAGCTGCCCTGGTATCCCCCACTGCGGTGAGGGGCTGTGCTGGGCTTGGGATGGACACAGCACAGCACCGCTCATCCCAGTGTGCTGTCCAGATGTGCAGCATCCACCACCCCGTGGGGCCAGTGCCATGAGGTCAGGGCAGAGCAGAAAGGGCATGTGTAGGGACTGGCACCACTTGGCTGAAGGCAAGCAAGTGTGGGATGGAGGGCTGCAGCAGGAGGGTTTGGCAGTGCCAGCTGGGCATTTGCAGCCCCACCGTTCCCCCTTACTCCTTCCCTGACAGCTGGCTCTGGTGACAGAGCCCACCTGGCCTTCAAGCAGGACCACCCACCTTATGCCAGGGTATGCGACAGCCCCTTCCCTGCAACTGAGCCCCCAACTCTTTATGGCTCTATCTTGTGTGTGGGGCACACACTCACTGAAACCCACACAGCAGCCCCTGTGTGCTCACATCCCTGTGTGTGCACACACAAACATACACGTGAACACGTGTGCACACAGATGTGTACCAAAATACCCCCAGAGCTGTACATGTGCCCCAGGCAGGCACACACACAGATATGCACAGAAACATCTGCACACTCAAATTAGCCCCAGGAAGCACACAGTCCTCCTGGCCAATTCCACGTGTGCAAGATAAAAAGGCAAAGCGCTGCCCATTCCCACTTAACACTCTTGCAAAAAGATAATGGGAACAAGATTTCCTTTGGCAAAACATGGCGCCCTGCTCCCCAGCCCTCGCCCCCTCCCCATGCTGGTAAATTGAGGTTGGGTGAGAGCTTTTCCAGGCGTACTGTGAAATTCATTAATGTGTCAGCCCATATTTAACTGCCCAGGCCTGGCTTGGCGGCTGTGTGAAGTTGCCTCCCCGCAGCTGGCAGCACCAGAGGGAGCTTCACCCCGCACAGATCAAACGCTCCCTAGCCTGCCCTGGTGCTCTGGCCATGGACATGCTGTGAGGAGAAAGTCAGAGCAAAGCCCAACCATAAAAAAGAGCTTTTTTTGGAGGCTTGAGCTGAGCAGAAGGTTAGTGCCAGCACACTCAAACCTCGGCTGCCCCCAGAGCTCCCCCGAGTTATGAGATTAGTGAGAAATCACATGGCAGGCATCAAAATAACACCCGGTGCAGCTGTAGGTACCTTCAGGGGCTTGTGCCTTTTGAGCTCTTTTCTTTTTCCATGGTGCCAGTGGAAAATAGGGATTTTTGAGGCAAATTCTAGGTTGTGGTGTGTGGATGGAGAGCAGCAAATACTGCCCAAGGCCCCAGGTAGCACAGGATGCTGCTGAACCGGGGATGCTGACATTCAAACAGGCTTTGCCAGGGCTGAAAGAGACACGATGAAGTATCATGACACCCAGAGTGCTCTTACACTCTCCAGCTAAAGGGACAGTGACAAGCCAAGGTGGTTTTTGCTGCTGAACTGAGGCAAAGAACTCCCAGAACTGTGGCAAAGGAGTAATTTTTGGGAGGGGAGGGGCCTTGTTATCCCCTGCAGCACTGAAAAGCAGGTTGGGTCATCCCAAAAGGCAAATTTGTGTCCCTCTTGGAATGCCCCCAGCATCCTCTGGGGAAGGAGAAGGGCCTGCAGCTCTTAGGGGAGGCAATGGGCAGTGAAGGAGAACGGCTGGGTAATGATTCGTTGCCCTTGGTGCAGGTCCCTCTCTGCCTCCAGCTTAATTGGTGAGAAAGTAACTGGCGAGGCCTTCTCCTGTCATCATTTACCCTGGCTCGTCCTGATCATCCCCAGGGCCACCTTTCCCTGGGAACATGCTGCAGATCTTCCAATCCTTCCAGGAGCTGGCTTTTGGGAAGAAACCTCCCCTGGCTGCCCAGCATGGTCTGCTCTCCTTCCGGCAGTGGTGCTGCCTGCTCTGGGCTGGGTGTCAGCAAACTGCCAAGCCGGGATTCTGGAGCTATCCCAGACAGCCAACAGAGGGACCTAGCTGGCCTTGACCGTGCTGGGTTGGGTGGCTGTCCCCACTCAGGGACAGGGTCACACCAGCATGTATGACAATCCCCTCACGCCCTGGTGCAGCCATCCAGAGCTAATCGGGGCAGACAGGTCCCCCTCTTACCCAGCTAAATACTCCCACTGTTCCTCAGTACTGAGGCAGTTGTAAGCTCTGTCTGTCTCCCGTTAATCACTAATTAAAGGCTTGAATGTTCCCTGCTGTTTGGGGTATTAATAAGAATTTAATTGCACAGTTTGGGGCTAATTACATGGTAGCTCGCTTCCGCCCTTGTACAGTATGCCCAATTAAACAATCATATGATCAATTAAACAATCACAAGATCTAATAATTTGCAATAATAGACTAATTAAATGTCGACACCTTGCAATGGAGCAACCTTTTGTCTCCCTTTTGATGGTGTTTGAACTCCTTCCCAGGCCCTGGCCACCCCAAAACCTCTCGTCCTCCAGGCTGCTGCAGATGTAGGAGCCTGGAATGACAGCATGAGGGGCTCTGGGACGCTGGTACAGGACAGGCAGCGCCATACACCGAGGCAAACGTGGGGCAGGCAGTGGAGCCCGCAGGGCAGGAGAGAGGCTCACCGCCCCTACAAGTTCCCTGGGAATAATTAGGGAAGGCAGCCGGATCAGCGAAACCCTAGACCGGCTGCGGCTGCCAACCCGCAGCGGATTTGAGCTACGCCCCTGCTTTGGCTGCAGGAGAGCCTGGCTGGGACACAGAGCAGGATGAGGCTGTACCTCTCGGTTCCATGAGAGCCGAGACCAGAACAGCCCCTTCCCTCCCACCCACACTGCCCCTCCATCCTGGGGAAGGTGTTGGGAGAGAAGGGCTCACTCTGCTGCTGCCAATCAGCAAGAGGAGAAGTGGAAGGAGAGAGACCTCCCCAAGGAGCTGGGAGGGACAAGGCTGAAGCACTCCAGCCCCATCCCGGGAGGAGCAGGACTCTGGATGGTCAGACAAGTGTAAATCCCCTCTGCCGAGGTGGCTGCCTTCCCCTGCACTTCATATCTGCTGGGATACTGCATTCGGGGAGGATTGGGGGGGGATGCCCAGGCAAGGATGGCAGGTCCATGCTGCTCCCTTGCTCACCTCCCGGAGCCATCGCCTTCCCCCTGCTCTCCCCAGGGAAGGACCACGGCTGGTGCTGCTGGGAACTCACTGGTTTCCAGCACATCTACTGGGGAGCAGGTGCAGAGAATCCTGTCAGGGGAACTCCCAAGGGAAGGGGCAAATGTACAGGAAGGGGCAGAGGACACAGGGAAATTACATATGATCCTCCAAATCCCACCACCGCTCCGGGGACTGGTGCTTTCAGGCACCGACATCCCGGTTGGATCGCCACATCCCCCCTGAGCAGCCTGCGAGGTCTTCCCAGGAGAGCACCGCCCCTTCCCCGCCGAGGCCTCGCATCAAAGCAAGCTGCGTGCATTATCCTGGTGCTCCGAGGAGTGCTCCTGCCGCGGCGGCCACAAAGGGAACAAGAGCTCCCGCATCACCAGCGAGTGCATCAATTACTTCCAGTGGCTGCCTCGTGTTAATCTGCTTCCCCTCCTTCCCCGGGCCGGCTGTTTGGGGGCCGGGCTGCCGAGAGGGCGACCGGGCTGCCCCTCGCAGCTCGTGGGTTCAGGCCGGAACCGGCAGCAGTGGTGGGGAGGAGGAGGAGGTGTGAGTCTGCAGAGATAAAGACAGGGGTCCCCAGGATTTTGGCAATCCTGCTCCTGCCAGCCATCCTGCTGGGATCATCCATCACGCAGCCTATCCCAGGCTAAAAGCTGGGGGGGAGACATACATGTCCCTCTTCCCTGCCCTGGGCATAGCAGATGACACACAGAGCATCCCAATACTGGCAGGGCAAGCTCCCTGCGGGACATGCAGCTCCTATGGGGTGTCAGGAGAGCCTCCTGTGCCTGTGGATCGATGGATTCCAACCACCAGGCACTGGGCCATGCCCCCTGTGGCACAAAGCTGGCACCATGCCCGCTTGGCAAGTCAGCAGCTTGGCAAATCCACTGTCACTGTCCTGGCTGCGACAGCCCCAAACCTCTCTGCCAAACTCACACTGACCCTCCCAACACAGCAACACAGCGATGTCCCCACAAAATCCACAGACACCCTACGGCAGCCGTGGTGGGGTCACGCCCTGTGCCGATGCTCAGACCTTCGGCAGCACTGGGCTGTTTCACCTGTGTATTCCACAGAGGCACAAATTCTGGTGAAACAACAAATGTTTGTCCTCACCTCCTGCTGCGTGGATGGGTGTCCCAGCATTGTGCCATGCTGTGGGACAAGTTTGTTCCCATGATGGAGCAGGTAGAGTCTCCCATGCACTGTACTGAGACAAACCCCCATGAACAGTGTTGGAGAGCACAGAGCCAAGAGCTGGCATATCCCAGCATGATCTGAAGCTGTACCAGCCTCATGGATCCATTCTCACCCCTTTTCAGGGTGCTGCGATCCCCCACCCTAGCCCTGAGCTGCCAAGCTCCTGCATCCACCCACTCTCCTCCTCTTCTTCCTCACTCCCCCGCCACGCCTGACATCCAGCACCACGAGCCAGCGCCACCGCTGTCTGACCACAGGACAGTCCGAAACCCCGCAGCCCCCAGGCTGAGCAAAGGGAACTTCCCGGGCAGCCTCTCCTTTTAATTGGTGCTAATTGCTGCGTCTGTTTGTGCTGGCTGGGGAGATGTCATTGTTGAAAGGCACAGAGGGGAAGGCTCGGGGAGCTAATCCAGCTTTCAGCCGCTAAACCCTTCGGAGGCGGGTAATAGAGAAAGCTCTTTCAGGTCCCTTCAGGGAAGGCACAAAGCCCGAGAGGGTAAAGGGAGAAAGAAGAGGAGCGAATCAACAGGAAAAAACTACTTTCACACGCAGCTCGGGGAAGGGTCTTTGTGTACGGGGCTGTCAGGGAGGGCTTGAAGGGATGGCACTGCGGCCCCGCCTCCTCTTCCCTCCCTCGTTTCTTTTCAGCTCCATCTGCCAAAAGGGTGACGCAGCTGGGGGCAGGATGCTCAGAGCAAGGGGACTTTCATCTCGCCCTGGACGAGAAGGACAGAAAATCTGCAGATGCTCCTCAAAAATGAGCCTCCACTGGTTTAACCCCTTTTGTGCCGGCAGAGTCACTTCCACTGCTATCGTCCGGCTTTACTGGAGGATGTGGTGGTGAGGCAGGTGCACAGTGGGGGGAGCACAAGGGAGGCAGCCAGCAGGGTGAGGTCCTCCTTGTGTCCTGGGGGTTTCCATGTACTCACACACCTAATGGAGGCCTCTCCTGCCCAACCTGCAGCAGCCCTGGGAGGGTGTGGCTAGCACAGTTTTTCCCATGAGAGGTTTTCTTGTGTTTTGTAAATAAAGATAAAGTTTGGATGTTTTGGAACAGTGTCCCAGAACTTGGGCAGTGCAGGCCTGGCCAATCAGGCCTGGGGGAAGGCTTCTGACTGACCAATCTGGGTGACTTTTGAGAACTCTATAAATGTGATGAAATCAAAACAATAAAGGTCATTCCTTCTTGCCACTGAGAACCGATGCATTCATTACTCTGCTAGCTGCTCAACAGCGACAGGAGGGTGCAAAGCGGAAGGTTTTTTCTGAGCTCCAAAACTCATCTTTTTGAAACAAGTGGAAAAACACAAGGGTTGACACATTCCCACAGGGCATGAGGTGGCTTAAAGCATCAGGTCCAGCACTTGCTTTGAATCCACTGCCTTTTTAGCCATTCTTAGAAGAAATTTGCTGTAACGTATATATTGAAGCAGACAGCTGGGTTCTCAACAAGACATCGATCACAAATACTAACAAGTTCTTCTGACCTCTGGCACATCCACTGAGCCTTTCAGAGGCTGATCAATGGTACATCTTTCCCTTGTCTCTATCCTCCTGCCACCCCCTGAGACCCAGGCTCTGGTCCAGAAGGAGTGAAAGCCCATTTCTCCTTCTCCCAGACCTTCCCAGGGCTCTGGCATCCCCCAGCACCATCCCAAACCAGGACAAAAGGCAAAAATCTCCACCAAAATTCCACAAAGATTCATGAGCAGGACAGCCAAGCAACACCAATTTGATGTTTCGGAAATGTTTCATTTTGGTGACAATATTTATAACTTTTGGAAACCTTTGCAAGGACAGACAGGCTAAAACCACCACACAGACTGAATGTGAAGGATAAAATATTGAACTGGGATATTTCCTCAACCTCTGCCAGATCTTTCTGCCTGTTCCCTGGCCCCAAGCACATCTCACAGGGGACTATTGCAATTACTCCTCTGGCCCACAGCTGGTTTGCTGCCCAATGGAAACAATCCCAGCCAGGCATCCCACACTGAGGTTTTGCTGACCGGCTAGAAGATACCAGTGATTTTTGGGAGGGTTTAGGTGCTTTGGCTCATGGCTGAACCACTGCATCTCTGAGGGAACACCTGCAGCAGAGACAGGTGACTCAGCTCAGATGGCTGAGCCTTTCCCAGTCCTCCAGCAAGGGGGATGCTCCCCGGCATCTCTGGACAAGCACACTCCATCACTTTGGCTCAGCACCCATCACTTCCTCCTCCAATGACCTGTTTTAGCATTTCAGCCCCAGAAAACAAAAATATTTAAAAATGCCTTACCCAGACACTCGTTGGCCTCACGGGCACTGGCCCGCTGCCAGGGCCGGTCATAGTGGAAGGGCTTGCAGCGGTCGCACTCAGGTCCCTCTGTGTTGTGCTTGCAGTCACACACCAGCTTCTGTTCCTTGTCCTTGATGCAGCGCGCTGCATGCCCATTGCACTTGCAGCGCCCACCGACCTGCAGCTCCCCTACCGCGTAGTAGTAGGGGGTAGAGCCCATGCCCCCCTCCTCCTCGCCAGTGTCCCGGCTGCCCAGGTCACGAAAGAGATGCGGGCGGCTGAAGACCACACGGATGTCAGTGGCCGTCACCCAGTCCTGGAGCACGGGGCTGCTGTCGAAGTCCTGGGCTGAGGGTCGCCCGTCGAGGGTGCTGAAGGCGATGAGCCCCCCAGTCAGTGGGTAGAGGTCAGTGAGGCCATCGGTGCACAGGGCCTCCTGCTCATTCTGCTTGGTGACAGTGGCTTTGCTGGGCTTGCCATAGATCTTACGGCACTGGGAGGAGTAATACTGGTATGGCACCCAGGTCTTGCCGTAGTCCATGGACTTGAGGATGGCGGTGGACTCAGGCCGGGGCGAGCAGAACTGGAGGCTGACATAGACCACCTCAAACTTCTTGCCAAGGGAGAGGGTGAGGGTGACGTTCTGGGGTGAATGGTGGAGGGTTTCCGAGCGCCAACAGGTCATGTTGGAGGCGGTGTTGAGGTCGGTCAGGTAGGTGGGTGGGTGGGCTCGGCGTGGGTCCGAGGCATTGCAGTGCCGTGTCGGCGGCTTCCCGCATGTGCTGGAGGCTTGAACCTCCTTCCCAAAGGCAGCATTGACAAATTCAGGGATGCAGCGCCGAGGAGCACCGCTCTCATCGTAGCAAGGGTCTGGAGGGGTCTGCTGGGCCACGAAGGGGTTCACTGTCTGGGACAGGCCCAACATGGCAGTGGTGAGGAGAAGGCGCAGGAGCTGCAGGATCTCCATCCTCCTGGGGAGAGCGAAGCGGCTCCTCCCTGGAGGAAGAACAAGAGTGAATGGCACCAGCAGTGCCATGGGCACAGCACTACCCATGCTGGGAGGGCTGGTAAGGGCTGGGAAACTCTGCCATGTCTGGTCCATCACCTGTACCCACCTTCCCACTCCATATCCACTGATGCAGTGTCCTGGGAGTGGGGCAGGGAGGCAATTACTTCATGTTGCCTCATCCACACCAATCCCTCACTGCTCATCAGCAGGACTGAAATACCATGGAGATGGGAAAAGGACCCGAGTTTTGGATGAAGGAGTTTGGAATCAGGGTACCACATGGCCTCTTACAAACTGTCCTGGTGTGACAAGAATGTTCTTGCCTGCCTGCAGCCCTGGCTATCACACACAGTTCAGAGACCCTGTCACTGCATGGCTGACAAGGGCTGGTGGTGGGGAAGAGCTGGGGGAGATCTTTCAGCTGCAACAGGAGCTGCAAACCCCAAGTCATCGACCTGCAGCACAAAGCAGCTTCTGACAGAGCAGGAGAAATGGACAGCAGCAAAACCACCTTGAAGGCACATTGTGCAAGAGGCAGAAGCTTGTTGGGATGAAGTCCTGGGGCTAATGCGCATGGCACCACTTTCCTTGCTGGCTATGGGCACAGTGGCTTCTCCAAGCCAGGGGCTGGATCCCCTCGAAATTCCTCTGCCACACTACCCAGTAGCAAAGGAAGTTATTCTGTCCTCACCGCCAAGAAATCCAGGTCTGGGACTGGTGTGTTTGTTGATGGGGGAAAAGGCCAGGACCAAATAGCTGGGCTCATCTCCCAGCAGCTGCAGCACAGATCCAGGGAGATGAGTGGCTCCCAGGGGATGTGGTCCACATCCTGAGTTACTGGCTTGAAGAGTGAAAGAGGTCTGGAGGTCACATTTCCTCCTGCTGGCTCTGACTGCATCAAGGACATGCCACATGATACAGATTGGCCATGTCCCATTCTTACCATAGCAGATGCTTGAGCCTCTTGGATGGGTGAGTGGCATCAGTCCTGCCATTCTGGTTGTGCTGAGCCAAAGCCAAGTTGTCCAGTCTCAACCAGCCCAATGCCGCAACCAGGCAGGAGGAGGGGATCCCCTGATCGTCCCCTCTCCCACTAGTAAATCCTTACATGATGACTTGGGGTTTGTGTTTCTCTCTGAGGAATGAAGCTCTGCATGATCCAGCCCAGCATCCCCAGCTCCAGCCCCCACCTACAGCCCCAGTGCCATTCCTGCCTGTCCAGGTGCCCACTCTGGCCAAAGGAGGCTCCAAGGAACAGCCCATTTCAATGATCCAGAACTTTTTTTTTGGTTTGTTATTCATTTTGCAAAGAAAAAGGAGCCATGACTGTGGAAGAAAGCTGTCTCTTCAGGCTGCCAAACCACTAATGAGGGGAAGCTCCTCCCTGCCCAGCCATGGTTAGCCCAGAAGCCACAGCCTGTGCCTGACAAGGGAATAACTGGAACAGTGGTCTCAGCCCATCCTAGGACATCTCCCCCAGGGCAAAACCTGCCCCTGCCACTTCTGTGCTGTTTCCTCACTGCTTAATCTTTTGCTGATGGAAAAAGAGATCCATCACCAGTGGTTCACAGGTGAAAAATTGGCAGCTTCCTTGGTGGTCCCTGCATCGCCCCAGCAGCACATTTCCAGCTTTACCAGAGTGCTGCAGAGACTTCTGGGGACATGTCAGCCCATGGCTTGATGACTTGGCTGCCAGCAAGACAAAGGATACTGTCCCTGGAGTGCCCACTGTGCTAAAACCCCACTATTTGAGGAGTGTGACTACAGGATTAGAGACTGCAGTGATGTAGCAGTCACCACAGCAGAGGAGATGCTGTACCTCAAGCACCAGGCAGTGAAGAGCATCCCCTGCTGCAGGCAGCCCACAGAGCCCCATTGGGACTCCCAGCCTCACTGTAGGCAGCTGCCTCCTGAGCAGGAGATGAAGCCGGGGCTGCTGCCAGCTCCCTGCATCTGCATGTTGAGCAAAGGCTGGTTAATCCCCCAACACAATCCTGACGGGATGATCCCCAGCCCCTGCCGGGTGCTGAGCAGTGCACAGCAAGCATGAGCCCCTGCCAGCCCACTGGCAGAGCCCTGCTCCTGTATTTTCACCCAGCAAATGGCCTACAAGGTGCCCCTCAATGCCCGGCAAGACCTCGCCATGTGTGTACTTGCAGAGGCCAGCACAGCACCTTCAGCCCTGTGGGGCTGCCAGTCCTCTGCCCCGCATTGTCCCCCTCCCACTGCACATCCCGCAGAGGGCACCCAGTCAGGTTCTGCAGCCATCACCTCCCATTCCACCACCCACAGGGCAGCACTAGCATGGAGACAACCCTGGGGGAAAACCTCTGCACCAGGAGGAGAGAGGAGGAGCCCCCAGGGGTCCTCAGCAGCTGCATCCATCCACTCCAGGGAGAATCAGGATGTATGGAACAAAGCACCTAATAAACCCTGACAAGGAAATCTCCTCCACCCTCTACCCCCTCTCTCCTGTGGCAGCAAGGTGACAGGAGTAGGGACATGCTCAAGAATGCCACTCGCAAAGGCCTTTTAATTTCCTCTCTGGTACGACACAAAGGTGTGAGGAAACCCCTGCCCAGGGGCAGTAGCAGCAGCAGCATCTCTAGTGGCCAGAGGAGAGCCCAGAGGCAAAGTTGTTATGAGCACTGGGGCAGCACGTCTAGGACCCAGGGCCACTGGTTTTGGCATGCCTGGGGACACGAGCATCCCCTGCTCATCCTCCCTGCCCCAATGGGAAGCTCTGTACCTCCTGCCAGTCTTACCAAGGCACAAGTCTCTGAGATTCAGTGCCAAAGTTTTGGTGCCTCTGCTGCCAGGGAGCAGCCATTGGGGAGCCAACACTTGCCCAGCAGCGCATCAGTGCTGTGGAGGCAGGGCATGAATGGAAATCATTATCATCCACAGGACCACACACAGGCATGCACACTCCATGCTCAGCTCACCCCGTTATCCCACTGAAAGAGAGCTGGGGCCAGTGGTCTCCGTGGGCCTCACCTCCGTATTGGAGAGGAGGGCAAACTGCAATCTGCTCCCTTTTATGCATATTCAGCATGACCCCAGGACTGCCGGCAAGCTGCCAGAGAGGCCTGGGAGTGGGTATTTCTCACCCCAGCCCCCATCTGCCCCCTCCTTTCCACTTCCCATTTTTGCTGCCCCTGGTCCAGATCAAATGGAGACACTGCTGACTAAGCAGAGAGAATTGTGATGACCCTCGGTGCCAAATCCCGCCCAGCATGCTCCTGGATCCAGCATGAGCAGAGACTTGAGCAATGGGGTGCCTTTCCCAGGGACAGCATCCCTGGAAGGTGTCTTCAGCAAGGCTCTCGAGTGGCTGCCAGCTCCCTGCCACCAGCAGCACCCGTGGCCCGTGGGCATGCGGTGGCGGGGCTCACCCTTCCCGAGGGAGCTGCCCTCCCAGCTCTTCCCCAGAAGCGGCTGCATTTTTGCGGTGGGTGATTTCCTCACTCCTCCACTCCGGGAATGCTAACAGCCTTGTGGCTTGGAAAAAAGTCATACTGCCAGAACGCTTCAGAAGTGATTTTAAAAAAATTAGCTTCCACATCCAACACCTCCACACCTCTTCTCTCTACAACCACATGCTTCCCAGAGCGACCAGTAGTGTTTCCCTGCCTTATGGGACACTTGTCAGGGTGATGCTCCAGCCCACTGTGGGTTCATTTTCCATCTTCTGTCCAGGAGGCAGTGCTATCAGGGGTGATGCTGGGTGCAGATGCACGCCAGGACCTCCAGGTTTCCCAATGCTGAGCCATGGGTAGGTGCTTGGCCCCCAAAATAGAATGGATGTGCCAAGTGCAGCAGGTGAGGCAGGAGAGCAAACTTCTCACAACACGGATGCTGGTGCCTACAGCAGGCCCAGGATCACCAGCCGGCAGACTTGGGCCACAGCAACTTTGTTGAAGTAATCACAGGATTAGGTAGAACAACACAGGGCAGGGAGGGAAGAGGGTTATTAACCAGATTTGATCCCAGGACCTTTGCAGCACAGGAGCAGCCTTCTCTAATTAAAGTGGAGGGGAAGGCACAAGTTGTGCTCTGCTGTTGGAAAAATGTGGGCTTAGAAGGCAGGTGATGGCTAAAGCTGAGCAGCCAGCACTGCCCTGGAAGGGGATAGGAATACCCCAAGGAATGACATGGGAATGGTGCTTCCCTCCTGCCAAGGACCTGTGCTGCTCCCCCATGTTGGTGCCCCTGTACCAATGCTGCTGCCACGGTGCAGCTGACTGGGTTTCTCCTTCAGGCCAGGCCAGAACACTGTGTGGGGGACTTGCACCACTCAAGGAAAAGACATGGCCTTACTTGGAACTGGTTGAGATGGGAATAACTGGTCCTCACAAGGTGCTGCATCGCCCTGTGCACAGGGATGAGGTCCTGGGTGCCAGCATGGGGCAGGGACAGAGTCACCCAGTCATGTGGGGCACAAACATGCAGAGCAAAAGCTATGGAGCATGAAGCAGAGACTCCTGGGCAAGGACTAAAGGACCTGAGTACTTGAGGGGGTCCAACAACTAAGACTCTTGGGTAAGACTGATCCAGAAGGACTGCTTGTCCCTGAGCTCCGTCATCCCCAGTAAAGCCCACCAGCACCTTAGATGCCCTCTGAGAAGGAAGCCACTGAGGGGATGGGACAGGATCCAAAGCAGAAGAGGAATGATGTGCTCAGAGAAGCTGAAACCCGGCACAAATGACCAGAGCATGTCCTTTAACCAGGGGGTATCTGCTTCTACAACCTGCCCATTTCCTCCTTGTTCCAGGCCCTCTCTTATGAGGGCATCTGCACTCCTTTGCCACACATGCTGTGGGAGTGACCCCCTGCAGCTCTGTCCAGCCCATGAACAAGATCCATCTTGTGGGGCTGCAGGGTCCCTGGATACCCAGGTCCCTCACCCATCATGCCATTGCCAGTTGGGCAAAGCTTAACTCCTCCACCTAACAAAGACAATCAGGCCCAAACTCTGCTCTGGCCATGGATAAATCATTCCATGTGTTTCTGGGATATAAAAACACAACTGAGAGGTATTTAAAGTGAAAAGAAGAACTCCATGGAGCCAGGGTACTGGTCCAGCTCAGCTTTCCAGAGGGAGAGAGCGTGAGCTGGGAGAGGCTGGAGGGATGCAGTGTGGCTGGGAGTGCTAATCGCCTTTCCAGCTGCTAATGGAGGAACCGGTGCCCACCTGGGACATGGCTAATGGCACTGAGGAGATGCCTCACTTTCCTTTACAGGCTCCCTCATCTCTTCTGATATTTAAGTATCAGAAGCTTCTGAGTGCTTAAGGCCCCACATCTGCAGGGCTGCGCACTCTACTCAGCCCCTCGGGCTCTCGGCCCTTTGAACAGCTCAGGGGGGCAATTGCACAGCAGCATCTTCCTGTAGCAGGCACTGTGGGTGATGGATATTGCAATGCACTCTTGGCAGATCAGAGCCAGAATTACACAAGCCATATGATACCCCGGTGGTGCCAGGAGACGCGTACAAATTACACTGCATACAGGAAAGGATGGGCCAGATTCTGACCTCAGTCCTTTGGCATCAGCCCAAAGTAACTCCATTCACATTGGGCCAAACCAAGACGTAAGCAACTCCATTCAAATTTACACTGGCATACCTGTGGTCAGGATCTGGCCTGGCTTGAATTAGTTGCAGCCTGATGTTACAAAAGGCAGAAATGGAGCCCAGATTTCCAAGGTTATCGAAAACAACCAAAAAATAAAAGAGAAAGAAATCCACCATAAAGTGAATGGCCCCAGGCTACCCAGTCATGTGCATGGAGCTGTCAAATGTGGTATGCTTGGACACATCCCTGCTCACTAGTTTCAGTAAGTCATAAGCCTAGCTGATCACAACAGGGACCAACACCCAGCATGGGTGTCCTGCTGGCTCCCCCATGCCCACTCTGTTCACCACAGGCCCTGAGTAGAGGGTGTGCCACTCCTGGGAGAGGAGACCTCAGCATAGATATCACCCATATGATGTGGGCCTGAATCCATTTCACTGCAATACTCTTGCATTCCCCGGCTATTGCAAGCTGGAGATCGTCTCCTAAAGTTCTCAATGCAACAGCAACTCCAAGGAGGCATTTGGAGCCCTTGACCTTGCAGGACAAGCAAGCACTGCCTGGATGCATTTGGACTCAATGGTCCTTGTGGGTCCCTTCCAAGTCAGGGTGTTCCATGATTTTTTTCTACCCCATTTATTAATCTCTACTACCTTTTGACCAGTTAGTTGTTTTACCCAACTCTAACCCCACCCCAGTCTCCTGAACCCCTTTGCACATTCCTACCACAGTGCTTGGCTCTGTTGAGTGCTCCCAGCAGCATCCCTCAAGGTGCAGAGGGTTTTCCTCCTGCTACTCCCAGTGGATGCAAGGGACTCACAATCCCAGTCCAGAAGACCTCATTGCTTCCACCCCTTTCCACTCCATACGAGAATAAAGTGATCTGGTTTCCATAACATCCCTCATTGCATTTTCACAACATGCCGGGCACAGATGTTGAAAATAGTCTGGATGAATATTTAAAATGGTATTCAGAGATGACAACATTTGGCCAGCTTTGAAAGATCTCTTACATCAGGCAGAGAATGGCTCACAACAACAGGCCGGAAACACACTGCACTTTGACATCCCTTTTTTTTTTACCCCCTGTCAGGCTATTGGTACAATATTTCGTGCCCCCGGTGTCCCACAGTCTGTTATTGCTTGAGTGCCAGCCAAGCCTGCAGCATTAGGAAGAAGCTGTCACGTACATTTTTAAACATCACGGGGCAAAGCGGAATATGGAAAATCTGTCGTGTTTCCATATTGAGTGCAAGTGTCCTGCGCAGGCTCAGGGAGGGGCTCGAAGGGGCACAAAATAACTGCTTCCTTATGGAGCAGGGCCTGACTAACCAGGGTGGGGGAACAGGAGGCAGAGGTGCTGCCTCATCACTGTTGACATGGTGGGCTGCTTCTCTGCTGACGACATCTCAGCACATGCCCCAAGGTGTACACTAATGCTCACCTCCTCCTTCAGGGCTGGGGAAACCCCCTCTCAGAGCCACACATCTGCCAGCAGCCAGCCAAGGTGGGACCTCCCATTCCATTCAACCCAGACTGAAGACATCATTGTTCTGGTGCTCAGGGAGCAGCGGAAATGCTTCTCAGCCTCGATGCCTAGCAGCTTGCATTTCTGGTGAGCATCTTGTGCTCAGCTGCATCCCTAGGCCAGGCTTCTCTCTTCCACAGTCTGCAGACACACATTAGCTCCTTCCTAACCTGGCATTACACCTGCCCTCTTCTCTGCAGGGACCTATCTTCCTTCCACACACAGGTGGAAGAGGAAGGGGTGTTGGGTCTTGCAGCCCACCCTGCTCTAGGACTGCTGGTTCTGTCCCCATCAGCCCGCTCTAAACAGGTGCCAGAGCAGCACAGCAGCTCCCTCTGTTTTGTAAACGAGATATTGCAGAAAAAGAGAAAAAAAGCTGCCCTCCGTCCATCCAAACACATTGGAGGGTGTTTCCAGCACACGGCTGAAGCCACATCCCTCTCCACCAGTCACAGAAAGCTCTAGCCTCTCCTGGCTCTGAGAGATGGGCAAGAGCAAACTTGGCTGGGGAAGAAGGATCTGTGGCATTTCCAGCCATGAGGGGTGTGCACATCCAGGTCTACGCTCAGTATTGTCTCAGCCTGGCTACAGGTCCAACACAAACAGCACAGATGGAGATGGGGATGCTCAGCGTGGCTTACATCCCATGCATTCATGGGATGAGCTCCCTGCGAAACGAATATCCGTGCCCAAGTGCTGCCCAGATGAGCATCGAGCCAGCAGGACCACTGCACTGCCAGAGGAGCTCGTGCTCCTTCCCACAGGGCCTTCCTCACCCACCCTGCTTGGCGACATAGCAAACTGCCAAGCACCGCATCCCCCATCATACGAGTTAGTCCTTATCCCAAGAAAGGTATTTCCACCCACCCACTCTCCGGTGGGCCAAGGAAGCTGTGGGTGGGATGGCGTTTTGACGAAATGAGGCTTCAGTAATTCCAAGAGAGGAAAGCAAAAGCAAACCCACCAAAATGCAGCCCAGCTTCCCTTCTTCCCGTGTGGCCACCTGCTCTCACATTCACTGGCCAGAGCTCTCAACCCAGCTGTGGCTCAGGGCCGTGTGCTGGGGGTGCCGAGGGTCTCATCCAGTCTGGCCCCAGAACTGCTGTGGAGCCAAGCACATCCCATGGGAGCCGTTTCCAAATGGAACCAACCCTCTGAGCCACCCTGCAGGGGGGTCTCTTGGGAAGGGATCAGAGATGGACCCAAGCCTGGGATGGTGGCAAGGGCGATGCCACTCGCCAAGGTGGCTTTGTGCCGGTGGAGCCCTCCCAGGCAGAGAAGGGCCTGTGGTGGGAGAGGCAGGCAGGGGACCACGTGTGTGCCCCGTGCCCGGTTAGCCGGGTCTGGCACCGCAGACTCGGCCTGGCAGGGCTCCCGCATCTGTCCGCACCGCACTGAGCGGGCCCGGGACTCCGCTGGGCTACGACACCGCGGGGCTTCGTACAGCGCCGAGAACCCCCGGGCCGGCTCTGCGGGGCGGCGGCAGCGAGCCGGGCCGGGCCGGGCCGGGCCGATCCGGGCCAGAGCGCGGAGCTGCGGCGGCCAGAGCTGCCCGGGGACGGGAGCGCGGCTCGGCGGCGGGCGGGCGGCCCCTCCGCGGGGAGGTCCCGTTCTCGGCGGTGAAAGGATAGAAAGGGAAATAAAGGGAGGGTGAGTGCGGGGGGAGAGGGAGGAATAAAAGGCAACGAGGGAGGGAGCGGTGGGGAGGAGAGCGGGAGCCCGGAGCGCCGGGAAGTTGGGAGCGCAGCTTACCGCGGCCGGGCAGGTAGCGGGGCCGGTCTAGGCGACAGGTCCGGGAGCGGCGGCGAGAGGAGCCGGGGCCGCGGCGGGGCGGACGGCGGGCAGGGGTAGCTCCTTCCCGGTGCTGTCCGCAGCACGAAGAAAGGAAAAGAAGTGAAGAAAAGGGTGGTGGTGGGGGGAAAGCAACGACAACAAATTTCTAGGCAATTGTGCGTGGGGGGCTAAATAAGGCGAAATAGTGGAAAGCGGGAGCGCTGCTCCCAACGGTGCGGGCGGGTCCCAGCGCCGTGCCCGCAGCCGGCCGCGCTCCCGCCCGCTCCACCGTACCGCCCGCGGCTGCTTCGGCTGCGGGAGGGAGGGGGGGAGGCGGCAGGGGAGGGCGAAAAGGAGAGGAAAGGGAAAAGAAAAAACACCCCTTTAAAAAAACCCCAAAACTAACAAACCAAACAAACAAACAAAAAAAATAACAAAACCCACGAAACGAAAAGAAAAAATTGGAGAAACTGAGCCCCGACCGCCGCCTGGAAGCGGAGTAAAAAGGCTCCAATAAATCCCGGGTTGAAAAGAAGGGAAAAGTCACCTCCCCGAGGAAATCAGAAGCAGATTTCGAGCCATTTAATCACATGCAGGGAGGTGTGTGCGTGTGCGCCGCCCGCCGCCGCTGCCAGCCCTGCCTCCGCCCTCCGCCCCGCCGGCAGCCCAGCGGGCAGGGCTGAAGCCGGGCGGCAAGCGGGGCCGCCCCGCCGGCGGGCAGCCCTCCCCGCGGGGTCCCAGGGGCCGCCCCGCCGGGGGGCAGCCCTCCCGCCGGTCAACGCTGCGGCGGTCCCGGTGGCTGCGGTCCCACCTGCCGCCCGGCCAGCCCCGCCGCACGCCGGGAGTTCGCTCAGCCCACAGCGGGTCCATCCCCGAGGAGTGCGCTTGGCTGTGGACTGTAGCCCACCACGCCGAGGGCTCAGCGGTGCCACAGTCAAGGCAGCCGGTTATTCTCCCCTTGCTTCCCAAAGCAAATGAGGCATTTACCAGGCGGGATCAGCTCCTCGTATGGAGGAGGCTGGAGTCTCTGCTCCATCCCGTGGTGCAGGGGCTTTTCACGAGCTGCTACACCAGGGTCGCCCCTGGTCTCTGACTTTTGGGCAGGGAGGGAGGGAAGCGGGACACTTCCGTAGCCACCACGGCCGCCTCCGGGCTGCCCCCAGGGGGTCTGCTCCGCTATCCCCAGGCCACCTGCGAGTGGGGCACGAAAAAGGTGAAACTAATTTAATCAGTTTGTGCGAGGTGGTAGAGGAGAGCAAGAAACCCGGACCTGGATTCCCTCCCTCACTGGGGCCATGTTCACAGCCCTGCAGCCCACACATTGCCCAGTTTGGCCTGAGGAACATCCTCTAGTAGTTACCCTTGCAGTGGATGTGAGGACTGAAGACAGCACTGGAGATGGGGAGAAGGGCAAGGTGCCAGAACAGTGCCCTCCCATTACGTTCAAAGCCCCTGCCCACCATCACCCCCCCCCCCAGCGGGGATCCCTGGTTACCCACATCCTGTTGCTCTGGGGCAGCAGGTTGCAGGAGCAGCTCTCCCAGCCGGCTGGCAGATGCTCGCTGAAGGAGCAGATCCCAGCTGCCTGCAAGCCCCCAGGGGAAATGCTGTTTTCTGCTCTCTGCCTTTTTGCAGTAAACATGTTTCCCCCCCGCCTATTCCAGCAGCAGGGATGTGGATAAACAAGGGTAAAGCCACCAGGTGACAGGACAGAGGAGACCTGGGCCATGGGCAGGAGAACATCGAGGCTAAGTCCAATGCTACAGCTGTCTTTTAACTCCCCTGTCTCTCTCAGGGACAACTGTACATTTGGAGAGCTGGGCAGTCAAGCCAGAAACCACAAAGGCAGCCCCAATGCAGATCCCAGATGAGAAGCAAGTGCAGGACCAATGTTTGCTTTGTGTGGGATTAGATCAGACTGCAGGGCAGAGCAAGGCCCAGGGTTGTCAAGACGGTGTTGGACCAGGGACAGACTGGGATGCTGAAGACAATAGGGCAAAATGGGGTATGGCTTGAAGATCCTCAAGTGACACAAAGCAGGAATTATCCAAGGGATGGACACCTCACCAGGAAGCACAAGGACAGCTATGAACATGAGCTGTGATACTGAGGCAGCCTGGCCTGGCTGCTCCAGGGTGGTGCTGAGCTCAGGGGGCTGCATCACCGCAACCTCAGTGCTGCTGTTTTCACACCCATTAGACCCCCACCATCCTGTGACCCAAACATGATGTTAGAAGCACTGGCCATCAAATGGAAAAGTCTTGGGACTGCCATTCACAGGCCTCATGACAGTGAAAGCTCAGCTGAGATGGGCAGAAGCTATTCCCTGAATCCCTGTTTCCCCTGTTCCCTCTTTGAGGGTGGAGAGCCTGAGTGAAAGATGTGAAACTGGGTTTGGCAAATGGGAATGCTAAAGACATCAGTGGGGATGGAACACGCACTGAGGTAGGAATCAGACTGTGAGACCCTCTTGGTGTTCCTCAGCATGCTGACATCACCCAGTGCTCACTGTCTTCCTGGGCAGATCTGTCAGGGCTGGGAGGAGGAGCGGGCAAGCACATTGTGTGGTTTGTCACCCTGCTGGCTGCAGGAAGCTCTGCCCATTGCAAACTCCCATTCTGCATCCATTCCTGCTCCTTGTGCCTCATGAAGGCACAGAATTTGGTGCCAGCCAGGCCTCCCAGTCAACAAAGGATTGCTGAAAGGACACAGACATCCACAAGCTGTTGGAGCAGAAGCAGCGGCACCAATTCAGCTAGGGCAGATACAGAATTGCAGAATGGCTTTGAGGGACCTTAAAAGATCATTCAGTCCAATTGCACAGCAGGTATATCTTTCACAAGACCAAACTGCTCAGGCCCCCATTCAAACCTAGCCTTGAACACTTCCAGGCATGCAGTAGTCACAGCCTCTCTGGGCAACCTGTGCCAGGGCCTCCCCACCCTCACAGGGAAGAATTCCTTCCCAATATCCCATCTAACCCTGCCCTCTGGCAGTGGGAATCCATTCCCCCATGTCCTGTCACTGCAAAGTCCTTCTCCAGCTCTCTTGGAGACGCTTTAGGAATTGGAAGGGGCTCTACGGTCTCCCTGGAGCCATCTGTCCCCCAGGCTGATGCCCCCTCCTGTCCTGTGTACCTCACCCGCCTCTTCTCCCCCCGTAGCACAGCTTCAGAGCCAGCCCAGCCCTGCAGAGGACTCTCTCAGCCATTGCGTTCTGCCCTCAGAGCAGCTCGGAGCCAGCAGCGGACACCCCCCGAGCCTCTGACACCCCCGAGCCTCCCGCTGTCGGTGCGCGGTGCTCGCGCGCCCCCTGCCGGCCCCGTTGCTCAAAGAGGGGCCGCGCCAGCCGGGTCCCCCCGGGCCACACAGGGGCAGGGCACAGGGAGCGGCCACGGGCGCGGGATGCGCGGTGACGCCAGGGCCCGGCGCCCCGCGGCTGGCTCACTTGCCAGGTGAGCCCAACTGTAATCCAGTCCCCAGCTCCGCCGAGAAAGGAGAACATGTCATAGCGGATAGTACCAGACCCATCCCGGCATGTCAGAATGGACTCTTGAGGTGGAGACTCATGTTTCCAGACAAGCAGGGAAGAGACCCTACCTACTGCCTCCCCACTGCCCTTCTTTAACCTCCTCACTGGAGAAGGAAGAGGTTTACTGTCAGCTGGGAGGACTCTTTCCTTTGATTGGTCCCATGGGCCCCTCTCCCAGTGCAGTGAGAGAGGAGGATCCCATTTCAGCCCTTGGGTCATCTTCAGGATGACTCCATAATTCTCATGTCTCCCTTCTTTCTGTGCTATTTACTCTTCCAAGGGCACCTCATCTGCCTCCCTTTCGGAACTACCAGTCTCCTGACAGACACATCTTCCTTCCCACCCTGTTCTCAGAGTCTGTCCCCACACATGGTTTCTTTTGGGGTGCAGGTCACATAAGCTGTCCCCAGGAACTGAAATGTGACCTTGCAGGGAGGTACAGACACACTCCTCATGGGATGTGCTTTTCCCAAGGCATCCTGCCATGCTCTGTCACACCAGTGGCTTGGGGCTCACCTGATGCTCAGCAGTCCTTGGGGATCTGTTCCATCCACCCTGACCCTCCTGCTCACCACCAGCCTTCCTGCAGGTCCAGTGCATCCATGGTACATTTGGGTTCTTCCTCTTGCTCTGCACAGCTGGAGAACAGAGACCTCTTGGGCTGCCTGTCCAGCCTGGGGTCCAGGTGCTGGCAGCACCCAGGGTTTGAGCACTGTGAGGATACGGGGAGCAGCCCAAACAGGTCCTGCCGGGGGACCAGTAGCCCTGCTCTAGGCCAAAACAGCTCTTCTCTGCCACCCAAAAAGATCAATAGAGGCAGCTCACCATAGTTGAGACAGGGTTTGTTTGTTGAAAGGTGTGCAGTGAGTGTGGCTTGGGGAAAAGGAACCCAGTGTGACATCACTAACAAACCCAGCGTATAACTGCATTCAGCACATATAACCACTGCAGTGACATTACAAGGACTTTGCCTTGCCCTGCCTCTGCTCATCCCAGCATGAACATTACACAGGCACAGTGCTAGAGCTTCAGCTTACAGCTCCAGGCCAAGGTGGGACAGTCCAAGGGACTGCGGTCTGATAGCAAGGTAGAGCCAGGGAGAGGCTGGAGAGATGTTGAACCTGCAGCAGTGTGTGCTGAGGCTATGTCCTGGTGCCACTGCCTGTCCCGCTCTTGGACTGGGGGGATGCTGTGGAAAGATGCTGCAGCGGCCAGGGATGATGTGCAACACAGCCCTCAAACACTCTCCATGCTCCTAGGAAGTAGCAGTTCTGCAGGCACTCCAGGTCCTGCTCTTCTAGCACATCTTCAGCTCTGTGTTATTCCCCTGCTGCTACTTCTAGCCCATGGCAAAGGGACTTGCATGTCCCTGCTCACAGTGAAGACATTCCTAGACAATGCTAAATGTGATAAGTGTGTCTTAGGTCCCCCTATCCAGCAAACACCTGGGGTCAGGAATTGAATTTGTGCCTCTTTCTCTCTGATCAGCTTCCCAAGCTACAAGACCTGAGCCTGCCCCTTCCCTGAACACGCTTTGGTTCATCTTTAACTATTTCCATTCCCACATCACTGCCATGGCTGTGTGTGCAGACCATTCGAGAATGTCACCCCCACACCTTACACTCCCGTCTGTGTGCCCCTGTTCTGCAGTGATCGCCACGGACCGGCATGTTTCTTCCCCACGGGAAGCAAAGGGACATGTCTGTCCCCAAGGAAGCGATCACAGCAGCCGCGGGACGGTCCAGCTCCGGGCGGCGCAGCGGCCGCGAGGTGGAGCCGTTCACCTGCAGCTGCAGCTGCGGACTTCGGGCTTTGCCGGGAGAGATTCCGATGGATAGGGACAGCGGGATAAGCCAGTCCCACAGGAACACTGACAGTTGAGTGTGTGTTTCCATCTGCAGGAGGATGCTGCGCCTGTCCTGTTGCCATCAGGGGAAGGATGTTGTGCTTGGCACAAGTGGGAGGATGCTGTGCGTGTCTTGCACTCCTTGTGCCACGGCAGAAGCCTCAGGATGCTCTCGGGGCAGTGGGGCCCCTCAAGGATGCACAGCTGCCCACCAGCAGCATCTCTGCTGAGCGGGATTTTGTGGATGCAGAGTGAGGGTTTCTCCCGGGAAATATCCCACCTGCATTTTAAGAACTGTTTTCCAAGGGCCCAAATGTTGCTCACAGGCCTGAAGTCAGAAGCAAAACTTAGCTTTAACACAAGGGGCTCTTTTAATAAACCTCATCAGGTACCTCAGTGTCTTCATGTGCTGTGGACACCAGTCCTGTCTGCTCTCCTTTCCCTGCTCCAATCTTTGTGCAGGCATCTGAAGGAGTTGGGCAGTGCTCCCACACCGGAGGAATGTGAGCCCTGCTGGTTGGCAGATAACACCTCGTCCGCAGCGTTGGAAGAGCAGGCGTCCACTGCAGAATGACGTTGCAATCAGAGCACAGTGCCTGGTGCTTCAGGGGTGTTCCCAGGGACACACCAAGGGAGGAGATCCACAAACCTGCCTGGCAGATGGAGGCTGTCCTGTGTGAGCCGGGAGCAGCTTGCTAGGCTGCCTCTGGCATGATTAGGGTTGAGGTTTGGCTTGTGTCTTGCTTGCTCCAAACCAATTCAGCCTTTAGTGTTTGTGTCGATTTGGGTTGGGATTCCAGAGAGCCTCAGCAGCTTGGGCTGTGCCTCTGCTGCTCAGTTGGGCATGGCACGGGGGGCCTTGGTTTGCTCCCAGCTTGTTGCTGGGACCATGAGTCGCAGCATGGAGATGCCAGCCCAGGTCTCCAAGGCAGCAGGGCCTGTTGCTGCTCAAACTTACCTCAAGCAGCTCTGGTGGCTCCAGAGCTTGCTCAGTAGCAAGCAGCAGCTGCTACTGTGATATAAACAAATTCCTGTTTTTTAAAGTGATGGTGGGATTGAAGTGCCTGCTTCCTTCTCCTCTTTGGGAGTGCTAGCACATGAGCAGGCCCATAGAGATGAAGGCAGTTCACAGCCCCAAACTTGCCAGAGCTCCAGGAGTGTTTGGACAATGCTCTCGGGCACATGGTGGGAATGTTGGTATGTCTGTGCAGGGCCAGAAGTTGGACTCAATGTTTGGGGGCCACTTCCAGCTCAGGAGATTCTGTGATTTTGTGAATTCCTGTGAAACAGCAGAAGTATGAGCATATGGTCAAATGCACGCAGCCACACTTCTCCAGTCCTCCAGACTGTCTGGGGAGGTCATCCCTCTGCTGATGATGATCTGGAGCTGAACTCCCCATGAGGGAGGAGCCCAGGAGGTCCCTTAGTGTAGCCATGTCACGCTAAGCAAGCAACACGGGCCTTGCTGAATCAACTAAAGACTTTTGTCTGAAGCTGTCCTGAAAATGAGTCTTTCTGAAAGGTGGTGGTGGTACCTGGCTGGCAGCCAGATTGTTGGGGGAAGAAGGGATATTGAGAGGAAGGGCTGAGACAAAGGGCTGGGAAGGAGGGACCAGGGTGAACAGTGAGAAAAGGAAGGCAGGAGAGGAGAGATCGGAGGGAGGGAAGGGAAAGAAGCTCATAGCAAAACATGGTGTGAAGAGGGAGAGAAGAAAGACTGTTTAGGGGGTTGGGGGGAAGAGAAACACACTGAGAGTTTTGTAACAACTTAAATTCATTCCAGACAATGTCCAAGGAGCCCTGGCAGCACGGGTTGAAACTAACCCTGCCTTTGATTTTATGAGTTCATTATATGTTTTTTGGGACAGTGATTCATTCATCTTGGCTGCTTCACATTTTCCCTTGTGTCACAAATGAAGAGGGGACCACGAGATGGATTCTTTGGATGGAAAGTATTCCCTCAATTGTTAGGTAGATGTCTCTGTGCCATGCAGAGATCCCAGGAGAGTGGTCTCCTGGGCTGCCCCAGATCCCTGCACAGCACACACAACCTCTGTGCCTTGTCTCTTGCTCCCTCTTAAAGGGAAAGCGCTGAGAATAGCTTGGCAGATGGAGGTGAGAAGATGCCTGGTGGTGGCCACGTATGTTCTACGCCCACCCTTCGCTGCAAAGCACAGGATGGGCCGGAGGATGGGCAACTGGGAGAGCTCAGACCTGTGTGGGGAGGACATGCAGCCACCAAGGATGGTCCTACCGCAGCAGTGTCCCAGAGCCCATCTCTGCAGATGGTGAGGGAGGATGATGCCAAGGTCAGAGTCACAGCTTGTGGACCATGCCAGGGTCATACTGCAGCACTGCCGGGGTGCTCCTCACCTCCATCCTCATCCCAAGAGCATCACTGCACTTAGAGGTTGTCACTGCTCAAAGGCATGAGGCACTGGATGAGCTACAGGGAAAACCATTCAGGAACGGGTTGGTGGCTTCAAGGCCATTTTGGCTGGGAATATTTACAACCCTAATAATAGGGCCTGGTCAGAAAAATAACAAAACCTGCCCAAGCCAGCATCAAAGTTTGCATTGGACCTTATTGAAAAACACCAATGACTTGGTTGGGTATTGTTACTATTTTTAGCTTTCTGTGTCATTTCAGGCTTTCCAGTAAAAGGAAGAAAAGTCTCACAGATTTTTAAAGCATGTTGGTAGACAAAATACAGGCCTCCAAAACTGGACACCAAAATCTCTTTACCTGGCATCTTCTGGTTTTGATTTAAAATTTCTCTTCCACATGAGACAAAGTTCAGTAAAGTGTTATATTTTGACCAGAAAGGCATTTTTCAGTGTGGTTGGTTCTAGCCTGAGCCCTATGAAATGACAGTCGTGGTGTCCTGATGTCGTGGTGTGATCCTAACCAAACACCAGGCACCCACAACAGCTGCTCACTCATTCCCCTCTGCCACAGCTGGGCAGAGGAGAGAACAAAACTGCACGATGGGGTCATGAGTAGAGATAAGGATCAGGAGAAAACACTCCAAGTACAAAACAGGCTCAACTTAGAGCTACAGAATAAAGTTATTACCAACAGAGTCAGAGGAGGATAATGAGAAGTAAAAGAAACCCTTAAAATACTGCTCTTCCCCCCAACCCCACCCTCCTTCCCACCAACAGTGCAAGGAACAGGGTGTGGGCCGTTTGGTCAGTTCATCACCAGGATCTCCTTCCACTGCTCAGGGAGAGGAGTCCTGCCCCTGCTGTGCTGTGGGGTCCCTTCCCACATGACACAGTTCTCTGTGAACCTCTCCAGCGTGGGTCCAATCTCATGAGTAGTAGTCATCCCAAAACTGCTGTGGTGTGGGTCACTCATCCACAGGGTGCAGTCCTCCAAGGACAGGCTGCTCCAGTCTGGAAGCAAGGCGCCCTCGCTCCATGGGTCTCCCACTGGATCACAACTTCCTCCAGGCATCTGCCCACCCTGGTGTGGGCACCTCCCCATGGGCTGCGAGGAGATCTCTGCATCCCCTATGGACCCCATGGGCTGCAGGGGCACAGCTCAGCTGCTTCCCCATGGTCTTTACCATGGCCTGCAGAGGAATTTCGACTCTGGTGCCTGGAGCATCTCCTCCCCCTCCTTCTCCACCGACCTTGGTATCTCCATGTTGTTTCCCTCACATGTTCTCACCTCCTCCTCCTTCTCTGGCTAGAAACAACTGTGTTACACTTTGTTTTGATTTCTTCTTTAATATGTTATTACAGAGGCATAACCAACATCTCTAACTGGCCCAGCCTTGGCCAGTGGCATGTCCACCTTCAGAGCCATCAGGGATTGGCTCTTCTGGACATGTGGAATCTTCTAGCAGCTTCTCTCAGAGGCCATCTTTATGGCCCCTCTGCTACCAAAAACCAGGCCAAGCAAAACCAACATACCTGGTGAGCTGTGACCAGCCTGCAGAGCTTCCCATACTGGTGTACCTTACGCTGACCAGTGGGAAAGTGCCTCAAAGATCCACACAATTTTTGGGGCATGGAAACCTTTGTAGAGGCCTGAAGTAGCTTGAAAGGAGAGCTGAGAGTTCCTTACAAGCTTGCACTGGTGCCAGATGAGCTTCATGTGGACTCTCATGTAGAACCACCATGCAGAAACTCATCTTGAGATGTGCTGTAATGAAGAGGACAAGAAGCACTGAAGTGGGGTGGCTGAAAGCTCAGGGTCTGGCAGGGGGAGACCAATAGTCCAGCCCTGCAAGCCCTAGTGTGCCCTACTCCAAGTCCCAGAAATGCAGTTACCCCACCCTCTCTCCTTCCTTTAGGCCTGGGCTCAGGCGCTGCTGGTCCTGTGGGGAGTCTCTTCTGAGGCTACAGCACAGTCTTTATTCTGCTGAGATTGCAGGCTAGAATTTTCCTCAGCACAAGCTTCACTTCAGGAAAAATAGGGTTTTTTTGGTTTTTTGGGGGTTTTTTTGGTTGTTGTTGGTTTTTTGTTTTGTTTTGTTTTGTTTTTTAATCTTGTTGTTTTTAAAGAGAATGCTTAGGAAAAACACTCACTGAGATGGATCAGCTCATTTTCAAAGTTATCCTGAGGCAAAAGGCAGAGGGTGTGGGCTGCGATACACACCCACATCTGTACAATGAGGAAGGCAACAGTGCAAAGCAAAAACAATTGCATGAAAAGCTTTCCAACAACAAAGTTTGCAAACCCGCAGAGCCCAGGCTATTTCTTGTGGTCGGTGGGTAAGAGTTCCCAGATAATAGGGCCTGACAATGGAACAATGGGGGCCGAAAGACGCAGTTCATGATTAGGAGTTATATAACAGTGGCTGGCATTTATTAATAACACTCATGTTGGGCTTCATTTTCTTAGTTAGCACTTTTCAGGTTCAGAGCACTTTACAACCCCTGGCTATTCCATATTGGATGCTTGGCACAAGGTGACCTGGAGCAGTCGAACAACCTTCACGCCTGCTTCTCTTGCAGATCTTAAAGGGAAGAAAGGAAAATGTCAAGCAATGGGCTTTCATTGGCTATTTAGACATCTCCTGTACCCTACAGTCATGGGGTGGTGTACGATCACAAAGGAACGTCATTTGGGAAAACAGAGTTTTCTGGGATGTGTTACTGAACCTTAACGTTTTCAAAGTTCTCCTTTCCCTGGAGAATGAGAAAAACTGGGACTTTTACTGGGATGCAGGAATAAGGTTGGGTTTGATCCCAAATGGGAACCAGCCCTGGAGGAACAGTCCCACAGCCAGCCTGCAGCAATGGCATCTGCCTTCTGGCACAGCTCTGGGAGCAGGAGTGAGACATCCCACAAAGACAACCCCAATAGCTGCCTACCACATCCTGGGATGTGCTGGTCAGAGCAGTAGGCACGGCTGCTCCTGGAGGACACACTCGGAGCAGGCTGGGCCAGGATGCAGGCTTTCTGTCCCAGTCTCTCATGAGACCCTGACGCAGAGCAGTAGTCATCCTGCCGACACAGGGGATGAGAGGTCCAGTCTGAACAGGTTGTCTCCTTCTGGTCTGGCTATTTATTGCTCCTCTGACTGTTGCTCATGGTATGTGCTGACCGCTCAGCTTGCTCATGAAAAACAAGAGAATTCCCGTCCAAGCTCTGGTGCCAAGCAGGCAGCAACGCTTTTCTTCTGAGCCGGCCTGAGAACCTCTCCTCAGCCCTGGGAGGCAGACGTCTCAAAAGTGCCTCAGACCTGGGAAAGTTGTGATCCAGGATCAGGCTTTGCTCTCAAACACCCAAACAGCTCATTGGCTCATCATGGTCCTGTCTACTCCAGAGCCAGAACCAGTGCAAGCAGGAGAAAAACCTGCCTGTGTGCATGGAAGTGAAAGCAAAGGGCCTCATGGCCCCACAGCTTTACTCCTAACCAGGAGGCATGGGAGAGCTGCAGATTCCCACGGGAGAACACTGCAAGGAGAAGGAGGCAGGGTTTGCACCTACAAGGGATAGGACATTGTGCCTTTTTTAACTGGTTCTAGAAGTGCACTGCTGCAGTGAGCAGCCCAGAGGCATGGAAATTCACACTTCCAGCAGTTCCTCTATAGGAAAGGCCTAGAAAAGCTAAACAAAGACAAGGGAAAAAAGCCACCCCAGGGACAGCCCTATGACAAGCCCCTGGAGTACTGGGGAGGTGCCTGCACAGCCTCGGCTGACTGGAGGACAGGGCTGTGATGCTGAAGTGATTCCCAGAGCCCATTGAGCAGTAGCCAAGCTGATGCATCCTGTAAGTGGGAAATCTGTTTTCTTGGTAAGATTGAAATCATTCACATCTGTCCGGATGTGCCTGCCTGCACAGGAGAGATCTTGAGATAACAGATACCTTGACCCTGCTTTCTTTTTTTCTACCTGGTCTCTCAGAGGTGCTGGCAGCACCAGGAGCAATTTTAGCACTTGTAAACCATCCTCCCATGTGGGAAAAAACCTCCCACACCATCAGCTAATGCTGTCTGGTGGAGAGCAGATTGGATTCCAAATGCTAGAGACATCGATGGTGCTAACTGGCTCTAACTGTAGTAACTGGCAACCATCCGCCAGTTGACAGCTTATCAGCTCTTCCTTAAAAGTGTTTGGGGGCTCACCCCCGCAGACCAGTTCCTGCACAACTTCCCAGCCCTTTGCTGCCTGTGTGCCAAGTGGTGTGTGAGGCAGAGACAGCAGAATGCCAGTGGCTCAGCATCTTCTGTGATGCAGCCAAGTACAGGCAGGGCTGGTACCAGGGGTCAGCCTGGTACAGAGGTTGGGCTGGGCTGCCCTCAGGTCTTTGGCTACAGAATGTATTGCTGGTGGTGTCAGGGGAAGCCAGGGTGTTTCCTTGGGTTCACCCCTCCTCATGGGTCTGGCTCAGGCTTGGGAAAGTCAGTCCTGGGGCTTCTTCCTGTTCCTTCTGTGTGCCTTCCTGCACAGCTGGGGTGGATGACAACCAGACTGGATTGGGGGGACCCCACACAGCATAGTCATTGTCATGCTATGTGACATGGGTTCTCAGAGGGGAGTAGTGCCCCTCAAGCCGCCAGCCCAGGACATCTGGCCCTGATGATCACTGGTGGACCGCCCAGGACAGCCCTGCATATGGGATCCAGCTGCCTGTGCCTGACTCCAGGTGAGGCGGGATGAGGTGAGACTGGCTGGATGAGACAAGCAGCCAGAGGAGATGATGAGAGTAATTTCAGACCTTTTAAATCAAGACTTAGATGTGCCCTTTGCTGCTGAGATTGAAATCAAGACCCTCCCAGCTTCAAAGACAGTGAGCATAAAAGGTCAGATTTTTTTACTGTTCATCCAAGGTGAGAGCTATAGCCAGAGCTGTCTAACAGCACACTGTTCCAGGCAGGAAAATCCTTTTGTTACGTGCCCTGAAGTATTGAACAGAAAAGGCTTACACACAAATTAGTTTTTTGGGGGGAGAAATACATACTGACCCAGGCAAGTTGATGAGGATTAAAACATTCTCCTCACACTTACTGGGAAAGGATGACATCCACCATCCGGCTTGAAAGGAACTTCTGGTTCTTTTTTGGCACCCTAATCTGAATACACAGCATCTATGGGTTCAAACTGGATCAAAAGGCTCTGGTGCTGTCTGGGGGAGGCCTCTAAAATCCCCATCATGACCTTTTCCCTACAATTTAATTTGATGGGAAATTGCACAGGCAGAAAAATAATATAGTTTCAAGGTAAGTTTGGTCTGAAAGAGTTTCCTGCCAGTGGCAAACGCAATTCCTGGGGCTGTTTCTTTCTGGCATTTGTCTCTGCACCCATCTTTCATGCCTTCCCACCTCCAGATGAGGTGCATTTAACAGTATGGCACTGGTTTAATGACCGGTGGTGCCAAAGCTTGTCTCTCTGGATCCTAGTGGCAACTACTCAATGGCTCATCTTCTTGTATTTCTCTGTCTGCTCTGCCCTGTTTGAGGTTTTACCCTGTTGGAGTTTTTTGAACTTGTCCTTCTGATCATAGCCTGCACCTCAGAGATCAAATTGAAGAGCTTCTAATAGAGGAGAAGGAACTCCATGTTCTCTGAATCCATGGCTTTGCTCCAACAGCTCTCAAGGCACAGCAGAGCCAGCCTCCTGCCTTGCAGCTCAGTGTCACAGAAGAGGAAAAGAAGAAGCAGGCCAGCAATGATTGGAGCTGCAAGTCCACGGGGTTCATTGGTAGGAGTTAGTGCCTCATTTACCAGTGCACTCCTCTATGGCCAGAATTAAGTCCTCACATCCTGTGTTTCAGCAGGTTTGCCCAGAGCACGTGAACAAGGGCTCTTATTCTCTTGTGTAGGCATCCACAGAGTCACCTCCTGTCCACACTGCACAGGGGGAGAGGTTTGCGAATGGTCTTTCTCGGATAGATGTGCCACATAGTCCTTGCCAGCACTTTTTGATGAAAAATGGCATAAAAGTATAAAATTTTGATGAAGAACAGAGGGAAAAACACCTGACAATTTTCACAATTCCTTTTGTGATTCCTGACTCACTACAGTTGGTTGAATGTTTCTAAATTCAGCCATGCTTCAAAAATTTCTGACCAAAAAACACAAGGATGTTTTTAGAAAAATGTTTCTCAATTTTTCCCTTCTGGTTTGGCCATGTGTTTGACTCACTGAGAGAAGACTCCAGTTGGTTTTTCTGACTAGAACCACACTTTAAAGAGAACACCCATTCCCTTAATTGGGGCTGATAAATCTTGCAGGCACAGATGAAGATAAATCACATTTTGAGCCCAGAGTAAAAATTCTCAGGGTTTAAACACTTGTGTGGTATTTGTTAAGCAATTTGAAGGCTTATTGAAGTAACTGAGCTGGACAACAGGGTTGGACCTGGCCCAGGACAACAACTGTGTACAGAGAGTAGGCCTGTATGGAACAGGAATAGAGGGGCCTGGATGAATCCCACTTCACTCGGAGCATTCATGGAGACTATGTCTTTTCTTCTATGCAGGGTATCTTTGGTTGTGCTTCTCCCACTGCTTCCGTTGAGAGGATGGAAGGATGCTCTGTCAGCCCCCGTGGGAAGCCTTTATATTCCAGGCATGCTAAAACTCCTCATAAAGAACAAATTTGCTTCAGCCCGGAAGAGAGTTGTGAAGGACTTTGGATTTCTTGTGTCTGGCTGCTGCTGCTGCTGCAGCCTCCAGAGGAAAAAGAGGCTCCTGCAACACTGGGGTGGGCCAAATGGGACCCCAGGGTCAGCAGGGGCTGCTGCGAAGCTGGAATTCCTGGAAAGCTACTGTGTGTCCAATTCGTGCCATCCCTTCGGCTCAAAGCTTCGGCACTGCAAGCACCGGTGCTCCACAGGACGGCACACCTCCCTCGGAGGGACGAACTCCTTCCTGGCGCCACCGCACTGCCACTCCCCCAGGGCACTTGGCGGAGGCTCTCGCATGTCCCATGGCCGGCTACTCCAGGACCCTTGGGGCTCCGAGCCCTGTGGCGGTGCCAGGACCCTCGCAGGCCCCAGCAGGGCCAGGCCGGGCTGGGTGGGTCCCGCCTGTCCCCGTGCGGCCGCCAGGTGGCGCCGCCCTCCCGAGTCACGCGCGGTGCCGGGGCAGCGCGGGCAGCACCCCGCGGGGCTCCAAGAGGACGGAGGACGCTGCCGTGCCGTGTTTGGCCAGCGGTCCTTTCGCCAGGCCCCACTGAGACCGGCAGAGCCGTGTCCGGGAGCAGGAAAAGCTCCCACTGAAAAGCCACGCCCCAGCCCTGTCCCGTAGCCTGGGCAGAGGATACCTCCTGGTACAACTCAGCTCAGGGCTCCGTTGGGTACCACAACATCACGAACACCATCCTTTATTAGTGTCCTTCTATATCCAGCTTCATGGCTACATGTTGACCCACATGCTGTCTTTGCTGGCTCAAACAGGTGTCCAAGAGGATTGCTGGCTGCAGTTCCTGGGTGGGAAGGGAGGACACAAAAGTAGGCTCCTTCCTAAAATACGGTCAAAGAGCAGAAAACCAAGTGCAGCTCAGTGCTTAATCTCAGCTCCGGGATGAAATATGGTCTCTGTCCCATTCAAGTAGATAAACTGAGCCAAGGCTGGAAGCCCAGTCCTTTGTTAGTACCATCTCCTGGAGAGAAAGTGTCTTTTGGCAGCAAATGTGGTGGAAACAGACCAGACAATGCTTGAGGACACAGCCAGCCTCAGAGGGGATCTGATGACTCTTGCACAACCTTCCAAGAAGCTTATTGACTCAAACACCTGTACATGATCCAGAATCCATTACAAGGAACTTTTTTCTCTGGCCCAGTTGTTCTATTTTCCCACCCCAGACTCAGAGATGGCTCTCCAAAACTGTGTTGCTGGTCATTCAGGGATGCAGCCTTTACTTCCCTTCTCAGCATTCCTGCTGCTCTACTCTGTCTCCTGCTATGTCCCCAAAGGCTGGCTCCAAAGCAGCCAGTGCTGAGACAGGGGAGCTACAATGAGTGCTGCACTTGCTGCTGCTCAGTGGGTGGAATCAGCATCCTGGGCACTCCAGGGTCCTCACTTGCAGAACCCCAGCATCTCTGGCAGCACTGTCTCCAAAGCCTCAGCTTTTTTTAGTGGCATGCAAAATCTTAGCTAAAGTAGGGGGTCAGTGAGCTTGTCTGAGCACCTTGCTCTCATTGTCCAGCACAGGGAGATAACTGGTTTCCAGGGACCATGAGTACAGGAGACAAAGCACAGGACATGGCTTACTCAGTGAGGTCCTCTATGAGCAACCACGTCCCATATCTGGATACCCTTCACTCCCAACTTCCAGATCCAAGAAGGAGACTTTCCCATCACCTGCTCTGTCATGGGCTGGGACCATGGGCTTCTGTGAGGTCTCCCCTACCTTTTTTAGGATATCAGTGTGATGCTGGAGAGCAGGGTCTCCTGCCATATCCTAGCAGTGGTCCTTGGGCCCTTGGTGGCCTGTGTCCCACTCCAGGGTGCCTGGGAGGAGGCCAAGGTTCTTTGGGCAAGTCACTGAAACTCCTTGGGAGGAATGGTGGGGTGTACAAAAGAAGAGGCAGAATTAGTCTGCTAAAATTCACTGATAGGCTTGGACATGGCTGCAACAGCCCCATCCCACACATCTGTTTCAGGGTTTGGGTCAGACTCATCCAGAGGGAAAAAAAAAAAAAAATGTAGACCGTTTTGCTGTTTGCAAACAGGCCCTGCTTTTTTTTTTTTTTTTTTTTTTTTTTTTGAATGGATTCATTCACTGTCCTCCTGAAAGGGCGATTTTAGCCAATGGCCGGCTCGCAAGGGCTGCCTCCCAGCTCCTCGTGATTTGCTCTTCGTGGCTCTGCCTCTCCGATTGGGCTCCCGGCGCCACATGACGAAGTCCCTTCTCCTTGATGGGGTGTCTGACACTTTTAGGCAGAATACCAAACAGCTCATGCCGAAGAGCAGCCATGTCCCTGGGATGATGCTGCTGTTAATGTTTGGTTTTAATCACCAAGGGGGAGGGGAGCACGGCTTTTGCAGATGAGGCGGCAGCCCTTCTGACACTTCTGGAGTGTCAGTGAGTAAAGCTTTATACTCCCTTATGGAGAGGGTCAGTGTCTTGCTCTGCCGAGCAGCGACTGGGCATGTAGTCGGGTTTGTTATACAAGGACACAGTGAAGGAAAACTGCAAGGGAGTGGAAAGGCAGCCTGAGGTGTATCTTCCTCTACAGAGGAAGCAGAACCTGCACCCTTATACCCCGGCAGCGCTGAGAAGATGGTGAGATGAGACGACCTCTGCCCACTCCACAACGCACATCTGTAGTCAGCACAGGATCAATGAGGTTGGAAAAGACCCCTGAGATCACTGAGCACAGTGTACCCTGGCTTGTGCTGGCACTATTAACCTCAGCAGTGTGGCATGATTTTCATTGTGGTGATGAACAAGGAGCTTGAGGTCCAGCTCAGCTGGAGCTCCTGACCAGCAGTGGTCAGCAGGATGGGCTCACCAGAGCCCTGCTACTGGACCAAGCAGGGTGTGCAGAGAGACTGGTTCTCCCTGATAGTTCCTGGTGGCCATGACAGGCTGTGAAGGCAAGTGACAGCAAATGCTTGGGCTGGCGAAGGAGATGAACACAATTTTACATATTGAGAACAGTCCTGGTTTAACCTGGGCTTAAAGGTTTGAAGCCTCCAGTCCATTCACCTGCCTTTCTAGAAATGATGAGTGATGGGGCCTGAGTCATCACCTGGGCCTGAGTCAGATATCTCAAGAGCTGGCATTGGACATCTGTGAGCTCTGGTCCCGTGATTCTGGGTTACCCTGGCCGAGTCAGCGTGCCAACAGAAACTACATTTCTGGATACTGGCCTTAGTTGAGGGGACGTGAGCTAAATGAGGAAAGGCAGGGTGGGAAAATGAGGATGAAGCATCCTTTGTCAATGGAGACAAAAGAGTTAACCTGCTGCTGGTGTCAAAACCAAACTGGAACGAGAAAAAGGAGTGAAAATCTGACTTCATCCCATGGAGTCAAATGTCAGGAGCCATCCTGAACGCATTGTCTGTCTCAAGAAAAACAGGATCATCTAAATCTGGGGTTCATGCATGGGAAAGCAATTGACCAAGAAGGGCCTTGACATGCAGAAGGAAGAGATGGAGACCTCTGCAGACCTGAGACAGGGGATCTTTTCTTCAGTCAGGCTTTGTAGGGACTGCAAGGAAGAAATCCAGCTGTGATCCAGCCAAGGGAGCTGCCCCTGAACAGCATGTGGTGTTGGAGCAGGTGAGCTGTGGCCAGTGCTGTCTGTGGAGAGGAAAGCTGCCTTTGCTTTGCCATCATGCCAATGGACATATGTCCACAGGACATGCAACATCCCCTAAGTCTCATGGAGCTTCCTTCATCACATGTGCTCTGCCCTGCCTGAAGGAAGAAGCGGTCAAAGGGCTGATCCTCCAGCCTACCACCTTCTGCTTAAGCCTGGAGACTCAGTGTGGAGAAGGGAGACTGCAAAGCACAGGGCTCACTGTGGCTTCACAGGGCATGGGCACAGTTCCCCTGCTGACACCGGGTGAGTGGCAGAATGGCTGGGTGCCCAGGAGTGAGTATGCACAGTCCTGTCAGTGAGTGTCCATGGCCGTGTACAGCTCTTGACAATGTAATGATGAGTGGGACCTGAGTTAGAAGATGGCACCCACCCTCAGTTCTCCGGCCCTTTTCCCAGGCCATGACCCTGGAACACAGGGGGAAAGGCCCGTGTCTTCAGAAGCTGGCACCCACCACATCTTGAGGTTCTGCCGGTTCTGCCTGCTCTGCCCTCTTCTCCCTGCAGCTCGTCCCTTAATCACAAGCAGCTTGGGGATACAATGCAATAACCGCACCAAAGAACCAGACTTGTTCCCCTTTGTCTTTCTCTCCTTTGAGGCTCGGCTCAACTGCCGAGCCATCACGCCCACTGCCTGGCCGTCACATCCCCGACTCACCGTCTCCTGGGGCAGCCGAGCTTGGCATTAGGGGACTGTGCATCGGCACAAGGTGGCGGTGCTCCAGTGCCATGGCAGATAGGCAAGGCAGGGCTGGGTGGGCTGGCACACACTCCAAGGGGCCACCTACTGCTCCCCAGCCCTAGTTCACACCAAGCCCCTTGGCTCTCAGCTATCACGCTTTCACCTCTAGAAAAGCCATCATCTCAAGCGGGACCACTGAGTTCTCCCCAGAGAAGGAGGCAGCCCCCCTCCTCTCTCCAGCACATGGCATGGAGGCTTTTAGGCTGGTTTTCACTGAGTTCACACAAATCTCGCCTTCCCCTTTCCCAACCCCCCCTTCCCGCACAACTGAACTCAGCCATTGAGCCCAGCGAATGGTTTATTTCCCAGGTTAGCACAAAGCAGGGGTCTCTGTGTGCCCCTGGAACCAGCAGAACAAAACGCACAAAGACGTTAGAGGGCCATTTGTAACCAAATCCCAACACACCAGATACTGTTGGGATTATGTCAGAAATATTTTCCCATAATGCCTTCCCCCCATGCTCCCTCCTACAGATGTTCAGCCCCCACACCACAGATGTTGTTCCTCTTGCAAAATGAGCTTTCCCCTTTCTCTCCCAAATGCCCCTGATGTTTTGCACATTGTCTTCACTGAGGTCTCCTTTTCACCCTGGCCTCTGCATCCCTGCCTTTCCCCGGTCCCTCACTGGCAAATATGTGGGACGACCGACCTACCTCCTCATGCGGGGATGAGGGGATGGCTGCAGGGCTCTGTGGGGATGTGGGCTACTGGATGTTACTGTCCCTCTTGCCTTGTCCCCACCCTGCCCATCTCAACAGCTCTCTCCCTGTTTCAACTGTGTGTGACCTCCAGGCTCTGCAGACCCGCTTCATCGAACTGGCTGGACCTCAGTCCCCTCAGACGATGATGGAGGGATATGAGCCAGACCCGTTGGAGGGTCCTGGTGCCTACCCATGGGCTGAGTGTCATGCCGCTCTCCTGTGCTGCATGCCAAGCTGGAGGGGGACAGGGTCTCCTTGCCGCTCCACAGCCAGCTTGGGGGAGTGCATCTCCTCGCTAGCCAGGGCCTTTGGCAGCAGTTTGTTCCTCAGGGATGCTGAGCACGTTTCAGACACCAGAGGGAAAGGACAGACTTTCTCCTCCAGCACCACCAGTCCAAGTGGAACACGCAGGGAAACGGCCTGGCCGCCCGGCAGGACCGTGCTCCAAGCCCTGTGACCGCCGGACAGACAGACAGACAGACAGACCTCCGTTGTCAGAGGGCTCGCACTGCCAGTGCCCCGCTTTCCACTGGGGAAAAGCGCGGCTGTCGGAGCCTGTCCGTGTGGAGCCATCCCGTCTCTGCCTTGCCCTGGCTCCACCAGCTCCGGTGGGAGCGCGGGGATCGGCCCGGCCCGGCCCGCGAGCTGAGGGCACTCCGCGCCATCGCAGGCTCTGCTGACTCCCGCACACACCCAGCGACACCGCAGGCATGGCCTGCCGGACCCGGGGCTCCGTCGCGGCAGCAGGGCCGAGTGCAGGGCTCGTCTCCATTCCTTCCTCCTTTGCTAGTGGCGGCAGCCGAGAAAAAACATTTGTTCCGACACACGCGGGGCTGCCAAGCTGTGTCAGGCGCTTTGATGGCCGGGGCAGTAACCTCGACCGCTTCCTCTGCCAGCGGGAGAGCCGAATCCAAGAGCCGCAGAGCATGGAATCTCCCAAGGACTTCAGATGACGCCTCCAGTCCGGGACACCGCAGCTCTTTTACGCGTTACGAGACATTTCTCTCCCGTCGGTGTTTTTTTTCCCCCAACAGGTTATACACGCAAAGAAATTCCAGAGTGGAATCCCGGCGAGGGAGAAACCGATGGAGCTGTCCCATCTTTTGGGGCATCTCGTGATTTACATCAGCTTAGCCTAGGCAAAGCCCTTTACTCATCACCTGCTCTAAGCAAGAATCTGCTTCTCCGCTGGTCTCCCAGGGAGCTGGACTGCAGCACGGGGTTTTTCTTCAAAGATAGAGTTTATTGCTAAAAATGTTTTGATCAGTGATAGCTCATATTTACATTGATATGTTTTTAAAGGAATATTCAAGTAAACATTTCCAATAGTTTCTGGCATAATCTCTAGCTTTTTTTTTCCTATACACAAATGTTAAAATAAATAAACTGTACACAGAAAATTTCCTTTAACATCTCTACACGACTATATGTATTCCCACACAACAAAACAATTCCACTCTTCCATAGATTTGTCCTTTTCTTTAAAATTTGCCCCTTAATTAATTGTTATACACTTACCAAAAAACCAGAAAAACAAAAAACCACAACTCCTAGAGAGCTTGGCAAATTAGTTCAAACATCAGTGACAAGGTCTGAAGAAGACAAAAAAAAGTACAACACAGAGAAAGAACCGTTCAGGGATGCTACCATTCTTGTTTTTCTTTTTTGTATACCCTCCGCCCCTTTTCTCCTTTTGATAAAATCATCTATACAAGAAATTTCTGCCTTCCCTTCGGCAGGGAAGTGCTTGGGTTCTGCGGGGATGGGTTTAAAATGTGGTCCTATATCTTTAAAATAATAATAATAACAATAATAATTATAATAATAATTAAAAAACAGCTGCAATTTACCCCCCCCTTTTCCTTTAAAATCTCTCTATTTACACGGCTGATAATTTTTTCCTTTTTTTTAAGTTTTTTTTTTTTTTATTTTCCTTTTGTTAGAAGGCTATATACGTATAAAAATAGACATCTGATTGTAGTGCTTTACTGTGCCTTTGGCCTGCCCTGCAGTTCCTGGGTTTGCTTTTCCCTCTTTTGAATAAAATAACATTAAAAGAAGTCCAAGGAAAAAAAAAAACCCAACAAAAAATTAACAACAACAACAAAAAAAAATCAAAACCAAAACAAAACTACCAGCAACAACAAAAAAATCCACCCTAAAAAAACCCCCAAAAGCTGTTCATATTCCCCCACTTTGCTCTGGGGGGTGGGAAAAAAACCACCCCCTAAAAAAACCCACCCCCCAAAAACCACCCGAAAAACCTCCCCCCCCAAAGTGATCCGGAGGAGGAGGGCGGCAGTGCAAGGGGCCGGGGAGGCTTAGCAGGAGCACTTGCACTCGGAGATGAGCGGATACTGCACGGGGATCCAGGTGCAGTACTTCTGACTGGACCAGCCCTGGCAGTGCCAGCGCAGGAAGGTCTTGGTGACCGACTTGACGGGCTTGCAGAACATGCCCTCGGGCAGCGAGCAGGACTTCTCGGCCAGGCAGTTGCCCTCCTTAATGTAGCGCGGCCAGAAGCGCACCCCCAGGTCCTTCCAGGCGTAGAGGACGGGGCAGTGGGTGTGCGCCCAGAGCCACTGCAGCACCTTCCGCCGCGCCTTCTTGCCCAGCCGCAGGCGCGGGCCCCGGGGCGGCCCCAGCTCCAGCCGCCGCAGCTCGGTCGGCAGCGCCGCCCGCCCCCGCCCCGCCGCCGCCGCGGCGCCCGAGGCGTTGGCCGGCCCCGGCACGGCCACGGCCATGAAGCCGGGGTCGAAATGGCTACCCAGCTTCTTCCTTAGCGTCCTCTCGTCCAGGTCCTGCTCCTTGGGGTCGTACTCGGGGTCCGGGTGCTCCACGATGTCCTTGACGGGCAAGTTGTCGCTGGGCGAGGGTCGCAGGCGCAGGAAGGGCTGCCCGCCCGCCGGCAGCCCCAGGCAGAGGCAGAGCAGCAGCGCCCGGATCGCCGTCATGCTCCGGGCGGGCCCCGGCGCTGCTCCCGGCGGGCTCGGCTCCTAGCGCTGCCCGGCGGCGCCCGCCGGCTCCCGGGGGCTCATAAATAGGCAGAGACACCAGTGTCCGGCGGGACCCGTTACTTTAAATAGCCCGGCCGGGGTTGTGTGACAGCCGCATCTGAGGCTCGCCCCGCGCCCGCGGCCGCTGGCTCCCGGGGCTCCCCGCCGGGCCGGCTCCAGCCGCGGTCGGCAGCGCCGGGGGGTCCGAGCCTCCCCCGCGGGGGAGGGCAGGGCACGGCGGCGGCCGAGCCTTCCTCCTCCTCCTCCTCCTCCTCCTCCTCCTCCTCCTCCTCCTCTGCCGCCGCCGCTGCTCTTGCTCGCTCGCTCCCCCCCAAAATTCACAGCGGACTCGTCTCCATCGCCATGGTGACAGCTGGGCCGAGCCCCACGACAGCTCGTCTAGACGGTGTGACAGGGTTTGGCGTGAGACCGGGGCCCGAGAATAAAACCCTCCTTTATAGCCGGGCGCGCCGGGCGAGGGGGCGGGAGGAGGGTCACGGCGCCGGGGCGCTCGGGCGGCCCCTAAGCGGGCACGGCCGGGGCGCGGGGCTCAGGCAGCGGCGGGCGGCGACGGCAGCGCCCGCTGCCCGGCCGGGTTCCTCCTCATGGCGAGCGGCGGGGGCGGCCCGCGGGCCCCCGGGGCATCCTCGGCGCAATGGGACTGGGAGGCGGAGGGTGTCCCCGGCACCGGCTAAGCGGCGCGTCCCTATTCCCTGGCGGCTCCTCGGCGGGGGCGGGCAGGGGCGGGCTCGGCCGCCGCTCAACAGCCCCGGCGACCCATGCTGCTGCCTCTGCCGCTGCTGCTGCCGGTGCTCAGGGGATCCGGTCGTCCCCACCGCGCTCAGCTCATCCAGCCGCGGCTCCGCTCCGTGCCCTGCGCTGCCGGCTCCGCGCGGCGCGGCGCGGTGCAGCCCGGCTCGGCGGGGCTCGGCTCGGTGTCGCTCGATTAGGTTCGGTTCGTCTCGGCTAGGCTCAGCTCGGTGTCGCTTGGTGTCGCGGTATCCCGCCCGCCGCCGCCGCCCGCCCGCCGCGCTCTGCCGCGCCGCCGCTGCCGCCCAAGTTAAATACGCGCCCGGCGCGCGGCCGCCCCGCCCCCGCTGTCACTTTCACCGCTCGCTGAGTGACAGCCAGGTCCTGCCACCACTCCCCCGGAGCCGCCCACCCCGCTTCCCGGAGCCGCATCCCACCTGTGGCCCCGGGCCCCGGGCTCACCGGGAGCCGTCACCCCAGCAGCGGACTCGGCGCGGAGCTCGGGGCTATGGGCCCGGAGCAGCGGGGCACTGCCTGCTCTTGTCGTTCCCTGCCTGCACCAGCCCGGGGTCCTGGGTAGTGGGACAGAGCCCTGGGTAGTGGGACCCTCGCTCTGCCTTTGCCTTCCACAGCCGCTTTGTTGTCCCACCACGTCTGCTTCTCCACAGGAGCCCTGCCGCAATCAAACCCACTTCCAGCTTTATGCAGAGCTTTAGTAGAAGAGGGTACCCTGTTCTTAGAGCCTCTCTGGGGCAGGACCCCAGGGGCAGCACACCAGAGTGGGACCACTCCAGTGTCAGCATCTCTGCACCCTGTGCAAGGGAGTCTGCAGCCTTCCAGGAGCATCACTCGAGAAATAGTATCCCTGCATCCCTCAGTGCAACGTGGTGTGATAACCAGCCAGGTTAAAACAGTGGCTCTTCCTTCACCCCCTTCTCAGCTGTGTGGGGCTACATCTTTTTTTAGAGGAGAGCTGGACCCACAGTCTTTGAGGCATAGAGGCTGCCAGCCTGGTGTGTGTCAACACTGAGAAACCCCAAACCCTCCTCACCTCCTTTACCTCCACATTGTTCAGCACTGAGCTCACACTTGAACAGTGTCCAGAAATTGGACACACAGCTGGTTCCTCCAGGCTGACAGTGTGTAAGAACATTCCTGCCCATGCCAGTCACTTTCTCCCAAAGCCATGAGATAACAAGTTACCCACTGGAGCCAAGGCAGGGCACAGAGGAACCCAGAGGGATCGTGGGGCCAGTTTCTCACCACAATGTGCTTCTGACCAAGCAAAGTGAGAGGCTGCAGCAACAGGTTAGCCCAGAGCATACCCCTGGCACATGCTCACGGTTGTGCAGAGCTGGCTTCACTTACTAGACTAAGTAACAGAGTATCTCCTCCAGGCTTCTGTCTCTTCATTATCCCAGAAATGACAAATGTCGGGTTTAGACAGGAAACGAAAGCAAACCCCCCAAACAGACAGGTTGGACATCCAGTCCTGAGTCTGCATAGAGTCAGAGTATCTGCTGGACTTAGGGGAGACAGAGCTGCTGCACCAGCTTGGGAGCTAATCCCAGTGCATCCCAGTAATTTACAGTGTGCAGGGGTTTAAATGTATCTAGCCTTTCTTCCCTCACTCTGCATTTCTGCTTTCGTTATCCCAGCTTGATTTGCTGAACTTGGAGCTTTTCTTCACTCATTTGTCTCACATACACTCTGCACTTAGAGCCATGAAACAGTACCATTTCACAGCTTTTTCAGCATGAACTCTCAACAATTTGCCAAAGAGATGGGTATTGCTATCCCCTGAGGCTGAATATTATCAGTGAAATGTTCTCATTATCTATTTTCCAACCCCAATGCACATGCAGTGCTTGAAGCAAAGGCAACCTGCATGTATAAGATGTGCTCTGCCTTCACTCGCTGCTGGGTGGGAAAATGCAGTGCTCTCAGCAGTGTCAGAATTAAAGCAAACACAATTGAGAAGCAGCTCAGGGCAGAGACACCCAAGAGTCAGGAATGGGACAATTACTCAGTGAGATGTACTGCTGTTGGCACTGCTGCCTAAGTAAATCTCGGTGAGGGGATTAACATCTGACTGTAATTGTAATAATAAAATCTAACATGTATACAGCATTTTTCGTACTGAAGGATCCCAAAGCACTCAAGTAACTTAACTCCTTCAGCTGTCTCCTGGCCTTTATAAACATGCTTCTTAATCATCCTGCCCCAGGCAAAGATGTCTTTGCTCTGGCCACCCTCACCTTTCTTCGACAGGTCCCCCGTGGGAGAGGAGAGGCTCTCCAGGGTGGGCTGGAGAAGATTTCCTCTTCTGGAGGCAAGATTCCAGGAAAATGGTGCTTGGCATGTTGCAGGGTTAGCGAGGGAGAAGGTACCAATATCTGCAGGGGTCTTGGAAGACTGAAATGGGCTTACTGCCCTGCTCTTGTGCTAGATATAGATGCTAGATTTACGTGCTATATATGCTATATACATGTGCTAGATATGCTAGATATATGTGCTAGATATATATGCCACTGTGAAGCATTTGACTTGGTCTTCTTCTGAACTTTCCAAGGGGGAAAGGGTAAGGAAGACAAGCCCCTAGGCAGGAAATTTCAAGGCTTCATTCTGCAAGGTCTGACATGAGAGCCAAAGGCTCCTTCTCCCTTGCCTTGCCTTGCCTTGCCTTGCCTTGCCTTGCCTTGCCTTGCCTTGCCTTGCCTTGCCTTGCCTTGCCTTGCCTTGCCTTCTTTCTCCCTCTCCCTCTCCTTCTCATCTCTTCCTTCTCTGGCTGCCTGCATGGACCAAGAGGCTGAGCAGTGCTATGCATTCACATATACCTTCCATCTTGCTGCTCCCCTGTGGGCACACAGCCCAGCTCCTGATCTAGCCCTTAATTAAAGGATTTAAAGTTGGAAACGGTACATATCCCATACAGAAAAGCCTTATCAAATAATTCTATGTAAGAAGAAAGATGTGATGTTAATGCACTTTCTGAAGGCTAAAATGGTTACCAGCTGCTTATTTTTGCTTCTTTTCCTTATCTGGCATCCTTTTGCCAGCTAAAGAAGACCTGGCAAATTTTGTGAAGTAAAAGGGCATTTCTATTTCTCGTTTGAAACTGTTTTGACTGGAAGGCTCCATAAGCAAGTAAACTTCAAGTAGCAGCAAATCATAAGTGATACTCTCTTAGCAACAAAGTTTTTCATCTGACAAAGTGTTTTATCTTTTAGCTTGTGTTGGGCAGCATTAATTTAACTCAAAGCCAAGTGCAGAAATACTGAGCAAAACTGTGTTTTTTACAAAGTCATTCCCATTCCTTCAGCTGTAGGCACAGAAGCTTCATATCCGCACCTGAAACTTTGGAAAAGTCTGTTGCCAAAACCAGGAGCACAGGAAACCCACACTTGGGAAGATGAAACTGAGAGGAGAGAATTGAAACGAATTGAAGAGAGGGAGAGAAGAGGAGAAGAGAGGAGGGGAGAGGAGGGGAGGGGAGGGGAGGGGAGGGGAGAAAGGAGAAGAGAAAAGGAAGAGAAGAGAAAAGAGAAGAGAAGAGAAGAGAAGAGAAGAGAAGAGAAGAGAAGAGAAGAGAAGAGAAGAGAAGAGAAAAAGCGGGGAAAAGAGAAGAGGAGAACACAACTCCCAGCCAAATGTACTTGGTCTGTTTTGGTTGTTTTCTTCCTGCTGCTTTCTGTGTGTTTAAGTTTTCCAGGCTCTCTTTATGCTTGAGATGGGCTGGCATGGCAAATATGAAGAAAGGCTTGGGTCTGACAAGACAAAAGCCCTAATTTTCACTTAAAGAACCAAAAAATCCCAATGGTGCACCAGGTTTTCATTAGCGATATGTTTATTTTCCAGTAGAAATACATAACCCTGCTCTCATCAGTGAGTCTAAAGGAGCAGGGCTCAGAGTCTGCCACGGCAAGTGGCTGGCAGGGCTCCATGGGCAGCCTCGGCAGCAGCTCAGTCTCCTGCTGTCTGCTGCAAGCAGGACACATTCGGAGCCTGAGAGCAGCTGGCTGGCCCCAAATCCCGGTGAAGGTGACAGGGACAGCAAAGGCCACATAGCCGCTGGTGCTGGTGGTGACTCGGCACCTCTGTGTAGTGTGTTTTCAGCTGGCCAAATTCTCCTGGGGCAAAAATGTCACCATAAAGGTCAAATGAATGGAACATGGACACACAGACACATACAGTGCCCCTCATTTTCATCATAGTGCTCCTGAGATTTAATTTTTGTAACTAGTTCAATCGCCCTGATTTTAATGAAGTTACTCAGCAGTTCACCTGTTTCTCTTCATGAGAATGGGATAGGTTGAGATATGGGATGTAAAGAAAGGTGGTCCCAGTCACCTTCTGCTAAAACCTCTATTGGTCTTGGACCTGCCCTGTTCACCCCTACTGTCTCCTCCTCAGTCCTGGGCCACCAGCCCCAGCAACCCCCTTTGGCTGCCTACTGCTGCCCCTCCCCTGTGGGACCAGGAAGGAGCATCTGGCAAAGGTCTCCTCTAAAAGCCAAGCTAGCAGTGTCCCAGTGGAACCCCCCAGCTGCTCCTGGGAGATCAGCACTCACCATACACTGAGTTCAGATGTTCCAAAAAGCTGATGGGAAAGAAACCCCACTCGGAAACTCCGAGGAGGAGATTACTTGGGGGTTAGGGGATTAACCCTAACCCTAGCCCTAACCCTCAGAAATACATTTTCTCTATATCAGGTAGGGCGGTTTTACTATTCTAAGCCTCCTGGGATCCTTTCTTGCCTTAATCATGATATATTTTTATGTTCTTAAATCTCCTTGTGCCTTTTTCCTCTTGGCATCATGCCAAGGGATTGTGCAGTGCCGGCTGCACTTACTAGACTAAGTAACAGAGTATCTCCTCCAGGCTTCTGTCTCTTCATCATCTCAGAAATGACAAATGTTGGGTTTAGACAGGAAATGAAAACAAACCCCCCAGAATAGACAGGCTGGACATCCAGTCCTGAGTCTGCATAGAGTCAGAGCATCTGCTGGACTTAGGGGAGACAGAGCTGCTGCACCAGCTTGGAAGCTAATCCCAGTGCATCCCAGTAATAATGGCATCATGATTTTGTGTTGCCTCACCCCTTTCCAGGTTAGTGGTGGAGTCACCATCCCTAGAAGTGTTCAAAAACCATATCGATATGGCACTTGGGGACATGGTTTGGTGGTGGCCTTGGCAGTGCTGGGGTAATAGTTGGACCTGATTATCTTAGGAGTTGGAAAGCTAACCTAAAGGAATCTATGATTCTGTGATTAGTGTTCAAACTTACTTCTTGCCACAGACCAAGCCCAGTATCTCCCTGTTTTCTGTGGAGCTGTACCTTCTGTTTCCCTTTGACTGCCTTGAGATGGTCCTTCAGCATTTGCACTGTGATGCCCGCTCTGTGCACTGGCTGCAGCACTTGGATCTACCATACTTGATGCCACTCACTTCAATGCCCCATTTCCCTGTTGACCCTGAGACCTCTAAAATTACTCTACCAGTTCCACTTAACAGTCAGCCCAATTTCTGGCACATTTTTGGCAGTGCCTCATGTTACAAAGGCTTTTGAAAACCCTGCCCTATCACCATTACATGGGAAGCAGTCCAAGGTGGTGGTTACCTCTCTCCTCTCTACATCCTTGAGTTGGTTCCATCCAATTTACTATGGCCTATAGCCTGGACAACCAGGAGAGCTGATGTCCAAGGTGGTAGAGAAGGCAGCTCTGAGCTAAAGGTTTGGGTGCTCTCAACCAGTTCCTAGTGATTACAACATTCCCCAGCCGATGGGCTGTATTGACCAGGCTGGGGTCTGTACACAACATGGCATGGAGGAAGCAGGAAGTTGTTTCACTGCAGCCATCAGCAGGTTTGCTGTCATTCATCCAGTAAATATTCACATTCATCAGTTGCTGTGGTCCAGCGCATGTGGGAAGGAGATCTCACCCTCCAGCAAGGGAATCTGCAGAAGGAAAGTCCCTGCAGCTCAAAGCATCCACCACACATCCTGGGGGCTTGGGAAAAGCTGAGATACCAGGATGGAGCCCTCTAAAACCCTGCAGGATGAACTCTTCTCTCCCAGGGGACCTGGAGGAACACTGCTCAGTGCAGAGACCAGGAATGATCCCTGGACATCTGCCAACATTAAAAAACACCAACATGGAGCTCTGAGGTTTCTACCCACTTGGCATACATCTGTCACCACATGTGTTGACACAGAGCAATGCTGCCACGTCATGTTGTACGTGGCAGTTGCTGTCAACACCAGTCCAGGGCAGACAGAACTGCTCAGGGCAGCTATTTTTTGAAAATGTCTTGAATAAAGGGCTGGAGCAAACCTTGGGGACACAGCCTGCCACTAAAGGGGGTCATGCCAGGGAGCAGCTCTGGCTCGGGGACTCCTGAGACACTGCCCAGGGAGAATGTGTGTAAACCAAAGACAAATGACCAGCCATAGGCCAGTCTAGTGACACCAGGCTTCGAAAAGTTTGCCACCCCTTCCTTTCTGCTTGGACAAGCCTTTTGCTGCTCTGGAATACAGAAAGACCTGGTGGCCAGTGTTGGGAACTCTTACTAGGCAAATAAATAGGGCACAGAATCATTAAGGTTGGGAAAAACCTCTAAGATCATCAAGTTCAACCATTAACCTGTCACTGCCAGGTCCAATGACAAGCCACAGCCCTGCACAGCACATCCAGCCATTGCCCAACAGGAATGGGAATCTGTGAGTAATCTCCTCCAACTGCAGCTGGATCAAAGATTCACAGCACATTCCCCAGCCCCCTCCCCTTCCAAACAGCCATGCCCCAGAAAATGCTGCTGAAGGACACAGCATTTTCTTTCCACTGCCTCTTCTCACCTTTCCTCAGTGATGTCTGAAGTTCTCTGTCCTGCAGGGCTCTGGCAGGTTGGTCCCAGCCCATGCTCGATCCCTTCCCCAAACCAACTGCTCCAGGCTCCTACCTGGATGCAGGCATATATCCCATCACAGTGATCCCATCACAGACAGCTTGAGGGTGAAGGAGCACCAGCAATGATGCTTCCAAGGACACCAGGTTGTGGCTGTAACTGATGTGGGATGGAGGGCATGGCTGTGACTGATGTGTGTTGGAGTGACCTCAGGATGCTCCAGCTCAGCTGACAGCCAGGACAGGGCTCAGTGCTGGCTGACTACCCCATCCAGGGTGCACAGGCAATAGCCAGAGGTTCAGTCACCTGCACTCAACCCTATTCCCCTTGCACCAGCTAGTGCACTGCTACACAGGACACCTCGTGCTGATGTTCCATGGCACCTGGGTGACCTGCCACCCTTCATCTGCCTCTGCAGCTGAAACTGCATGTGCTCCCCAGCAGGGTGCCCTAAGCACACCCCATCTTCCCCGGACAAAGGAGTTGCACTAAAGGCAAATGTGCATGGGTGAAATTTTAACTTTTTTTCTTCCTCTTCAAGGCTTTTTTAACCTTTAAGGAATTTTTATCTTCTTTGAGTTTTTTCTTCTTCAAGTATTTCTCCAGTGGGGGGCCCCAAGAGGCAAAGATATGCTCTCATAACCATGTTGAGATGCTGCCTGTGGGACTGCCTTGCCAGCTGACAGAGTGGGTGACTTGTGCCCCTCACTCCAGGACACTGTGGCATCTCAGAGCACCTTGCTCCAAGCTCACACACATGCACAGCCTTTGCTGGGTCATTCCTAGAGAGCCACTCCAACCTACTCACTAGCTTTGGGAAGCTACATCCCAGAGATTCTCCCAAGGAGAGGCATCTCCTCCTTCCAGTACTGCTTCCCTCCATCATCAAAGCATCAGAGGAGGGCAGGTCTAGGAGGGTCCAACCGCTTAAATCACCAGGAGTCAGGGAACCTCAGTGTCTTTACGGATCTGGGCCCAGTGCCCACCAAACGAAGGCCAGAGGAGGCCAGAGCAATCCTAGAAGATTGTGTTCAGGGGCTACTACTGCAAATCCTGGTGCTTTTCCAGGACAAGGGTGATTTCTGGGGTCCCTGGGTTTTCTTCCTCCTGTTTCATGTAGCTCCAGGAGGGACATTTCTCAAGGCAGTGACATGGGTCCCTGCCCAGGAGAAACTAATGGAAAGCAGCAGAAGACATGAACTGACACAGGATGGAAAACAGGATCCTATGTCAGTTTTTGGTCTTGTGATGTCCCTGAGGAGGTCACTTTTCATAGACTCACAGAATGTCCTGAGTGGGAAGAGACTCACAGGGATCATTGAATGAAACCCCTGAACCTGCACAGACAGCCCAACAATCCCACCCTGTGCATCGCTGAGAGCATTGTCCAAATGCTCCTGGAGCTCCGGCAGCCTTGGGGCTGTGCCAATTCCCTGGGGAGCCTGGGCAGTGCCTGATCACCCTCTGGGGGAAGAACCTTTTCCTCATATCCAGTAAAGTCTCCCTCGGGTCTGTTCCTCCTTCTCCACAATGCCAGCAGAGTTGACTCCACACTAGAAGCTGGAGGGGAAAGTCCTTTCATGTTTAAATCCCAAGGGAGTTAGCTGTGCCCCTGAGAGTGATTAGCACTGAGCTACCTCGTCCCTCAACAAAGCCCATCCCAAAGCTAGGAGGGGCAGAGCAGGGCTGCCGCTGTTCAGGAGATTCTCCTCATGGAAGAGATTTCTTTCCACTCTTTTCACAGTCTAGGGAGGAAACCTGGTACCAACTTGGAGCATCCTCTGGAGCTGGAGGTCACACCAGCTCTGAGCAGTCTCCTGCCTTTTGTTTTCTCCCACAGTCTTGTTCCCAGACAGCCAGGAATCTTGCTGCTGCAGATGTTCCACCTGGAATTTCTTCCTCCCATTTGAAAGCTGAATTTATTTCAGCCACAGGAGACACGATTATACATTTGACAAAGGGCTTTCTAACTCAAGACACAGAGCATCCCAGCTTTCCTGTGCACAGACCAGAAGTCCTTCTACCTGCTTCAAAATCTGTGGGAAGAACAGCTTTCCAGCTTTCCTTGAGCTTTTGTCAAATCCCTGGGGGAGTTTATATTGCACCCATGCAGCCTCCTCTCATTTGTGTTCTGCCAGTCTATTTTTTTTTCTCTTGATTCAACTCCAGCTTTACTTGTCGTGGTTTAACCAGCATACTTGTCCGTGAGATGCTGTGGAGATGCAGGGAGATAAACACAGAGCCAGGTGACTCAAGGACCTGGCAGGAAGGGAGCTGGCACAGCCAGGAGGTGAGTGCCAAATCCTCCCTAAATTCCTGTTTGGGAAAGTCTGCCTGTGAATAGCAATTCAATGTAATAACGTCATCTCTGACTGGTTCTAGCTGTCCCTTCAGAGCCTGAGGAGCACGACTCCAGGGGAAGAGCAGCTGTTGTGGAGCAGAGGGAATGAGCATCCCGGAGCACAGCCAGGGCAGGCAGGGAGGGCTTGCAGGACCAGCAGCACATCCGAGTGCCCACAAAGTGCTCCTCATCCCTAGACTTCTCCAGACAAGAGGGCTTGGATGGGAGCTTCAGCTCCGCATTCAGAACCTGTTGATATGGCAGTAGCCAGGGCTTGGGCTGTACCTCGGGTGCTGCTGCCTGAGCTGGGCTTCACTGCCCTCCCCTGAGACAGCCGGTGTAGCTCACAGGGCCAGAACCTGAGAAGGCATTTGCATTTTAGCCCAGATTTTCCCAGTTAATCAGGACCCTTCAGTCTAGTCGCTTGCTTATTTTTTTAAAGCAATGAAAGAGATTTCCCAAATCCAGGCGGCTCTAAGGTTACACACAGGCAGAGACACCATCAGTCTCTGTCACTCATTCGCTCTGGCTGGAAAGTTGGCAGCAAAGGAGTTCAAATGCAGGAGCAGTGGAGCCGAGCCTGGCTCCAGCCCTTGGTGGGTGCGTGGAGCTGCTGCTCTGCCCTGAGACATCTCGCTCCCCCTCAGCCCACAGAAATGTTGCAAAAGATGCTGATTCGCATCCAGAAGCTCACGGATCTTTGACGTGGCCTTTGTCCTGATGGACATTTCAGAGAGCATCAGCAAAGAAGGAGCAGAGGGAGGGAACAACTTGTAAGGAATAACATAGAGTTGGGGATAGCTGTGAAATGTCTGCTTCAGTGTGAGAATGGGTGCTTCGGTGCCTTCCCACTCAGGAGAGAAATGCCTTCTGTTCATGCCACCCTGAATGGGCTCTCGCAGGAGAAAGAGAGAGCTCTTTGTGAAACACTGGATCATCATCCTCAGAGCCCTCTGAGACTGAAGGTCTCATCTGGGGACAGACACTGTCAGGCAGAGAGGGCAGTGCCTGCCTGTAGGGTGGCCAGAGGAGGGGAGAAGCCCCAGCACTATCTGGTTCTTGATGGGTTCCTTGGCAGGCAGGACTCTTCACCCACTGTTTCAGCAAGCAGTGGGAGTGAATCTTGTGCAGCCCCTGCCCATGAAGCCAGCCACTGCAGGTACCATGGGGACCAGGACATGCACCACAGGAGAGGGACACAAGCACTTGTTGCAAGAGACTGGAAGTGAACTGGAGAGGGACAACTGCACCTGCAGCTTTGTCCCTTGACATCTGCATGGAGTCCCCAGCTCACCTTCCCCAGCTGATCAGGAACAGATGAAACTCTCCTTAATTTGATCTAAATTGAGGACAAGTCTTGATTGCCTGAACCTGCATTTAACAAAAAAGTGATAAGATATTCCTCTGAAAAATTTGATTCAGCACTCTCTAGACTTTCCTGCTCCAGCATCTGGCTGTCTACAGGGAATATGATTTGCAGAGTGGAGGTGAGGAAGGGGTATGAGAGGTGACCCCTTGCAGCATGCAGCATCTGAGGTCTTAGAAGGCAGGGTGATGCAGACAGAGAGGATGTGAGTTCCTTGCTGGAGAAGAGTAAGGAAGGCAGCACCTGCTGCAGGAGCACATCCTGTCCTTTCCTCCATGCTGATATGCAGCCCAGACCTGAAACTGCTCCAGGTCACAGCAGAGAGTTGGCAGTTTTTTTCCAGTGAGGAGTCATTTATTGATGTTCTGCACCAAAGGATGTTCCTTGTTATTCAAGCCAACTTCAACTAACCAAGTCAAACTTACAGTCATGCTTCTTAGTGCCTTCAGACATCCACAGTCCTTGTCCCATTCCCTCCTCGTCACCACCAGAGTTCCTGCTGTGTTCTTGCACTCCTGACTCCTGCACCAAGCCAGAACCAATAGTAGTGCAAGTAAGAGACAACATAAGCCTGTTATTTGTTCCTATGCCAGGAGCACTGATTAGACCTGGCTAGAGACTGGCCATGCTGCAGCTGGCTGGAGCCAGGTTTTGTGGGTGTACTGAATGGGATAATCTACTAAAATTATCTTATTCTGTAGCTCATCACCTTGTCTGTCTTGTTTTGTAACTCTTCAGCTTATCTGGAAAGATTTGGACACCGGTTATTCAAACAGCGCTGTTTGAAAGTTGACGCGTCCCCTTGGCTCACAAGAGACTACAGTTAGATATACCAGCAGTGATGTTAAAGAGGGATGTTTACATCTGTGTAAATCACAGAATCACTTCCAAGCCAACTGGCTTGGATTGGAGGGACCTTAAAGTTCATCTTGTCCCACCCCCTGCCATTGGCAGGAACACCTCCCACTATCCCAGGTTGCTCCAAGCCCTGTCCAGCCTCGCCTTGGACACTTCCAGGGATCCAGGACCAACCACATCTTCTCTTGTTCTCAGCTACCAACATTCGATCTCATACGAACACATGCACTGTCTGGAGTTCCCAAAGCAACAACCTGGACCAGACTGTCAGCAATGGCAGAAAAAGCCCTGAGGATACACATTGCAACCCTCTTCCAGGCAGCTCCACTCCAGGGCAACCTGGCAGCACATGCTCCAGGTTTTCCTGCTGCAGCTCTGCTCAGCTGCATCAGCTCTGCCACAGCCCATCTGCTTCTCTTCTTTCTGGGACCCTGCTTTGCCTCAAGGCTTCACTCTGGTGTCACACACCCACTGACTCCTTGCCCCAAGCTTCCTATCTCCTGCTGGTGACACGAGCTGCCCCAGGACCCTTACTGCCCACAAATCTGTTGATTTCACACTCCTAGGCCCCATCCAGGTCTCCCAGATCCACTCTCTGCCGCAGCAGGCTGGCAAGGCTTATCACCCAGCCCAGATCCTCCAAGAACCTCCATCTGCACTGGGCACAAGCATTATGTTTGCTTTCAACTCGAGGGAAGCTTCATGCCATTCCCAAGGGATTGGCATGAAGTTGTGTCATGGGAGGGTTAGGTTGGATGTCAGGAAAAGGTTCTTCCCCCAGAGGGTGATCTGGTGCTGCCCAGGCTCCCCAGGGAATGGGCACAGCCACGAGGCTGCCAGAGCTCCAGGAGTGTTTGTACAATGCTCTCAGGGATGCACAGGGTGGGATTGTTTGGCTATCTGTGAAGGGCCAGGAGGTGGACTCAGTGATCCCTGTGGGTTCCTTCTGACTCAGGAGATTCTGTGATTCTGTAACTCCCAATGTGTTCCACTGAGGTCAGCCCTGGCTGCCTGCCTCCAAAGACTCATTCAGCTAAAAGGACACGAGCCATAGGAGTCCCAGCATTTTGCTGACTAATTTCCGGTGGAATCAGGAAGCTGGGGTTACAGGGAGAAGTTATGAATGAAAGGAGCCGGCACTGGGTTCCACACAGACCAAAGGCATTACTATCCTACACGACCTGTAATTAAATTGTGGAGCTCATGGCCGCAGGATGCCATGCAGGCCAAAAATACACACAGCTTTGAAATGAGATTAGACAAATTCAATGAGGGCAGACTCGTGGTGGCTGTTACACGCATACCACTCCTGGCTCAGGAAGTTGGTAAGGCATCAATTGCTGGAAAATGGAAGGGTATCACAAGGGCAGATCTCCTGCCTCTATCTGCCTGCAATTTGTCACTGTTGCTGGCTGGGACTGAGCTGGCTTGGCTGACCCAGCCCACACTGCTGCTCTCCCTGTACAAAGGATGGTAGTGGGAGTTTTGGGGGTCCTGACACCTGGCCTGGTCCCATCTGTATGCTCTCCTGCATTGCCCCTGAGTTGCCTCTCCCAAACCTCTAAAAACAGGGCTCAAACCCCTCCTGTTGCACAAAACTACCCAGAGATGCTGCTGCTGCTGCAAGGTGAGGAGCTCCTGACCCTCTGTGCCCTGACACTTTCACAAGCCCATGAACCCTTTGAGCTTGTCCTGTCATCACACACTGGGGAGCTCCTGGGATGGATGAGCACCAAGTCAAATCCCCGCCTTCCCCACTGAGACTGGTACTGCTGAGTACGTGCTCTTCCCAGCTCCCAGAAATAAAATCTCTGTCTCTGCAGGTGTCTTACCAGCAGCCTTGGGGTGCTGCTGGCACAGAACCGACCCTGGTGCTGTCAGTGTCTGGCTGAGACCATATCCCATCCTGGCAGACTCCCAGGGCAGGCAACCCAGATATGCCATGAGGCTGACAGCAGGGTTGTGGTCCTAGGAGTGGGCAGTCACTCCAAACCACACTGTGTGCCCCAGCACATGCTGCTGCCCCTCTCCATCCGTACTGGGCTCAGTCTTTGCACACCCGGGGATTTCTCCAGGCTCCTTCATCTCTCTTCTCCCCTAGCACTGTGTCCTCTTCCCTACACTGCAGGGGTTTTTCAGGTCCTCTGGATCGCAGTGGGCTCAGTTTCAGGAATCTTGCTCTGCTGTCAGTTCTTTTGGCTGGAGTCCCCACTCTTGATGCCTTCTTCACTGTATCTCTACAATATCCCTTGGCCTGAATGGACAGACACAGTGGAGTGTGTCCAGAAAAGGAAACAGAGCTGGGGAAGGGGCTGGAGCACCAGGAGCAGCTGAAGGAGCTGGGAGGCTCAGCCTGGAGAAAAGGAGGCTCAAGGGGGACCTTCTGGCTCTCCAAAACTCCCTGACAGGAGGGTGCAGCCAGGGGGAAGTCGGGCTTTGCTCTCAGGGAACAGGGAATAGGATGAGAGGAAATGGTCACAAGTTGTGCCAAGGGAGATTTTGATTGAATAATAGGAAAAGTTTCCTCACTGGATGTGTGGCCAGGCATTGGAACAGGCTGTCCAGGGAAGTGGTGGAGTCACCATTCTCAGAAGTGCTAAAAAAATTACGTAGATTTGGGACTTGGGTACAGGGTCTGTGGTGGTCTTGGCAGTGTGGGGTTAATGGTTGGACTCAGTGATCTTAGAGGACTTGTCCAACCTTAGTGATTCTGTGATTTTTTGAAGGATTCCACAATCAAGGCCCATGCTGTCTCAGACAGCAATGCCTTGTCAATGTACCCATCGCTCCAGGATCCAGAGATGCTCTGTTTCCTCAATGTCTTCTGCTTATCTGGTTGTACCCTCTAGTCTGGCCCGTGTGTTTATGCTTGTGGTCTGGTTTAGAATGCTGGGCAGGGAACATGGGAATGCTGGCCTGGCCATGGTGCCATGCATGTGGACAGGCTGGTGCAGGGGATGAGGCACAGCATGCAGCCTCTTCTCCCAGGAGTTTCCTTCACCCTTCCTGGCATAGGTAAGAAGGGCTGGATCCTCTATGGAAAGTGAAGGAATAAAATTCTGATAAAGACTTTGGGGTTTGTTTTTGGTTTTCAATCAATCATCAGGAAAAAAAAAAGCTGACACATTAATAAGACACTCCCTTGAGGAATTAGGCAAAAAGCTTGGAGCTGCTGAGGAAGAAACTGAGGGAAAATACTGTTTCTTTATATAAAACAGGAGAGGGGCCATGAACATGAAGAATCTGGATTTGTGTGGGTTATTTTTGAGACATAAAACGCTATCATCTTAAGCAGAGGGTGGTTAGAAAGGTGTGAGAGTATTTGTGAAACATCCAGTCCTGAAGAAACTGAGAAAAGACATGTGTGCCTGGATGGCCTGTGTGCTCACAGGCTTGTCCTTCAGTGCTGCCCTGATGACTCTGCCTGAAAACAGTCAGCCTGAACATAGGGAGGACACAGCAGCTGTATGAAGGCGTTTGAAGCAGGAAGGGTGTAGGTGGTGAAAGCAACAGGAGCAGCACTGGCAACTTGCTGCTCAGGACGGCTCCCCAGTCCGCAAACCTGGCTTGTACATGCCAGGTAGGTGGCCAAGCCTTAGCGACTGAGCTGAACACAGCTCAGCACATTGGCTGGCACTTCCCCACCCTAGCCCCTACCCACAGGCAGCACAGGCAGCCTGGACTTTGGAAAACCTTTAGCTGGAGGGAAGCAGGAGCATGGCAGCTGGAGCAGCTGGTGCCCCATGACAGAGAGCGAAGGCAGAAGATGCATGGCCATTCCTGGGTATCCTGCTCTTCTCTTTGGAGCACCCATGTTATTTTGAGGTGGGAGAGGTAAGTCTGCAGCACCCAAGGGACAAGAAAGCAGTGTCAAAGTTAGTAAGAAAGCAGATGTTGGGATGGGAACAGAGCCATGCAGATACACCCATGGCTCAGGGACATCTCAGAATCTGGATGCTGCTGGGACAGGTGAGGATTACAGCGGCCTTGGCTGGATTATCAGAGCAGATGGACAGGAAAAGTGGCTAACACGTTGCTCTTTCCTTTTCACTCTTTAGTTACTCCCTTTTTATTTTTCCCTTTTCAAAGGAGTGGCTTTTAATTCAATTCTCATAAACCTACATTTTCTGTCCTCTCAGCTCCTCCACAAATGTTTCTACAGCTCTGCTCACCCTCTTCTGCCACATCTCCATCCTGCCTTTCCCCATTACATGCTTCCCCCTCGTCCCTCCTCCCGCCTCCCTCACCCGCTTCAGGCCCCGCATACCCGCCCCTGCCCCCTTCCCAGGCCCGGAGGTACAAATGATTAGATTTTCAGCCCAATTAAGGCAGGCTGTCTCCTGGCGGGGACAGAAAAGGTTGGCTCTGGAAGGTGGGAAACAAGCTTTGACAGGTCCTGGCGTCCCCAGCGCCCTCCGATGGCTCTGCCCGCTGGGCCCCTTTGTGCTGCTCCAGGAGCAGGACCAGGGCTCAGCTGGGGGCCGGGGGTCTCCTCTGCCCCTCCTCTTCCCCAGCCCAGCAAAAAGAATAGCTAATTAAGAGGTCTAAACGCAGGCAAAGCTAATTCCCTATTCAGAGCTCTGAGGGGCATCGGAGAGGGAGGGGAAGGCGGCAGGCAGTGAGCCGGAGAGCGTGGCAGCATCTTCTGCAAGAGCGAGGACCCGGGGCAGAGTTAACCCTCTCCTCCCTGCCCTGCGGGACGATGAGCCGAGGCAGACCCATCGTCCCATGCCCCTCACACACTAGGGCAAGGCCCCGGGGTCGCCTGCAGCAGGGATGCCCAGCCATGAGTGCTGCCGCTGCTGCCCTGAGCCAGGGCTGGCACCATCCCAGACAGGCTCTGTGGGGAGAAGCTCTGCCACAGGTTTTCCTCTCTTGTTTCTCTTCTCTACCACATATGGGCAGTATCAAAGGCCTCGCTGGTGCCCAGCTGCACCATGTCCCGCCTGTGCTTCCCGGGACAGCTGCTCTATCCCTGTCCTAGTGCTGTGTCTGTGAGCCCCCTGCTACCTGTTACGGTCCAAGCCTTGAGCCACCAGCCACCTCCCAAGGCAGCTGGGGACAGGCCTGAAGAGCTCAGCAACCTGCTTGCCACTGGATCCTGGAATGCAGGGTTCGGCCCCACAGGATGCTGCAGTACCCCAGGGAGGCTGGTCCTCACCCTGCCCAGCACAGGCGGCTCCGAGCAGGGCACACTGCCTTTCTCTGCTTCCCACAGCCTGACCTGAGCCTGGCATGAGACCTCTCACCTGGATGTGAGAGGTTGAAGATTCCCTGCAAGACGAGGCAGGAATTTTGGCCAACCCAAGGGGATGCTGCTGGGATTTAATTTGCTTTTGATAAAAGGAACCACGTCCACCCAGGTGACATCAAGGTGCACGAGGCAAAACACAGTGCTCCTGAGCACCTGTGCAGAGAATTCCATGAGTGTTCCTGCAGGCCGTATACATGCACAAACCATCTTGTCTCTCCAAAGCCAACTTCCCACCCAGCCACAAGGCCAGATCGCTGAGCCATGACCCAGGCACAGCACTAGGCAAAGCTGGGCACTGCTGCTGGGTCCCCATGCAGAGGCATGGAGCATAGACAGGAGCATGATTTCTTATACTGCCTAAAAAACTCTTCCAGAAGTCTGTCCCTTTGGGGTTCTGTGGGAGCTGAGCTTCCTGGAGACTCAGGTCCTCATTGCACTGAGTGTCCCCAGACAAGTGAGAGGTAGTGACCCCTGCCTGCAGTGCCAGCCTCCTTCCCTCTCTCCAGCTCCTGGAGGGTTCACATACCCTGGGTATGAACATGTCTGGGTTCACATTTGAGTGAGGCCATCCCCATTCCTGGCATCCCTGACCTCCCACTCCAGAGGCTGGATGCTCACCCACTAAGGACCAGCAAAACTTTGCTCTATCCAAGACAGCAGGAATTCATGCCAAGGAGCTGGTTAGCTATTCCCAGACTCCATCCACTTTTTCCATAACTGCTGTGCATGGCACGCTCAGAAGCTCCTGGTTCTCCTTGGGCACCCCATGGCCCACAGTCCCTTCATGGGGTATGGTGCAGCAAGGGATGCTGCTCTGCAGTAGGACTGAGTGCTGCCCACTAAGCTGCTCCATCCCAGATACTGCCTCGAGCCAGGGAGTGCAGACAGGCTCTTCCATGTCTGCAGGACACTGATGCCACCTGCACTGGATTGGGTCCCGTGGGGGATGGCAGATGAAGAATGGGCAGCCCCAGTCCATCCCAAAGGCTTTCAGTGGAGGGATGGGGGTATCCAACAAAGGTGAGCCTCCCAGCATGAATCATTGCCCTGTTGGGAGTGATGAACAGTGCCAGACAGCAATCCAAAAGCTTTTTGCTGCCGGAGAGCTGGGAACATTCAGGCCAAACTGTGGTTAGGAGGAGACTGGAATCTCCAGAGTTTCTCAGCCCTGTCTGGAAGCAGCCACACCCCATCCCCCTGGCCCTGGTCTCCAGAGGAGCTGGAAGCAGCCAGGGGCTGGTGCAGGAAGGCATGAAGACTTGTTCCCAGTGCTCTTCACCATCCTAAGACACGGTGGGAACAGGACTCTGCTCGGAGCAGTAGGCAGGGCTCTAGTAGCTGTTTCCATCCCAAGCCTCCTCCTGCTTCCCAGCACCTTGAGGCTGCTGCAGACCTTACTTCTGCCCAGCTTTGCTCTGCTCTAGGAAGGGTTTTCCCCATGAGTTTCCAGTAGATTCCTGGGGTATTCTATTAAAAATCTCAACCTGGTCTTGCCCTGACTTCAAGTGAGGCACAGATTACAATTTCACTTCTCCTTTCTGAAAGAAGCCCTTGTTCCTGGAAGTGTCCAAGGACAGGTTGGATGGGGCTTGGAGCAACCTGGGATAGTGGAAGGTGTCCCTGCCCATGGCAGGGAGTTGGAAAGAGATGGTCTCTGAGGTCCCTTTCAACACAAACTATTCCAGGACTCTATGATTCTATGACCTGGGGAGTGTTGAGCCATCAGGTCTCATAGCACCATCCATCACAGTTTCCTGTACCATGAGCTGGATTCACTGACACCACCCAAGACAATGCCCACACTGGGCCATGTGCCCCACAAACTCATTGATGGTAAATCTGCTTCAGCCAAAGGGTTGAGACAGAGAGAGGGCTGGGGGAAACCCAGCCGCTATTTTTCATTAAAACTGAATTATTTTCTTTAGAAGAAGCTGGGGGAAAGCATCAAGAAAAATCTGGAGAATTTCCATGAGGTTTTACAATATCATGACTTTCAAAGGGATTCTATGGAAAATATCATCAGGCAAGTGCTTCCATACTGTGGAGAACTGAGGGTGATGGTCCTGGGTGATGTTGCATCTTGAAATGTTTGGATGACATGACCTAAAGCAGGGAGAGGAATTTAGAGAAGAAGCAGAAATGCCAACCAACATCTCCAGCCCAACTTTCCCCAGTCCAACAGGGTGTCCATATGGCCAAGGGGAGCTAGGTACTCCCATCCCTGGCCAAAGAGTGCATCTGCTGAAGGGGATCATGCGAGCTGGGGTGATGGGAAGGGATGCTCGGGGCCCCTCAGGAGAACCAGCCCTCTTCCTGCTCAGGCTCTGTGGTGTGGCCATTTCCTTGGTCTGGGCCCCAATTAAAAGAGCCAAATGGAAATTGCCAGAGAAAAAGAGTGAAAGAAACAACATTTCCTGCCTGAGGAGATTAACTCTCCAAATTACATGTGAACAGAAGGGGAGGCGACAGGGGAAAAGGAAACCCAGCTTCCACCCCAATAAAAGCCAGTTCATTTAATAAAGGAGGAGCAAGGAGGGGGAAGGTGGCTGAAAGAAAATGAGGCTGGGGGGTATGGAATTAGCCTTGTCAAACAAGGGGCTTTGCTGTCCCAGAACTACTTCTTTATTGTTCCAATTTTTCATGCTTACTTAGCTCTCAATGCTGCACAAGACAACAGCTCATTATCGGGGGGGGGGTGTGGGGGGGAATGGGGATGGGACAGGACGGAACGGACAAGGCTGTGGTGGTGCTGAGAAATTGAAGAAAAATAAAATTTTTTAAAAAGGAGTCTTTTTCCTGGGGCTTCAGCCTCTCCCCCTGGCATGGAGCTGCAGACATTGCAGCTGGGAGGAGCAGAGCATTGCCAAGCTGAGAAAAAGGGTTCTCCACAACCTTTGGCACCAGCATGGGGACAAAAGCAGGTGATCCTGAAATGCCATCTTATGGTACAGTGAGAGGGAAGGAAGGGTGACTGAGGGTGACACAGAGGGCTCCCCCATGTCCTTGGTACTCCTGAAGCCTGAAGCCCTGAGGATGCTGAGGGAAGGGGGCTGAAATGGGACAGGGGCAGGTAGGACCACAGGGACAAAGGCCCCTCTGCACCATGGCCAGGCTGCTGTGTCCTTGCAGATCAGCCAGCCAAGGCACATCTGTGGCATCATTGTCTGCTAAACAATATCTGCTCTGACTCTGGAAAGCAACTTCCAGCCTCCTCCCAGGGCTCCTTGTTTGTTTTCTCCCCAGGATTTTCCTGATCAGATTGGCTTGGCTTACAAAGCCAAACTCACACCAGAAAGGCTATCAGGATGTTTGTGGGTGGGAAGGTTATGCTCCATATTAGTGATGTTGCCTTATAAAGCCCTGTTTGCACAGGCTCATAACTCGGTGAAAAATGCTCCCTTTTAGGATCAGATGCAGGGATGACTCTAAGAGCCAGCGCCATGCAGCTGATGCTTCCTACTGAGTCACCTCCCACCCACCCACGAGATCAGCACTGGGGACAGAGCAAGCTGGAGGGCCAGCAGGGGACTGGGGGACGTAGGATCACAGACTGGGGAGAAGAGCAGCTGTGGCCAGGCTGGGTGGCTTTCCGTGGTCCTTGGTAGAAACCCAGGAAACACAGAGTGCAGACTGACCTTCCAGGTCATAACCATTTGGAGATGTCAGCCCTCAGAGGCGACAGCCACAGGGGATCACTTAGGGACACTCCTGGCCCACAAGAAGGAGTGACAGCTCTAGTCAGGACTTAATTGACACCTGCAGTGAACGGAGTGATTATATTTTGTTTTCAAATGTTTGTTGATGATTACTTGCTACCCACAGCTTAATACATCATGGGATGCCCAAGTGCTCCTGTGCTGAAGCTGTTCACAAGCACTGAGGCTCAGCTGTGCTATTGTCCCCAAAAAAATCTGTGGAAGGCTTCCACCGACAAAAATGTTAGACTTGGAGATGACTTGTACCTGCATTCACATGCTACAGGTTGACTCATCATTTCTCAGAGGAAGATGGTCAACTCTTCCAAAACAGAAGCCTCTGCAAATGGATGTTCTCCAAGCATGGAGCCAAAATATTCCCCCATTCTCCCCAGCCTGGTCGAGTTTTCCAATTACTGGATGCAGCTGCCATTTGGGAAGCTGGAAGTCCAGTGGAATCTGTTCTGGAGGCAGGAGGAGTGAAGGTCCCTCAGGACACCCTTAAGCTTCAGGGTGTTTCCCCTTCACTAGGCACAGTCTGGTGAGGTGCACACCTGTTGGGTTCCCCAACAGGGAAAGAAGAGTCACAGAAGGGGCACATTGCTTTTGGTGCCCAGGGAACATTTGTAGCCCAAGAAGCTCTTGATGCACTGGACCCAAATCCACCCTGGGTATGGCAGAGGGGGCACCCAAGCTGTGGAGACACCCCTGTGTCCCGTTACTCTGTGACAAGGGCTGGTGCTGCCTGCCTGATTCAGAGCAAGCCCTGCTCTCATAGCACTGTGATATGAATGTTGGAAACTTCTCAGCTATTCAGAAACAGCCCCTTTTCTCCAAAAATTTGAGGCATGCCTCACTTGGAGAGCTGCATTCCATCCCTCCCACTATGGCGGGGGCAGCACGTGGCAGCTTGGGCTTGCAAGCCTGGGGAAAGCCCACCTGAGGGGGAGGCTGCAGCCCATGGATTATAGCCCTGCTGTCACTGCTCTTTTGGAAGGGTCTCAGGTCTTTTTATTCTTGGAAATACTATCCCAGCACTCTCTCAAACCTCTGCAGCTGCAAAACCATTTTTTGAGACAGGAGATGGAGGATAAAACTGGACAATGAATGCCATGGTGCCATATGTTGGAATACACTGGTTCCCTTTTGAATTGATTCCTGAGCCTTCCTGGCTTGTGACAGCAGCTCTGGGCAGGATGACAGTCCAGAGGATAGGTGAAAAACAGTAATTCAGCTGTTGGAGCTGAAGTTTTACCTGGCAGAGATAGGTTTGGCCTCTCTCACCTGCCTGCAGTAGGGCACAACAGCAACAGGGGCACACTGGGCCTCTCTCAGCCCTGGCATCCAGTGCAGGACAAGGGTTTTTGTGGGCAGCAATGTCACTGTGTTCCCCCTGCCTGTCCTGCCTACAGCCTTCACAGCTTGTGAGGATGTCCCAGTTCCCAGACTGGAGGACACCACTGGGCTGATGCTCGGCTGCTCCCAGCAGCAGGTGCTCAGTGGGACCAAAGCTCAATCCTCCGACAGATGCTTTTCAAGGCAGGATGGACAGACAGACAGCAGGAACCCAAAACCAAGTTTAGATCTTGCATCACTGCTCAAAACCTTGCAGGATGGTAATCTCAGCCTCTCCATTAAAAACTACTTCTCTGAGAATTTTCCCATCTCTGCTCAGGTGTGAGCTCCAGAGACACGCATCTACCTGGGACACAGTTTGGGTTTGTGCCCATCTTCCTTGGGGACTGGCACATTCTTTTCTTCCCCCCTCTCTCCTCTGCACTCTCCTCCCTCCTCTTTGCCTTCAAACAGTAAGGAACAAATTCCAGGGATTTTGCCTGGGGGCCCACAGAGCGGGGATGCGAGCTGGTCTCCATCTGACTGCGACCGAGTCTCTCCCCCTCACTGGAAATTGAAAGCAGAAGCCGTGGAGCGGTGACAAAAATCTGCATTACGTTATGGCAACAGGATTTTTTTTTTTTTTTAAAGATTTTATAATACATCGTTTTGAAACTCAGCCAGTGATCATCATCAAAGCAAGAGGAGCGCCTTGGAAAGAACAATGGTGGCGGAGGGTGGGGAGCAGGGTGCCTCGGTATTGATGTGTAATCCTTTTAAAGCCGGTTCTAGAGACAGCATGGAAGAATATTTTTTGTATTTTCCTGAAGTGCAGATACAATTTAGTCTGGTAAGGGCAGGCAGCAATGCCAGAGCTCTAGATTAAGGTGCTGGATTGCATTAGGGCTGTGGAGCCATCAACTCCCCACACTGCCTCCAGCCCCATGAGAGCAAGGAGTAGGCAGGGAGAACAGGAAACACAGAAGGGTCCAAAACAGAAGCTCAGGAGAGACCAGATGGAGAGGAGAGGGGAGGAGAGGAGAGGAGAAGAGAGAGGAGAGGAGAGGAGAGGAGAGGAGAGGAGAGGAGAGGAGAGGAGAGGAGAGGAGAGGAGAGGAGAGGAGAGGAGAGGAGAGGAGAGGAGAGGAGAGGAGAGGAGAGGAGAGGAGCACAGTACTGCCAGAAGGGCAAGGGCTCTGGATCCTGCTTGGAATCACAACCCAGAGACATCATCACCTCATAGGGCAGCAGCTTGTGTTCTGCCAGCACAGTCTCCTGGGTTCTGCCAGTGCCCCTGGCCACTCGTCTGCCTCTCCATCAAAGCCCAGCCAAGCTCCCACAGCCCCCAGTGCCTTGACATCAGCTCCTTGGCCGTTGTGCCACCCTCTCTACTCAAGCAGTCATTCCACTGCCCCTATTTCCCTTGCTACAAGGCCTTCTTCTTCAAGCCAAGCAAAACAGGGGACTTCTCCCAATCCTTGCCCTCTAAACTCCTCCTACTGCACAGAATGAGGGAAATGAGACAGCACAGCACATCCCAGTGGCAGCAAGTGCTGAGAAACCCCTCTGGCTCAGAGAGACAGTGTGTAAGGGGTGCTCAGGTGCTCCCCAGAGCCTGAGTCTCATTCGTGTTCTTCTGGCTTGAAAAAAGACAAGCAAAGCCCCAAAAATCAGCCATTCATAGTAATTTTCTCACAGCAGCCATGTCAGAAGCACCTATCGCTCTGGACAAACTCATGAGGATAAAGCTCATTGTTTCAGCATCTTTGTGACATCAGATCACCAGCCATGCCAGTCACCCAGGTGTGGGACATCAGGGGAGATTGCTGGACAAGTGGGAAGAGCCCACAGTGCCATGGGACAACTTTGCATCACCTACTGCTGCTCCGGAGTCCAGTGACCTACAAAACCCTGGCCCTGCTCATACAGACCCAGACATACTCATCCAGGCCTGCCAGGCTCATGCCTGACCTGCTCCAGGCTGGATTTTCAGAGGCTGTTCCTTGCTGCTGCCATGGTAAATCATGCTGGCAGTTTTCCCCTATGCCTTTACTAGCAAAGTCCAGCCCTAAGGCATCTCACTCAGGCTTTCATGTTCCTATCACTGAAGCAAGGCTTCCCACACCTTCAAAACCTTGTTTCCTTCTGGGGTGGACAGAAAAAATGCTTCCTTCCTCCAAGTGACTCATGGAAAATCCCTGTCCCCAGTGAGCCCAGTGCCAAGCTTAGTGCTCCAGCACACAGAGGGGGCTCAGTTGTGTCCCACACAGTCATATCTGGGAGCAGACCTCATCCCATGCATACCAGGATGGAGCAGAGTTGGGGGAGGCAGAAAAAGGGCAGCAGCAGGTCCCAGGGCAATTGTTCAAAGCTTCTGAGACTCTCAGGCCAGGCCTTCAGAAGATGATGGGTCATCTGGGCTCACTGCTGCTCCATGCCCAGAGAATGCCAGCTGAGCCCCACAGTATCCACACAGCCCACTCTTTTCAGGATGTGAGATGTTCATCTAAGCTTGTTCTAGCTATAAATAGTAGAGTCATGGCACTGTTAAGGTCAGAAAAGCCCTCTGGGATTGTTGAGTCCAAGCATTCCCCCAGCACTTCCAAGACCACCAACCCACATCCCCAGGTGCCACATCCACACAGATATTAAATCTCTCAAGGGTTGGGAGCCCAACCACTGCTCTGTATCTGACCACCCAGTATCTGACCACCCTTTCCATGAAGAAATTTCCCCCAAATCCAATCTAAATCTCCCCTGGCACAACCTGGGGCCATTTCCTCTTGTCCTGGCCCTTGCTCCCTGGGAGCAGAGCCTGACCCCCCACAGCTGTACCCTCCTGTGCAACTCTCTTAGTTGTGGAGAGTCAGAAGGTCCTCCCTTGCTGCTTTGACCCCCGAAAGACTGCCAGCTGCCCCAAAAGCAGCAACGGAAAGGCGGCTGGCAGCGCTGAACACGGCCCGGGCGCGCAGCCTCGATGAAGCAACCAGGCGAGTGCGGCTTCCAGGAGAACGGTAGCGCTTTAGGAAAGCGGTAAATATGAAAGAGGCGTAGACTCCTGCGTTTGGGATTCTAGAGGGTTTATTATAGGAACGGGGGTGGAGGACAAGGTAAAGTTCACTGCAACACTCCCTGAGCCTCCTTCTCTCCCGACTGAGTGTCCCCCAGCTCCCTCAGCTGCTTCTCATCAGACTTGTGCTCCAGATCCCTCCCCAGCTCCATTCCCTTCCATGGACAATGCACATTAAGCCCAGATCACCGCCTTCTCCACAACTGCACGTGCAGCAGCCTCTCCAGTGCCATATTCAGGTGCCGTCTCTCTTTTCCTTGCCAGGTCACCTAACAGCAATTGCTCAATTCCCTCACACCACGGAGAAGTGCACTGCCCATCAGAAACTGTAAATTTTCCAGGTAAACTCCGGCCCACCTCGTTAGAAGTGCCCGATGGCAGCAGCTCAGTGCTTCCTGGCTGAGGAGATAGCCTGGCAGCTAACGATGGGCTGATAATTAAGTCCAGTCCTTTCCAAGATCAGCTCCCCCTGCCAGTTAATCCCAACAGCAAATAATGCTGATTGACTTTGCCTTGGTCTGTAAATGCACGATTGCTGTGTTCCAAGAGCTCCCTGCTGTCCTATATGGGGGAATTCCATTGCACCCCAGGGTCTGCCTGGGTGGGGAGAAGGTGCAAAATGCCTCCGTGAGGTGCAAGCTCAGCTGGGGTTGGGCCACCCCTTCACAAGCTGGCAGGTGGGGGAGCAGCCCCAGCTTGCCATGTGGGTGCGAAGTGCGAAAACATTGGGGTGGTCCAGGAAAGCAGACCTGGAGTGGAAGTTCAGAGAGCCCCCAGTCTGTGTCCTGCTCTCCGTGGCGCAACGTGGGTTTGTTGAGGCAGCAGGCACTGATGGGAGAGACTGGTCAGGGGAGCAATTCAGCTCCTGCCACCCTGCCCTGCTCCTTCAGCATTGGGCACCACTGAGCTGTGGAGGCAGAAGAGGCAAGAGAAGGGCATTTTGGGGCTCATTGCCAGGCCAGTATGTCCCAGGCAGAGTGGCATGCCAGGGTTTGATTGCCAAAGACAATTCAGACAAAAAGCATAGAATCACAGAATATCCTGATTTGGAAGGGACCCACCCTGTGCATCCCTGAGAGCATTGTCCATATGTTCCTGGAGCTGTGGCAGCCTTGGGGCCGTGACCATTCCCTCGGGAGCCTGGGCAGTGCCCTACCACCCTCTGGGGGAAGAGCCTTTCCCTGAAATCCAACCTAACCCACCCCTGAGACAGCTCCAGCCATTCCCTGGGTCCTGTCCCTGGTAACAGAGGGCAGAGCTCAGACCTGTCCTGTGATGCCCCTCCAGAGGAAGCTCCCTCTTTGCCTCATCCCAGAGCTGAGTTGTACACACTGTCATAGTTGGGGACCTCATTTCAGCTCTCCACACCTCCCATCCCTGGGTCATGCAAGAGACTCTTTACCTCCTGGAACTCCCCAGTGTGCCACTTCTGGGTATCCTCTGCAGAGATCAAGGCTGATGTGACCCCTGTCCCCGAGTAATTTTTCTTCCCAAAATTCCCCCTCCTGCCAGGCAGGGATGCCCAGTGCCTCCAAGAGGTGGTGAATGGCACATGCCAAGGTCTTCCCAGCACTGCGCAAGGTGCAGATGTTCAGTTCTGCCTGGCAGAGCTCTGTCACTGCTCAGGGTGGAGATTCCACCACTGTTTCCATCATCACATGTCAGGCAGACCATGGCGCCGAGACCCTCTGGCCATGGGAGCACAGAGGATGTGGACACTTGGCCAGAGTTTGCCTCTCCTTTTCCTGGACCTTCTTCTTCCATGGCTCTGCAGGCAAACTGCTTCAGCAAGGGATTAAAAACCCACTCTGGTCTGAGTAACTGCAAAACAGATACATTTTATGGACCCATTCCTTAGGATGCTTACCCACATGGCAAGCCTTGCTACCTCTCCTGTTGGGATGACATGGAAATATTTCTGCCTTCCTACTTCTGGTGTGAGCCTGAACAGCCCTGCACTTGCACTCACCTGCTTTGAACAGCTGCCTGTCCCTGGCATGAGTTGCTAAGAGAGACCATGGAATGGAAGTGTGAAGTGATGTCCTCAGCTCGGCCCTGGTGCCCACAGGAGAAGGCCTTGGTCATTATCATTAAGCCCAGCATTATGCTGAGAGCATTATGTGTTCATGGCTCCTATCAAGGGGAACTTTGACTCAAAGACTGCCAAGGCAGACCCCATCTTCCTGCCCCCCAGTGAAGATGCCATGGCAAGTCGAGTGGGAGAAATGGGGAAAGGTACCAGCAGTGGTAGTAGGTCTTTAAGGATGGTCCCAGATAAACATGGCAGGAACAAGATTCCCTTAGCATTTGTGATTACAAACCACTGTCCTTTTGACCTTTTCATCCATCTCCTCATGTGCATCCATCTTAACAACAGAATCCTGGGCTCTTGCCCACATCCAGCCCCCTGTCTTGTTCCTTGCTTTGGGTGGATGGGGATAGAATCCTGAGACACTCTGTGTGGTCTGTCCCCATTATGCTCCCCATTATGCACAGCACAGCCACACAGCCAGCAGGGCCTCAGTGGGTGGGAGAGGGGCATTTGGCTCTGTCCTGTTAGTGGGGGCCCTTCACTACCCAGCATCTTCTGGAGGCAGACAGCAGAAGTCACTTTTGCCTGGCTCCAACCTAGGTGACAAATGTTCTCCTGGAGACACCTTCCACATTTGTATCAGACAAGGTGGGGCCCAGGGTGTCTCTCACTGTGGCCAGGGATGTGCTGTGCAGAGCCCCAGGGCCAACCATGGGAGAGATCCCTGTTTTCCCCGACAGGATGTACCTCTCCTAGGGGTGGTAGAGCACAGAAGAGGAGTGTTGTGACATTGTTGGAGGGTTCCTGCCACCAGCTGCTGCTGGTGGATGGAGTACACCTGCCTGCTGCTACCTGCACCTGGCTGGGAGCCTGCAGATGCACCAAGAACCCAGTTCCATCACCTCATTCTCTTTGCCCAAAAGTAGGACTGAGCTGTATCACTGGGTGCTCTGCTCTCAGGGGGATGGTCCCTGCCCCAATACCTTCTGGGGGGAATCCAGGCAGTGCACAGGGTGTTGATGTCTCTTCAGCTGGGAGATGAAGGGGCCATCCTGGCCAGCTGCTCCCAGAGAGCTGTCGGTGGGCAGCCAAGGAAAGGACCAGACACTTGAAAGCCACTTTGCCTGTGCCTTGCTGGTGCTTTGCTGGGCCACAGTTTGTCACCAAGGTGGGGGGAAGCATTGTGTCTGTGTCCTCTCCTCCTGCCTTGTGGGGCAGACAGCCCTTGCTCCTCCCTTCCAGCCAGCTTGTGGAAGTCCTCAGTCCCAGCCCTCTGCCTATGTCTCTGCAGGTGGAAGGTGAGAGGAACCCCTTTCATCAGCTGATTTAGGGGATTTCCTTCGTGTCAGGAAGGAAAGGGGTGTGAGGGGATCTGCCTCTTGACATCCCCCTCAGTCTTGGTACAGCATGAGAAAGATGAGGGTCTCTAGCACCTGCCTAAGGTGGGCCAAAAATCCACTGCACCAAAAAGCTAAAAAAGGGTCAGCTACACATTTTTGGCCCTTGCAGAAAGCAATGAATTCCTCAGCCTTCCCCCACCCCCTTCCAGTTGGAGTCCTCCTCCTCCTCTGCCATCCAGCCTCGGGATGGCTTCTTTCTCCCAGTCTGGGAAGGTGCCAGTGTGCTGTCTGTGGGATTCAAGCAGGACTGCCACCCTAGGATAACTCGGAGGTTCTCGTGTCTCTGTTCCCGTGTGCATGGGATGGCTCCCAGCCCCAGCCCAGCAGCTCCCAGCAAGCAGGAGGCTGCGGCTGCCTCCCGCCCTCCTTCTCCCTGGGTGCAGCAATGGAGGGTGCCCAGAAGGGGCCGTGAGCAGCCCCCCGCCCCCCCATCCCCTCTCCGAAAGGATTGGGCTCTCTTAAATGAAAAGCAACAGATGGGTATAGCTGGCAAATGCGGGCTTCCAGAGCGGGGGCGTTTAATGATGTCTTTAAACATTGTGAGCGTGTCTGTCTCTCACTCGTGTCCCTTCTGCTGTGCAGTGGGGACGCCTCTCCCCAGGCCGGTGCCTTGGAAAGAACCCTCTCGCCAGCGGGGCAGGTCAGGGAGATAAAAGCATGCCTGCGAGCCCCAGCTCCCACCTCCTAGGAGACGGACATCGCCTCCCAGCCCGGGGACAATGGCAGGGTCTGGTCCCCCCGCATCGTCTCTAGGTGATGTCACATCGATCAGAGCAGCCGTACTGAGGGGAGTGGAACAAACACGCTCACACACAAAGGAGCCCGCTTTGAAGTCCCGCGAAGGAGCGTGCCTGCGCCTCCGGGCTGCCCGAACCTCCCAGCGCTCGGGCCACGGCCGTGTGTGAACGGGGCCGGTACGGCACGAACAGCGCGGGGATACCCGTGGTGGACGGCCAGGACGCTGGAGCCCCTGAGCATCCGCTGTGCTCCCGGGATGCAAAGAGGATGGAGGCTTTAGTTCTGTACAGTCGCCACAGCTCGGTTCACACGTGGGCTCTGGAGCTTTGTTAGGGGCTGTGAAAGCCAACCCGGCCTTCCCATGGCCAGAGGGATGTTCAGGGACCTTTACCTTAACCACTTCAGCCACGCTGGATTTTGGGAGTCGCTCTGGGCTGGCAGACAAGTGGTGCTACCGGCAGTGACAGGGATTCACTTGGCGACCCAGAAACAGGGCTCCAGTTTCAGGCAGTAATTAAACACCCTTGGGTTCTGTGCATTTCTCTCCTGATGGACCAGTTTTCTCCACAACTGGTAGGCCTGGAAGATTTTCCAGTGAAAATGGAAATGGTTGTTGCATCACAGAATTGCAGGATCATAGACTGACAGAATGAGTCAGGTTGGAAGCAACCACAGTGGCTCATCTGGTCCCACCTCCCTGCTCAAGCAGGGTCATCCCAGAGCACATGGCACAGGATGGTTTCCAGCTGGTTCTGGAATATCTCCAGTGAGGGAGAGTCCACCTCCTCTCTGGGCAGCCTGTTCAGTATTTGGTCAGTGCACAGTGAAGTTCTTTCTCACGTTTGGGTGGAACTTCCTGGGCATTTAGCTTCTGCCTTTGCCTCTTGTGCCATTGCTGGGCCCCATGGAGCAGAGCCTGGTCCCTGCTCTGAGCCCTCACTGCAGACAGAGACAGACAGGGATAAGGTCCCCTCTCAGCCATCTCTTCTGGAGGCTGAAATGCTCCATCTCCTCCAGCCTTTCCTTGTAAGAGCATCACATGACTCCAGCAGCTGGGGATTTGGTGGGAAAGCACCACTATGGGTGCCGCCTGTGCTGACCGCTGCCATAACCAAGCCTGGCGTGCAACCAGATTTCAGCAGTTTGGGAAGAACATGGGAATATTAAAATGCTATGGACTATATGTATCAGTGACTGGCTTTGCCACCAGATTTTCTCCCTGGCTGTGCAGAGCATGGGTTCCCATCCACAAAAGGAACACGAAGCACCCATCATCCTATACCACATCGGTCTTGCTCTCATTTCAGCCAATGTTGCTGCACTGGAGGCATTACTGGAGTCACCAGCATCCTTCCAGCTGGCTACTGCAAGATGTAAAACACATGCAACCCCCATGGGGCAGCTTGGGCCAGACCTCTTGGTGCCACAAAGAAGTGAGATAAACTGTACTGCCTGGAAAAGCTGAGCAGAGAGGATCTGCTCACTCCCACAAGATGAGCACATGGAGAAGGAGCAGAGACTGCAGGCTGGACAAGCTCTCATGCATGTGTTCCCAGCACAGTTCAGTGCCAGTGGGATGGACAGCTTTCCTATTGACTTCAGAGTTCATATCAGAGGCTGCACTTCCTCCTCAGAGAATAACTCACTGATTGGTATAATTTTCACTTATTTTACACTAAATGCCACATCAGTGCCAACCACCCTGGTTTCCAACCACCACCGAGAGCATAACTTCTGGCCACAGTCACATCACAGCTGAATGAAGCAAAAGAAACTGTTGGGTCCAAGTTTTAAAAACTGAGTAATTGTTTTCAGCATCTTCTTTTTAATTAAAAAATTAGGGATCAAACCAAAAATGCACAAGAAGAATTCAGTTTTTAAGAGAGAGCGGCGCACTTGTCATCTGGAAAAATGAGACAGCAGGCGGCTAAAAATAGTGTTCTCCTGAACTTTGAAAATCTGTGCCCACTTGCGCTGGTTTTCTTCTGCTCCAGCCACACACGAAGCCATCAAAACCTTTTCCTCAGCTCCTCTGTTTGGGCATCAGTATAATCACAGAGCGCAGGAGCAGCGTGCGCCGGCAGCTGCTGGGGTGGGGGGGGCTGCGGCATCTGAACCCTGCTGACAAGTGGCCTCTCTGCAAACCCTGGCTGCACAGTTTTTTTGCTGTATTAAAGGCCCATTAAAGTGGCAGTGATATTTAAAAATAAGGATGTTTTTCATCTTCTGAAGGAAGTCCCCGCCTGGCCTGTGCTGTTGCAGAGAGGCACTTGCAGGCCTGCAGGAGCCGGGTGATGCTGCACTGGCTCCTGAAATGAGGAGGATGATGTTCCTGCCAGTACCCTCTCCTGGCTGTGCCAAGCTGGCACTAGACTCACTGTGACCTGCCAACATCCCTGCTCTTCCAAATCACTCTGGACAAAGGACATACCTCAGCACCAGCTGGACTGAGCGTGCCTTGGGAACACAGGTTTGGCGGTGACCACAGCCTGCCCACACAGCAGGCAGGGCATGCCCACTCTGCTGTCCTTGCTGATGGAGATACAAGCGTGCAGCACCTGGGGTGTGCAGATCTTGCTCTCTGCACTCACAGTGTTGGCAGATGTGCCATATGGCACAGCACGTTTTTCAAAGGTAGAGTCTCTTCCAGAGCATTTCTGCCTTTGAAAGAACCCCTTTGGAAGCCCAACCTGGAATTCTTTGCAGCCAGCTGAGCAGACAGTCCCATCTTGTGTGTGTTGGGTCTCACACCTGGAGGAGATGAGACACCAATTACAAGAACCAAACCAACCAAAGGAAAACACCAACACCACCATGCACACCTCTGGCCTGAGAGGATGGGAGGGAAGAGAAAAGATGTGAAAGTTTAACCAAACATTTAACAAAAGGTCTAGGGAATCTGAGGAGGGAGGAGGTAAAAGCTTCAAGTACCATCACATGTTTTTAATGTCAGAGTCTCTGCTCCTGGTAGAGCTTCTCTCCCATAACAACACAGAGCATTTTTGCCCCTATACACTGGCCAACACCCACTAACCCACTGATGGAAAACCCCTGGGCTTTCATTTTCCACCCAGCGGGTACATTTCTTTGGCATCCTGGATGTCAAACATTCCTGAGGCAGCTTGGTGAAAACACACTCATCTCACAAACAGGGGATGTTTCGGGGCTGCAGTAAACACTAGTGCTACTCCCTTTCAGGGACTTCTCCTCCCCTCTCCGTAACCCAGACTGCACCACAAAGCAGCAGATGCTGGCGCTGCTGCTGCAATTTATTTTAATTCCAACCCCTCTATCTTTTTTTTTTTTTTTTTTTTTTTTGATTTTGCGTGTGTCTGGGTAAATTTAGTTCCCATAAAAGTGAAGGGCTGTCAACACCAGCTTTGGAGCCAACCATACTGTCGGCAGCTGTTGTGCGGGCTGTGCACACAAAGCCCCCGAATGCACCTCAGCCTGTCCCCCCAGCCCCCATGCAGCCTGCCAGCAGCTCCAGCTCATGACCCCTCAGCTCTGTCCCATGGTCTGGAGCCCCTCCTCAGCTCAGATTGCACAGGCCCTGCCTCCACTCCTCCCAGCCACCCGATCCCTTCTGCCTGTCTTGATCCCTCCTGATCCCCACTCTTCCCCACACCCAGGCTGCTCCTCCCAAGTTCCCTGTCCTCTCCCATTTCCCACAAGATTCCAAGGGGACAGCCAGCCAGAGATACCATCCCTTTGGCCAAGCAGTGCTCTAAGGGCAGCTGAGGAGGCAAAGGACAGGGGCCTGCTGTGGTGACCCTCCTTGGATAAGGGATCCCAGTAAGGTAGCTATCCTAGCACAGGGATCTCACCAAGGGAACTGCACATGGCCCAGATGGGATGGCCATGTTGAGGGGTCCTGCACCACTCCCCATTCCCACCCCTCTGCTCTGATCCTCCCCTGTGCACCCCTTGGCTCCTTCTGGGCACCAGTGGAAGTTCAGTTGGGATTTCCTCCCACCTCGATCTCTGCCATTGTGGGGTTCCTGTGTGCAGCCTCCTGCAGGCAGGGGCTGAAGAGCACTGAAGGGAGCAGTGCTTTGCCAATTGCTCTTCCACCAACAAAATTCAAGTATCTGGGGCTTTTCCTGGAGCCTCCTGTGAAACAGTGTCTGGAGACATTTGGGAGGAGCATGTCCCGTGCACAGCTTGGCCAACCCAGCTCTTGCACCCAGGCTGTCCCCACCTGACACCTCAGAGCACAGAGCAACAGCTCGTGGGCTTGGAGTCACAGAATATCTGCTCCCCAAGCAGCACCACCTCCAGAGTCCCATGGAAGCAATTAGCTTGTTATTTAGATACCATCCCCACTGTGGGCAATCCAAGGGGGACCCAAGGGCTAAGAGTGTCTCTCCACTTCCCCACAGCTCCAGGATGACAAGGGGATCTGCTCTACTCCCCTAAATCATCAGCTGGCTCTTGAAAGCTGGGGGAAGAACTTTGTTTGCACACTGCTCTTCAAATGGAGAAGTTTGAAATTGACATTGGATGTGTTTTGTGTTTTGATGGACCTTTGCCAGTGCCTCCCCACTCCTCCCTGTGCAGGAGAGCCCTCAGCACAGTACTGCTGGTATTGTACTCACATCCTACTGAATCCCTCTGCTCCTGGGGTGCCAGTTTCTCTGACTGCCCATTGGCCTTGCTTACCCATGGCTTCACATCTTCTCCCTCCTGTGCAGCTCTTGGCCCTGTGTTCTGATCTTGGCTGGGGTTAAACCATGACACCAGGGCTGCAGGCCCTGTGGAAGAGCCAGCGCAGGTCTGAACCTCTGGGCTTGCTCCATGCATGGAAATGCAGTTCTCCAAGGCAAGGCATCCTTGTTGGGGGCTCTTCTACAGCTGGCAGACTGAACCTGCAGCAGAGAGCTGAAATTTCCTGGGGCATGGCCAGAGGGACTCTCAGATCCCAGTGAGCAACAAAACCCTTGTTGTGGACCTGTACCAACAAGCACTGAGATGCCCTCCAGAGCATCCAAGCCAGCTCTGCACACTACATGCCTTCTCAAGCTCCTAAACACATCCGACAGGAGGCCCCAAAGTCTGTCTCAGGGTCTGCTGAGTGAGTGAGGAGGTCAGGTGAGGAGCCCCCAGGCTGGAGCAGGTAATGCTCAGCCTGTCCCTGGCATCACAGGAGGTTTGTCCTGCCAGTGCACCACAGTCCCACAAGGACGTGGTCTGCTGGCCTCCAACTCCTCCGAGCTGCTCATAGTCTGTCCCTGCCAAGGACTCATCCAGCTCCTGATCTGCTGGGATGCCAACTGCTTAGACAGCTGGGCTGAGCTCCCTCAGCCTCTCCTGCTCTGCTGCATGGCTGGAGCCTTCTCCATCCAGCACCTCCAGCAACCCGTGCGGCCTCCTGAATGCTCCCCATGACTTTGGCTATGGTACGAACTCCCTCCATCCCTCTTCCTGGGGAACAACAGGTGACTTAAGGAGCCAGGGGGCAGGCTGGGAGTATGGCAAGGTGCCACATTTGCCAGGGACCAGCAACTTCATGTTGTTTAGAGGAGGCAGCTGGGAAGTTGTTAACACTTTGGTACTGGATTGATTTCTCCTGGAAGGAAGGAAGTGTCCTCATGCAGAAAAAATGCAGAAATAACAGGGTTGGGGTGGGTGGGTTTTGTTGGTTGTTTTTTTGTGGGGGGGGGTATTTTTTGTTTATTTGTATGGTTGCTTTTGGTTTTGTTTTTTTAAAAATAGCTATTCTTTTTTTCCAGCCATCTGTGCCATTTGCAGCTGATAGGAGGGGGGAAAATGCTGGATGGGGGAATCATTTGGGTTTGGGACTGATACTGCATTTACAGTGTACAAAACAAGGGAGGACATCTGTCCCCAGTGGAGTATTACGCACAGATCCAGGATTTTAGCATTGTGCTCACGTCCAGGGCTATCATTACAGATGCACAGAGCAGAGATGGTCATGCGCAATCCTGTGCTCCCTCCTCCTTGCTGTCTTCCTTTTCTGGTCCTGCTATTCCCAAATCTTTGAGTGCTTTCCAACCTCCTCCTGACCTTCTCTCATCACTTTCCCTGTCCATTGATGCTTTTGGGAAGCAGCAGGCAGCAGCCAAAGGCTGGTCCTTCACACCCCTCCAAAGCCAGCCTTGGAGAACACCTTCCTGGGCAGAGTGGGGGTCTCCAAGCCTAATTCAGAAACAGCCTTCAAAGACTGTGGACTCATTCCTCATCCAGATAAAATGTGACCACAGACAGCATCCTGCCAAGGGCTAGATATGTGTTCTGCTGCAGCTCACCTTTTTGGTGAGCCTTGCTACTGACTGTGTTCCCTGACAGCAGCAAAAAGGTATTTCTGTCCCAGCCCCCTGTAAAACCTTCCAGGATTGTCTGCAGAGGAGGATCTGTGTGCTCTTCTGGTGTTTCCACAGGGAGGACTGGAGCTGAAGCAGAGCAGCAGAGCCACTGGCTGGGGAATGGCTGCTGGGAGCATCCCTAGGGAGAGTGTGGACAGCAGGACTGCTTGGACTGCTCCTGCCAAAACCCAGCCTGGCCAGGAAGATGGTAACGTTGTACTGAGCCTTCAGCTGGGATGTCCTTGGGCACAATCCTGTCACTCGGATGATGGGCCCTCATTAACCCTGCCACATGCCTGGGCGTCCCTGGGCGGGTCTGACTGAGGCCAGTGTGGCTTTGCCAAGAGCTTTTCAACAAAACCTTTAGCCTGACTCCGGCTTTCACTTTTGGCATGTCCCTTCCCTGCCTTTCTGGGTTATTTCCTATGGAGCAATCACCCATCCAGTATTTCCAATCCCACAGAAAAGGTAATTTGAGTTGTTAGTGAATATTCTAATGAAGAGAGATGCTGCTCTGTTGGCTTGAGTGAGACAGGACCTGGGTGTGTGCAACATGTGCAATGTGTGAGGGCTTTGATAAAAAAGCAACCTGGGGAATTTAGCTCCTCTGGAGAGGTCCCAGGTGCCCTGCTCCTGCCCTTAATTTTGGAGGGTGGAGAAGAAAGGGGCACAGGTGAAAGATGAACTAGAGGAGGGAAGAGGGAGCTGGAGGAACAGAGCAGCCTATGTTAATTTTTTCAGCTATATATAAATGTTTGCACGTGCCAGCTGGAGGTTTGCATGCCAGGTTTGTGGCCAGGACTAGAGGCAGTGATGGCAGGGCAGAGAGGGCTACCAGTGGTCAGGAGAACCTGCTCTTAGAGCAGGGAAGTGAACACATGCCCCATGGTCAATATAAGCTGCTCAGGCAATTAATCTGCCTTGCCTTGGGACCCTGGAGGAGAGAAGCAGCAGACTGGTGGCTGTGTCCTGTGATTTACAATACATCTGATAGGTCTAGCCCATTAATAAAACATTCAGTTGGCCATGAAAGGCACATCTGCCTATTTTAAAGACTACAATAGTGGATAAAGTTCTGACACATGGATTTCTGTAAGAAAACTAGCACTGTAAATAGCATTCCAAAATTATGTATTCCATCAAATTCAATGGGACAGTTATTGTATGCTAATTAAATACTACTGAACTATTCAATGTTTGGATGGTAAATAGAGACCCAGTTTTAGAAAGACACACAGTCCCTCAGAACACCCATAGACTCCCAAGACATTACTGTCATTTCCAGCCTGCAATCTGCTCTGATAACGGGATGCAGGCAGGACAGGGATCCACAGCTCAAGTGACTTTTCTGTTAGGAGCTCTGGGAACATGAGGGCATGGTTTAGTGGTGGACATGGCAGTGCTGGGTTGAGGGTTGGACTTGATGATTTGGAGGGCTTTTCCCATCTTAACACTTCCATGATTCTCTGAGCACAGATGTAATTCACTGTCCAGGCAGGTAATGATGGTGAACAAAGGTTACTTGTCCTGTCTCCTGGAATTGGACTAGCCAGAGCAAAACCTGCTCCACTGCTGCTCTTTGTCTCTTAAGAGCTGCACACACTCCTCACAAATGACTCTTTCCCCTTCCTGGTAAGAGTTCCTGACTGCACTGCTTTCTGAGGCTTCCTTCACTTTAATTCACCTGGGTCTGTTGCATGTATGTTTTGGGCCCTCCAAGCAGTGCAGACCCATTTCCATGAGGGTTACAAACAAGCAAAGGCATCAGAAAAGGCTGACTTCAAAGGCACATCCAGTGTTTGCAATGGGAAGAGAAGTTGGATAAAAGAAACAGGTCTTGTCCCAGCTCTAAATTGATCTGCTCCAGGTTTGAGGTGTTTGCTGGCAGGGATGGAGAGGCCTGGGGTGGTTTCCAGGAGTGATGCCATGCTCCATGATCCCACAGGAGGCCCTTCTCCAAAACCCTGGGCTGTGGCATATCAGCTCTCACCCACCTCCTGCTGTGGGGGCTTCCTCCCCTTCTTCCTCCCCATCCCTTTCCAGAAACAGCCAGACCAAAACCTAATGAAGCAGAGACAGGCAGACAGAGAGACTTACAAATCTCCACTGATGCCTCACAATATAGCCCAATACATGAGATCTGAACAGGATCTTGTTCCACCCAGTCCCTTGGTCTTGGTCCCTTCGCATGACCCAGCCCAGGACGGCCAAGCTCTCTGCACCAGAGCTGCGAATTGATAAAGCCCATGGACACTTTCAAGTCTGCTAAAAAGATGTTCTGAGGTGACAGATCTTAAGCAACACACAGAGCTGAGCACTGCTCTGCTCTCCACACCCTTCCCTGCTGCCAGGGAAAAGCAGCCACTATCAGTGATAGCTGGATCCAATTTATTAGGCGCTTCGAGGAGACATTCATCAGGCAGGGAGATAAATAATCTTCAGATGGAACAATTAAATTTAATTGCCTGAAGATTATTTGTCTCCTTCCCTGATGATTGTCTCTGCTGAGAGCCTTATAAATTGGATCCAGCTATCAGCAATATTAATGGCGCTTCCCCTCAGGACTGGCCAGACCAAAACACTGGGCTCAGAATGAACTTTCACTGTTACAGACTGTCACTGTTATTGAAACTGATACTGCCTCAAGACTCATGAGTGTATTTTTCTTGCAGTTAGACAGGGTTGTGCTCAAGGTGTCTGGGTTTTCTGGTCCCTGGTGGTGCATCCTGAGCTCAGCAGAGCTGCTCCGATTCTGTTGGCCCTGTGGCAGTGATGTCCTGCTTGGTAAAGGATTGAGGAGGAATGTGGTGAGCCCCAAGGTGGATCATGCCAGGTTTCAGTGGGCTGGATTTTGTTGTGGCTGCAGAAATTAGGAACTGAAGTTGTGGGGTCTGTAGCACACTAAAAAGCAGCGACGGCAGTTTTTTTCTGGCCATGCTTGTGCTGGCCATGAGTGAAATGGTGACAGAGCCACATCTCAGCTTGAAGAGACCTTCAGCACATGTGTGGGCTCACTAATGCCTGCCCCAGCCAGTCTGCTAGCTCAAGGGCCAGCACACTGCAGGAGCACAGCTTTTCCATGCAGAGGCAGTGCCAGGGTAGCCACCTTATTCCAGTTACTCTCGGCCAGGACCAAAGCTGGAACCTCTTCAACAACCCAGGAGCCATCAGCTCCCTCCTCTGTATATGCCTGAAGTCTGGAAAATATCTTAAATATGGGAGAGGAAAGGGAGGGGTTTGATCCTCAGCTGGTGTAAATCAGCGGAGCTCTATTGACGTTGTTGGACAATCACTGAGACTTATGTCCTCTGACCCCAAAAATTTCTAGGGAGGGAGGTAATGACTGCAGAGCATTCCAGTGTTGCAAGAGATCTTCCTCCAGCCTGGCTTCAGGGAGGCTCTAACTCCAGGGGCTGGGAAGCATAAGGATAAGCATCTGGATGAAAGAAAGGGAGAAGGAAAGCCCTAAGGTACTCAGCTCTGAGTCCCAGCCAGAAGGTAAGCTGGAATCCAGAAAGGCTGGGCTGTAGGGACCATACACCATGGGGAGTTCTCATCCTCCTGCACCTTTCTGAATGTGGAGGATGGATGGCTCTGGATAAGAACAACATGGTGTTCTGTTCTCACAGCCCTCTGGGCAGCAGTGGAGTCTAACATCTCTGTTCCAGCCCTGCTGGTGCCCACCCTGCACCCAGGGCACCCTGGAGCAGTCAGTGGCTCACCCCGCATCGTCTACCCTGCCTGCTTTGGAAAGATTTCAGCTGCTGGCAATTGCCAAGAGCCACAGGTGACACACCCTCCGCTCCAACACTGCCAATCCCCTGACAGATGAGCTGTGTCCAGGCATCCCCGAGCGAGAGGCAGCATTTGGAGGTGCAGGCCGGGCGCCAGCACTGTGCTCCTTCCTGCAAGCAGTGCCGAAAAGACCCTGGAATCAACATGTTTACTGACAGACTCCTGCACTGTTGGCCTGCTTTTCTAAGGAAATGAAGCTTGTGCAATCACATTGTCTGGGGGTGTCTGTTCCTAATAACTTCTCAGTCCACCAGCCAATTCCAATCCAATTTGTCGGACGGGGAGAGATCTCAAAATATTGCATCCTGCCCAGTCTCCCTGCAGTGTGCTGGGTGGTGAAATAGGGTGCAGGTAACTCAGACCAGGTGAGCAATAGAAACACCTTCTACACCAAGTCACAGGGAAGAGAAGCAAGGTCGCTCTTGCAGTTGGTGGCCGGTAGGCAGCCCCAACCCTGTTGGGAAAAGGACCTCTCTGGCTGTGGCCAGAGCCGGATGTGCACCATCAGCTGAGAAAAAATGCATGTCCGGAAGGACGGAGTTCCAGCTCCTTAGTGCACATCTGGGCAGAGAGGATGGAGTCTGCATGAGCCATGGCTGCCAGAATGCGTGGAGCTGAGCACTGAACAGCCTCCATCTCCCCAAAGCACTGGGGCTTCCTCAACTGGAAGGCAAGGGCTCCCAGCACACAGAAGTCTCCCTTCTGCCGGGGATGAACATTTCCAGGAGTGGGCCCCTGGCCAGTAGAGCAGGACCTGTGGTTGTCAGGCATCTCACCATGTCTTGCTGCAGTCTGGACACGATCTGGACAGCAGTGCCTTGTTTCTCCTTTGGATGTTGGTTTAATTTGCTGAAGGCATTCAATGGCCCACACGGTCTCTCCAGCTCAGCCCTGCCAGTAACTTGAGTTTAATAGAGCTGGAGAAGACTATTTTTTTTAAGCGCCTCTACAAACATGATTTGTTTTGTAATAACTCTTCTTCTGTTCTGTTTTGAAGGGGATGATGGCTCTGGGATATGAGGAGCTTGGAGACAGCTCAGAGCAGCTCAAATTCCTCCCCATGTGCTATCAATTAACATCTTCATTAAACACCCATTCAAAGACACTTCCAGCCAGAGCATGACAGTGCAACAGAGCTTGGCTTCGTGAAGTCACCCAGAATCAATGACAAATCAAAAAGGGCTTGGTTTGTCCTGTGCCAGTCACATGTGGAAATGGGAGATAGCTGCCAATGGAGGAAGCGAGTGTTCCTGCTTAGCTCCTCATCACCACCCAGATCAGAAAACAGCACCCAAGCCATAGTAGGGGGACCTGTTGCCTGTGGACTTGCTGGGAGAGGCACTAGCTGCAGTGGCAGATCACCTCCCCTGGTCCCACAGCCTTCTCCCAGGCCAAACTCCTGGTCCCACTAGTGCCAAGGGCAACTCTCCAATTTACTTCATTGAGACTTGACCTTCAGGTAACCCAGAAAAGCTGGAGGGTTGGGAAAGCCATCTGGAAGGAAACACCACTACAAAATTGTCCAGATGGGTGTTTCTTAGACATTCTCCAATGCATCTTCTCCCTCTAATTTACTTCAATGATGGGCATCCAGTAATCTCAGCCCCTGGCAGTGTACAAACTGCCTGTCTGCATCACCATGCACAACCTTGTGTCCTCAGGGGTGACCAGCAAGGGACCACAGCTTTCTGCTAGCAGGACTCCATCGCTGCTTGCATGGCAGCAATGGCATCCGCTGGCTCTGAGCCAGCCAATCCCACATCCCAGATTTGGTACAAATATTTGTACTTCAGTCTGGGGCAAAAAAGTGTGTTTCCATTTTCAGTCAAAACAATGAAACCTGGGCTTGAAATCCCTGTGAGAGCTTGGGTGCACCAATAATCCATGCTTGGTGCTCAGCTGAGACTGCAGACCCCACCACAGGCTCTTCCCCTTCATTAGACACCAAGAAATCTGAACTCCGTGGTGAAACCTGGCAGCACTGGGTCCCACCATACAGGTGGCCCATCCACCTCTCTCTTCCCACCTTCCTTCCTGGCCAGGGTGTACTGGGCGCCACCACCTCCCCATGGTTTCTCACTTGGTGCTTGCCAGGATGGCAGGACCAGGCAGCTCCTGCAAGAGGATAAATTGGGAATGGCCAGGGTCCCTCTGCCAACCTGGGAGTGGGATCCACAGTCAAGTTTTGCAGGGGTAACAGCGGGACCTTGGAATATTCTCCCTCCCTTGCTTCTGAGCCCAAACACACATGGTGTTTGTGGCTGTTCTACTAAATGTCACCCAAGGAACCTATTCTTTAAAGATAACATAAAATCATGGAACAACATATTGGTTTGGGTTGGAAGGGACCTTAAAGTTCATTTTGTTCCCCCCCACTGCCATAGGCAGGGACACCTGCCACTATAGCAGGTTGCTCCAAACCTCATCCAGTCTAGCCTCAGACACTTCCAGGGATGGGGCAGCCACAGCTTCTCTGGACATCCTGTGCCAGGACCTCACCACAGATCCAGATGCATGGATCTATAATTAGCACTTCATTTCCCATAAGTCCAGTAAGATAAATTTAGCAGACTTTGGCACCTGGTTCCAGTTTGACGGCGACATTGCAGGGCAAACCTTTGTGAGAGTGACAATCCAGCATGGACCTCATCTCTGCTGTGTTCTTGTATGAAAATCTCCATTTGTGACCTGCTGAGCTCTGCAACAATGGATGGCACCAGGCTAGGTTTGTTCTTAATACAGATCATTTACTGAGTGTGCTCCTCATGGAGGAGCAGGGCCAGCAGTGTTGGGACTGGGAATAGGGAATGTCAGAACACTTGGGGCCATAACACCTCCCAGTACTCTGTCCCACCACATCACTCGCCTGTGAATCACAGCACACACTGTAGTCCTTTCCAGGACACTTCACCCTTCTCTGCCTCCTTCTCCATGTAGCAGTGCCAGAGGCTCATTGGGATAGATTTGCATGACCTGGCACCTACTGCATTTGATTTCTAATGTTGAGGCATTGTTGGAAACCAGCTGTGTTAAGGGAAAACACTGGGAATCACGTTAACTGATACCAGCATGGTGACGGGTCCTGTACAACTGCAAGAGGGAGCAGTGACATTTGTTTGCAGAGTGCTCTGTTGTGGTTTTGCTGTGGCTGGCTCCACACAGAGCTTTGGTGGAGAGAGGAATGTGGCTGGCTCCAGAGCAGCACGCACAGCTATTCCTGACACACCAAACAGCACCTTGATGGAGGAGCTGCTGTGATCCTCAGCAGGCTGTGCAGCCAGTTCGAACCGGATGGTCCTGGGGGATGAAACAGGTGGAAGGTGGGGAAACTGGTGAATGAGAGGCTGGACATATGCTCACAGCCCAGAAAGTCAGCTGTGTCCTGGGCTGCATCTTCAGCTCTGCTCAGGTGAGACCCCGCCTACAGAGCTGCCTCCAGATCTGGGGTCCTGGGCATAAGGACATGGAAGTGCTGGAACAACTCCAGAGGGGGCCACAGAGATGCTCTGAGGTCTGGAGCCCCTCTGCTCTGGAGCCAGGCTGGGAGAGCTGGGGTCACCCAGCTTGGAGAAAAGAAGGATCCAGAGAGACCTCAGAGCCCCTTCAAGTGCCTAAAGGGGCTCCAGGAGAGCTGGAGAGGGATGCAGTGACAGGACAAGGAGGAATGGCTTCCCACTGCTAGAGGGCAGGAATAGATGGGATATTGGGAAGGAATTCTTGGCTGTGAGGAAGTGAGGCCCTGGCACAGGTTGCCCACAGAAGCTGTGGCTGCCCCTGGACCCCTAGAAGTGTTCCAGGCCAGGTTGGATAGGGCTTGGAGCAAGCTGGGATGGCGGAAGGAGGTGATCTTGAATGTTCCTTCCAACCCAAACCATTCTGTGATTCTGTGAAGTTGAGGACTGCAGTCCATCCATTTAAAAACTACCAAAGAAAGAAGAGCAGAATCATGATTTGTTGCTATCTTACTGTACAGATCAAATCAAACTACTTCAGGACAGGCACATTTACATCTTCAAATGTTCTTTGAAGCCTGAGACAGCAAAGTGCACACTCAGCTTTGAGCATGTTGTTTATGATCCATGGCATTAAGCTGGGACTTGAGGGAATACTGATATAAAAACATTTTCTTAATACATTCTCTGTTGCGTTTTTCTTTTTTCTTCCCACCAAAAAATGCAATTTTAGCCATAATATAAATGTTTATAAAGGATTCTTGGTCTCAACAGAAGGTATCCTCAAAAATTCTTGAGTTAGAATAAACTTATAGATAGACACTGGTCTGTTTCCATGCTTTGGTTTTTCAAGTGAAAGTGAGTTTGGTTAAAAAAAATCTGGTTTGCTTTTCCTTTTTAAGTGGAAATAAAATAAAATAATGCACTACTGCTTCCTCATGAATTTGTATCTTTGTATTCTCAGTTCCTCTTTTCATAACATTTTATTTTTCAGGTTGCTTTGGGAACAGAAGACTTCCCTGTGTCCCAGAAATTTTCTTGGGATGGAAAGAGCTGTTTTCTGCCTGGTCTGTACATGGGTTTGGAGAACCTCAAACCAAAAAATCCTAGACACACCAAAGTCATCCGGAGCGTTCTGATGGTGCTAATGTTATCCAGACTCTCATCTCCAGCCCAAGTGTCTTTGCGGTTGGGAAATTGCAATCTTGGTGTAAAATCCATGCTGTCCAGCCTGGTTCCACATGGGAAGTGGCTTTGCCCACAGCGCACAGAGCAGACCAGTGTGTGGTTTCCTGGGGAAGACTGGGCAAAGGGGCCCCAGGCCAATGGGGTTTTGCTCAGCAGAGCTGCATCTTCCGTGGGCATCTCTGCAGGGGATGGAAAGTGTGGGCATCCTCGATTCACCAGCAGGAATCTGATCATGCCACCTTTTCATTCTATGGCAGTGCTATTTATAAGCTCTGTGGGTAAACAGTCCCTGTCACTGCACAGGGTGGTACAGAGTTCCTACAAATGATAGAGGACTAATTAACTTAGTAATTGCATGTGCTAGGATAGCCCTGCAACTTCCACACTGTTTTGGATGGCTGGGATGGGTCTTGTTCATGTTCTCACCTCCTGTTTGAGGAGAAAAAGGTTTTCACTGCCTTCAACGGGTCAGGCTCGGAGCATCTCACCTCTGTGGCCATTGCAGCAGCTCTTCAACCATCCCCTAGAAGCAGAACTAAGGAATGAAGAAGTGTCCCAGGCAAAAAAAAAGGATAAATAGAGGTGAAGAGAAAAGAAAAAGGAAAAAACCACCCCAAAACAAACTAAAAAAAAACCCCAAACAAAACACCTCCATATCTCAGAGAGCAAACTTTGGGAAGCACAAACCTGGATTCATGTCAGATAAACTGAGCAACTCCCTTCGGATGGGAGAAAAGCCAATCAGATACTTCAGAACCAATGCCAACTCCTGATCTTGGGGAGGAAATTCAGTGTCACAATTCAGGTTTATTTCTTTGAATTCTTATTACATGAGCAGAATACCTCTGAGGCATGGCTCCTTTGGCAAAGGCAATGAACTCATTCCGATTAAGCTGGATGGAAGTACTCTGGTTTTCCTCAGCTATGATTCTAGACCTGGGTATACCTCCAAGTGAAGGGAGAAGACCTGTTTGTCCACCCAGCCAGGTTCCTACTTTGCTTCATTCTGCCCAGGAGCAAAAACCAATACACTGATCTGCATTTAAATGCCGTTCATTATAGAAATGACAATGACAAAGAGACAAAAACCCCTCAAAAAGTAGGAATTGTTCTGCAGCATCATCTCTTGGTGCTCCACCGCATCTGGAAGAGGAGAATGTCCCCTTCCTCCAAGGGAAGCTGGGAAATGCATCCCCCTGTGGTGCTCACTGCTTCCCTCAGACCCTGCTTCTTCCCACATCTCAGATGAGCATTGTTCATACCTCCCCCAGCCCAGATGGGATTTTTAAGGATGCACATCTCCAGGATGTGGGATTGTCCAGGGAGTGTTGGTAGCAAACCCAGGTAGGGATGGTGTGTGCAGGGTGTTGGGGTGATGTCAGTGTGTCCAGCAGGACTCAGGTGGCGACAATGTCTCTGTGCTGGGCCACTGGTGAGGCCACAACCCAAATCCTGGGGTCAGTTCTGGGCCGCTCATGACAGGAAAGACACTGAGGGCCTGGAGCTTGTCCAGAAAAGGGAACAGAGCTGGGAGAAGGGGCTGGAGTGCCAGGAGCAGCTGAGGGAGGTAGGGGGGCTCACCCTGGAGAAAATGAGGCTCAGGCTGGACCTTCTGGCTCTGCACAACTCCCTGGAGGGAGGCAAAGAGGGGGCAGCTTGGGAGGGGGGAGTTGGGCTCTGCTCCCAGGGAACAAGGGACAGGAGAAGAGGGAACACCCTCAAGTCGTACCAAGGAAGTTTCAGATTGGATATTGGAAAAATTTCTCCATGGAAAGAGTGGTCAGGCCCTGGCACAGCTGCCCATAACAGTGGTGGAGTCACCACCCTTGGAGAGATTTAAAAGATATATGGATGTGGCACTTAGGGACATAGTTTAGTGGTGTCCTTGGCAGTGCTGGATTAATTGTTGAACTCATTGATCTTAGAAAAAAAATTAGAGCAATTTTCCAACCTAAATGATTCCCTGATTCTATGATACCAGTGTAGAGGGATTAGAGAGCACTAAAGGTGCTCACCTGGGTTCAGGTGGGTGCATGTACAGGTACAGATGTTTCTGTGCCTGGATGCTGGCTGTGCCTGTGGCTGGCAGTGCTGGGGACATGCATGCTGCAGGGACAGCAGTGTCTGTGCAGGGTGACATAGGTCTGCAGCCACAGTGTCCCAGTCCTCCTGGATTCTCACCTGCTTTGCTCATTAAAATACTGGAGAAAAGGGGTGCTATAAGCAAAATTATGCCTCTTCTATCTTCCATGATGGGAGAGAGCAGGACTGAGCTCAGGTGCTGTCAGGATTTTCTTCCCTTGCCTATGCCACGGTGCACATGCCAAAGCAAGTGCCAGGTCCCCATGGAGAAAACCCCTTCACCAACTTTCTGCACCAGTGTAAATAGACCTACCAGGGCTAACTCTGAATCCTGGTACTGCTGGGGGTGAGTGCCTTGGCTGCTCCTCACTCGACACCTTGTCACATCACCTCAAACATCCACCGTGGCTCCCACAGCCCCAGCACTGAGATGGCGGCCTTTAAAACTGCCACAGATAGAGCCTGCTGCTTTCTATTCCCATTCCTTGGCTGTGGGGAAGGGCAGGAGAGTGTCTGAAGGCTTCACAGACTGTTCAGAAAGAAAACATTGAGATGTGCTCATGAAACCACACAGGGAGAGAAGGAGAATATGAAAAGAGGCAACCACCTTGCAAGTGCCATTCTTTAAGGAATAATGTGCAATAGAGGCCACAAAGTTGATGAGGGATCTGGAGCACCTCTCTTAAGAGGAGAGACTCTGGGAGCTGGCCCTGGTTAGTCTGGAAAAGAGAAGACTGAGAGGGGATCCCATCAGTCCGTACAAAAATCTCCAAGGTAGGTGCAAAGAGGACGGTGCCAGGCTCTTTTCAGTGGTGCTTAGTGGCAAGAGAAGGGGTAATGACCATAAGCTAAACACATGAAGTTCCACCTCAACATGAGGAAGAACTTCTTTCCATGGAGGGTGGCAGAACTCTGCAACAGCTGCCCAGGGAAGGCATGGAATTTCCCTCTCTGGAGACATTCAAAACCCACCTTGGATGTGTTCCTGTGTCACCTGCTCTGGGTGACGCTGCCTTGGGCAGGGGTGTGGACTGGATGATCTCCAAAGGTCCCTTCCAACTACTCTGTGACTCTGAGATTCTGTGAGGAATGTGTTGTATTGGGACGTCACACATTCCAGTGTCCCTGGCTGTGGGGCTTCCCACAGAAGGGCTGTGCAACTACAGCTCTTTCCACTCTGCAACTAACTTTGCTCCTACCCAGGCCCCTGCTCCTTCTCTTTTTCCCTTCCTGGCAAGGGGAGGAGGTCCCATACTGTTCCCTGCAGCCAAGTGATCCCAGCTGCTGTGCGGCCAGAGCAGTTCCTGCAGAAAAGCTTTGCACGGCCAGCTAGACCCTTCCACGGGCAGAGCTCGGCATAGAGGTGTGGGCACCCAGCTCCCAGCGGGGTCCAGCAGCAGAGATTGCCCCAGGTCCACCCAAAAGAGTAGCACCTGACTTTGGATCACAGCTCCATCTCTCTTGATGGAGCAGGGCTTCTAAGAAGGGAGAACAAATTCTTAAGGAAAAGGGAGGCCTTTTTCTCTTCTGGAGTCAAATAAAAGGGCATCAGGAGTTGCACGGCTCCACGCTGAGGAGCATCAGGGACACAGATGTAGCTGTCCATACATAGCCCCGATCTAACACTGAATTCACTCTGTGACTTCCAAAAAGCCACTTAGTTTTCCACCAGTTGCGCCTTCCCTCTGCCCTGCCCCAGGCTCTGAGCATCATTCAGTGACACATGTGAAGGGAAGGGCAATCCTGCAGTTCCTGCCTCTTTGGGATGCCACTGCCTGTGAATGACCAACAACAAACTCCATGGGAACCTCTATACTCACCAACCCACTTCTTCCTTGACCCAGCAGAGTGGGATTGGTTTTAAGTTGAGGCAGAAGACAAAGAAAGGAGAGAGGAGATGGGAGAAATTCCTTTTAAAATGTTCCTTTGTCGCTCGCCTCCACATCCCATGGTGTTGCCTGTGCTGACGTCAATGTGGTGCTGTTGATTTGCACCAGCTGAGGGGCTGGCACAGGATTCTCCCCTCCACTGTGGCTCTGACATGGGGTGGGAAGGGCTCGTGCTGGGATATATTCCTGCCCGTAACATACTGTGTGCCACCAGGCGAGGAATGAGGAGCCTCTGCGGAGCCACAGCCAACCCATGTGGCTGCCCACAGAGCCCTTCCTGCACCCTGGCACCCAGCGATGAGAGGCTGCTGCCTAGCCCTGATACCAAGAGAAGGGCAGTGAGGTGGCTGCTGCGGGGGCATCAGCATCGGGAGCCTCACCTTGCCAAGGACTGCCAGACTGGCACCTTGCCCGTAGTGTTTTTGCCAGCTGTGAAACAGCTGTGAGCTCTCACTGCCATCCCTGCTCCTCTCCTGGTGTTCTTCCCTCAGTGGAGGCTGCAGGACCAGACCAAGACATTGGGCCCTACAGCCCTAGGGCTCCACCACCCCGTGGAGGTGATGCCTTGGCACGCCCAAGCTTATCTTGCTGCCTTACACAGCAGTGAAGCCCAGAAAAGCATTTTGACTTGTACTCTGCTCCCACACATGTGATTTGTTAAGGTAACACTTCACAGCGTGGAAAGCATCCCACTAAACACTGCTGGGAAAGAGAAGCCCAGCCCTTGGAATGAGGGCTGGTTTGGGGGATGGATGACAGAGTGCTACGCACCAAGCCACAAGAAGGACAAGTGATATGCGGTCAGCAGCAGTCGTCTTTACTATGGACCACAGGAGATTGGAAAAGTAACCTTGTTAACAGACCTAGTGGCTAACAAAATGTCATGCTGTAGGACAACGTACAAGAGAAGAACAATCACCAGAACAAAACGGCACCCAGGGGGACGGGGAAGCCCAGGGGGTTGCAGGAGATGCCCTATAGCAAACCTCTAGTGTGGTATTGACACGTCTGCGAGTGCAGGGGGCTGGCTGTGTGGGTTCCTTTAGCCTTGAACACAAGTCAATGGGTCTTCACCTTTACCCAACTCCAGTGGCTCTGGCACAGTGATCATTGACTTTTTTTTCAGAATAAAAATAATAATAGTATTTTGTTCCAAGGACGATGTGCAAGAATCATTTCTCCAGGTGAAGTGGAAGGAGGGTAGATAGGAAAACACCCCTCCCAGGGTTGTCCTTGTGGCTCGTGCCTTCTGACTGACACCACAGCCCTCCCCAGCAATCCTCTGTGGCTTTGCCTTAAGTGAATACCAAACAAGGCTTTTCAGAGAAAAAAGAAAGGGGAAAAAAAGTATTGCTGCCTCTTGTAATATTTTTCCTCTCTCTCTCTCTCCCCCCTCTTTCTCCTTAAAAATGTTTACTTTCAAAAATTCCATTCCTGTAGAGATTCCTCCTGAGCTCTGAGGTCTCCACACTCCACCCTCCTCTTCTCCAGTCAGAAAAACTGAGTCTCGACATCTCTTTGGTTAAAAAAAAAAAAATTTAAAAATTAGCACAAACAAATAACACACAGCCCAGTATGATCCCATTCCACCCCGTGGACGCCTGATGAGAGGGTGTCTGTGGAAGAAGGAAGCGTCAGAGACGGGCTGTCTGCTCTCTGGAAGCTGAGGTCTCCGCACCGTCCCGCTGGCTCTCCTCTTCTCATACGGTGGTCGCTGGCCCATACTGGAGCACCAGAGGGGACGTCTCCTTGATGCGGATGTAGAACTGCCCCTCAGGCCAGTTGGTGTGGAGGGACAGAGGCAGGAAGTCATCGGGGAGCCACCGCTCGCTATCGTTGGCGGCGAACACCAGTCCGAAGTGCTCCAGCTGCTCCTCACTGTAGCAGATGGCGGCCGAGCCACCCAGCACATCCCGCGAGATGTCGTTCATCTCCAGCACCACCAACTTCACCACCTCCCTGGCGGGCGTCTGGCTGGTGATATGCAGCTGCAGAGAGAGAGGTGGGAGAGAAGGATGTTAAGGGGGAGTGAGGAGGAACAGGGGCCGCAGGCAGCATGCAGCGTGGAGGAGCAGTGAGGGTGGAGGAACAGCCACCCCAGTGGCGCCTGTGAGCAGGTGGCAACAGCCTGGCACAGAGCCATGGGCACACTGTGCCTAGGGAATGCCCAGGGAGTGTACCCCAGTGTGCCAGGGCCCAAACCCACCGATGGCTCTCCTGCCTCCACTAGTCTCTCCATGCCCTTGCCACTCAACTCTTGCACATGTCACCTACAGCTCTGCTAAGGCTGCCCCACCATCCCATCACCTGTAGCCAGAGAGGGACAGTCCCTGCCCTTTTCCTGGTACCATGGAGGAATCTGTGTGTAGTCCTTCTTGTGAGCAGGGTCCAGACCCTCAAACCAGCTGGACCCCAACAGCTCTGCCAAACTAGAACTGAAGCCTCTTTGGGACACAGCGCTAAATTTCATCCCATTCACAAGCTTGGGGTTTTCTCACCTACAGCTACCTTCACCCTCTGCTTGCCTGGGGACAGCCCTCTGAATCCCAAATCCTGTCGAGAAAATGAGCTCATCAGGGCCCTGGCTGCTGATCCAATACTGGGAGTTGCTGCTTGGCTTCAAAGGCCTGAAGGCAGGACATCCATCCTCACCAGGGCAAGGCGACGTTTCCTTTGGCACATCTGTAAGGGCTTGCGGAGCGCCGGGAGCACTGCCCTGGCAGGATGGTCCCAGCCCTGGGCCCATGCGAGCGCTGCCAGCTCTGAACAGCCATGGCAGGGCTCAGCTGATTTACACCAGCCGAGGAGCTGTGCCTTTGAACTTGCCTTTCTTTAAGGAGAACATTATAAAACACTTTCAAGCAGGCATGTCCAGAACGTTGCAACTTCAAAAGCCCTACAGGCAGCCTGCCAAGAACCCGAGGGCTGCGCTTCAGTTCCACAGAAATCTATGGGCATTCCTCAAATGGAAAATAACCCTGCAAGGCAGAGTCTTCTCTGCTAGGATGTCCCTGCTGGGTGCAGAGACACCGGCCATCAAACTTCCTCAGCAATAAACCCATCAACCTGTTGACTCTGTTCTTACTCTGTCATTCCTTTAGGGTCACTTTCAACCCCAATCAGTTCACGATTTAATGATTTTCTACTCTATCATCCTCAGTCTTGGGCACGAGGAACGTCTTGAAAGGGAAATTTCTACAGGGGAAGGATCTCCGTGGCTGGGACTAAAGGAGGCCACAAAGCTAGAGGGGGACCTGCCCAAGATGTGTGTGCTGGGGGATGTTCTCCGTGGGGGATCCCACGTGCAGCAGGTGTGAGTGACCAGAGCTGTGGGGGTCAGCTCTTGGCAGCAAAGCCCTCACGGAGAGGAGTCAGGTCACACAGCTGCTCCAGCAGAGCCCAATTGCCTGCAGCACAGAAGGTGCTCTGCCTGCTCCCCCAGCTGGAACTGGAGTGGGTTCTGCCACTGGAATTGCCACTGGCTGGAGACAAAAGGCTCCTGCTCTCCCTTCCCTAATGGGGAAGGCTGGAGCAGGGAGCACAGACCTGGGAAGGGGAGGCTGTAGGAGGAACATAGCCAGGGCAGGAGGTGACAGCTGAATTTTGGCCAGGGAGGATGACGTGTTTGAACACCAGGACATAACAAGGGAAACCCACCAATGTGTCCTTTGCTCTGCCTGCCCACACTGGGTGGCACCAAGCTGCTGTCACCTGCTGAAGCACACACCAAGAGCTGAACTTCTGCCCCACCGCCTTGTCCCCAAAACCTGCTATGTGTGGCCCTGACTTGCTCCTTCTGCAGCAGTGGCCATCACTCCTGTGGAGACATCCTGTACTGCCAGGAGCCTCATCACTACAGCAGGGACAGAGGGATTCAGGGCAGGAGTACTGCAGGTCTCCAGAGAACCTCATCCCCGGGACAGTGGAGGACGGGAAGGGCAGTGCCAAGAGTGGGGCACACAAGCCCTGCTGCCTATGTCCTCATCCTGCCAAGCCCTGTCCCACTGGGCACAGCAGAGACGCTCCGCCACCCGCTGCAGGCTGCGGTACCTTGACACTGGTCTCTTTGGAGAGTCCCGTTTCATACTGAGGGCAGACCCGCAAGGTGACAGAGACCAGCTTCTTCCCTTGGTCGGCCAAGTCCTCGGGCTGTTCTGGCTGCTGCTCTGGCAAGTGCTGAGTCCACTCATCGGATCGCGTCCGGCAGACGGGCTCAGAGCCTTGCCCGCCCCGGCGGCGCTCGGGGCTGGGCGTCGAGCCAGTCCCCAGCCTGAGCTGGCTGCAGTGGTTCGCGGTCCTGCCCTCCGTCGGGGAGCTGTCCACAGAGCCGGGGCAGGACTTCCTTGGGGCGGGGCAGTGGGGCTTGGGGAAGTCCAGGCTGCTGGTCCGGACGCAGTAGGCCTGTCGCTTCTCCGTGATGCGCAGCAGCTCAATCTGCCGGCTGGGCAGGACAAAGTCGCTGTCGTAGAGCTCGGGAGGTGGCCGGGGCTCCTCCGGCGGTGGCGGCAGTGGGGGTGGGGTCTTGAGCTCGTGGCTCTGCAGGACATCCGGGGCACTGTCAAGCAGGGTGCGGGTGGCCCTGCGGCTGCAGCACTCAGGCCCCGATGAGTACACCAGGTCGAGCTCCTTCGGGCTCTGCGCCCGGCTGGAGTCGTAGTCGCTGTCGGTGGCCAGGAACACTTCGGAGGAGCCTTCCTCATCCGACAGCCCGTGTGAGTCTGCGAGGGTGAGAGGAGCAAAGAGGGACTCAGCCTGGATGTGGACAGCCCCGGCTGAGGTGGAATCCAAGGAAGCCTCTGAGGTTTACCCTCTTGTCACGCAGCTGTGCTGCGCTTGCCACGGCACAGGCAGAGTGGCTGAGCCCTGGCTGAGCCCGACAGACCTGCCCGCACTCCCTGCTCCAACCCTGCCCGCACTCCCGGCTCCAGCCCTGCCGGCACCTCGGGTGCGGCCACCCTTGACGGACCGAGCACGGGCAGCCCCTGAGCCCGCCGGGTAGGAGCTTGACACAGCCGGGTCCTTACCGGAGTTGAGCTTGCGGCTGGTCTCTGGCGAGGGCACCGGGGACGGAAGGTAGTCAAGGTGGGACGAGGAGGATCGGGTTTTCTCCTTCATTGGCCCCCCGGCTTCGCTGAGGAAGCCGCTGAGTGAGACCCCACAGGAGGGCTGCTTGTAGCGGGCGTGCTGCAGGGCATCCATGATCCAGCGCATCTCTCGCCAGATCTCCTCCATTTGCTGCCCAACGGAGGAAAATAGAGGAGCCGTTTCAGACAGCAAACGACAGCAACAAGAAAGCCCCACGGCAAAACACGGGCTCTGTACACACATCTCTCCAAGAGCTCTGGGGGGGGAATCCCTGAGCCGGGAAATAACAAGAAAATGCTCTTAGGTGGGAGGAGGGTGCAGCTGCTGGTTCAGCAAGACCTGCCTGCTGCAGGCAGTGGTGCTGGGGACAGGGATAGTGTGGGATGCTCTTTTGTAAGGCCATCCCCAAAAGGCACTTGCAGGCCCTTTTCTAGCAAGGAGGGGATGTGCAGGGCACAACTCTTTGTCTCTCTCTCCAGGATTTTTAATTTCATCACTGCAGTAAAATGTTGCTAGATAAAGCAACTGCAACGCGTAGAAGAGGAGGCTCCAGAGAGACCTTAGAGCCCCTTCCAGTGCCTAATGGGGCTCCAAGAGAGTTGAAGAGAGACTTGGGACAAAGGCCTGGAGGGATAGGACAAGAAGGAAATGGCTTTCCACTGCCAGAGAGCAAGGTTAGATGCGATATTGGGAAAAAGTTCTTCCCTGTGAGGGTAGGGAGGCCCTGGCATAGGTATTCCAGAGAAGCTGTGGCTGCCCTATCCCTGGAAGTGTCCAAGGCCAGGCTGGACAGGGCTTGGAGCAACCTGGTCTGGTGGAAAGTGGAACTGGATGAGTTTTAATGTCTGTTCCAACCCAAACCATTCCATGAATCTATGAAAGCCCAGCCTGCTGCTGCTCATCAGCCACATCAGAGAAAGCCCCTGGGGCCACAAAGACGACGGAACAGCCCTGGTGCAGATGCTGCTGCCTGACTGTCCTGGCAGGTCAGGGGCACTGTCGAGCCTGGGTCCCACCCCATACCTGGATGTAGTCCTGAACCTGCTGGTGCCTCTGCTTGGCAGTGGAGAGCTCGACATCGGAGAAAGCCTCCCTAAGGCTCTGCTGGGAGAGAAGTGACTCCAGCTCCAGCAAGGCAGACACCTGGCAGTACTGGGTGATGAACTCCCGGTCATATGTGAAGAAGTGGACTGGGAAGAGGAAATGAGAGGGGGGATGAAAAACATCAGGTCTCTTGCTGTGGATGCCCTACAGGCTCCTTCCTATCTCCCAGCACAAAGAGGAGACAACACTGTCCATGAGTCCACCTGGACAGCCCTCAGCACACCCCTCCATCCCTCTTCTCCAGGGAACTCCAGCCCACGCCACTGCCCAGCCCAGCTCTCAGGAGGCCTCAGGGGACAAGGGGACCAGCAGGGCTGTGTGTTGGCATTCCATCTCCTCACCGAGCTCGAAGATCTGCAGTGGCAGCATGAGGAAGCCGGAGCGAGGGGTATAGGGGTTGTTCTGGCCTGGAGCAGTGCAGACATCATCTGATGGAGGCAGCAGCAGCAGGAAGGAGACCTGATCCCCAAAGTCCAGCACCTCTTGGCTGTACAGACGGAAATCTTTGGCCTGCAAGAAGACAGTGCAGGTAACAGCTCCTAACATCACCTGGTGGGCCCTCTGCCCAGTCCTCATGCACAGAGTAATCCTCAGGGACCACCTGCAGTCAAGGGACACTGCAGCTTCAGCACACAGCCAGAGGCTCCTTGCTTCTGGCTTATCTGTATAGTCTTGTCACTTCTCTAATTTCTCCCCTAAAAGTCTCCAAACTTCTGGTCAAAGTCACCACGGCAGGGTCTCAGAGAATGGCGCAGTGATGTGCAGGGAGGTGCACTCCCAGCTGCCCGACCAGAAGCACATGCCTAGCACTGGTGGGCTCCTTCCCAGTAAATACTTGACCACAGACTGCAGCTCCAGCCCAGCTCTGGCCAGGGACCAGCCTGCTTTGGAGGGGCGGAGTTGCACTGGTCTCATGCTGCCCAGCACCAAACCACATGGCAGCAGTAACAAACCCAGATTCACTGTCCTTGCTTTGGGGATACAGTGAGAGAAGGGCAAACAGCTCCTGTGGACACTGTCCCTGGGCAGGCAGATCCAGCACTCACCTTCTGTTTGCACAGGACCAAAATCTCCTGGGTGCTCCAGCCCCAAGAGGAAGGCCTGGGGCTGCAGTTCCCTGCCTGCTTCAGCCACCAGCACCATGCTCACAGCTCTGTCCCCTCCCTCCACCCCACACCTTGGCTCCTGCCTTCTACCTCTTGCAATGGGATGTTCACCAGGGTCATCAGCTCCTTGATGGCCACTTGGAGCTCCTGAAACAAGGGGTTCTGGGATGTGTCAGCCTCTGGCTCCGTGGGAACAGACTCCTCCACGCTGGCCATCTTCTGTAGCCATGCCCACTCCTCCCTGAAGAAGGCCAGAGACAGACAGGTGAAGGAGAGAGCAGCTCAGGTGGACCTCGACACAGTTGCTATGAGAGCTGTGTTTGCTTGGCTGTTCCTCTCCCAGACAGTGCAGCACCCCCAGGGATGTGGGAGAGGTGCGGGTAGAGAGAGAACTTGGTTTGCTCCAGGCTGAATCAGTATCACAGAATATCCTGAGCTGGATGGGACCCGCAAGGACTGTTGAGTTCAACTCCTGACCCCACACAGGACACCCCAACAATCCCACCCTGTGCCTGAGCATGTTGCATGGCAGGTATATGAGGGAATATTACCCTGTTGCCGAAGCAGGAGGCAATGGGTGCTGTTAGGCTGGATGGGACAGAGCAGCCTGGCTGCTCTGGCTGAGCAGCCCTGCAAATCCCACCTGGAGATGTTGGGATTGGAGCGAATCTTGACGTGGCACAGGATGTTGGGGAGCCGCTCTGGCACCAGCACTCGGATCTGATCCACGGCGCTGCACAGCTTCAAGTAGCCCAGGTAGAGGCCTGGGGAGAGGGCATAGCTGCTCCGCTGGTGGTAAGCCATCTTGTCCTGGGGACAAAGGCACTGCTGGGCTGAGCAAGTCCTCACAGCACGGCTCATTCCAATGCCATGGCACAGCCAGCCCAGCTGGAGAAGGGGAGTGGCACAGCAAGACAACCATATGCTGCCAGGGTGAATCTGGCACCAACCTGATGCCTCCCCTTGAAAGAACTGTATTTTTGGACACTGGCTGGGCTCTGCTCCCCCTCTGCCTGCAGCCAGGACCAAACCCCTGGTGGCCCAGGCTCTGCTGTGACCTTTTCCAGGCTGAGGGGGAGCAGGGAGCACTGGTGGTCCCAGGGGACCCCATTGCAATCCCTGCCCCAGCAGCATCAACACACACCTGGACTGAGATGAGCAGCGTGTCCAGAGCAGTGGGCTCCTCCGGGGTGGACACGGACTTGCGACTGGTCTGTAGCTTGCAGATGGGAACCCAGCGGACGCTCTCGAAGGTCTGGTTGGTCTTCACCTCCTTCAAGGTGACGATGAGGATGTTGCCCTGTTTGTCTTTGACAGGCTCGAAGAAGACTTGCCCCAGGTCCTGGATGCCCAACAGCCCCTGTGTGATGGGGTGGGACAGAAGGAGAAAACAGAGGATCGGGGGACATCCTGGAGGGACAGTGGGTCTGGGAAGCTGGGATGTGCCTGCAGCTGCCTGCTGGAAACTGGTCTGCCCATCAAAGCACCCTGATGGCTCCCAGCCCCTCTGCATGAGACTGCCGTGACACCTGGCACCTCATTGTCCCACAGCCAGAGTCCTGCCAGGGAGGATGAGGCAGGGACACACACACCTGCCATGGACCATGGCTGGCAGATCCTGGATTTTTCCTGTCTGTGGCACAGCCATGTGCTGCTCCCAAGGGAGCCCAGCCCCCAGTGTCCCACCCAAAGTGCCTGTTCCCCACTCAGGCTGACCCTCACCTGCATCTGTGAGATGGCCAGCAGCATCTTGAAGCGTGTCTGCAGGATGCAGGAGCAGGAGGACTGGGACACGGTGACACACTGCCGCAGCCACAGGATCTCATCCCACATGCACGACACCTGTGCACACCAAAGGGTGTCACCACTGCTGCAGCTGGGTCACACCAGGTGGTTTTTGGGGAAATCCATTTGCATCTCCATTTGAGCTGGGTTAGGAATGTGCCTAGGCACATTCTCTCAGCGTCTCTCAGCAGGGGTGCAAATAAACCCTGTGCCACAGGCACCCTGTGATGCCTCCAGGGCCTGTACCTGAGGGCAGCACTGTGCCATGCCCACTCAGACATCCACCTTCAGCTTGGACTGGAACTTCAGGTTTGAATAAAAGTTAGCCAAGGTGGGGAGGGAGAAGAAAGCACTCTCCATCAGTAGGTAAAGACTACCCAGCAAACTATTTTGGCCCTGAGCTGCCCACATGCCCTCTCCCTAAGTCTGCTAACAGTGGAGGAGCTGGCAGCAGCTTGCTTTGCATCTTACAACAGAGGCAGAGGTGCTGCAGCAGGATGCTGAGGGGAAGCAGCTCAACAGCTACTGACATGCCTATGGAGAGGCAGTGCCTACCCATCCTGGCACCAGCATGTCACCATCTTTGGGCTTCCAGGAGCTGGGATGAAATGCCATTCCCTGGAAGTTTCCTGGTCCATACTGAACCCCAGCAAGCAGCAAGTCCATGGGCTGCCTGCACTGCCAAGCCCCAGTGTCCAGGCTGGAGGGGCAGCGGTCATGCCTGGGCCACTCTGGCACCCTGGCTCTCTGCCCCAGCACAGGGTCCCTGGGCCACCCACCTTGGTGAACCAGAGGAAATCCTGCATGAGCAGGCAGGAGTAGGTGTCATCAATCTCCACCACGGGGATCTGGTCTTCATGGGTCACCAGGATGTTGTCGTCCTTGTAGAAGATGGCTGTCAGGTAGAGGCCCCTGTGTGGGAGGGAAGACAGATTTCAGTGTCACCTCCAGATGCCAGCTCCATCTCCCAAAGGGTCTTTCTCTTAAGGGAAGATGCCCTGCCCTGCCCCAGGTCTCCACTTCTCTCCAACAGCTGTGGCAGAAGAGGCTTGCGTCTGGTGTGGGAGCAGGAACAGGAACCCAACCTGGCAAGCAAATATCATGGCCAATGACCCCCTACACACAGGACAGAGATGGGGCCAGACTGTGCAGGGGACACGCTGGGTCTGGATGAGGTGGGGTGCCAGGTGACACTCAGAGGTGGTGCAGGGATTTGGGCACCAGCACAGTTTGGCCAAGTCCAAATGGAGACACTAAGAGAACCTTTGACCTTTGGGCCATGGGACTCATCTCCACTGACACCACCGGCTTGGTGCAGGTGCAGACCCTGCTATGAGCACCCCCAGCCCCCAGTCTGCAGGCAGAGCTCTCGGGATGGGCAGCTTTGCCAACCCCATGCACCAGCCTCTCACCGCTTCAGTGTCTTGAGAAACTTGCTGCCGGGGTGGAAGAGGTGCTTGAGGCTCTTGGAGACCGAGTGCTTTCTGCTCTGAGGCTGGTTCTTGCAGGGCTCTGTGGAGCAGAGAGCAGGGGATGCTGCAGCAGGAGATGAAGAGCTGATGCCAAGCCAATGGGAAGGCTCTGCTGAGGTCTCCGCTGCCTGAGCTGTCTCCCTGCATTGCTCATCCATGGCACAGATTTATTCCCGGCACCACCCCAGCTCCGTGAATCACACCACAACCCTGGGGAACTCAGCTGGACCCCCACCCCAGCCTCCCTGGAGCAGCGTGCTGTGGGCTCACCGTGGCAAACGCAGTGCTGGTGGATGGTCTTCACCTGGCCCAGCAAATGGTCCAGAGCTTCAGCCTGTCCCCTCCGCCGTGGGGCCCGGCCATCATACTCCCGCCAGTCTGTGGGGGACAGACCAGCATCACCCCCAGCACCGCTTGGCTTGGGAGAAAAGGGGTTCCCATCTCCTCCTCCCTCATCATCTGGGTGTCCCCCCCATGCTACAGCGTGGCAGCATTTGTGGGTGCTGAGCACCTCTGGGTCTTCTGGGCTTCAGGAGATTCCCAGTTTTGTGTCACTCTTCCCAGGAGCACCCAGCTCTGCAGAGCACCCTGTAGCCACTGGCCTCTCCACAGCATGGCAGGGACTCAGCAGAGGGAAGGAACAACATTCTGTCTGTTGCTGCTACACTTCACTGGCCATATAAAATTCTTTCCAGTGTCTTCCTCCAGGTCTTCCCCAGTTACTCCAGATGAGCGCTGGGAGCTGGGCTCACCTCGGCAAACACATAAATAAACTCCCACCAGCTCCACCCACTGTGGGATGGCAGCAGGACCGTGAGTGGGGCCTGGGACCTGCCGGCTCTTCTCCCTCAACTTTGTATTAATTGCTTTAAACACCTCCTGTGTCCTGCCCACTGCTGTTTTCCATGGAAAGTTCAGCTCTGTTAACTTTGGCTGGAACTTGCCACTATTTTTAGTAGCTTTAAAAACACCCAGGGAGGTGCCTGACTGTATTCTGCTGGGCCAGGGAGGGATCTCTACTGAAGGGAGAAATATTTGTGGCAATGAAAATAAATAAACCCCACTCCTGTCTGATTCACTTCAGCCACACTTGGTGCTACCTGAGTCTCAGTCACAGGGAATGTGACCCATGTGAGGTGACAAATAGGCTTTAAATTGGGTGCAGACTTGACAGGGACATGATAAAGCCAGGGCAGGGCAGTGCTGTGCCCTTGCAATGTGCATTCCTAGACATGCAAATGGATTTTTGGTGATTTCAATGCTCTATGGGTCTGCAGCCCGAGCTATGCATGGTGCTGCACATCTCTGACCCATCACTGTTCATCTCCACCTGTCTCCAGTGCCTTCACTGCTGCCAGGAGCAGTATCCCTGCTCCCTGGATGCCAGCAGCATCATGGTATGGGATGTGTGTCCATGGCCTGATCCTTGGGACAAGCTCAGCCTCCCATGGGGCTGCTCCTTACTCATTCAGAGCCCTAATCCCATGGGGCACCACACAGGGACCTGTTTGGGGACTGGTGCCAAGTGGCAGAGGCTATTCTGGAGCCCTCTCTGCCCTGAACTTTGCCTTTTGGCCTGCACCTTCCAGCTCAGTCCTCCTGGCCCCTCTCCACCCAGCACCTCGGGGTGCCTTATGTGACATTGGATGGCTGTTCCCTGACACTTTTCCTGGGGTCAGCATGGGAAGGAGAGTGCTGACAGCCTAGAGCTGGTCTCTGTCGGGGCTTGTGACCCCCATCCCAGCTCAATGCCAGGGAATGCCGGTCATTGGCTCTGGGCTGGGTGGCAGACCATGGGGTGGCACAGAGTGGGAGGCCACTGCCACCCAGGACTGGGACTCTCTGAGTCCTGGCTCTTAGCCACCTCCTAGCTTCCTCCTTGGGATGAGTTGATTCAGGTGGCCTGAAATGGCTCAGTCTTTCCCAGGTGGCAGGGAGAATTCAAGGCTGAAAAATCACTGTTTGGAAAAAGCACCTGTTGGTTTGAGGCAGCATCCCAGACCCCCAGGCACAGCCTTCCTGCCTGGTCTGAGACCCCAAATTCTGCTTCTGCCCTTGGGTCCACTCGCTCCCATCCCAGCAGTGAGAGGGACCCCTGGATGGCACAGGGAGCTGCCATCCCCCACCTGCCCTGTGCTGGCTCCCATGGGACTGCTCCCAGGCATACTCACTGGAAGGGATGGCGAAGGGGGGTGCAGAGGCTTGCGGGGGGCCCCAGCCCTTCATGTTGTAGGCAGACACCCGGACGTAGTACGTGGTGCCCTGCGAGGAGAGCAGCACACTCAGCACACTCACACCTCTCCTGGCTTGGCAGGCGAGGCAGGGATTCCCCCAGCCCACTGCACCAGTATACCATGAGGAGCACTGAATTGGGAGCCCACAGTCCAGGTCACTGGCTCTTACCTCCCACTCCTTGTTAACAGACACTAGAGAACCCCTGTGGCCTTGTGGGTGGGTTTGGGGGACACAGAGGAAGGATCGGACATTGCAAATGCCCCTCACCAGAGAAGCTCCAGCCCCAAAGATTCAGTGCTTCTGTAGGCTGGGGTGCTGTCAATCCCCTGGGATGTGGAAGGATCCAGGCCCTGGAGATAGGGAGCTGGCCCAGCACCATCAAGGGTTTATAAAAGCACAGTGACAGTGATTAAAGCATCTGATTAAAGCCCAGTCAAGCTGCCAGATGTTGCCAGGCCTCCAGGCGCTCATGAAGGTGACAGGAGCCCGTGAGGCACCTCTGAGAGTGTGATTGATGGCCTTGGAGCAGCTCCTTGCAGCAATGCTGCTCCGGGCTCTGCTCGAGCCCCTCCCGCCGCACTGAGGGGCGGCTCCCACCCTGACAGCACTCGAGCTTGACACTGCTGCTGTGCCTAAGACCCTCTCACCTCACCAAGGGCGTTCCCTGCTCCTCGAGTCCGTGGTTCCTGCCTGCCTATCCCTGGCAAGGGTGACCCCATTTATTCCAGCATCTCCCTATGTTCCAATCCTGAGCTCCATCCCACCGCAGCCCCCATGTCCCCAGCGCTGGCCCAGGTTACAGCTGACAAGCAGCATGGCTGTTGTGGTTCTCAGGGAGATAAAACAGCAGGAAGCCACAATCCCACCAGCCATGACCTTGCTGAGCTCCCGGAGATGGAGATGGGGCTGTCCCCTCTCTCAGTGACATCGGGGCTGCCGTGGGATGGAGCCCCCGAAGTGTGAGGGGCTGGACTCAGCAGGTGGCAGAGGAACGAGCCACTGATTTATTGCCCAGGAAGAGCCTGGGTGGAGATGGGAGTGGGGTGGGGGACAGAGGATAAATCACGCATTGGGTGAGTGGCCCCATTCTGCTTGTCACTGTGGGTCTGCAGGCACCCTGTCAGTCCCCACTGTTAGCGGCTGCGGCTGTGCGGGGACAGACAGATGCCTCTCCCAGCCCCATGCTCTTGGGTCTGCCCAGGCTATGCCCACGGCACGCAGCATGGCACAATCCTATTGTTCCTGCTTGGAATGATCATAGAAAGAAAGAATCATTAAGGTTGGAAAAGGTGTCTAAGATCACTGGGTCCAACCACTGCCAAGGCCACCACTAAACCATGTCCCCAGCTGCCAAATGCACATGTCTTTTGAACATTTCCAGGCATGATGACTCCAGCACTGCCCTGGGCAGCCTGGGCCAGTGCCTGATCCTCCCCCTGTGGGCTGCACTGTGGCCTGTGGTTTTCCCAGCTGTGGGCTCTCCACACCCAGCCCTGCCTGCTGTGGGCACCCACGTCACTCACCGACACCAGCCCATGGATGGTGAAGTGCAGGTCCTTCAGCTTGTCAATCACAGCTTCTCCCAGCGGTGGCAAGAAGGTGGGGGAGCAGCTCCACTCCACTGCAAGGAGAGATACCCCAAGGTGCCATGTGGCCCTGGAGTGGGGACACACCACCGGTGCTGGGGCAGCATGTCACAGACAGCAGCAGGGGACTGCAGGTAGCACAGGAGCTGGAGGCAGCAGAGTGAAGGCAGGGAAAAGGAAGATTCCTAGTGGGGGTAATATCAGGGGGAGCTGCTGGCCTCACCAAGCCCCATCAGATGGGGTCAGCACCTTTAATTGGTAGCTCAGAAGTGGGGGATGGAAGAAATTCTTCCAGAAGCCAAAAATATCTGGTTTAAGTGGGTGAGGGGTGCAGGATTGCAGAGTCTTCCCAGTATGCAGGATGAGAGGGCAGCAAAAGAGTGGCAGCCAAAGTTTCGCCTTGGTGCAGGATGTTTGGTCTAGCTCAGAGCTTTTGGGTGGTGGCCAGGCTGTCCAGCAGCCCTCACTTCTTCTGTGCTCCAGCACACAAGAGTGGCCTAGCTGGGGCTTGGCAGCACTGCCCATGGCTCTGTTGTGTTGACATGGGGTGCAAGGGATGCAAGGCACTTACTGTGGCTGTGTGACCCTGCTCTGCTGCAGGGATCCTGATCCTTACCTTTGTACTTGGTGACAACGGCCGAGTTGACACTCAGGGGCTCCCAGAAGGTAACCTGCAATGAGGAGCTGCTGGCCACGGAGAGGTGGACACTGCTGGGGGCATCTGGCACTCCTGGGGACAGAGAGCACAGGGACTGCTACAGCGAGGATGGTCACTCCGAACCCCCATGTGTCCTTCTTGGGCCTCTCCCTGGTCCCAGGGATATATTCCCTGTGGGGAACATGTTCTCCCCTCCATGCACCCATACTGCAAGCCCTGGCTACAGGGTGCAGAGACCTTCTGATGGGTGCTGGTGCCCCATCCCAGCCAGCCCCGCTGCTTCCCCTGGTGCAGGGACAGCCCCCCAGGACCCAGCCCTCCTGCAGTCACTCACGGGCATGCTCAAACCCTGCCTTCATGCGCTTGTACAGCCGGAATCGCCACTCCCAGGCCTTGAGCTGTTTCTCCTTCTCGGAGCAGTCAGTGTTGGGTGCCTCGTTCACCACCTGCGCCATCAGCTCATTGACGCGCTGCTCCGCTTCCCGCACCAGCGTGGAAAGGTGCAGTGAACGGCTCTCCAGGCTCACGACTGTGGGGTGGGTGGGCATGGCCGTGGGGCCCAGGAGGGCAGGGAGGAGAAGATGGTTAGGGCAAGCTCTGGCTCTGCTGGCAACAAATCCCCACCCTGAGACCCCATCCTCCCCTCCTTGTCCTGGTCCTGGGCTCCACTTGAGTGCACGACTCCCCTGGAGCCCTGCTGCAGCCTGCACCAGTCTCCCACAGCCCAGTGATCACCTCCTCCACCCACATCCAATGCCTGTGGTGCCCCATTCCACCAGGCTGGAGACCCAGGAGATGGGAACAGCACAGGTGCCTGTCCCAACTCACAGTGTGGGCTCTCCTTTGCTCCTGCCTGCAGCAGGGCCCTGGCAATAGGAGCATTGTTGGTCATGATGGCGATGTCCAGGGGCAGGAGCCCCTCGCTGTTGGGGGTGTTGAGGTCCAGTTCCTCAGGGCTATACTGCTTCAGCAGCTCCTGCACTCTGTCAAGGTCCTGCAGCTCCACGGCCTCAAAGAGGGCAGCATTGCTCTGGAACTGGGTGAAAGGAGAAAAGCAGGTGGACTGAGCACAGGGCACCCTCCTCCATCCCACCAAACACCTTGGCCCCTCACCAGCACCCCGTGAACCCAATCAGGGAGAGGATTCCCTGGTCCCAGGGACTTGGGAACATCATCTCTTTGCAGGCACGTCTGAAGGATGCTGAGCAAACAGCTGGACCAGCTCCAGCTGAACGTGCTCTGGCTTCACTTAATACACTCTTGTACTCCCACCCAGGTTCCAGCATCGCCCACACACAGACCCTCAGCCTCCAGGGACCCTCTGTCCCCATCTGGATGGAGCAAGCAGGAACTGACCAGGTAGGATTTGCGGAGCTTCTCCTTCTCGCCCCGTCCCACAAGGCTGCCCTCATCAAAGGAGGTGTAGTTGACACGGAATTTCCCTGACAGGTTTCGGTAGAGCCTCTTGGCCGCGTTTGGCGAGGAAGGGCCCGGTGGCTTCCTGGCCTGTGCCAGCTGCAGGTCCCGCATCTGCTGCGTCATTTTTGGGGAGGATGACCTGGGAAAAAGCCAGGAGGGAAATGAGGCATGAATGATGTGCCAGAAAGGAAGAGGCACATCTGTAGTGTCAGGACCAAGACAGGAACTGGGAGAACCACAGCACCCCTGGGCAGCACCGATGTGAGCAGCAAGGTGGATGCCAGAGCCAGAAATGCCTTTATCCATCTGTTATCAGCTGAGGCATAGCTGTTCTTCCTCCTCACCACTGCTGCTGGTCCTGCAGGGGTGCCAAGAGGCTTGTATGATCCCTGCAGGTAAGACATTTCCTTCTGGTCCCAAGCTGGGATGTCAAAAGCAACCTCAGGCTGCTCAGCTCTACAACTGGTCTAGATCCATCTCACCAGGGTACTCTCTCCACATCCCAGTCTCCACCATCCAGCTCCTACAGAGACAGGCTGCCCCATCCAGGGATGCTCAGACACCCTCAGCAGTGGAGGCTGCAGGGCCTGGCAGCCCCCAGCCCTGTGCTGGGTGAGTGCTGTCCATCGTGTTGGCTTGGGAAGGCCTTGAGTGCCCTCTCCACACCCAACCTTCCACAGGAACCTGTGTCCTGCATTTATCACCATGCCTCAGACCTTTTCTCATTCATGACTTTTCTCAGGGTTGTTGTTCCAGCAAAGGGCCCCCTCTGGAAGTGAAGTGGAAGCAGCGACCAGATAAAAGGCCATTTCTAATGGCATCCAGACAATGCCAGGTCCTGATGGGGACCAGTGCCCCCAGTCTCCTGCGCACCAAGAGATCCAGGCTTCACAGCTTCTCCCCACTTCTCCATCCATTAACCTAAAAAACTTTTCTCCTCTCTGATTATAGAATCACAGGCTAGTTTGGATTGGAAGGGACCTTGAAGATCATCTGGTTCCAATGCCCTGTCATTGGGACATGATCTTAATTCTTACTTTCAGTATCTACAAGCCGCAATGAAAGCTGGTGTCTTTTCAGGGGCTCCCCAGAGTGGCAGCTGTCCCTGTCCCTCTCCCTGCAGCCAGGACCCTCCTGTCTCCATCAAGACCTCATCCCACCAGGCAAAGTCCCCAGCTTTGGTGTGAGTGTGGCCTCGTTGCTGTGTGGGGCTTTTGTCCATGAGTCATCCCCTACAGAACAGAGGGTTTCCACTGCGTCAGACATTTGATCCCTTCTTGCCAGAGCCCTGGCACAGGTCCCAGAGAGGAGCATCAGATCTAAAGAGCTTTTAGCACAACTACACTTAACACAGTTTTACTCAGTTTTGACTTCAATCCCCTGTGTATAAGGTCAGATATTTAGGGGCAAAGTCTTCCCCACATTGCTTTATTGGTTAAATATCAAGTGTGATGAAAGCACGACATTTGGCTGAAGGTCATGCCAAAACACTCCAGCGAGGCTGTGCCTGCAGTGAGGATGTTTATAAAGCCACCACCAGAAGACAGGATATTAATAACCATCTCGCTCTGGGCTCTTCGTCGTCCTCTTTTCAGATGAGGCACAGTGGGCTGCAGAAGGACTTTAATGATTTTACCTTTTATTGCTGTGATATTTAGAGTGGAAAATGCTGCAAAGGTTGGCTCCTGGTAATCATTCACCTTACCAACTCCAGCCTGTGAATTTAAGAGGTCTCCAGTGTGGCCCAAACCACAGTGTCAAGTTGCTGCCCTGGGTTTCTCCAGGAATGGATATTATCTGCACACAGGGCTTCATGGATCTGAACACCAACCACACCAACCAAAGGAGAGACCCGCACAATGCAAGGAAAAGCTGGAAAACCAGCCTGGGTTCTCCAGGACCTGCCTGGCCCTGGACACAGAGCCCTCAGCTTGTGCACACTGTGTGTCATCATGGACAGGGAGCAACTCCTGGCACAAACTCTCCAGAGGGCTCCTCATGCCAAGGGCACACACACAGCACACACAACCTTCTACAGAGGGCAGGTACAGGATCCCAGAGAGCACAGTGGTGGAACACTGGCATAGCTCTGCTGTCACGGGTGCACAGAGATAAGAGAAAAGCCAGCTGTGCCTGAGCAGACAGAACTATTCTGGCAGGAAGACACAGCCAGGAAGGCAGGTCCTGACCCGTGGGCAAAGCCTGAGATGCAAAGCGCTGCCTGGCATATTTAGGAAAGAGAAGAGGTTTTCCAGCAAAACCTTGCCCTTTCTCTCATGTTTAAGAGTTCACTGCTGCCCAAGTCCTCCTCTCTCCACCACCAGCTGCTGCTCAGAGGTGAAGGTGGCTCTTTGAGCAGACTCATCAACAAGATGCCAAATTCCAGTGTGGCTCCCCTTCTTCCAAGGAGGCAACAATGTTCTCCCAGATGGAATGCTCTTCCCTCTATGGAAGCTGGATGAGACCCTGCTGTGACAGATCCATCCATGCCTGCAGAATCAGGGTTTAAAATGGAATGGTGCTTTGGAGCAAAAGCCCTTTTTTCTGCCAATTAAAATAACTGGCAAATGACCCAGTGCAGGCAGACTGCACAACTGGAAGGAAGCTCATTCAGAGATGGCAGAAACAGAGACACAGAGAAATTTCTCACTGTTTTTCTTCCTCTGATTTGCTTTTAATGAGAAGAGATGGAAATTATTCAGTGCTCAGGAGCGAACATCTATGTACATTAAACCAGCTGCCCTCGAGATAAAAGAATTTCCTGCCCTCTGGTAATGAGTCATCTGGACTCAGTGAAATCCGTGATCTTGATTTAGGTAGAGCTAAACTTTGCCCTGAAGCAAGTGATAGGTGAAAACAACATCCACAGATGTCCTGCCCTCAGGGGCTGACCAGCCAACACCAGCTCACCCATAGCAAAGCCCCATCCTGCAGGGAGGTGTGGAAGGAGATCCCAGTCTCAGTGCAACCAAACTAAATTTACTCCAATCACAATCGGTTCTTGTTGCTGATTATTGTCTGCAAGCAGGGGACAGGTGCTTTGTCTGCCCCAGCAGTTCAGCTCTCTGGCCATGGGAGCTGTTTGTGACCATCAGGGAGGTGATGTGGACATCAGGTCTGCACTGCCATAATTCCACACACCAGCAAACTCCATTGCCCTCTCCATGGAAAAGGCTGAGGTCCTGTGGAAGGATGTGTTGGGGCTGGTCAAATGCATCTGGGGACAGTTCTGGGCCTCTCATGACAAGAAAAAACCTTGAGGGGCTGGAGCGTGTCCAGAAAAGGGAACAGAGCTGGGGAAGGGGCTGGAGCAGCTGAGGGAGCTGGGGGTGCTCAGCCTGGAGAAAAGGAGGCTCAGGGGGACCTTCTGGCTCTGCACAACTCCCTGACAGGAGGGTGCAGCCAGCTGGGTTCAGGCTCTGTTCCCAGGGAACAAGCGACAGAACAAGGGAAAACTGCCTCAAGTTGTGCCAGGGGAGGTTTAGATTGGATACTGGGAAAATTTCTTCCCAAAAGGGTTGTCAGGCTCAGGGCAGTGGTGGAGTCACCATCCCTGGAGGGTTTTAAAAGCTGTGATGCTTGGGGACATTGTTTAGTGGTGGCCTTGGCAGTGCTGGGTTAATTGTTGGACTTGATGATCTTAAATATCTTTTCCAACCTTAGTGATTCTATGATCTGTCTCAGGAAACTAACGCAGTAGAGGTAGTTTTCTTTTTTTTTTAAACACATGAGGATGGATGAGCACAAGGAACCTTCATTTTTTCCCTCCTCCTGCATCAAGCACAAGCAAATTCACTGGGCAGTTTATAATGTGGTTTATGGATATTCTCAATGTTAATGTTTCCAACACTGCAGATCTTGGCCTACTAAAAAGTGTTAATAATTGTTGCAATTCCTTTATTTTAAGTGCATTTTGTTGAAGGGTGTAGGCCCTCCAAGTCTCCAGCTGAGAGCAAGTCCCTGACAGACACGGCCGCTCTGCCCTATGACAGAGCCCAGAGGCCAGGCTGGCTTGGAGACCCCTGTCCAGCCCAAACCCAGTGGGTACCTGGACAGGCAGGGAATGACCACCCTGCCCACAGGTCACCGGGCCAGACATAAGGAAGGAATTTTTTACAATGAGGGTGGGGAGGCATTGGCACAGGTTGCCCAGAGAAGCTGTGGCTGCCCCGGGATGCCTGGGAGTGTCCAATACCTATCTGGATGGGGCTTGGAGCAACTTGGGATGATGAAAGGTGTCCCTGCCTATGGCAGGTGGTGGAACTGGAAGGTCTTAAGGTCCCTTCCAATGTGAGCTGTTCCATGATTTTATGATCCTATGAGATCAAGTGGCAAGATCAATATGCAGGTGTTTCCTAAGAGAGAAATCTGAGTGTGAGAGGTCTCTCACACCGGAGCACACTCAGCCTGACCCACGTCCAGGTCCACACTCACCCCTGTACAGCAGGAATTCACAGCTGTGGCCATGGATACTTGGACACCAACACTCTGCAGCAGAGACCAACACTCAAAGAAGCTCCTCTACACCCATGGGGACAGGAACCAGAAGTACCACATCCAGCACGGAGAGCAGCTGATGCACTTGCATTTTCCACTCTTTCTGCCCAAGTATAAGCAATTTTTCATGACTAGCAAAATAGAGGCTGAATTAAAAATGGGACATGAGTAGGGGAGCCCTTCCAAAGAGTGGGATTTCGTAATCCACCAGAAAGCACGCTCAAAACTAGGACCAAATGCCATGATCAGCATCCCTGCAGGGCAGCAGGGCTCATGGAGCAGCAGGCACAGCAGTTTTCCACCCTGGGCTGTGCAGACCACCAAGGCGTTTAGGTGCTGTGCAGTGACCTGGCCATATAGACATGGAGCAAAACACTCCTTCTCCACAGAAACATCTGCGTGCCTAGAAAATGCACTTGCTTATTGAAACCTGGGTCCAGGAAAAGGCACCAAAGTAGACTTTGTTTGTTTGTTTCCTCCAGCTTTTCTCTTTTTTCCTCACTTGGCAAACCCACTGGGTTTTGTTTTGAGCAGAGCTGAAGCGAGCATGCCTCTTTTGTTTAGCAATAACAACTAACTTATATAGATGCTGCTCCTGCCAGGACATTTTTGTTGGAGCTCCAGAAATCCAGTGCTGTTAGAGCCCAATGCTCGGAGGAGCTCAGTGTGGTCCCAGGCCCTTGGGTGCAGAACCTCCTGAGCATCAATGGCTGCACATCGTCTCCATGCAAAGCACACCACAGTGTTTCTGTGCTGCCTGAAGAGCTCACGGCCGACGGCAGCAGAGGACACACCCTGTGGACACACAGCCCACCAAGGCATGGCTCTGGAGTGGAAAGCTGATTCCCAGCAACCTGGGTACCAAAATGAAAAGCACATCCTGGGTCAGATCTGCAATATCCAGCAGTGCCCAGTACCTCTGCAGGGGATGAAGAGGAACATTCCACCTCAGAGAATTCCCCCTCAGAGCATTCCCCCTGCACCATCCAGGTGTCTCCCCAAATCAGGAGGCTTTTGCATCCCTTGAGGAACACTTGTGCTGGGAGTGCCTGGCAAGGATCCCCTGGGTCAAGTCCTCACTCAGCCATGGCAGAGAGGACTCACATAGGCTGCACACACGACATTCCACACCACAGAGCTGGATGGAGGTCGGCAGTGTCCTCCTGAGGCACAGACATGTACCCTGCTCTGGCAAAGCAGGAAAGAGCCTGCCCAAACAGCTCATCCCCACTGCATCTCCCTCTTAAATCACAGGCGGAATTTGGGAAAGACGGAGACTTCAGGACTTCAAGAGAGGTTTAGAGCCAACCAAGTAGATCACTCGCTGACAGTGTCCCATAAAACACCCCACTGCTGCAGGCCCAGCAGTGCCTTTGGGGAGGAAGGGAACAGAGACGCTTGAGCAAACTCTGCTGTGAAACAATAATGCTGCTGCTTCTTGCTTTTCTTTATTTTTTTAAATTAATCCTCCTGATCACTGCTTAAAAGTGAGCCCAGATGGACCATGTGGTTCAACCTCCATCAAAATATACCCCAAATCAGACTTTCAGTTGCTGTGTCCTTGTGACGTCTGCCATCATGGTCAGGATTGCTGTCAGGCACACGCTGCCATCACAAAGTGCCACTGTACTGGCCATGCCGTGTAAGGGCTCCCCTCCTGCATACACACCTCACACAGCACTGCCAGAGCATGGGGCCACCTCTCCTTGGGGACCGTGCTGAGACAAGACACAATGACTGGCTCACCAGCCAAGGCAGGTGATGCTACCAACACCACCAGCCCACAAGCACCAGTGTTGGTCTGCAGTGAAGGGGGCACCAGCGGGCACAGCCTGGCTCCTGGCATCCCAGCCTGACTCTGGGCATCCTAAACCATCCCTTGAGGAAGGGGATTCAACATTTCAGAGGTTCACATAGGCTCCATCCACAGATCTGGCTGGGTCGGGAAGGATGTGCTGGAAGGTTCTACAGCCAGCCGAGCTCGGCTGACTTTACTGTTTTCACAATAATTCACCCCACAAGAGCTCCTGGGTGTCCTGCCCGGCGGGTCCCACCTGGAAAATCCACAGAAAATCCACTTTTCTGCTTCTGTGCTACACAATTTCTATGGAGATGGAGCTGAGTGGGACTGTGCGCTACAGACTGAGGACACCTCTGACTGGAGAGGTTCGGGAGCTGCTGCTAGGGATGCAGCATCGCTGTGTGACCCACACATGTCCCTGGAGCAGCTCCCAGTGCCAAAAGCCCCCAGTCCCTCCCCACCAGCACAGGCACCGGGGATGGCTCAGCCCTGGGCTCCTACCTCGCAGCCAGGGTAAACCTTCCTCGCTGCCTCGCCACAAAGCCAGCCTTTAATTGCTGCTTGACATTAAGTATCTGAGCAGGGAAGTCTTGGGTAAATGTTCTCGCTATGGGAACACACAGTGCTGAGTCTCTTTAATTACATTGTTTTTGTTTGGCTTTTTTTATTAGTTGTGCTGCGGCTTCCCCTCCCTGACAGGCCAGCGAGGCTCACGCTAAATATGGCCGGGTTTAAAGTCCGCCGTGAAACCCGAACCGCGGCACCAGACTGGCTGGACGCGGTGCAAGCCAGGGTTACGTGGGACACGCATTCCAGCCGCCGGGTCCGGCCGCGGCTCCCTCCGCCCTGCTCACACATCGGAGCCTCTCCGAGCACAACCACCGCGCTCCAAACCACCTCTGCAGCTTCCTCTTCCTTGCCCTGTGAAATCCTGCTGGGAACAGCCCAGCCCTGGGCCACAGGCTGCCCCATTTCCATCGTGCCCATCGCTTCCACACTGGCCCACATTTCTATGGTACCCGTCCACCCGTGTCCATCACATCCAACACTTCTGTGCTCTCCGGATCTGAAACTGCCCTGCCCCACACCTGCTCAGCCCACCTCCAGGCTGCCCTTCAGTGCCAAAGAGCCTTCTTCCCCCTGGCCACACTGCTTTCATCTTCCTCTGCCCTCCTTGTTATTTTAAATGCATTCCAGAGGATGCTGTCAGGCTTGGATGTGGTTTGGTCGGGTTGTTTGTTTTCGTACTGGAGGTTTTATGATCGCATTGGGAACAAGCCCTAATTGAGCTGCAATTCGAATTGCAGTCCGTGGGTATTTGTTTCATTTTTGGAAGGGCTCAAACGTCTGTGCAGCTTAGGCTGGAGAATGCATTTGGTTTTAACTGGAACCTGATGGAGAAAGGACAGAGCAGGACAGACTGCCCCGAGCCATGACCAAAGTTCCTGGGGAAGCCCAGTGTGGTCAGCCTGGTGCCAGGTACCCACAACAGCAACAGGCAGTGTTGGTTGTGATCACAGCACTGTGACCACCCAAAAACCCTGGCATTGTCAGGAAGGAGGCAGACGGAGCCAGAACTCTGGTGCCAAGAACCAAGTGCATAACCCTGGGGCCTGGCTTGGTGGGGGCTTGCAGCCACCCTGCAAATTTCTGTCCCCTCTAAATGCCTGTCTCCTGCAAACCTCTGGCCCCTGCAAATCCCTGTCCCCTGACAACACATGTTCTACAAATATTTGTGCCCTGCAAACCCCTGTACTCTGCAAACCCCTGTCTCCCTGCAAATGCCTACACTGCAGGGTTTGTGACCTTGTGCTTGCCTAGCCCCCCAGAAAAGGGAGCTCAGCACCCCAGAGGGAGCTCAGCACCACTGCTGGTTGCTCCTTGCTGAGTCAGGAGCTGCCTCCAGACTAGAGCTGCTCAGAGGGAACAGGCAGCAAGAACAGGCAGGACCTAAAGGTCAGTGCACAGACTGCCCTTCAAGGGAACTACATTGGTATCACCTTTTGCTGACTGTGTCCCACACCAACTGCCAGAACCGTGCTCAGCCCCACACCCAAAAAGCCTGATGCTTTTCACACCAGCAACCAGCCAGACCTTTGCAGGTAGGGATGGGTGGACAGACACACAGAGGGACCAGAGAGCACCCGCTCTGCTCTACTCTCAGCCTGCCAGGCTCTCACAAGCTGGGATGCTGGAGCAGGTCAGCAGAGCTCTGGGAGACACCTCCAAGCCACTGACACCACCCTGGCTAAATCAGGCTTCCACATAGGGAAGTAGATAAGCAATGGGGACTCACTGCCCCTCTGTCAGGAGGAAACCCTATCCCTGCCTGGCCTGCCAGGAATGAGCAGTGCTCCTTCCACAGCTGCATGAGTGCAAACCCTGCTCCAGGGGATCAAATGCAGGAGCTGAGTCATACGACGCCCGGGCTCAAAAACCACCGAAGGCAAAAGGAGGAAGAAAAATATCACTCTGGGTTCACAGGGGCCCACTTTGGATCCAACCAGAGTAGAATCCAACCAGATACTCAGCACAGAGATGCCCAGGGCACAGCTGCCATGCTGGGAGGAGTGAGAAGGGATCACTGGGTCACACTCACCCAAACCTGGTCCTGTCCCCTTCCTTGGGTTCTGACACACACTTTTGGGAAGCGCTGGCAGAGCCCATTGGGCTAGAGGCTGTTCCAATAGGAGAAGGGGCCCTGGGGGCTGGGATGGCAGCATCCCTGCTGCTCTGAGGGCTGCTGCCATGTACCTGCATCCCAGTGAAATGCCTGGGACCTTCCAGGAGCCAGGAAGAAGCACTCACCTGTCTGTGCCCAAGATGGCTTGAGATTGTGGCAGAGGGATGTTGTGTGTTTTGTCATGGCCTCATCCCAGGTTCACATTCCACTGTCTCCGCACTCTCCTGACACCCACCGGGGCTCTCCCCCCAAGTGTGGCTCCTCTGCATCACTGTGCACTTTCCTGGCATGGTGGGGGTTCGCACCCAAGCCCCCATTATGGTCCAAAGGGTGGCTCAGCTCCTGATTCTGCTGGAAACAGGGTCCAGGGAGCCCCATGGTCACTGCCTTGCCCTGGGGCTTCAGCTCACCGGGCATGGGGACACGGCTACGTGTGCTGGGGGCTGAGGCCTGCAGACTCATCACAGCAGTGGCAGGCAATCGATGTGCGCCCAGACCTGCAGAGAACAACCAAATCCTTTAACCTCCTGCGCCACCTGGTGCCACAGGGAAGAAGGTGCCACCGGCATCTGGCTCCCAGCGGAAACCTCTTCTCCAAAACCACCAAATGGTAGAAAAATGGCCCAAGAAGGGCTTCCGAAGGTCCCATGAGTTCACTCCCCCATGCCTATGGCTGGGATCCATCTTCAGCCACCTACATCCCACCTGTGCTTCCCAGTCCTCCAGTTCATCACTGGGACGTTTCTTCTGGTGGAAACCCACCTCCAGTCCACTGTCCCACCCAAGCCATCCAGCCAGATGGGACCAGAGCTCTGATGGAAATCAGGCTGAAGACTTCCAGAACTGCACCCAAAGGGGTTACAAAAGGGAGCCCACAGCCATTGATCTCGGCGGGGAGGAGGAGACAACAGCCAAGACACAATGGAAGAGCAGACAAACACACACACCCGGCTCCAGAGCTGCTGCCCAGCTGTAAATGTTACTGGAGTCAGAAACCCCTTTCCCGCTGGAAGGCACCCAGCAGGAGCCAGCCAGCAGTGCTGGACACACTGGCCACTGCCCACAGACTGTCCCTGGCACGGCTACCAAGAACAGCAACCCCACTGGGATGTCCCTGGACCAGCATATCCCAGCCTGGCAAACCCCTTGCCTGGCACAGCTTCATGCTGGAATTTGCTCCTGGCTTGCTCCAGACCAGCTCCCTGTCCAGCACTGGGGTCTTCTCTGACCACCCCACCACATTGTCCTGGAGCTGGTCTCATGCCAGCACCATCCAACTCATGAGCAACACCAGAGGGGCTGCGTCACTGCCACCGAACTACAACAGCATCTCCACGGAGTCAGGGTCCAAAGCCTGCAGTCCAAGTGGAGAAGTCAATTTTTTCCACCATTTTGCTAGAAAGCACCCCACAAGTGCTGAGCACTCCTGTAACTGCACTAACTGGGGACAGTCACCACCAGCCAGGCCTCCTTCCAGCTGGGGTTTGCCAGCTCCTTTATCAGACCAGAGCTTTCCCAGCTCACGTGTCATTTCTCCCTCTGCGGAAAGCTTTGAGATACCATCAGCTGAAGAAGCTCCAGGTGAGGATAATGGAGCTGGTGGAGGAATTTCCAAAGCCCCCAGGACAGCAAATAGAAAAAGTTTCCACTCTATATAAAAGAGCAACTTTGAAAACCATAGGGATCACCAGGTCAAACATCCAACTACCAGGACCTGCTCAACCTAGACCTGATGGCCTTGAAGGTCTTTCCCAGCCGTAATGATTATGTGATTCTGTCCCTCCATGCATGTATGTGATGCTGCTGAGTTCACCCATGGGATAGGCAGGTCCACAAATGCTCTTTCCCAGGTCTCACATGACAGGAATGTTTCCTCAGCTTCTCCTCCCCTCACAGGGCACTGCCCAAGCTGGCCTGAGCTTTGCTTCGTCTCTCTGCTGAGCGTGAGAGGCAGGTGATGCCCACAGCCAGTGCCACACATGCGAAATGGGGACAGAGACAATGTTGTCTTGGGTAAACTGCTTTTGAGGCTTGTTATTGGGAAACAGCTCCTTCAGCCACCATTCCTGACCTGGCCTCGTGTGGGCAAGGAGGTGTCCCTAGAGAAAGGGACAGGAGGACACAGAGTGGCCAGAGTCCCTTTGCAAATGGGGACACCAGCAGCTGGCCCTTGAAAAGCTCCTCCAGGCATGCCCAGCCACGCTTTCCAGTGGCTAACCATTTGACCAAATCCATGTTGATTTTCAGCAGGAATGCATCATCCCTGCCAAATTTCAAGTCTCTTTTTCAGAGAGTGGAGACACCAGAAGCCCTCAAACAAAGAGACAGGAGGAAAAAAAAAGAAATTGGCAACGCTACCATTTTTCCCCAACCTTCTGCTGAAACTTGGGAAAAATAGAGAAAAAAAAAAGGAGAAAGTTCAGCCTGAGGCAGAAGAGCATGGAATAATCCAGCCCAAACAGTTAAAGCCTAGCAAAGGTAAAAGCAAACAAACTCCCACTGGAAGTGCTGTACAGCCTTACCAAGGGTGTCTGCTGGCTCCTTGCCCCTCAGCTCACAGAGATGAATTCTCTGCACCTCAAAAGAGCAAGGGTGGCAAGGGGGTCGAGACCTCAGCACTCAGACATCTCCCAAGTCCTTGGGACATCCCTGTTCTGACGGTTACACCGAGCAGGATCTTCAAGCTAGACACAACCAGCTTGGGCCCGTCCACCATCAAGAGGCTGGGACACATCTCACAGAGGTGGTGAGTGCTGCTGCCTCCCTCCTCCTGCTCCTCATCCCCTGAGCAGTGAGATGAAGGGTGAGCATACTCTCATGCTCCTTAGACACCCAGCTCTTCCCACCATGCTCCTCACCCTGCTTTTCCCTCGTGCTGCAAGAGCTTCCTCAGGACCAGGATGCTCACAGAGGGAAAACCCCTCTGTGTGCCCCCTGTGCCCTGCCATGTGCTAGCCTAGGATGCCACAGCCTGTCCCCATGTTAACACAGGTGGCTCAGGCTGCAATCACACCTGCCCATCACTGATCCAACAAGCCTCAGCCTTGAGGGGCTCCCTTGCTCCATTACCCCAATTTTTCTGGTGACAGACCAAACAGTGTGGTCTGAACATGGGTGGGGGAGGTAGTAAGAGCGATCTCCAGGTAAAGTGTGGGAGCAGCATGAAGAGGGGGATTTAACTCTCTCAGAGACCACCACGGTGACCCAGAGCAGTCCACTAAGCCCTGGTGCTGCAATCCACCATCCCCTGGGGCCAGGGAGAGGAAAAGTGACAGCAGCACATTCCCAGTGTAACACAGGAGCAGCTCCATCTGTCTGCTGGTGTTTCTTCCTGGACACCAAGAATTATAGAATCCTGGAGTATCCAGAGCTGGAAGGGAAGCACAAAGATCACAAGTCCAGCTCTGAACCCTGCCCAGTACACCCCTACACTCCCACTCTGTGCCTGAGAGCATTGTCCAAATGCTCCTGGAGCTCTGGCAGCCTTGAGGCTCTGACCATTCCCTGGGGAGCCTGGTCAGTGCCCCAGCACCCTGTGTGTGGAGAACCTTTTCCGGATATCCATCCTAACCCTGACCTGGCACAGCTCCAGCCATTCCCTTGGGTCCTGTCTCTGCTCATGGAGAGCAGATATCATAGCTGCCCCCATGCTTCAAAAGGATGGGGTGATTGTGCTGATACACAAGGAAGGCAGCCTTGGGTCCCTGTGCAGTGCAGCATCCGGATCCTGACCTGCCTGTATCATCAGGAAAGAACACGGCCAAAGAAACTTCCTGAGTTCATGTGAAGTTCATCCGAGTTGAGCTCTGCTCCACAAGCAAAACTTTCCTGCCTGCCACGAGCATTCCAGAGCTTATGACTGGGGCAGAGCAGGGCCAGGACTGCGCTGGGAGGACAGGATCTCTTGGCAGATTCCATCTTCCACTTGCAAAGAGATCAGGCAGGCACTCTGCCGGGAATTCCACGTCCTCACTCACAGATCTCCAGGAGCGTGCTCACAGCTGAGGTTCCCTCAGACCCCACTTGAACAGCAGCAAGACACCAGGCACAGACAGGGGAAGCAGGAGCACTGACTAAATGTCACAGTGACTTATCTGTGCCCAGAAGTAGCCTTCTTGCTTCCCAAGATTTGGCCTGGTGCTTTGGGGGATGTCAGAAACCCAACCCAACTCTCCTGCCCGTACAGACCTGCGGGCATGACAGAACTTGGCTCCAGAGCCTGGCTTGGGCAGGGCAGATGGCGCAGGAGGCGTCTGGCTGCCCGTGGGGGCACAGGCAGGGACAAGGCACATGTTAGACCTCAAAGAACCTGCACCAGCAAACCCTTGCCTTCACCCAGTCCCACTTCCAATGAGATCTGGAGGCAGAGCAGCCCCTCCCGGCACCACAACCCCACCCAGCCTCACCAGGTGCCTCTGCCCTTGGGGCTGGTCCCTGGCATGGGACACAGGGACTGACCCCCTGAGGAGTCTCTGATGAGCCTCTCCTTCAAGACTTGTGTCCTCTGATACAGACCAGGCTTGCAGAGGCTGATGGCTCCAGCGCACAGCAGGCGTGAGCACCCTACAACTCCAGGGCCTGGTGCACAGTGACATTTAAACCCAAAAGAATTTGGGTTTAGATTATACCAGCCCAGATCTTCCCAGACTACCTCTGCTCCTGTCACCACCTCTGACCACACTAACTGCCTCCTCCTCCCCAGTGAAGATGCTGAGAAATGAGAACACTGTTTGTGGATGAAATAAAAGATACTTTTTTAATACCTGTTCCCTTGGCAGAAGTTCCAGCCTCACTGGAAACCACTTCCAGTACAGAAACCTTGAGCTTGGTGCTCTTAGCTACAGTGCCAGCACAAGCTGCTCGCTCCAGACTGTGATCCCAGATGTACAAAGCCTAACAGGAAAACTTGACCTGCCAGCCTGGAGCTCAGAGGAAACCCACAAGTCATATGTGAGTCTGGGGGATGGCCAGCACAAGACCCCAGCTGCCAGGTGTCCTGGAGCAACAGCAGCTCCTTCATCAGCAGATCTCATAGAATCAGAGAATCCTGGAATGGTTTGGGTTGGAAAGGACTTGAAAGATCATCTTGTTTCAGCCCTGCTCCTCAAAGTGCCTGGAAAAGGAGATCAGCACTGCCATGCTCCTTTTAAAGAGTGTGAAACTGAGGGACAAGGAGGGACAACTCTTGTCCTCCGTTGCTCAGTGGGCCAGGAGAAGCCAGGTACCACAGGTACCACAGGTACCCCAGTTCTCTGCAGTAGATGAAGCTCTGATAAGTCAGTTTGGGTTCTGACCTTAAACATGGAGCCTGGGGGTGGAGAGGAGAAGCAAGACCAGTGGAAGAGGTGAGTAACCACGGTGCCAGGTTATCCTGCAGTCCCTGCCCTCTTAGGTGCTGCAACACCACCGCATTTGGAAACCTGCATGTTTGTATGCATACTGCAAGTCAGCAAGCCAGAGTCCCACCCAAGGTGATGGTGGCTCCTTTTGGGACAGTGGGCAAGATCCCATCCTGATAACATCAAGAAGAGATGTTCCTTGGAGCTCTGCTCATCTCAGCACCTGCTTTGTGGCCATGCTTAACAAATACTATGTAACGGCATATGTTAATTTTTCAAAGCTCAGAAACAACAGCTTTTTACAGCAAATAAGGAGGGCAACACAAGAAAGATGTAGACTTACTAGAGAGTTTCCAGAGGAGGTCATGAAGATGCTTCAAGTGCTGAAGCTCCTTTTGGAGACAGACTGAGAGAGCTGGGGATGTTCAGCGTGGAGAAGCTCCAGGGAGACCCTAAAGCCCTTTCCAGTGCCTAAAGGGAGCATGCAGAAAGGCTGCAGAAGGACTTTTTTGCAAGGGTGGGCAGTGATAGGACAAGGGAGAATGGCTTTAGGCTGAAGGAGGGCAAATTTATATCAGGTATTAGGAAGAAATTCTTCCCTGTGAGGGTGGGGAGGCCCTGGCACAGGGTGCTCAGAGAAGCTGTGGCTGCCCCTGGATCCCTGCAAGTGTCCAAGGCCAGGTTGGACAGGGCTTGGAGCAACCTGGGAAAGTGGAAGGTGTCCCTGCCCATGGCAGGGGGTGGAGGGAGGTGATCTTGAAAGCCCCCTCCAACACAAACCATTCCATTAGTAAGGAGCCTGCCCTGACTACAGGCAGATTTGTCTCCCAGTTACTGCCTGATGAGCCCTGGCAGGCCCTGCTGGGACACTTCTTGGATGGTAACCAGACTCTGAACAGACCTGGAGGGGCCTCAGGTGAACCTCTGCACTGTGGGCAGAGTGAAGACCACATGCAGGTTCTCAGGGTGACACTGGCAGCTGCTGCCAAGTGTCCAGTTTCACTTTGGACAAAGCAAGGTATGAACCTTGCCTTTTCCTGGCCTGAAATCTATCAGAACTGTGCTATCTGGCACTGCTTACATGGAAAATTCTCCTCCACATTGCCCAACAGTTTCTTGTGGCAGACGATCTTCATCCCTGTCCAACTTTCCCTGTTACCAGGAAAATAAAGGCAACAAAGGCAAAGTGAGACAGGGAGAGCAATGTCCCTGGGCAGGGAGCTGCTGGGAGAGATGGATGAATAGCTCAATTCTGAGGAGAAAGGGAGGACATGTGGAAGTCAGAAGAGGAAGGGAACATAACTTCTTTTCTCTCTGACCTCCACCAGACATGAGGCCCAGCAGACGTGGAGGCCACTTGGGCTTACAATTTCCCTGAAAAACATCCAGCCCACAAAGGAAGGGTGAGTATGAAGGAAGGGGGAGAGTCAATGTGCAGGAAGACTCCATCAAAGATGGAAAGAGGTCCCAGCATATCCAAGGACATGGTCCTCCTTGTCCCGAATGTCCTGGGCCGACTCCTTCCTCCTGTTTGGCCTCCCCACAGAACGCTGCCAGCATCCAAGCCAGTAGATCCAATATTGACCTGGCACCATGAGACACTCTCCAGGAAGATAAACAGGAGGTTCCTGAAGCCCTGGCAGGCAGAATTGTCTCTGCCAGAGGAATTTAAGAGCAGAGGAAACCTGCCCAACAGCAACTGCCACTGCTCAAAGGACAAGGAAGGATTAAAAGTACTGGAATACCCTGGAACTACTGGCTGTCAGGATTATCCGGACATGTCCATGTTTCTGTGTCTCCTGACCCAGTGTCTCCAGCAGCATCAGCAGCAGGACCAGCGACCCCTTCTTCTCCCAGGGATGGACGGAAGTGTACCCTGGTATTCCAGAACTGGAGTGGGCTGCTGGCCTTGCTGGAGCTACTCCAGACATGCAACTCCTCCACACTGCCCTTCCCCAAGTCCAATCTGGCTCATACAGAAGAAGGTTCATGGCTAGAGATATGAAGACCTGACCAGCAGCAGAAAACCAGGACTATTATGGAAATTCCCATGAAAAAAAATATATTGAGATACTTCTGTGTGCTGGATAAGGGAGAGCAAAGACACTTCAAATCACACTGGCACTATGTAGTGATGAATAAGGGGGAATGGCTTCACATCAAAAGGTTTAGGCTAGATATTGGAAAGAAATTCTTCCCTTTGAGGAGTTGAGGCCCTGGCACAGGTTGCCCAAAGAAGCTGTGGCTGCCCCTGGATCACTGTAAGTGTTCAAGGCCAGATTGGACAGGGCTTGGAGCAGCCTGGGCTCGTGGAAAGTGTCCTTGCCCATGGCAGGGGGTTGAACTGGATGAACTTTAAGGTCTCTTCCAACCCAAACCTTGCTATGATTCCATGGCAATACCAGGTCTTGTGGAAGGGCTTGACTTGCACTGAGATTGAGATGCCCATGAAGTTTTGTACCAAGGATTGTGACATCTCTGCAATTCTCCCAATATATCCATGGGGCTTGGGCTATCTGCTGTGGAAATCCACTGGTACCTTCCAGGCAGGGGCACATCCATGGAGAAGAACCCGTAGAGATCCTGCAGGATGAAGAGATTCCTCCACACTCTTCAGCAGGGACCAAGGCACTCACCCTGCTTTGCAGATCCTGGCCATGGGAAATGGCAGAGGCATGATGACAATAAAACAAAGCAAATCAGGCAATTGGGCTATTTGAGAGAAATTAAAGTGTGATGAGGGTAGTGGACTGAGAAATAATCTTATTAGAAGTATCAGCTACCAGCAGAAGGAAGAGGCCAGAGCACCAAATCAGCACAATATTTTATATTTGTCTTTTAAATGTTATTTGTTGCCTGTGCTCTCAGAGAGGAAGGGATGTGACTGAGGGCTCTGGTCCCAGAGAGGAAGAACCTGGACATCAGTCTTCTCTGAAAATTTTCCTTCCACCACTTTCCCAGAGGGCTGAATTTGTCCCACTGCAATGACATGAGAAACAAATGGAGAGAGTGCTGGACCTGCTGGAGCCAGTGCCTGCGGCAGCAGAGAGGGTCCAGACCTCTCTCTGCTTCCAGCCTCTCCAGCCTCATTGCAATCAGAATCTGAGCTGCCTCTCCTGAGAAGAGAAGGAAAACTGGGCTCACAGAGGCTTGTGGCATCTGAATGGGGGGCACAAGATCTCTCCTTTCCCATCTGCACCCATAGGTCACGATGCTGCCGGCTCCCTGCTGGCAGCACAAGGCAGCAGAAGTGGAGCTGCAGGGACCAAGACTGCTCTGCCAAAGCCCCCTCAAGGTTAAGGACTGGCTGCAGCACCACATCAATCCCACAGGGACCAGCATTTTCCCTCTAGCCTCTGCCTGCCTGCAGGCAACTCAGCAAATGACAATAAAAAGTGATCATTCACAAGTAAATTTTTCCCTTGCAATGCTTTACTGAAGTTAAATCGACCTTCCAAGAGATGTTGGAGGGCTTGTTCCTCCCCATCCCCATCAGTGCACCCCTCACAGTCACTGTTAAATCATAGTCCTTCCAGCCCTGGAGAGGGGGATGTGAACTCCTGCTCCCCCAGTACACCCAGAGGCACTGGCCATGGCCATTCCCAGGTTGCTGGGGACACAGCCATACTCTTGAACCACATTGCCCCACGTGAAGTTCAACACCAGGAACTCTGGGGCTCCCTAACTGGTGTCCACCTCACCCATGGAGAGGTGTGCTGGGAGGTGGGGGGGATGGCAGCACCAGGACAAGCAGCCGAGGCCCTGGTACAAGGAGGGCTCTGAAGAGCCCTCCTTGTTCACCGGGGCTGCAGCTCCTCTTGACCACATTTTTTGCCTCTAAACCAACTTTGCAGGGTCCTGCTGATGGCAATGTCCATGTGCCACACGGGGGGAAGCTCTGGCTGCCCAGAGCCTGGGGCCAGGGGGCCTGCTGCAGGCTGGCTCCCTGGGAGCCCAGACACGCTGGCAGAGCCCAGCGCAGTGTGGAAGTCCAGCTCCCATCCGGCTAATTCAATAAGTCACAGATACCATGACTTCATAAGGCACAGAGGCTCCACAGCTATTAGGGGAATTGGGAGCAGGGGGAGGAGGAGCTGAAATGGAGAAGGGATGGAGACGGGGAGGGTGGAGAGGGGGAAGCTAAGACAAGCAGCAGAACAAAACATCTCATAAATCATGAGGAGCTGCTGAAATACCAGAACAAATGACCCCATAGCTTGGCCATTGTTCCCGAGCAAGGGCTTAAAGTGCTCCCAGTTGAGACAAAGCGCCTCGCGTTTCGTTTCAACACCGCGCCGGCCTGGCCGGGACCTGTGCTCAGTACAGCCGAGCTGGTGGGGCTGCGTTTCACCCCAGATCTGTGGCTGGCACCGGTGGGATGGGGGAGGTGACGCTCTCGGTGAGGTTGGCTCACCCACAGAAACCGCTGCCAGTGTGGTGCCTGCCCAGAGCATCTCCTTGCTCCCACATGCTCCCACGGCTCCCAGGCTCTTGCATTCCTCCCCTTCCACTGGAAGGCTCAGGGCCTCATTTTCCATATTTTCCCTCACTCAGGCTAAGAGCTTCCTGGTTTGGGAAGAGAAAGAGCTCCAAGACCTCTCTGGAGTGAGACAGCTCGAGTAGGGCTGTGAAACCCAGAGAAGCTCTGAGCCAGTTATCTTTATAGTGCTGCTACTCTTTGCCTCCCAAAAAAGTTGCTGACAACTCACTTTGTGTTGGGTGACTCTGGCAAAGGGACAAATGTCACACAGCGAGTCCTGGGGAAAGTCCCACATGACCATGTACAGCTGTTGGAGCAGCACCGGGCTCTCAGTGAGCTGTGCAATAGCAGCACACCTGTGCACTGGATCAGGAACAGTGGGATGGATCAGGCAGCAACTCAGCACCTCCCCTGTGCCCTGCAGTCCCACTGGGACTGGGGCACTTGGTGCCAGCAGATGAGGACCCCATGGATGGGGACAAGTCATGTGTGCTGCTTGTCCACAGCAGTGACACAGCAGGGATTCCATGCCCAGCCAGACAGGGAGAACCTCACACCACGTGAGACCACCCAAAGGGGATCTATTGCACTACGGCATTTTAAATAACCTTAACGCAAACAGTTCCCTTAAAAAACCTTTGCTTTATAACCAAACCCAAAGCACAGGGCAAAGTGCAGCAGCAGTAGTTGCGTGTGCCACCTCCACCAACCAGATAGTGCCAGCGCAGTGTCCAGTGGCTCCTGCACCTTCCTCCTGGGCGCGTGGGGTCTGCATGGGGGCTGCTGGGCAGGCAGCTCCCTGCGCATCCCAGCTTTCGGCAGCGAGGCGCTGGGATGCAGCACCGTGCCAAGGGTCAGACAGGGAAACAAACTGCAGGCAGGGCTGAGCCCGAGGCAGCCGCCTGTCGCCAGCACAGACACGCTGCTGCCAGCACGGCTTCAGCCTCGTGGTGGGCAGCCAAGGAGCAGAACCGAGATAACGGCAGGGAGGGAGAGAGGAATGCACTGCATTTTTCCTGAACCACCATGGGAATAGGCTATTCTGACCATGCATCACAGGGAGGCTGTCTGACAGGGAAAATTTGGGGAGCCCAAAGAGGAAAAGCAGTGAGTAAGCAATGAAGAAGAAAACAGAGGGAAATCAGGGTGAACAAGTGGTCAGTATGGGAAAAGTAGCGTGGGGGGAAGGCAAACACAGGAACAAATAGAAGAAGGAAAACCAGAGCTAGAGCTAGAAAGCAAAAGGAAGAGACAAAAGGATTCCAGAAGGACAAACCTGCCAGGGCTGAAACTCCCAAAGAGCAGTGAAGCTGGAAGGATGCGAGAGGGAACAGAGGCTCCCAGCTCTGCACACACAAGAGCAAACCAGTGATCGCAGCCCTTCTATTGGATTAAGCCTCCCTTCAGAGGGAAGATAAATGTGGAGCATCTCTCAGGTAAAAGGCACTGGAGGAGAGGAGGCCTCAGCTCCTCCTAGGTGAGGAGAACAGGGATTGTTGGAGTTTTGCTGTAGCTGTAGGACAGTGTGAGGTCTCCATGGGAATCACCAGCTTTCAACTTCTTCACCCCAACAGCAAAAGATGGTGGGCTTCAAATCAAGAATGCTTTGGAAGCCTTGGGCAATTTAGGCTTGGGAGCTAGATTAAGACCACAGATAGCAGAGTTTTAATAAATGAAACCCCAAATTCCTCCTTGACTCAGTTACCAGGTTTGGCCTCATTTGGAGCACCAGCTGCCTTGGTGACCCAGCACATACCACCCAGCAAAAAGGAGAAGGGAATCAGTAAACCTGGACAAAACCAGACATTTGCAGCCCCCAGATTTCTCCCTAAGACTAGGAAAGCTCTCTCAGGCACCTCCCGGCAGCAGGACACCAGCACAGGGAGCCATGGGCTGAGGTGATCCGGCACATTCACAGGCCTGAACACTGGGGACTTTGTGGTGCTGGCTTTAAAAAAAATACCCTAAAAAACCCCTAATAATGAAGTATTTATTTCAGTAAACAACATATGAATGAAAGAAGTGTTTTCTCAATACTTCACTTTTTCTCTGCCTTCTCTCCCTTCCCCCCAGCAATTTTGTTTTTAATAAGTGGAACTAACAGGGCTTCGCTTGCTGCTGGCCGAGCTGGGAGCAGGGCTGTGCTCCACTGGCCGAGCAGCACAGGAACACGTGCCATAGGAATAGAGCTGTCTTGTGCCTGGGGGAACACACCCCATCAGCATGTCCCAGCCACTGAGCCAGGGAGATGTGCTCTGATGGACACACGCACTGTGAGAGCTGCCCTGGGAGCATCCCTGGGCTTTGCAGGAGGCAGCACAGGACATCCAGCACCTCATTCATTGTGGCAGCAAATAACTGCACATCCTGGCCCAGGGCTCCTGGCACTGGAGAAGGGCCAAGGGGAGGTGAAGGCATCTGTGTCCTGTCCTGTCCTGCCTGGCTGTGCTCAGTGCAGGAACAAAGTGTCAGGCAGGCGCTGTGACCCTGTACAGCTCCTTCTCTTCTACCTCTGCCCCTTCCAGCCCTACCTTAGCACCTGAATAATTTGGAACACTGGAAAACTGGCTCAGCTTGCCCTGTGTGGAGATGGGTTGTACTGAGAATGCTTTGGTATGAATTTCAAGCAGGAAACACTAATCCCTGACCCAGACTGACATCCAGCTTTTCAAAGCACAGGGCACAGTTGATGTACTTTTCTACCTCCTACTTGGCAACAGGTAACAGCAGGCCGAGAAGATGTCCCTTGCCTTCAAGCCTTGAGGTTAAGATGGGCAGGATTCTCAGAAGTTGCTGATTTGAGAAAACATTGCTCTTCCATGCCCCTCCAACCCATTTGGGATGAGCTGAACCCATCACACACAGTGTGGGTGTTCACTTCTGCACAGAGGCAGGTGAAAGGATGCAGCGGTAACCCTGAGTTGTAAATACAGACAGATTTGATGCAAGTAGGGACTTGCTCTGGAAGACAAATTTGGCAGCTGTAGATTCACCAGGGTATGACCCAAGTTTCCCATCAGCCAGAGCACCCAGGAGCAGCGTCAGCTGCAGCCCAGGACAGTTTGGAGCAACTAATGAGGGTGCTGATCCCACTATGACGAGCATGGATCCCTGATGATACACAGGGAACACAGAGAAAAGCTGTTTCACACTAAAGGAAAAGCCAGAAGATCCTTTAGCAGGTCATGGCTGCAGAGGATGGCTGGGAAAAGCCTCCAAATGCCTCTCCAGGACGTGTAATGGATACCCCTCATCATTGTGACCCTCTCAGGTGACCCATCCTCTGTGCCCTGCCAGCACCTGAGCTCCAGCACCCCGGCCCACCCAATCCTGGCTGCCAGGGCAATGTCTAATCTAGCTCGAGATGTCTCCAGCCATGGATAAAACCCCCAGCCACAGGGTGGATGTCCTGCCTGGCTGTACCTCTGTCCCTGCAGGATGGGGACATCAGGTCTGTCTCTCTCAGACCTCACAGCCCCGAGCTCTGGCACGATGGCACATGGCAAACCACAGGGAAAGGCAGTCCCTCCTCACCCAGAGCTCATTTCCAGGCTGGTTTACAAAATCCCTCTAAAAGAGCATCGTCTGCCACTGCTGCGAGTCACTGCTGCACAAGGTGGTTTGCCAAATGCAAGACAGATGGTTTGCCCCAAGAAAATGCTATGAGTGAGGGAAAATGTACCACAAACATCTCCCGACAGGGCTAAACTGGGACCCGGGGGCTTCAAAGAGACATTTAGAGGGGAAAGAGATTTGCTCGCTTCTCATGCTTCTTTGTTATGAACAAAGAAAACCTCTGATTGTTTTTAATGAGCTCTTTGCTTGTTTCCCTATTTGCTACATTACAAATTCACATATTTGTCTCTTTGGGAGATTGAGAGTAATAGCAGACCAGGTTTCCTCATGACATCGTCTTAGCAAAGGGAAGAAAGTTGTGTAAGTGGAGAAGAAAGCAGTCTGTCCCCAAATATCCTGAATTCTTTGTCTGGTTCATTAATACCTGGTGAGCTTTGATGCTCAACAAACCTCACAGATAGAGGAAGCCTTTGAGAAGGGTTCCACAGCCTCACACTGAAGTGTTAGAACACACAATAAATGCCAGAAAGATCTCCAAAAAAAGCAGGGAAACTGAAAACCAAACTCAACATTCTTGCAATTTCTAAGGGGTTTTTTATGTTTTGTTTTTTTTTCTTTTTAAGTTTTACCCTCTTTTATCCATCTAAGGAAGCATAAAGCAATGCAATTTCCAGCTCCTTTAAATATCCTTAGCAGGTCACCTCTAATGCTGGGATGGCTGGCTGTGATCTGCTTCCAAGACTGTTGCATCAGAGCTCAGAAACCCAGGAGGAATGACACCCTGCTCGAGTGGGGACAGCTCTTTGAGACCTGTGCTCGCACCAGGCGCCCCAGGCACTGCTGCAGCGGGGAAGGAGGGAGCCCTGGGTCCCTCTGGGATGGGAAGATGGGGCTGCTCTGGAGGGTGCCTCGGGCTGGGGCAGCCCTGGACCCTCACACTGCTCACTCCAAGCATGGTGACAGTCCCTGAAAGTGTCCCTGCAGTCCTCCCACACTGGCTGAGGCATCCCACTGTGGCTCCTGCCTCTGGCTGACCCAACAGAGGTGCATCAGGCAGTGAGAGACCCTCCAGTAGCTCCCATTCCCTATAGCTCCTTATTCCTGCTTTTTGTAGGGAAGGGAAGGGAAGGGAAGGGAAGGGAAGGGAAGGGAAGGGAAGGGAAGGGAAGGGAAGGGAAGGGAAGGGAAGGGAAGGGAAGGGAAGGGGAGTTGCTAGAGGCTGTGTGCTCGTGTGTCCAGTCCAGCAGACACTCCCATTATCCACATGAGCCCTGACAGACTTTCAGCTCCCCAAGGAGCTCTTGTCCTGCAGCTCTTACCATTCAATGCTCAGAGACCTGGGCCGGAAGGCAGACAGCTCGGCCGAGCCATACTCAGCTTTCCTTCTCTTCTCCTGCTTCTGCTTCACCGACAAGCGGTGGGCAAACCTAGCGAGGCTGCTCTCCGACCTGAGGAGGGGAGAGGAAAGGCATTAATGGCACTGTAGCCCCAGCTCTCAGCAGCACACCCACAGCACAATGCCAGGACATGCTCGGCACTGAAAGGAGGGGCTCCCAGCAGGTCAGTGCCACCGGGACAGGGTGGCACCAGTCCTGGAAGTGGGAAGTGAAGGAGCAGCAGGTTTGGTTTGCTCAGCAGGCCAGGACCAGTACAGGTCCATGTTAGCCAAACTGAAGCTGCAGCCTGGCAGACTGAGAGCACCAGGTCCTGCTCCCTGTGCAGCGAAATCACCTCCCCAGGCTGTGCATTCCTCCCCAAACTCCAGCTGGTGACAGCCAGCACTGGAGAAACAGCCAGGGGCACATCAGTGGAGAGAACCAAAGCAGACTGAATCAAAGGCCACACACTCCTTCAGAGAAAATCTGGGACCCCCGTGGCCTCCCAGCTGGAGATCCCAAACACTGGGACAGCTTCCCTGAGGAGGACCGACATGGAAATCAGCCCACATCAGAAAGGTTTTGGAGGAGGAAACAGAAATGTGTGGGAGCAAATGGATTCAACTGCAGGACCCGTCTGTGCTGACAAAGCCCCATCCCACCAGGTGGGGTGCTCCAGTGTTGTTCTCAGCCCCTGAGACCTGGGAAAAGAGCACACTCAGGCTCTGGTAACATGCTGCATACCCTGCTCCATCCCAACCCTCTCCAGAGCAGAGCTGCTAGCACAGGGCACATCTGCACTGTCTCCAAGCCCAATGGCGCACAGACACATGCTGAGATTTGCTGAGGAGGCACCTGCCCCACAAAGACACTCAGTCTTCTGCTTCCCTCCGGCACACGGAGCCCTCAGAGCCCCCAGTGCCAAGGGCTGGCACTCCCAGCCTGGGGCTGAACACAGCACCACAGCCCATCCCTGCTGCCAACATGGGAGCAAGGGATGAGCAGCCTGGGAGCTGGGACACACGAACTTGGGCACACAACCACTCTGGTGGTATTGGGGTTATCTGCCAGCCCTGCCACACACACTGTCACAGCCACTGCCTCCTCTTCTCCTTCAATGAGCCAGCACAACCTGCTCCGACCGCTCAGCCAGCCCCAAGTTGGGCAGGGAAGGGGAGAGGAGTGATTTGACGGGGATCCCAGGGGATGAGGGACAGAGTTGGGGGTGACGTTGAACCCACACACATTGCTAGAGCCAATCCTCTCCTCTCCTCTCCTCTCCTCTCCTCTCCTCTCCTCTCCTCTCCTCTCCTCTCCTCTCCTCTCCTACTTCAAACAAACAAAATACCTCCAAAGAAAGAAAAAGAGAAGGTATTTCTCAGAACTGAGAATCCCTGCCTTTTCTTGCAATAATTAAGCCAGCCCTGACCAGCTAATAGTTTTTTCCCCAATACATTTTAAACACAGACATCTTCAATTCATTAACTCTGGGTATTGGTTTATTTTTCAGCTTATGAATTGCTGTTGCTGGGGATGGGGTGGAGACAGCTTTCTGGAGAGGGCTCTTGTCTCTCCAGTCACTGCCGGCAAAGAGCTGCTCAGACCTTCCAGGGTCATTCTTTACATTCTTCAGAAAAAAATCCTACTTTGATGTAAAGGATGAGGTTTGCCTTAAAAGAAGCCCAACAAGAAACCCAAACCCCAGCTTTCCCCTGCTCTCAGCCGGAGGAAGAGGCAATGAAGAGGAATGATCCTGGCACCCATAGAGCAGAGCCTGGCACCAACACCATCCCCACCACCTCATTCTCCTTTGATCTTGTGTCAAAGCTCAGCTGGAATGGGGAAGATCCCATTGAGGGAGGGCTGAGGAGTGGGCACTGACAGCCCTGCTCCAGCTCTGCAGTAGCCCCAGGCATGGTATGGACACCAGGATGGGCAGGGCTGACTCAGGAATGGGGCTGGATGGTGAGAACAGGTGCTGCCGGCTCCCCATAGCACCTCCTCAGTGGCATTTGGTTGTTCCTGCCCCTTCCCACCTGCCCAGGAGGAGCTCCTGCCACCCTGCAGGGATGAGGGCTCCAGCCCCAGCTGAAAGGATGCTGGGGGTGTTTCTCTCCTGAGATTTGGGGACTGCCTGGAGAATGCTCCCCTGTCTTCTGTGCTGACCCCACCTCCACCACACTCCCTGGCCCATTACAGCCACCCCTCCAATCCTGGTCCCCAGCAGGGATGAAGGGCTGGTAAATCCCAGCATCTGCATGGATGAAGGAAGGCAGCAGCCCCTGTGACAAATGCCTCTGCGGCCTCTGTGGTACACAATCTTTGCAAAAACCACCAGTGTGACAATTACACACCTGAGAGATTTACCTGGATGTAGCCACCTGTCCAAGCAGGGCAGGAGCAGCTTTATCAAATTTGATAAAGCAAACAGCATCTGCTGAGAAGAGCTGGTGGGGGAAAACCAGGGCAATGTGCCACATGTCATCAGGATTGGGGATGAAGGAGAGCTAGTCCTGGGGACAGGACGGGATTATGGGGCTGGAGAAGCCACCTGTGCTCTCAGGAACATGTGGCCCTGCTGTGTGTCCCTAGTCACAGCATCAAGGGGAAGGCACAGGGAGAAAGGAGATGGCTGCTCTCCAGCCCAGGGCAGATGCTGCCCAGATCTGCCTGATGCAGGACAGACAAGCCAGTCCACATACGAGTCAGAAGTTGACCGAGAATCTTGGGCTGCTGCTTTCACCCCCTGGACCTGATGGCTACCACCTCCAGCTGCTACAGCCTGAGTAAAGGAACGGCTGTGATGGCTCTGACAGCCTGACACCTCCCCCCTGAGAGCTGTCAGCAACTCATCCAGCCATGAACCAGCCTCCCTCACCTCTGCCAGACCCCAAAGCTTCAGCAGAAGCATCAGTAATTAGAAACCAGGAGCACATTACAGATCATCTGGCTATTTATACAGAGCTGCTTTACATAAACCGTGCTGCAGAAGGGGGAATGAATCATACCTGCTCTGCCGTGACTGAGCTGGTGAGCGCAGCTGACCTGCTGCCCCTCACCCCAGAAGGGCCCTGCTTGTGGCTCAGGTCCCCTGAGCTCCCATGCTGGGTTACTCTGCTCCTGGGGTCAGAGTGTTCCCGGGGTCGGGATGCTGCCAGGGTCATGGGATGCCCAGGGCTGGGATGCTCCCACAGCGCTGGGCATTGTGCAGGGTCTGGGCTCGGCGGGTGGCAGTGGAGGTGAGCCTCTAGCACAGGGAGGGGGATGCTGCCGAGACCACACTATTACTTCCCAAGTGCTTTCCAAACAATAATAGCTGTCCCTCTCCCTTGAGAAGGATCAGTGTTAGAGATTTCAAAGTAGAAGCAGGGACACTGAGGCATGGAGAAGGCGTGCAGGTAAGACAAACTCCCTGTGTTTGTCAGCATCCTTCCCCTTGTGCTTATCTGATGGGCAAGATTTCAATGCCTTCTCCCATCAGGACCACACAGCCCCACAGGTGCCAGCCTGGGGAACAGCCAGCCCCAGGTGCCACTGCCAATTTGAGACAGCTTCATCCCAGCCACGGGACGGGGACAAGGCCAGCACTGGTCCCCCAGCCCTGCACTGTTCCAGATCAAGCCAGGCAGGATCCAGGCTCACCTGCCCAGCCCTCCATCAGAAGCAGCATCTCTGCAGCAGCTCAGCACCAGCACGGTCAGGGCTCTGCAGACCCAGCTGGCACCTGCCAAGGCAGTCCCCACACACCAAGAGGACACGTGGGAAAAGCCATCAATTGGAACGTCAACTGCAGCGCTGGGAAGAATTGTCTCCTGACAACCAGAGAAGGTTGTTCAGCTACTGTGCTGTATCATAAATCACACCTCTATGACTTGCCATCTGTCAGCCAGATTACACATGTTCAGAATCCCATGTCAGCATTTAAGTCAGAACACGGCATCTTTTCCCAGAAATAATTATCAGTACTGAAGGCTTTTGCAGCAAGAGCCATCCTCAGCCCTTCCCTCCAAAGCTCTGGGCAGAACAGAGCTGGCATTCCCAGAACGCAGGACGACCACTGTGGCACAGGTATGCACAGACTCCATGTGACATGTGCCCCTTAAATCCACTGCTTCAGGCACAGGAAGGGGCAGGGTCTGGCACGGCAAACTCCCCCCGGCATCAGCCATGGCACCCAGCACCCTGAACTGAGCAGGCAGCGGCAGGCAGAGGCAGAGGCTGCTGCTAAAGGGAGACAGGGACAGTGCTGTCCCCAGCCTCGTGTGTGCTGAGAACCCTGGAGTGTCCAACCAGAACGAGCAGAGTGGCCAGAGCAGCACTTGGACACAGCCTGGCTAAAGGGGGAAGAGTCTGGCTCAGCACAGGGCACAGCTCCCACTGCCCCGATGTGCTGTGTGACATGAGTCTGTACCAATCCCTTCACCCCACACGTTTTCTGGGAGTCCAACCCCACAGGGTGACTGCTGAAGCCCCCAGCCTGCCAAGGCAGTGGGAACGCAGGCAGAGCATGGACATGGTGGGGTCGCAGCCCATCCCCATTCTGCCTGTGCCTCCGGCGGCTCACTGAGCCGGCACCGGACACGGCACCCCAGCACACAAATCCCTCAGCTGTCCTTTGGGATGAGGACAAGAGGCTGAAGCGCCGCCCTCCACCCTTGCTGGCCAGGCAGACGGATGAGCAGTGGCATTTCCCAAAGCTCAGTACAGAAATACAGAGGGACTGGATTCATCGCTCCGGCTTCACCCGCCGCGCACAGGCGTGAATCTGTCCGGGGGTTCGCAATCACCGCTGCATCCCCCACACCACAACTGGGAAGTGATGACAAGCAAAATCCCGCTCCCCTCAGCTCTGCATCCCTCCCTCCCCTGTGCTGATCCGCTATAAGCCTTTTGGTAGCTTGCAGACACCGGGGTGAGCGTGTGCCCGCGGGAGCCCGGATGCCTCAGCCCCTGCTGGCACAGCACGACTCTGCCGTGGCCAGAGCTACAGGGACAGCGAGAGCCACGCAGGCACAGCTGCACCGAGCCACGGCTGAGGGCTGACTGAGGTCACGAGAGTGCCAGCCAAAGCACAGGCACAAGATCACCAGCACCACCACTATGTCTGCTCCACCAACTCACTCAGCCAAAGCCCTCACCACCACATGGGCACCAGCCATCCATCCCATAAGATATCACATCCAGGCAGGAATAGCTCCCACTTGTTGCACACTCCTTAGCCTGAGACTCAGGAGCCAGCCCGTGCCTGTATGTGGCTCTAAACTAACCCAGATGCGGGCAGGCAGCTCCCAGCCTGTTCCATCAGCACAGGCAACAGTCCCGGGATGAGCCATGGGCTGTGGGCAGCCCAAGCAAACAAGCAGCATCTCTGCTGGTCCTCCCTCCTTTGGGAGCAGCCACTGCACAAACAGCTTTGAGCTGGGCTTATCCCCACGGGCATCCCGGCTGTAGCCAGTCTGGGGAAGGTGGCTGTGCCTGGGGTGGGCAGTGCTGGGAGCACACAGCCCTGCACTTCCTGAAGCCGTGGGGATTGGCTCCTGTCAATGTCTTATTTGCACAGGTACAGTTAGAATAAAATAGAGGGAAAATAACCTAAGCTGTAAAGGAGCAGTCTTTTGGGAGAGAGAGGGTTTGCAAAGGACAGACTAATGGCCATGAACATGCAGTCAGCCTCCAGGCAAGCACTGGCGAACATGCAGTGTGCTCCAGCAAGCCCTGCTCACTGGTGGCATGCTTCCCGCTGACCACGGTCCCAGTCGTGAGAGTATCTCCAAAGCACCAGCCAGGGCCAGGACCCTGCTGAGCCATGCCCAACTGTGGGCCCTGCAGGAACGGGGACAGAGATAGATGCCCACAAGCCATGCAAGCAATGCTCACTCACCTGCACAGCCTCTGCTCCCTTCGCTCCTGGCGCTCTGCTCACCCACTGCCAGAGCAGCAGCTCATCCCAGAGTGGCTTTCCTGGAGAGTCCCTGTCTTCTCTATGCACTCTCCCATCCTGAACGGTGTCTCCTGCTCCCATCCGCATCGCCCGACCTCCTCAGCCGCCACCTCCGCTTCCCTCACCCATCACCTCAGGTTTCTCATTTGCTCTGTGCTTGGCTCTTTTTTATTTTTTTTTTTCCTCCCAATCTTGTTTCTATAGAAACGAGATTAGCAGAGGGGGAAATAAAACAGCCCCATGTGACTCAGATTCCGACACTGAAGGATCTCCTGGTTGCGCTTGCTGTGGCTTTACATAACCAGGAGCCTGTGCAAGCACGGATGGGGGGACCAGGCACAGATGGGGGGACTGGGCTCAGCCGAGGGACACGGGGCTCAGCCAAGGAGAACGAGGTTCAGGAGACTGGAATCAGGCTCAGGTGAGGAGGACAGGCTCAGCTGTGGAGGGACCACCAGGCAGAAGGCAGCAATGCCTCACCTCTGCTGGCTTTGGGTTTGCTGTGGCACTCCTGATGCGATGACATGTCACCAAACCCTGCTGGCATCCCCAGGAGCTCCTGTCATCCTGCATAGCCCTGCCTGTTCCCATTGAGAAGGGGAGAAAGCAGAGGTAGGGATGCTGAAAACTACTCTGAGTCCCACCAAAACCTCTGGGGTCCTCAGGTAAGCTTTGGAGGAGGAAGCCAGAAGACCCCCCACACCGCCAGACTGCCCTGCCCCTGCCCTCACCACTCAGAAAAGTGGTTTGGGCCACTGGTCTCCAGCCTTCATGGACTCATGGGTGACCATGCAGGCAATCTGGTGAGCTTCAGACAGCCACATACTCCACTCTCCTGACATTCTTCCTACTCAAGCTCCCAAATCCATGAGCAGTGTCCATGGCTGGGGCACACAAACCACCAACTGAGCTCTTTCACCACTATCTTAGGGACTGCCCACAGGGACTTCCCAAGCCCAAACGTTAGCTCCAGATCAGCTGGGAGGCGTTGAGGACCCTGCCTGAGGATCCCCATGTGTTCCCTTAGCTCAGGGACAGACACTGACTGCACGAAGCCAGTGCTGCCTGCCAGGGTCACCCACCCAGGCCTTCTGCTGATGATCTCCGGTGTCTGTATGGGGCACTGCCCTTCTGCTGCACCTCTGGAGGCTCAAGCCCCACTCACCCCGCCAGTCCCCAGGTACTGCCCAGGACTAAAAAAGAGGCATAATGCCCTTTTACCTGGGTACTTTTTATAGTGACAGGACAAGGAGAAACAGTTTTAAAGTAAAAGAGGAGAGATTTAGATTAGATGTTAGGAAGAAATTCTTTGTTTATAGTGTGGTTAGGCCCTGGCACAGGTTGCCCAGAGAAGCTGTGGCTGCCCCTGGATCCCTGAAAGTGTCCAAGGCCAGGTTGGATGGGGCTTGGAGCAACCTGGGCTAGTGGAAGGTGTTCCTGCCCATGGCAGGGGGTGGAACAAGATTATCTTGAAGGTCCCTTCCAACCCAAATGATTCCATGATTTTTATGATTCTATGGAATGGAAATCTGGGATGACGTTCTGCCAGCACACAGCAGTGAGGTGCCTTCCCCACAGAACAGCACAGGAGTTCAGCTGGGCTTGCAAGGCAGCAGAGCTTCTCAGGAGGTTTGGCTCGTACCCAAAGGATAGGGCATTGGCTTACGAAGAGCTTCTCCAAGTCCCTGGTTTTCCTTTGGGATTCCAATGTCCCACTTCTCAGACTGACTCAGCCGTGATTAGATGGTGAGCTCTGCTGCTGTGACAGCCCCGAGCATGCCCGCAGGATATGACATTAGGAAACCTCTTCCCCCAGCACTCTGGTGTTCAAGGGGATCTCAGTTCCCTCCTTGACGAGCTCCAGACAGATCAGACAGTGTGGCAGAGCAGCTATAGGCAGCCCCTCTAAGAGCAAGTGATGAATTTGAGCATATTTCACCCAACCAAACTTTTCCATGAGTTATCCCAGTGGGTTGGGGATCTGTGTGATGTGTTGAGGTAGGGCAGTGCTGCAGAGAAGGAGCCAAAGACTCAAGCAGTGCTGATGGGATGAGCTCTGTGAGGGCCCTGGCTCATCCAGCTGCTGAGGACACAGCTTCACACCCAAACCACTCTGTCTGGTGACACCCAGTGGAGCTGGGGATGCCTGTTCTGAGCCAGCAAGGAGGGTGCTCAAGGGCAGGACAGCTGGGCACAGACTGAGGCTCCCCAGGGCCAGGGAGAGGGACCCTGGGGATGCTGCAGATGGCAAAAGAGTGATAGGACTTGCATGAGAGGGTAAAGACAGAATGTAGAGGGCGCATCAAAGGGGAACAAGGAGAGGTGTCTGACAGCCCTAGAACATGAGACTGCAGATCTAGACAAGTTGATCCTGAAACCCCAAACCATTCCTCCCCCTGCCACAGCTCATGTCAACATAAGCCATTGCTTTGATTACCCTAAAACAGTAAAGGAAATATGGGCCAGAGAGTAACTCCCCAAAAACCACAGCCCCGGGCAGCCCCTTTCATTGGCCCAACACAGCTGTGGTCATTGGGGACATGGGAAGATTTTTTTATAGCAGCAAAAGTCTCAGTAGTCACTGAAATTTGCCAGATATTGGGGGAAATAATCAGTGTTTTAAGATTGTCAGTGAGCGCTGCTGTGCCAAGCCTGGCTCTTCACAAGCTGAGCAGATGCAGGCACCAGGACTGATGCTGGGCTGGCTTCCCTGGAAGGACCAAGCTGGACTCTGCAGGACCTGGCTCTGCAGCCAGGAGCCAGGCAGAGCAGGCAGGATCCTCTATTTAAAGTATGATAACAGGGTCACAGAAATGTCCGCCAGCAAAAGCACTTGGATACCTTGATCTAATTATAGCTGGCATTATCAGGCTGCATTACAATTAGCAAGTCAGTGGCCAGTCTCTATTTCTGGTCTGCAACATGAGGAGGGTCAGTATTCCAAGGAAGAAGGAGAAGGGAAGCAGGGGGAGCAGGACGGAGATACCTCACGGTGTGTTTAACAGCTGCTTCCGAGTGCTGTGGAAAGGCAAGTTTTATTTGGAGGGTGTTTATATGGAAAGTCAAGGAGAGAAACACAACCCATCCCTTCAGCACAGCCCCTGTCAGTCATCTGAGGGCAGCTCCTGACCCTGCACTCACTCGTTCCCCCCGATGGTGAGGGTTGTCCGTACCTGTCAGGTGAGCTCTGGGTCCCACCAGACCTGTGGGGTCCTGTGCCTCAGAGCAGAACCCCAGCCTGGCCTTTCATGGAATTGTGAAGGTTGGAAAAGCCCTCTAAGACCACCATTCCCCCAGCACTGCCAAGGCCACCACTAACACATGGTCCCAAGTGAAACATCCACACAATTTTTAAATCCTACCAGGGATGGTGACTCCACCACTGCCCTGGGCAGCCTTTTCCAATGCCTGAGCACCCTTCCAGTGAAGAAACTTCCCTTAATATCCAATATTTTCTGAGCTATTTAGGAGCCAGATTAAAGCAGCAGCCAGGAGGGAACCCAACCACACATCCAACTTGAATTCCACAAAGCAGCCTGTCCAGTGTTTAGCACCAGGCCAGTCACTTAAGGGCAGATGAAGGCAGCCAGAGTCCCTGGAAATGGCTGGCATTTTTAGAACATCTTTTTGTTTTCTTTGAAAACCAGAGTTTTGTTAAACTTAGAGCATTTGATGCAAAGAATATGATGCTAATCCAAGCAGAAGGAACCATCTGATGAGTCCCAAATTAAAATGTTCCTTTGTTTTGGTTTCAAATATTGCATTTTCATACTAATGCACAATCTGAATGGAAGGTATATTTGCATGTCCTTCCCCTAAAAATTCTCTCTCAAAACAATAATTCTATTCATTTGCATTTTGACAATAAAAACTGTCCCCTCTCTGACCAACATCTGTGCTGAGACAGAGATGCTGGGCACGTGTGCCACAGCCTGGTGAGTCAAGCTGCACCCCAGCATGCCCATGTCACTGGGGGGACTGGACCTGCACCAGTATCATCTCCTCCCCTGAGCAGACACCTTCCAGCTGGAAACCCATCCCCACATGAGCACGAGCCAGGAAGCATCCCAAGGGTGGACACAGCAAGGAGGCAGCGGGATGTTCTGCTGAGAGCCCATGGGTATGAATGTGGCCTGAAAAGGAGGGGCAGGACCTTGAAAGAGGTGGGATCCTGAAGACCATGTAAGATGATCAGAAAGTTTCCTCTCTCTCCAGATTCTAAGCAATATTTATGCTGGCATCTGCATACCTGCAACCTTGTCACATTAAAATCCTGTTGTCACCATTTGGTGCTGTAAAACAGTGGAAAAGAGGACTTGGCGGTGCTGCTGGGCGAGAGCTGGCCATGCCCTGGCTGTGAGCACCCAGAACTCCCTGTGCGGGGCTGAGCCCCCAGCGTGGGCAGCAGGGGAGGGGTGAATTCTGCCCCTCTGCCCCTCAGGTGAGACCCCACCTGCAGAGCTGCCTCCAGCCCCGGGGAACAACAGCAGGAGGATGTGGAGCTGCTAGAGAGAATCCATGGAGATGATCCGAGGACTGGAACCTCTCTGTTCTGTAGCCAGGCTGGAAGAGCTGGGGGTGTTCACCTAAAAAAGAGAAGCTCCAGGGAGACCTTAGACCCCTGCCAGTGCCTAAAGGGGCTCCAGAAGAGCTAGAGAGGGACTTGGGACAAGGGATGGACGGACAGGACAAGGGGGAATGGCTTCCCACTGCGAGAGGGCAGGGATAGATGGGATATTGGGAAGGAATTGTTCCCCGGGAGGGTGGGGAGGCACAGGCATAGGGTGCCCAGAGAAGCTGTGGCTGCCCCTGGATCCCTGGAAGTGTCGAAGGCCAGGTTGGACAGGGCTTGGAGCAACCTGGAATAGCGGAAGGTGTCCCTGCCCATGGGAACAAGATGAAATTTAAGGTTCTTTTCAATGCAAACTATTCCATGATCCTGTGATTCTATATAAGTAAAGATCTTTTTCTGACTCCCAACCATGAACCAGATCACTGACAAGCACCATTTCATAACTGGCACATACCAGCATGCTTCACCCTCAAAATTACCACAATCTACTTTAACTCCCAAACCCAATCCATATATAGACAATAAATAAATAAAATCTACAAAATAAAATAGTCAAAAATTCCTTTCCTTGGGCAAAATCCCCATCACTTTGCTTGTTTTTAAGAATTCTATCATTTCCCTCTGTGATTGTTTTTAATGAAGATATCTATCACTCCTTCCTGAGCAGCAGGACTGAGATCTTGGGCTCTTCCAAGCGAGCTGTTTGAGCGTGATGGATTGTCTGTGTGCCAAGGCAGAGGAACGTGCAGAATTGCTCCTGTCTTGCCAGGGGCCAGGTTTTCAGAATTCCCCCATTACCAATTACAGCTTTTATCCTAATTAAAAAGATACCAGGGAAAAGAAAGGAAAGCACAAAATCCAACTGATCTCTTTGTTCATGTGCAATCAGCAGGGATGGGTGAGGAGGTTCCTGGAGGGGCTCAATCCTCCTGGGACCTTCATCTTGCTCCACTCACCCCAGCTGAGCCCACACATGGTGAGGCAGCAGCACGCCATGCTGGCATTCCCACCGTGCCGTCCCCAGCCACCCCAGCTCTATGACTGCAGCCTGCTCTCCCTGTGAGGGGACAAACGCCCCGGGGGATGTGCCGTTGTTTAGTCTGTGTGCAGCCCTGGCGCTGGAGCAGCCTCTTGTTTTCCATGGCCCCGCGTCCCACGCTGCGCGCAGGAATGGAAAAGCTTGTTATTCTGGGCTGCCAGGCGGCCGGGCCTTTCCAAGAGTGGAGAGGAGTGATGTGGTTAAGGCGAGCCGACCGCAGAGCCTCCATGGTTTCAGCTCCTGGCTGGCACCCACCTCCAGCAGACCATGCTGTCTGCCATCATCCCGCAGTCGGGACAGGCAGGTGACAGGAGCTAGCTGTGCCTGGGCACACTGATGTGTCCAGGTGTGCTTGCAAGGGCCTGGAGGGAGGGGGAAGGATGGGAGAAGGGCGACAGAGAATGAGCCCAGAGGCACCAGGACAACTGCCTAGAAATGGATGCCTCCGCAACCCATGGGCCTCAGTGCTCAGGAACGGCACAAAGCAGGGCAAGGATGCGTCCCTTCGGGTGATGGAGCACTGGAACAGGCTGCCCAGAGGGTTGGTAGAGTCCACTTCTCCACATATATTAAAAACACACATTGACACAATCCTGTGCAACCCACTGTGGGTGACACTGTGCTTTAGCAGGGGTTGGATGAGATGATCTCCAGAGGTGTCTTCCAACCCCAACCACTCTGTGATCCCATGACATACACACCCATGGCTCTGCAAGATCTGGGTAGCTGGGGATTTTGATGACCCACAAGGAAACCCAGTACCTCTGTGTTTCACTCACAAAGTTCCTCAAACTGGTAAAGACCTATCAAAGAAATTAAGACTGATTAAATCCCAACCTATGCAGAATCCTGGGCAACCAAAGGGAAAAAGGAGAATGGGAAGATAGCCTATGCCTCATTATGAGATATAACACTGGTGTTCACCAGCACCAAACAGGAAAACCTCATTGAAGTATTTTTATGGTCAGGAGAACACCATCATAAAATGCCACTGTGTTACCAGAGCACTATTCTGTCCTCTGTGGTCTCTCTCCTACAGAGAGCAAGTGGTTATTAGGGACAGCTGTGGGCCCACACCACAGACCCTACAACACTGCCAGTACCTCCTGGTCCCTGGATGGGCAGCAGGAAGATGCAGAGCTCTGGGGCCACCTGTGAGACTTGTGCCCTGTCCCCTGGGTGGATCTGGCTGGGGGCTGGGAGGTAGAGAACCTCCAGGCTGCAGTTCCAACCACATCTGTCCTTGCTAAACAAAAACGTCCCTCTATGGTTTTCCCTTAGGACTTGTGAGCACGTCAGTAATTAAACCCCAATCTGTTGGACTCACTGCACTGGTGCAGGAATCTGCATCTTTTTTCTTCCCTGTGTCCCAGTTCTTCCCTTTACAGTGGAAACCTCTCCCCACCTGGCCCAAGGCAATTCAATACACATGGGGATGCAGGACGCTGCTTAGCAGCCCTTGAAATAATGGGGACCAGGAAAATGGGAAACACATTCCTAGAGGCAAACCATGGCTTCTTCAAACTTCCTCCCAGTCCAAAATTTCCCTTGAAAAGGCATGACGGGGAGTTACAAAGGTCCCTCTTGCAAGAAGGGGAAACATGCAGGAGAGAAAAGCCCTTGGCGTGCCTTCCCCGCGGCCGGCTCCAGCCCCCGCGGCTGCCACGGAGGTTTGAGGGACTTGAAGGGATTTGCGACGCAATAAAAACATTCCTGCTTGCAAAGCATGAAACCCCAAAAGTTTATGGGAAACCACTGTCTTCGGGTTGTCTGCATATCTTCAGGCATCCTGGGAGCTGTAGTTCAAAGAAACCAAGAAAAAGCAAGCAGCCGATAATGATGGTTTCTGGATGGAGGTTGTGTGACTATTGGCTTCCACACGAAAGCCTGAATTTCTGGGATGCTGAGCTCATTTCTGCAGCCAAGTGAGAGGAGAGCTCCTCGGCGCCTGGGGCATGAGGGACTCCAGCACCACAGTGAGGGAGAGCAAGAGGCATCCAGGGAAGGGCAACGCAAATACCAAGTGTTGATGACTGGGGACAGGGATGCATTGCAGCAGGAGTAAAGAGGGACAGGTCAAAGCCCTTTCTGGGCCTGGAAACCTGTCTGGGATCTGTCAGATATGTGGTCCCTGTCGGGTTCCGAGCATGGGCATGGGTCCTCCTCCAGGTCAGGCTGTGGGAGGGCACATCGCAGTGGCTTTTGTCTGGCACTGTGAAAATCCAAGGACACCAGTGTGGGCAGCATGGCCTTGCCTGTGAGCTAAAACCTCTATGCCTCAGTTTCCCCATTAACTTTTAATATCCCCCATCCCCTAGAGCTCAACTCCTCAGCACCAGTCAGGTGTGACGAGGCAGCAGGTCCACAGGGTGTTGCAGCCCAGAGCTGAGTTTCTGAGGTTCTGCAGAAAGACACATCAGTTTTGCAGAGCTGAGCCCTCTGCTCTGGAGGAAAAGAGTGGCTGGAATGTTTCTGGGCCAGCTGTGCCTTCACAGGCAGTAGAAAGGGCACCCTGAAATGGTCAAGGCCACAATACATAAGCTGGAGACTTACCAAGATTTAGGACATCATGCTGGTGCCTCTTGCTTCCTTTCCCTTGACTGCCAAACTCACAGAGCAATTCTGACCTCCCCTGGAACTAAATCCAGATTGACCGAAACCACCCAGTGGGTGCAGCCATTTCCCTGTTCTGGGGGTCACAACCTCCAGTAAATACCCACAGACCCTGGGACTGGGCTGAGTATCCAGGGTGCAATGCCAGCACCTGCTCCATCTCTCCCAAGGCAGGTTGTGTGCCCTGTGCTCTTGCAATGATTGTGCCTGCTCACTTCAAAGCCCAGTTTGGAGCCCTTAATGCATTCCTCAGCTCTGATAAAACCCAACAGAGGAAGGTACTGGGGGCTTCAGAAGCAGAGCAGATGCTCAGAAACCAGGACTGCCTCCCAGCCAAGCCCAGCCAAAGCACAGCATGTGCCTCCAACACCTGCCTCTTGCTCCTCAGGTCGTCTCCTGCACTGTCCAACACTGATACAGCCTTTTCATTGCACCATGAACTTCATCAGTGGACATCGTCCAAGCAGAACCCAAGGAGAGAAGGGAGGAGCAGGAGGCTGCTGTTACACGCCATTCCTGAAAGGGAAAGCAGCCATCTGGGTTCAGATCACCTCTCAGAAGCTGGAGGAACACATAGGCAGTGCCATGGTTTGAGACAGGTTGGCTCAATGCTCCCCAATACATACCCTGGGCCTTCTGCAGTCATTTCCCTTTGAATTAATGTCGCTTTTCAGATCTGACTGACAATGCTGACGTCTGTCCATTATACCAGGAGTTGTTCCCAAAGCTTCTGTCTATTTTCCAAAAGAACCAAAGCAGCAAAGGGTTATTACCGGGGAGACAGTGAGCACAGGGAGGGAACATGCTGTTCTTTGATAGGAACTGTGCTAATGAACATTATAAAATTAAAGATCAGGAAAACCTGAATGACAACTTCAATCCTAGAAAAGCTGCAGTTCAACCCCAAGGAACACAGCCAAGAGAGGAGAACGGTCACTGTGGATTCTGGGTCCACATTCCAAACCTTTTATCTCCAGCACCAGGTTGCTCCATTAAAGCAGAGTCTGACATTAGGCTCATCACAGAGGTATCCCAAGGCCCTCTGCTAATTCTGGGTATGATTTCAGCCTGTCACCATCCGATCCTGCTGGAAAGCAGTTGGGTGATAGCTGAACCAGGGCTTTGCAAGCCATTAAGAGCACAACTGAAGGCACAGATCCCTGTCTTTTCCTTCAGCACATTCCTTGGGGATGAATGGCCCTGGTGACCTCTCTCCTCACACCTCCTTGGAGCTGGTTAATCCATAGAGAGGAAGAGGAGCTGCCACACCATGATGTTTGTGGCCTTGCAAGTGGCTTTCAGGCTTACTTGAATGGTTTGCCTGAACACTTGAGTGGTTTTCAGACTTCATCTCAGCCACTGCAGGGACTGCTTTTGCAGGAGCAAGTCCAACCAAACACTTCAGCATGTGCTCATCTCCCAGCTAAGAGCAGCCTGTGGAGATCAGTGCTCCAGAAAAACACTTCCCTGGATGTGACGGACCTGCCACCACCAAAGCCATACCTGAATGGGACCTCCCACTGCTGCCTCTCCCCAGGAAAAACAGCAAACCTATACTTAAGGTGTTTAAAAACAAGCACAGCTCACTCTCCTCCACAAAATAACAAAAATCCTGGAAAAAACAGAGCACAAACTGTACCTTCACACATCCCCCACCAAGCGCTAACCCAGGGTGAGCGGAAGCAGCTGAGTCCAAAGAGAGTCACATTTTCTAGGGAACATGAGCGCAGCCCAGGAGCTGGTGGTGATAGGTAAGCCCTGGGCTGCCCGCTGCGCTGGGCTCAGCGGGAGATGGGGCTGGACCCGGGTGGGATGGATGCTCTAAATTAGGAATGCAAACATTGCCCCCCTGCTCAGCAGCAGGCTACACTCAAAGTGAGCCCTTGTCTGGGACAGCCAGCGGGCGAAGCAAGGCGACAACGACAGCTCTGCCAAAGTCCAAAATATACTCACAATTTGTTTTGAATTACTTTGTGCTGGGCTTTAAAAAACACTGAAAAATTTCCATCCAGCCTGGCTGCAGAGCTGCGGGAGGACCCTGGGGTTTGTTTCAACATACGGTGATGCTGAATTTCTTTCCCAGGTAGTGAAAAGAGATAACTCTTGGGGAGGGCAGTGCTGCAAGGAGCAAGGGGACAAGAGGCACCCAGTGTGCCCTGGCAGTGATTTGGGATGGGGACCACACAGCATCCACACTAGCAGCTGCAGTGGGGAGCGATGCTCCTTCCTCAGCACTGGGAAGTACCCCATGGACACATCAAGCTGAGTTAAATCACAGAGAGAAATCTGCTCCCTGAGCACGGCAACACAGCCCCTGCCAGCACTGGAACCTCTTGCTTGTGGCTCAAATCAATGCAGCTCCATTGCAAACAAACCTGTGGGAGGGAGAGGCAAAGAAAGAATCCCTCGAAGAATCTGCAAGGCACTGGAGGAGCTAAAAATAACCACCGACAACAAATCAATCTAGAAACAGAAGGCTAAAATCCCTCATAATAGAGGGTTGCCAGGTGGAGGAGGGAGATGCCTGGCACCCTGCGCCCCAACTCTGCCCACCCAGAATCCTGCAGAGAGTGGGGGCACAGGAATGTGGGACTGAGGGGGCATTCATCACTGCCTCTGACTGCCTCCAACAGACACCAGCTCTTCTGCAGGGAAACGTGGCACTGCTTCCCTGTTGTTTCTTATCTTTGTGTTTTCAGATTGCCTCTCAAGATGGGCCAACTGACTCCAAGGAGCCAAGGTGCCTGAGCCAAACTCTCCAATCCCTCCTCCACTCCATTCCAAGCTCCAGAAGTGGAGCAAAATCTGGTGTCCTTTCCAGTTCTGGTCACCATCTTTTCCACATCCCTCAGGGCAAGATCAGTCTGATCTCAGGACTCATCTCTGTATCTATCAGTGCTTCACTCTGCTATTTGCCCCCTCCCAGACCCCTCGAAGGATGCATATGCCAATCAGGCCTTCCACCCCTGAACATGTGCCATCACAAACCTCAGAGTGCAGACCACGATGATCTCAATAACTGTAAGGTGACAGAAACACTGTTGGAAAGTGGATTAAAAGGCTCAATCGCAATGTAAAATTCAAATAGGAATTTTATGACTTCACAGGACCAGAAGAATCTGGCCTGGATGTGGCTGTGCTAAGTGAGAAGGGTGGAAGAGCCCTGGGATTGTTCATCAGGCACACAAGAGAATTCCCAGACTGCTGGAAGGTCCCAGCACATGGGCAGAGACCTGCTCCTGTCCTCCACATCCTCAGGGCCAGCAGGGAAGAATACATCCCAAGGGGGATTGGGAGAGCCCCCCATGCTCATGCCATCCCAACCCCCCATGCTGCAGTCTACAACGGGGTGCCACGTCCACAGCCAAGCAGAGATGTGCCATGGAGGGTTGCACCTGTCCATGGTCTGGGACAACATTCTCTGTCTGTGCCCACCCCAGCCATGGCATAGCCCTCCTGGATCCAAAGGGCAGAGATGGAGGGACACGGGGCAAGGACAGGCCACCCGGGAGCAGGGACAGGAGCAGGGGAGGAGGTAATTCGATGACTTGCCCTTGCCTCCCCCAGCCCGGCTCAGCTTGTGTGACAAATGCTGCAGGAAGGGGATGCTGCTGCCCTGACACGATACACGCTGCTAATCCCGCGGCTTTATCTGTTACTTCCGCGCCGGCTGTGGGATCCAACTCCATCCTGCCCGGCTCCCGGGGTGCTCCGATGGGAGCTGCACGGCCCGCGGCTCCTCCGAGCTCTGCTCCCTGTCTGCCTCCCGGCTGCCTGGACCCCCATCCCAGCTCCTTGCTTCCTCGTTTGCGATGAAAACTCTAGGAGGCAAAAAAGGGTGTTGACAGGGCGTTTGTTAAATGAAATGAGCTGGGAATGAGTGGGAGCCTCCCAGTGCTCCCGACTCTGCCGACAAAAAGGTAATTAATTCCCTGGGCTGGGAGGGGAGAACAGGACTAGAAGTGGGGACGGGGACTCGCATGGGGGGGTCAATGCCGACACAGGCCACCCCTGCGAGGGCAAGGAACTATGGAAGCACGGGGGCAAGGTTCCCAGTGGCCACCAGCCCCTGCCCTCTCGTATGCCTCCCTGCCCCACTGCTCCCTGCAGGGACCCCCACACCCCTCATATCCCCAACCTCGAGGGACCAGCAGCTCACCCTGACATTCCCATCCAGCATCCCCTCTCCTCCTCTTGTGAAGCTAGAGCCCTCGGCATCCACCCAGGGACACAGACCCCAGCCCGGGGGTCCCCACAGTAGTACCCACCCGGGCCAGTGCCAGCTCTCTGCCCAGGAGCCCCACAGGCAGATAACCTGCACTGTGCAAGTGCTGGGGCACACAACTCGGCACTAGCCCAGCTCTCCAGCTCAGGAATGTCCAAATAAATACATAAATATATAAAAAGGCCATAAATAAGGTTGCCTGAGATGGCTGTTTGTCTCCCGCCTGGCCAGGACCCCCGCTCCCCTGCTGCTGTTTGCCTTGGCAGATGACAGCTGGGTAATTTGTTTCCATTGCAATGAAGTCCCAATTAACTGGAATAAACTTTTTACACTAAGTGTGTTTGTTTAACAAACTGGCTCTTTCAGAGCCTCACCGAGACCTGATTGATGCATTTCAGGGGAGTGGAAACACGCTGGGTGCTTGGACATTAAAGCTGCAGTGTCTGAGCAGGCTGAGGCTGAAAGGGCTCTCTCTGTGTCTGGGAAATCAAAACTGACACCTCTGATGTCTGGACTGGGACAGGGATTTCAGCGTGGCCTTTGTGTACAAATATTGACAGTTTCTCATTCGCTGTGGCTGACACCCCCTCCAGTGTCCCCTTGGGACAGGAGATCCCCCAGGGTCACACTCTGCTCTGCTGGGAGAAGGTGCGATCATCACGCTGGGCACAGCAAAGCATGCTGGGATGCATGTGCTCCCTCCTGGGGACAGCAATGGGGGCTCCAGCCAGCCAACAAAATCCCAAAGAAAGGTGGGATTGACTTCACAGGACACTCCCAATGAAGCAGGACCAATGTCTTCAGCAGCAGCCAAACTCCTCCTCCCAGCCAAAGATCAGCTTCATGGCTCATGAAGCCATTGATTTACAGCAGCAAAGCCAAGATGGTGAGAAACCAGTCTGGGATGGCTAGAAAACAGTCTGAGGTGACTAGAAACTGGTTGGGAGTCTGAGACTGGTTTCTGGTTCACACCAGAGTTTTCAGCAACACTCTCCAGTGGAGGGCAGGTAAGGGAACACAGAAGCCTGATAAAAGCCCAGAAGCAGAGTCCTCCTTCTCAGAACCATTCAATTGGGATGGAAATGGCAAAGCCAAGTGGACAAATTGCTCAGTAGGGATCTGGCACCACTGAGACCCAAGGCAGGCAGTGAAGATTCTGCCTGCAGGTTGAGGGGCTGCCTGGACACACCTGGACACAGCAGCCTTTGTGCTGTGCCTCCTTCAGGAGCATCACTGCTGGGAGCACCCTCAGGACAAGCAAAACTAAGCCACCATATCTGCCAGATGGTGGCCTAGAATCCAGGACAAAACCTTGGATCCAAAGAGGGACAAAAGAGAAATGCAGTGGGGAAAAGATGACCCAACCACCCCCAGCAGTGGTGCCAAAGGCAGGCACCACTGCTGGCTCTGGTAGGATATCCCATGAAGAGGGAAAAACCATGGCACAGCTTAGTGGCAGAGCCCACACCGGGACCAGCCCCACACTGGTGCTGTATTCCAGCTGCCTGGTGAGACACTGCATGAATAATAAGCACTTCTGGAAAACAAAGCACATCTGACATTCGAAGGGAGAATGAGTTCAGCTGAGCTTTCTCTCCCTGGGTGCTTTTTCCTTCCTATCTCAAAATGCAAAGGAAAACCTCCAAAAGCCCTTGCTTGAGAACTGTCAGCTCCAGAGGTTTTCTTGAAGCATTTGTTGGGAAGGCTTTTCTATTTCAAATGTAGACATGGGAATTTGCAGTTCCTAGGGTTCCTTTCCTCTCCTTCTCCAGCCCATTTCATCAAATCACCGCACACATTTCCATGTACTGTGGGACAAGGTGATGTTTTCCTGCAGCTGGGGGTCGAGCCAATCTCCCACAATCCCTCAGTAAAATGCCCCAAAGTCTGCCTGAAGTCAGCCTGCCTGGGCTGTTCACAGCTGGGTTCAGTCAAGTCTTTAATTAGGTGTAAATACCATTATTCATTGTTCCAGGCCCTGGCACAGGTTGCTCAGAGACGCTGTGGCTGGCGCATCCCTGGAAGTGCCCAAGGCCAGTTGGATGGGGCTTGGAGCAATGTGGGGTAGTGGAAGGTGTCCCTGCCATGGCAGGGGGTTAGAACTAGATGATCTTCAAGGTCCCTTCCAACCCAAACCCGTGTGTGATTCTCCAGCTCCATGGCTCAGCTGTCAATCTTGCACTGCAGGTGGGAGCATGGATAGAAAATACCACAGTGGTATTTGAATAAAAACCCAGATTAATCTGTGGCTGTTCCAGGAAACTGTATCAGAGACCTGCTCGTGCTATGCTGAGGGGCAAAGCTCTTGAGATGATGTGAGGCAGTGTCAAGGTGGAGAAAGGAGAATGAAGAGCGGGAAATTTTCCCTCACAAGCAGAAACTGAATGCACTCAACACTCCTAGAACTGCTGCGCTGCTGTATGTGATCAGCAGTTCCTGCGTGGGAGGGCGGCAGGGAGTGAAGAGGAGGGCACTGCACACTTATAATACACCCCATTATAACTTTTTCTTTGGAATTACAGATATTTTAGCAGTCAGTGCTTGAATAAACACTATTTACCTTCTCACCAGGGACTGGGACAAGGCACAGCACATCATACCTTGAGCCAGCACGGGACTGCAGGAGCTCAGTCTTAAATGCATGTTCCCAATGGATCAGAAATAATTTGTTAGCAGGGAATTGGGTTTGTGAGTCGCACACTGGGAGACTCACAAAGCCAGCAGTAAAATCATGGAATCATGGAAGAGTTTGGGTTCCATCTAGCTCCAACCTCCTGCCATGGAGTGCAGAATAGAGTGGTCAGTACAAATGAAAAATTACAATATATAGGAAAATGATTAGGGAAACTAAAGAAGGGGAAAATGCATGGCTGGATGTGGAAGATCTGCAATTGGGAGCCAAAGTCTAGCAATAGGTCTGGTTTTAAGGAGCACTGGGGCTAAGTTAAAGCAGCCTGTAGGGCTGCTCAAATGATGCAGAAAAGGAAAACATAGTCCATATTTTTTCCGTGTTTGGGAAAAAAACATGAGTAAAGTAATTCCTAGGAGAGATGAAGCTCTCCTAAGTCATTAGCATCCATGCTAACATTGAATGAGGCTAAATAGCACCAACCAGCCAGCACAGCCAACATATACCTAAAGTTGGGGAGAGGTTTTGGGGCTCTGCTGCTTGTTTTGAGCAAAGTTCAGGCTGCCACATCCAGATGGAAATGTCTCCTTCCCCCCGACATTCCCACCCAGCCGTAAGGATGACCTAGTTAACAACCAAATGGTCAGCCTGATATAGGACCCAGAAGGCAGGGCTCATCTGGAATTAAATTAAGAAATAATTAAAGGATGTAAGTTCTAATTAAAGTCAGTCGGTGTGTCTTGGTGGAAGAGCTCTTGTCAAATGAGCCTGATGTCACTCTGTAATGAACACTCGCTTCCAGGAGAAGGCCCTGTGCACGTCCTGGCTGCGCAAGCAGAGCCCTCAGCGCTCGTTGACGTTCTGATTTGAGAAGATGGGGCTGTGCAGCCCCAGTCAAGCACTTTAAATAGATTTAGAGCTGGCTGACAGGTCTCACACAGGAGGTGTCAATGGGGAATCGTTAGGGAGGCTCCACGGGGAACATGCCAGTCGATATTTCCATCGATGATCATGGTGAAAATACAAAATCCTCACTCAAAAAATTAGCGGATGACAGGAAGATTGATGTAATGGTAAATATTGATGAGGAGAGAGGGAAATGTGGGCTGCCTGGTAATGCTGAGCCCATTCAAACACTGTACATAATAATGCAGCCCAGCACGGGATGATGCAGCTCCAGAGAGGGATTTCAGGCTGTATTTATGAACAGGGACTGGATCCCAGACAAGAGGGAGCCTCCAGGAAGGGTCAGGGGTCACCATGGGTGAGTAGCCCAGCACAAGGCTCTAATGCGATGCTGTGATGAAAAAAGCTGATACAGTTTCTTGGGGGAGAGCAGGAGAGCTGCATGTATTGCACTGCTGGGACTGCCACTGACACTCCTGCAATTAAGGTGCCCATGTTTAAAGGGGACACTAAAACAGCAGAGCCTAGAGGGATGAGTCACAAAATTGATCTGAGGGCTGGAGAAAATATCGTGTTGCAAAAGATTTGAGCTATATTGAGTTTATTGATAAAAATCTGCCACCCACCAAAAACCAGAGTGGTACCAACTGCTTTTACTAGTGAGATGTGCCAGGAGGCAGGGACTGGGAGGTGGAGCCCAGCAAATTCTGGTGAGTTTTGGGTCAGAATTAGATACATCTCAGGGATGCTCAGAGAGTTAAATGACTCTCAGAAGGCAACCAAAAACTCTTCAGCAGCTGGTGAGCAACATTTCTATCCCTGCAGCACACAGAAGGCCAAAGGAGACCCAAGTCCCACCCAAATGAATCCCAGCAAACTGCAGCTCTGGGGCTGACTCCTGCCATGCACCAGGGTGAAGGCTCAGGAGGGGTTTTTAATGGTTTTAAACTGACAGAGAGCAGGTTTGGAGTAAATGCTAGGAAGAAATTCTTCCCTGTGAGGTTAGCGAGGCCCTGGCACAGGTTGCCCTGGATCCCTGTAAGTGTCCAAGGCCAGGTTGGATGTGGCTTGGAGCAATCTGTGATAGTGGAAGGTGTCCCTGCCCATGGCATGGGGTGGAACTGGATGAGTTTTCAGATTCCTTCCAGCCAAAACCATTCTGGGATTCTATGAGATAGCCCCATCCTTGGAGCAGGGAGGAGCCTGGGTTCCACTGAGCTCCTCAAAGCAGAAGTTCTGAGCTACAAGTCCAGCTACCTCCGAGGAGTCCCCATCAAGTCTTGCGCCAGAAGCAAAGCATGAGGGAAAGAATCTCTCTGTCTTGGAGAAAGCCCAGCAGGGATTGCTGGCTGAGCAGCTCAGGAAACGCCTCTCCCCACTTCTCCCTTTTGTACCTGGCTGCATTTGGGACTGATGGCTGCTGTGGGTGGGAGGGCTACCTCCCGTGGCTAAAGCATCTCTGTGTTGACTCACTGCAGCAAACATTTTGCTCTCTTGCTTACGGGAGAATGCAGGCTTGGTTATTTGTTATAAAATGCCCATCTTCCTACGCTCGATTCCCTTTCCATGATTAATGCCGGGCACCACAATCACGGCAGGGCTGCAGCTGGTGCTTAGGTGGCTCCTATGCCAGTCTCAGTGCTGAGATGGCAGCAATGTCCTCCCAGCACCAGAGGTGAAGGCAGCCCCAGGCTCAGACAAGCAGGGCAGGGAGATGCCATCCCAATGTCCCCCCCACCAGCAGCCCAAGGAGCCCCAGTGCCCAGGCACGGAAGGGCTATGCCCACTCTGCTCCCTGGTTCCAGAAAAAGCAGCAAGGAGAGGGACCCCAGGAGAGCTAGGAGTCTTGTGCTGTCCAGAGGCAATGCAGGGCTGAGCCCCAGTCCTGCTGGCATTTCGTAGGGACAGAATCCCCTCAGTGCTACCAGGAAAGTGCACAGCGCAGGGGAACACACACCCTTCAGCTGGGACAGCAGGAAGCACAACAGAAAGACTTTGAGTCCTTGTGTGGCAGTGCTGGAGACAGGGAATCATGGCCAGGCAGGTTTTTAATTGGGCAGGGACTGAAATTACAGGGGGGGAAACTCAACCCTTCTTTGGTTTAAAGAAAAGGGTTGGGGGTATCAGGGAAAAAGCCCTGCAAGTTTTTATGACAACTGGCACAGTAACAGCCTACATTGCAACCTCGTTTAACACATTGAAAGCTGCACAGAAACAATGAAACCCAAAACTTTATTTTATACTAAGTTCAGGAGGGTCATTCCCAAGGGAGAGCAGGCACAGGGCAAGAGGTTGGTCCAGTGGTCTTCTGGCCTGGGCACCCAGTGCAGAGTGAAGTAAGTTCAGCCAGTCCCAACAACTCCTCCTGCTGTCCCCTGGGCTCCAGGGATCACTAAAACCAAGTCCTTGTCCAAACCTTTCTTGGAGAAAGATATTTCATTCTGGTATCAAGGGTCTTGATGTCATCCAGGGCATCTGTGTACCGAAAAACTATGGATCCAGAATGGCTTGGGTCGGGAGGGACCTTAAAGTCCATCTCATTCCACCCCCTGCCATGGCAGAGACACCTTCCACTATCCCAGGTTGCTCCAAGCCCTGTCCAACCTGGCCTGGAACACTTCCAGGATTGTGCCAGCCACAGCTTCTCTGAGCAACCTGTGCCAGGGTCTCCCCACCCTCACAGGGAAGAATTTCTCACCAATACCTAACCTAAATCTCTCCTCTTTTATTTTAAAACCATTCCCCTTTGTCCTATCGTTGTCTGTCCATGTAAAAAGTCACTCTCTCCTCTTTTTAATAAGCTCCTTTAAGTACTGGAAGGCTGCAATGAGGTGTCCCTGAAGCCTTCTCTTCTCCAGGTGAACACCCCCAGCTCTCCCAGCCTGGCTCCAGAGCAGAGGGCTCAGCCACTGAAGCATCTTTGTGGTTTCCTCTGGACCCATTCTGTGTGCACAGCATCCCACCATGATCCGCCAGGCCCAGTGGGCACAGGAGCCCAGGGTGAGCTGCAGTCTCTCTCACCCAAGGAGCAATAAAAAAGAAAATGAGCAAGAGCCATGTTCATCCAGACTTCGCCAGAACCATGGTCTTCAGCAGGACCTCCCAGGCACACAATGCAGAGCTGCCCTCCCAGGCTGCTGTGAGGAGGGAACAAGAGCAGGACAGCCAGGCCTTTCTCACGAGGCCCTGCTCACTGCCCCGGGTACAAACTGGTACAAGTTGCCAGCTTCCCAAGCACACAGCTATGTTAGCCTGGGCAGGGAGCCCAGGGACCACAGTGCAAACCAGCGGGGTGATGGCTCCTCCAAGCCTGAGCTCCTGTCAGATCCCTGCCAGCACCACTTCTCCTCAGGGCTGTGTCCCGTTCCCTCCGCAGCCCAGAGGAACAGCCTGGACCTGGCTGTTCGGAACTGGCAGGAGATCAGCTGAACTCCTGCACTTACTGCAAAGGCCCAGAGCAACCCTCTGCCATGCCATGAGATACCCCCCAGTTCATTCCCACTTCTGCAAATCCCCAGCTCACTGCTACTTCCCACTGCTCCTTCCTGCTTTTCCTAACTCCCCGCTCCCAGGCTGCTCAGGGTCAGCTCTGCTCTCCATTCCCAGACAGGCATTTGTGGAATGACTACATTTCTCCAAAGTGCCTTTCCAGGATTCCCTTCCTTTCTCTACCCTCCAAGAAGATTAAAGCCCCTCCACCTGCCTGAAACCCAGACTGAATCCACTGGCCAAATGCCAGAGGAAATATTTTTTAAGTTTGCTGTACAGTTTCAGTGGTTCAGTCCCACTGCCAGGATACTCCAATCAGCACCAGAATCTTCTTTAATTATGCTGTGTGTAAAAGGATATTACTCCATGACTCTCCAGATGTCTGCCTTAGCTAGGATTTGGGGTTGGAAGTGAGGAGCCTGTGTTCCTGATCCCTTCTGGAGGGCTACAGTCCCCTTCAGCTTCCAACCTGCACCCATCCAAGAAGCACCCACACCACAGACCCCAACACTTCTCTTCCATCCTCCACACCTCTCCCATCCCACTGCCACAAGAGATGTTGGTGATTGTGGTACATCCTTTCCTACGACCAAAGCTGGGAGCATTCTCCAAATTTGTGCAGGTTGTTTGGGGGCAGTTTCTTGTAGTATTGAGTATCCCATGGCTTTAGTACAGATAGGTGGTCTTGGCATTGCTTCTCCTACCCCACAGCTCCCTGGTGTCACTGGCACCATCTCTTCCCCCCCACTTCCCATGGGTGTCCTCCTCCCTCTGCTTAGCACTTGGAACCTGAGCTCCCAGCTGAACAATCCTCAGCTACCACAGAAGAAGTCAAACACAGCCTAGATGTGTGTGACTATCATCATTACTACAGCAATAATGTCTGAGGGAAGGAAGTACCAAAATGAAAACCTGGCTTAGGAACACATCGTGCTTATTATGATGGTCCTTAATGCTTCCAAAATGTAAATACTGATTTCTAGAACCTTAAAAACACCAATGTTTTATGAGATAATGATTCAGCAAGGAAACACTTTCATCTAAGTGCTGGCATGGCAAGGTTTGACTCTGGGAGATGAAATGTTCTGCTGTAAGGGCCAGATGTCAAAGAATTAGCTGAGGAGACAGCTCAGTGTTAACGACTGTGAGGCAAAACAAACAGGAGCTGCTGCTTTCTGGGAGGTGGTTTCAAAGGTTCCTCGTGTGTTTGCACATCTGAAGCTGGAGGACAGAGGGCGGGGGCAGCCTTTAATCTGAGATGGAGACAGAGACACCAAGTGCCTGCCTGAAAGGGCTGTGGGATCCTGAGACAGCCACTCTCTTCAGCACAGCCACATCGTCCCGGGGGACAGGCAGAATGGATCAATGCAAAGCATTTTGTGTCTCCCCGATGCCTCAAAGTACCTGGCAGATATTCCCTGCTCCCAAGTGACGGCTCCCTGACAGCTGAGCACCGCCCTGGGCACCAGGGCATGAGGGGTGATGAGGGCAGCTCCTGCTGCAAAGCAGTGACACTTTATTAAGCCCAGGTATTTCAGCCTGCATTTGCTAGAGGGTTGATAAGTGTCATTACTACCAACATTTCTTTCTGGTTTAAAGAAACTGAGTTCCTGACACTGAAGAGCAAATATGTGCCAGGGGCAATTAGCAAGCACACCGGACAACCTCGATTTCTGTCAAGACACTTCCACCCAGCCCTGCCAGGAGAGTTATCAATTCCTGTCCCAGGAAAGCTTATTCCTGTCTTTGAGCATGGTGTCCTTGTCCCTGGGTCCTCAGCCAGTAGCTCCTTGCTCAGGAAACTGCCTTGACAGAGAAGTCAGGCAGTTAGAAGTTTGTGTTAGAAGTTTGGAAGGACCTCTGGAAGCCTGGACATTCTAACGGCATTACAGCTATATCAGCACCTCCCAAAACTGGGGTGACAAAGGAGTGAGCAGCTCAGGGGCTGGACTGATCCCACCCCATGTTTCTTCCCCGATCCCTATAAACTCTGGTCAGATCCCAGAGAGAGCAGGGCTGCAGCCAGGGTTGCAGTGGGGGAGACACATGCCTAGAGTACATCAGATGTGAGTTACTATGTTGGGATAAACCATTCTGACATCTGAACATCCTGCTTTGGAAACACAGGAAAGCACCTGTACCTGTTCATGCGGGATGGCTGGAGCAGCTGGTGTAGGAGAGGATACTTGTGCAGATGTTGACTCACAGCTGGACTTGTGGCCATTCCCAACGTGTCGGGTTCCTCTCTCAGGTATTTCAGCCATGGGAGCTCTTTATGTGCACGTGCTGGCTCTTCCTTGGCTAGTCTCTGCCCCTTTCAGTTCTCAACTGATGTAATTTTTCTTAAGATTAATGCTTCAGCCTTCTCAACTCAGGCTGCATCCTTCCATTTAACATGGGAAGAGGGAAATTACCTCCCAGACTTAACGCCGGGAGTCCCAGCTCCCGACATGGGCCAGCTCTTGCAGGAATATCTGTCACTGAAGCCCTTGAAAATGGAAGGGCTTCCCCCAGAGTGGGCAGCAGCAGCATTTCAGCTCCAGTAGCTCCATCCTGAGCACCTCTGACTCCCTATAGCTGAGATCCACCTTCACTGCATCTCCCTGTGTGCTTTCCCCTGCACACTGGGGCAACCAGTGGGAGATCTGTACCTCAAAACCTCATGGAGGGACTGGTTGGAGGGGAAGGGCCATCAAAGGCTGGTGGGTGGGGGTGGACACATGTCCATGCCTTTGATCAGCACTGGGATATTCCAGGAGCTTGGGAAACACCCGGCTGCTGGCTGAGATGGACTGACAGGAACTGTAGGGTGAGGACAGCATTTCCATTTCTGAAGGGAAGGGAAGGGAAGGAAGGAAAGGAGTCACCCAGGGAGACACAAGGAAATTCAGGGGATAGAGTATCTGATGTCCAGTGAGGAGGAGGAGGACACCTGATCAGAGAAAGCTGAACACAGCAGGAACAGAGCAGGAGTCACTCCCAGGACAAGCAGTGACAAAACTCACTGCTGAGAGTTCTGGCATGTGTGTCTCCTTTTTCTGCTTCCAGGACCTACACCTGCTGTGGGAGAGCCCCAAAGCCTGACCCAAGAGCAAGGTGGCTCCAACTCTGCTCCCACAGCTCAGGGCTTTGGTGGCAGGTGAATCAATGCCTCAGAAGTCAGAAAAGTCAAAATAGAAGCACAGGCGAGTTTGCTCTGGCACATGAGAGCTGCAGGACCAGCTACACACTGCCAGATTTCTCTCAATTCACCAGCCTCGCTGCACAGATGTGTCCAGGAACCACCACAGCTCAGCTGAGCTCTGGGAAACAGCTGCTTCCCATGCTCTGGCTGCTCGCCACCGCCTTGCCCAGGGCTCAGGGAACTGTGACTCCCACGGCTGGGGAGCTGCTGCAGAAGAGCTGAGCTCTCCCAAGTCCTTGGCAGGACCACCAGACCTCTGGCATTTTCCAGGGACTTTTCTCTGCTGAGGAAGAACAGCTCCAGCCCTGCCAGAAACTGAAGGACTCCGCAGAGGACCTGGTCCAGCCTTGCAGACAGCTGCAACAGATGCAGTGCAACATCAGCTGGTGAATCAAAAAGCCAGATGGGATGGGGGCAGTAGTACCAGGCTACATCATGGCCACAAACTTGCCAGTCATGACCCCAAAACAGCCACTGAGGAGTGTAAATAGGCTGGGCACTAACCTAAGTCACCGTGTTTTATGATCACCCAAGTCACAGCTGCTGGGCCAAACCATGGAGGTCCCGTAGCCTTGTGGCACAGAGGAACAAGGACCCATAAAACATCCTGTATCTACAAGACCTCCTGCACCAGCATTCCCCACTCTAACCCTGCAGCTCCACACCTTCAGCAAGAAGGGAAGCCCATGTACTCCCACTCCAGGTAGAGAAACATTCCTCATTTCTCAGAGGAGGTGAGTTATAAATGTAGCACCACAAATTGTTGCTACCAACCACCAAACCCACAGGAAACAGCAGGAAATCTGAACAGTAAGAGCTCTTTACATATTTCCTCCGAACCTCCTACTTTAAGCCTCCCCAAAGCTTCAGCTGGAATGGAGACATAGGAGATGCTTCAATCTCTTTGAAACCTGCTTGTCAAAACACAGACTCCTCAAAAGCACAGCACTACAGTCAGGAGCACTGAAATCTTGGACAGCTGTTGGGAGAGGTCACAAAAACACAGCCATGAGTTCTTTGCCAAATGTGTGTTCATGTTGTTGTTGCATCCACAGTGACTTCATAACCTCCTGCGATATCCCTCTGATCTCCCAGAAAGCCAAGTAGGATTAAACAGCCTGGGAAATGGCTCTGGCTGTATTTCCAGAATCTTTATCTGCCTGCAGTCTTGGAAAGCTGATGAGCTGCACTGCCTTGGGGTGAACAGACAGAGGAGCTCCCTCCAATCAGACTTCCAGTACAGACCTAGAAACCAGCACCAAGTTTTAAAAACTCTTGGTGGCATAACGAGGAATCAGTAGATAATGAACAACATGCACACACCCCACACTTGCTCTCCCACCACAGTGAACAGGCAGTTCCATACAGCATTCCCTGACACAGCTTGCCACCTCTGGAAATGCTCCCTGTGAGGCTCTGCCTAACTCGGACCAAGGATGAAGCCATGGTGCTCACACTTCTGGGATGTAGTGCTGCAGGAATGCTTGGGAAAGCCGCAAAGAGTGAGCAAGAGCAGAAGGAGAGTGTGCTTTGGGGGAGAAATATCCCTAGCCCAAATCCTTCTGAATTTTCCAAAGCCATGCTCCCCTGACAATCCTGCCCATCAGAGCACTGTCCCACAACTTCAAATCCACCTATATTTTGTTTTTTTTCACAAGAAATGTGATAACCTGAGGACCTTCCCCAAGCAGGTGCAACACCAGGTCCCACAGGTGCCATGCTCAGCAGCACAACACACAATTCAGTGCCAGGGCAGAACCCAACCTCTCAGCAGGGCTTTTAACAGAGTTTGGCATTATCCAAATGATGATGGGAACAAATCTGTCCTTCAGCAAGCACAATCTTCTTGCCTGGAAGGTGCCGTGCTGTGGTGAGATTCTGTTACCTAATCCACACACCAAATAACCAACTGCTGGTGTTGGTGGAGTGGTTTGCAGGAACTTTCTCATCTCCATGGCTCTAAAAAATCTTTCCCCCTCCTCTCCCCCTGAAGCTCATAGTGCTGTACGAAACTCAGCAGGTGGAAGACAACAGGCACCAACATCAATACACGGCTGCAGGAGCCACACTCCGAGATCAGCCCGTTGTGACACTCAACAAAACCCTTCAATTCTCCAGCACAGCTCAGCTGTGAAACCAGGAGCAGAGAGAGCTAGAGGTGGGAAAGGTCACCTGTGCGCCACCCCCTCTCCCAGCTCTGCCCCCAGGCTCAGCCAAGCTGTCATGATTCCTTCTGACCTGATGGGAAGATTTGCATATGCCCCAAAGCCAAGATGACTGACAGTCCTTCCACTGTTATCCTCACTTGTGTAATTGCAGCAGCTATTCTTGTACTCTGAAATGTCTAATCTTAGCAAGCCGTGGAGCTGCTGGGTAATATGGACCAACCGGGAATTTCCATGCAATTACTCACCACTGCTACTGGCACTTACTTTGGCTGGTAAAAGTCCTTCTTGTCCGCTGACCCCAGGCTCTGCAAGATACAAAACACAAATGTATTTATTTTTTTAACCCTTTGCCAAGAAAGTATCACTGGTGAGGGTACATGAGGAAGGAGTGAAAGGCACATGTCTGTTATTTTTCTGCCTGACGAGTATGGGTGAGCTGGCTGGGCAGGACAGCTTGGACCTCCAGCCACTGACCAGCCATAGGCAGAGCCCACAGTAGCCACGGATGTAAAAACAGAGAATTAAACTAGAGGTGAGGGGATGCCTGAGATCTGAGCTCAATGTACTCAGGCATGTCTGTGTCTCCTGTCACCTGCAGAAGTGTGGCACCTTGTGCCAGGAGGGGATTCAAGTCCTTTCAAGTCTTCCCAGCTGGAAAGAGGACAAAGTGCAGGGTTTGGTGGAGGGACTGAGCCACCACCACTGCAGAGAGCCTCTGGCAGGGCAGGAGCTGAGCCCCAGGCCCACAGTTCCTGCCAGGAGCAGGACAACAAAATTCTTCTGCCAAGAAAATCACATCAGATGCCAAGCGTGCACAAAACTGGGAAGCAGAGACAGCCCTGATGCTCACTTGGGTTTCCATGTGCCACCAACTCCACCCCCAGCACGATGAAGTAGAAGTCTGAGAGCACCCCAGATGGGCTGTGTCAGGGTCCCCTGGGAGACCACAGTGAGGCCGAGCCTCCCCAAGGGGACCCTGGGGGCGATGGGCACTGCACAGACCCCACTTGGGATGCAGGGCTGGGCATATGCATGGCATACACACAGTGTGTGTGCGCAGCTCCTCACGCCAAATGGGGCTGTGTGCCCCACACACCTCCCAGGCTCTCCCCCAGCACACCTTGTCCCAGAGACACCCACAGTGCAGACTGGTCCCTGACTCTGCTCCAAAGCCCCAGTGCCTGGCACGAGCTCCCTGAGCACAGAATGGTCCCTGCACCAAGGGATGTGCAGGGCTGCATCCCAACACAGTGGGATGCTCACAGCAGGCAGCAACAGGACAGACAGACATAGACCCACCAGACCTGGGTGTCACCAAAGCCGTTGCACTGTCCCAGCCCTCTCCTCCTGCTCCTCCTCCTCGTCCTAGGGATGACCCTTGTCCTTGCACCTTGTGGGGTGGGGGCCGGTGAGCAGCAGTGCAGGGTGGCCCCGGCCCCGGCCCCGTGTGTCAATGCGTGCAGGCTCACAGGAACTGCTCGGGCTCTGGGGTGGCTGTTGTAGTTTTGCTCCGTGGTTGCCAGGCAATGGCGAGCTCCAACTTGAAACAGCGGGAGTAGCGGGGCCGAATGCTAATCAGAGCCGCAAGAGCAATCCCAAAGCTTCCCCTCGCCAGCCAAAGCCAAAGAGAGCTCCCACCAAAGCCAGCAGGGAGAGGAGGACCCCAGCTTTTAAGCAGGCAGGGATCCACGGTTACCAAAACATAACCAAAAGGGAGCTCTGGCCAAGCCAGCAAGATGGGGATGTGGTTTGGTGCTGTGTGACCCTCTCCATGCCATGAAGATGTTGGTTGGTCACCAGCACAGTGGGTAGGGCACAGGGTACATAGGTCTGCCTGTGTGACATCCTTGTGCTCAGCCCAGGGCACACAGAGTTCTTGGGGTGGAGCTGGGAGCACACAGGGAGCAGCTTCCCTTTGGGATGGGAAACTCATTGGAAACGGTTGGAGCTGTGTTGGGGGAGGATTAGGTTGGATCTCAGGGAAAGGTTCTTCCCCAGAGGGCGATCAGGCACTGCCCAGGCTCCCCAGGGAATGGGCAAAGCCCCAAGGCTGCTAGAGCTCCAGGAGCGCTTGACCGCTCTGAGGCAAAGGCTGGGATTGCCAGGGTGTTCTGGGCAGGGCCAGGAGTTGGACTGGATGATCCTTGTGGGTGCCTTCCAGCTCAGGAGATTCTGTGTTTCTGTGCTCCTAAGATCTCACTTGCCCTCGTGCCGATTGCCGACGTGCAAGAGCTCTGAGCAGCCCCACCAGATGGAGATGGGGACTGTCCATCTCCTGGCTGTCCCTGCTGCTCCTCTGACCCCACAGCAGCAAGAAGCTGCAGCAAAGCCCCATGGATCAATGGCCAGACACAAAACTGGGCTGATCCAACACTGGCATAACCTGCCCAGAGAGGTGGTGGAGTCTCCATTCTTGGAGACATCCAAGACCCACTGGACATGGTCCTGGGTGCCCAGGACAATCTGGGGTAGGTGATCCTGCATTGAGCAGGGGATTGGGCTGAGAGATCTCCAGGAGATCCCCAGATCTTCAAAACCACTCTACGCATTCCTGAGGCAGCAGAGAAATGAGCACAGCAATAACTGCTCAGGGTGAGTGATGGGACCTGAGTGATGGGACTTGTCCACAGCACATCTGGGAATAGTTCCATTCCTTCCAGCACAGCATTCCTATATATTTCCTTACTTCTTTAAACTTGACACCCAAAACCCAAAGTCGTACTTCCCAAACTATGGATCAGTTGCAACAAAGTTCATGAGCCCCAGCAAATTCAGTTCCTTCTGCTCTCGGAGAACTGCAGTTCATGGAGAACTGCTGATATTGAAGGAGGAATCACCTGCAAAGCGCTTTCTCAACACTATTGAAACAATATCTGGAAAACCTGCACCCTACACAGTCAGACCCTCCACCTAGCCACAGCTGAGGTCCATGGAAAAGCTCCCATCAATGCCATTGCCATGGAAAACTAAGAGGATTTTAGATATCTGGGATAAAACAATGAGTAACTAACTTTGCTGAGAGATTAAAAAAAAAACCAAAAAGCAGTGATTACGGCAACGATGAGCCAAAATTACTGATGAAGAAAATAGCAAATAAGGAGAAAAAGCAGAATTCCAGCAACATGTCCAAGGAATATGGCCTGGAGCAAGACCAGGAGCTGTGAATCATCTCCTGGCTGTACCACTACCGCAAAGTCTGGCCTTGAGCTATTTCTTCCCACTTTGTGCCTCAGCTTCCCCATATTGCCCCTGCACAGCCCTTTGCCTCTTTACTCTCTTTCCAGAAGAGAAACAGAACAGGACCATGCCCAGCAGGCAGATGGAGTTGCAAAGGCCAATCCCATCACACTGCATTTCTCTCTCCCAAGCAAGCACAACCAAGGTGGCCATGGATCCAGAGGGCTCTGGGAGAGTGTCTGGGAAAGCACTTGACCAAAATAATCACTGGTGAATAGAGAAGAGCTTGCTGGAGGCCTTTCCAAGGGCAGCAACATCACAACACCCTGGTAGGAACTGGAGCACTGAGAGAGCTCAGAGCCCAGACACGCCCCCCCCCCCCCGTTGGGGGATCAGTGATGGCTTGAAGAGGTTAATGAGGGATCACGTAGGGAATGGGCGATGGGAGGCTGTGGGACGGACCGAGCATGGGCACTGCCCACTGTAGCGTCCCACACAAAGGCACAGCAGCAGCTCAGGATCTCCTGAGGGGCAGCAGCAGGACTGGGACAGTGCCGCCAGTGCCACCTCGGTCCCACTGGGTAACACCGTCTCAGCCACATCCACAGGAGGGGATGATAAGGGAAAAGTGGCCAAGGGAAGGGTTGGATGCAAGGAAGCAGGCAAAGGGAAGACATAGCCTGGATCTTAGGAAAAATGTCCTGGCACTGGGCTTCAACAGAGTTTCAACATGTCCAGTGGGAAGGATAGAGCAGGTTTTACAGTGTTGACGAAACAAGCCAGTGCAGAGAGGACAGCTCCTGACCTTACTGGGAGATGGGATTGGCTTTTTTTCCCTGCTTGTGCCTGAAGCCTGGGAACTGAAAGAGGCAGATAAGCAAAGGTGGCCTGGTGTTTTCCTGTGCCTTCTGGGAAGAAAGCTCAATTCCTCCTGGGCTGAGAGGGGATCTGGAGGCTTCTATCAATGCAAATAAACAGTAAAAGCTCAAAAGCCAGCCTGTGTGCTTGCTCCACTCTTGGACAGTCTCTGGGCTTCCGGAGTGACTGCTCGTGGCTCCTGTGCATCAAGGCAGAGCTGGGGATGGCAGAGAGGCTCAGCTACAGTGTGGTGGTTCAGCTCCCAAATCAATCTGGGAGACCCACAGGCTCCCAGAGACCTACTGCAGCTGCTCAGGGTGCTGGAAGCTCCTGGCCTTCCTCAGACAGAGGGAGAGGAGCATCACCTAGTTCAGAGTCCCTGTGAGCCCTGAGCCGCAGTGTGAGTCACCCTCCAGCGGGACCCACTGCTGCGCCTCACTTGCTCACTTCATTGGTGACTCAGGGCTGAGGAAGCACAGTTTCAGTCCCTTAATGAAATAATGGAGAAAGTCATTTTTATCAGCCTGTCTTTTTAAAACAAACACCTCAAGCGAGGCTTGCACCCATCTCCACCCTTTCCTCCTGAGGCACTGTGAGGGACCATGGGCGTGGGCAGCACAGAGGCACCTGTGGGGGCAGGAGCAGCTCCCCCTGCCCTGGCTTGTGGCACTGGGCAGGGCAGCCATCAACAAACAGTTCCCAGGCCATCCCCTCCATCCCCCCAGTGCCCATGCTCCTGCTGCCAGCAGGGCCAGGAGAGGGAGGTAGGACACAAGGGTGCTGTCCCAGATGATGAATGCCCATCCCTGGAAGTGTCCAAGGCCAGGTAGGACAGGGCTTAGAGCAACCTGGGCTAATGGAAGGTGTCCCTGTCCATGGCAGGGGGTGGAACTGGATGAGCTTTAAAGACCTTTACAACCCAAACTACTCCTTGATTTCATGAATCTGAGCCAACAGGAGTGTTTGAATTTGTTCATTTAATTTCACTTTCCAGTCACTAACTAAATAATTTCGCAAGTTACACAATGTAGGTAAACTACCAGCCCAGCTTCCCTAGGCCAGCTCATCTCCAGAGCCAAACTTGCTGGTCCCTGGTCAGAATTAGCACAAGATGCTGCAGACAGAAATTATGAGTGCTTTAATGGAGTGTGCTGAATTCCAAAATTCAGCCAAGCCAGGGAGACAACAGACTCAGGACTGGAAGCAAGGATGCTCACGGAGGGGCTAAGACAGAGGTATTATTTTATTTATTTATTCCTGCCAGCAGACATCAATCCTGTTGTACTTTTTCCTCTCGTTAATGTTGCCAAGCATAATCTCAGCTCATCTTTTTTCTAGGCAGTGTCCCTGGGAGAACAAAGTTATTAGCAAAGCTGAAGAAACCTCATGCAATTATTTAGCAACTGCACCAAAATAATCCCCAAAGACCAGTGGCTGCTCAGAGGTGGCAGCTTTCTAAGTCATTCCAATAATATCTGGCTCAGTAACTCCCAGCATAATCAATGACCACACAAACAAATGAGAGGAAAACTGAGGGATGAGGAATTTTTCCATGCTAGAAGAGGATTCTGCAAAACAAACTCATGAGCCATCACTGGCTGCAGGCTGTGCTGCCACACTGCCATTGTCACCTGCTCACCTGCTGGGATCTCAGCATCCCTGAGCCGCACTCTGGAGCTGGGCTGGGAAGATTCCACAGGGGTTTGGGCAAGAGCAGGAGGTGCTTGGCCCCCAAGGCAGGGAGCGGGGTTGGGGAACCACGGCTTCACAGCCCATACCCCCCATCCCAGCTTGTCCCCCTGGATCCTGGTGGTTCTGCTCCCAGGCAAAGCCATTCCTCAAGCTCCAAGTATCTGCAACATGCTGCAGTTATGAGTAATCAGGAGGTGATGCCTGACTGTCGGAAGGGGAATAAAATTCAGAACCTGGGATGTGAGTGGTTGTTTGAGAAGAGGAGGAAGGAGGTAGCAGCCCCCACCCCAGCTCACAGCATACGCCTGAGCAAGGGCTGGAGCAGCCCTGGGCTGGGCAGTCCATGCAACCCAGCTCCTTCCAGCCCTCTGGAATGGGCTTGTCTGAGGAGCCAACGGGCTCTGGAAATGCTTCCTCTCCTCTGTGGACTCCAGCACCCATCCCACCTGCCATCACCTGTCCGCAACACTGCACCCCTCAAACAGCCCCAGCATTGCCAGGACCATGGGCTAATACAGCTCCAAGCAGCCCCAAAACATCAGCTAAGGCCAGAGGAACCCTCAAATCCTAAAACCTGAATTTCAGGCTAGATGAACCAGGTTGCTGAGCTGAAAATCACAGTGATAACTCCTGCCTTCAATGTGGGTATCAGCCTGGAGGGAGCTCCAGGCCACCAGGCTGGGGGCAGTTTTGCACCCCAAAGGCCAGCCTGGATGGAGAGAAGATCCTGCCTGTATGCTGGAGTATGGAGAACAAGGAATGGAGAACAGGGGTGTCTGATAAAGGCTGAGTGACATAGAAAAACAAATCTGGTGGCAGGAGAAGGGTCAGGTGGGGCAGGCAGTGCTGCCCAGAAGGGCACAAGCCACTGGGAAACAGAGAAGGGTCTTTGTTGGAGGATGGCATTTTGGCAAGGCCAAAGCACCAGTGGGACCATGAGGAGGGGTATGAGCCACCAGTGTGTGTGCCAGCCCCAGCCTCCCACCATCGTGATCCTGCCTCCTCCTGCCTTGATTTCAAAGGCTCTGAGGAGGGGGTGGCGATGCCCCCCAGGCCCAGCCCAGCCCAGCCAGGGGAGGATGCCAATGGCTCCAGCATGTTCATTCTTCCACAGCTACCTCATCCCAGCCAGCTCAGAGTGGGAGCCTGACCCAGCTCTCACACTCGTCTGCAAACAGCCCTGACCCTGTGCACGCACACGGGGCAGTGATGCACATCCAAGTCGGGCTTTGAGTCCAATGGAAGGTGAATAACAAGCTGGAAACCAGAGAAAAGGGGGGTTGGACCACTGAGAGGGGAAGGAGAAGGCTATGCACGCATGGTACAGTGAAGCAATCTGGAGAACAGAACCATGGGCCTGTGGCCACTCCCCAGCAGAGCAGGAAAACCCACACCTGGGAGCTGGGGAGCTCCTAGTGTCCTCCAGGAAGTTTTCCCTGCCTGAGACACCACAGACCCACCAGGGAAGAGGGACTGTGTTTCAGTGTCTCCCTTGCTCAGACACCAACCTGACCCCAGCACCTCAAAGTGCCAGGACATCCTTCTGTGAGCACAGGGGCACCACCCTGCTCTAGCTCAGCTCACCAGAGACTCAATGTCATCTCTGGTTGCTCACCCACCCTCACAGCTGGGACCCAGGAAGGGAGGTTTTGGTGTTTTTATAGGACCTGAAATACAAATGTAAACCTGGTTCTTTGGAAAATGGGGTGACCATCCAGAGCGTGCTGGGCACTGCCCAGGCTCCCCAGGGAATGGGCACAGCCTGAGGCTGCCAGAGCTCCAGGAGTGTTTGGACAATGCTCTCAGTGATGCACAGGGTGGGATTGTTGGGCTGTCATCTGCAGGGCCAGGAGTTGGACTTGTTGATCCCTGTGGGTCCATTCCAGGTTATTCCATGAGTCTGTGATCTCCACCCAGCCTCTTCCTGAGCCCCAGGACAGCAATGGGATGAGCTCTCTGGGACAGCAGCCCCATCACTGGCCCCTCACTCCAGAGCACATCTCTGCAGCTCAGCCTGGCCCTGCAAGCAGGCTGTACACTCTTCAGGGCCAGGCCAAGCCAGAACAGTGACAAATTTTCCAACATCATTAGTTCTGCTTCCACTTCCTTTTCCTCCAGCTTGGAGCTCACCCCTACAGGTGCATTGCACAGTGGAGCAGGGATCTGTTTTGGAGCAGGAGGAAGGAGCGAGGCTTTGGTGCCACAAGCCATGGCAGCATGGCTCCAGTGACACCCCACCTCCCACAATCTCCTTCCTGCAGCAATTATACCCACACAGCAGGGCAGGCTGCAGCATAGACCCTCCTCAGCAGCCAGGCAAGGAGAACCAGCTCTGTCCCAACCTGCTTTCCTGAGGGTGGAAAAGCAAGTCTTTTAATGAGCATCTGCCAGGAAACCCCATTAAACAAGTCTGTTTGCACTCTGTCCTTGCCTTCCCACCCCTTACAGCATCTTCCCAGCCATGCTTTCCCCAGCTGAGCCTCTTCCCAGCCACACTCCCCGTGCCAAGGGGAGCTCACCCACAAACCCCTTGCAGTTCACACCACGCTAGGGCTGACCCAAGCTTCAAAGCATTTCTTTACCAAGAGCTCATCCAGGAAACTTTCTTTTCTCCACTCCTATTGTACTGCTGCATGCCTGTAGGAATTCATTCATGCACAGACAGCCACGCAGGCACGCACAGGCTGTGTTGGAGTCTCCCTGTGGAAGGATCTCCCAGCACCCTGCCAGGGCCGGCACAGCCTGATCCTGCACTTGCTGCTTCTCCGGATGGAAGAACTTGTCAAATTGCTGGCAATACCACAGGAGCTTGTAAACCCGCCAGCTCCACAGCACCCAGAGTGACACACACGCACAGGCCTGGGCACCTTGGCTCTGTGTTGTCATTTATCCAACCCTTGGGAGCGCCAGGGAAGGTGCAGGAGGTACCAAGGGAGCCGTTGACACGAGGCTGCACTATCACCCATCGCCAGTACCACCTTATCCACCTTTTATTTCCTTCTTTTTCATGATTTCAGCCTGCAAACTATTACAGCAGCTTGGAGCACGTTGGGAAGGAGCTATGCTTGGGCTTAAGTGTTTGCAGGATCAGGGCTGAGCTGTGGAGCTGAACTTGCTGCTATTTATAGCGAGAAGCCCTGAGCACAGCACGCGCTGGAGGGGAGCATGGCCAGGCCTGTGTTCCTGCTAAAACCTGGTGATTTTTTACATTTTGCCTCATTTTGGGGATGTCAGCTGCCTGATCTCATAACTGCATTCCTTTGCTTCCTTGTATTTACAAATGGTTTTGTTATGTTTTAATCTTTGGGCACACCAGGTCATAGAATCACAAAGTATTTTGGATTGGAAGACACCTTAAATCTCATCCCATTCCACCCCCTGCCATGGCAGGGAAACATTCCACTATCCCAGGTTGCTCCAAGCTCCATCCAACCTGGCCTTCAACATTTCCATCCTCTTACATGTTTATATTGGTTTGTAGGTGAAGTTCTATCTTTCATTGCTGATTAAAAAAAAAAAGGCAGGAAAAGAAGCTGGATCCGAGTAGTCAGCTCCCAGGGCCTGCAGCTAATTAATTACACCCTGTCCTGCAGCGTGCACTTCACACACGGCTCTGAGCACCCGCAGCCTGGCTTGGTGTCAGCAGCCTGACGGCAGCTCTGCCCGTCAGCCTGGCTAATTATAGCATGAGGAGCAAACGAGGGTGCCCTCCCTGCCCTCCTCTCCCCTCCCTTCCCATCCCCTCCCCTCCTATGCCCTCCCTGCCAGTTGCTCCACTGTTGCTGCAGCTTCTGACAAAGAGGATCCAGGGCTGCAGCTCAGGCTGGGAAAGATATTTCCTGAGGCATGCAGAGGCACCAGTGGGCAGCACAAGGATGAGGGTCTCCAGGAGACTCAGGGGTGTCCAAAGGTGTCCAGGGATCCAGGGACAACCACAGCTTCTCTGGACAGCAGTATCCACACAGAGCTCAAAACACCATTGGAGAGCAGTTCTCTCATGCTTTCAGCCCTGAAAGTGACTCCCCAAGGTAACACAACATCTAACTCAAACAGTGTAAATCTGAATGCCCTCTCCTGGGAATGTGGCTGCCACCACAAAATGATCTAAACTGCTCCTAGCCCTGGAGGAAGAGCAGGGCTGCTTGCAGAATGACATTCCTACCACAAAAAGAGGATGTTCCTCACAGCTGACCTCTTCATCATTCTCCTCTTCTTCCTCAGTTCCCAGCACTGAGCCCAACACACGGGAAACCTGCTCCTCCTGCACTGCTCATACCTGGGGAGCTGATGGGGCTGGGCTGGGGGCTACAGAAGTCCTGGCACTCTCTAGCAGTCCTGCCTCAGCTTCATCCCAAGCCAACAGGAGCTAAAATGTGGTTTGGTCAGGACAGGGAAAGGTGTGACTCGGAGGGAGCACCTGAGCTCCACCAATACAGGGCAAACCCACTGCTTGGACAGAGCAGGCACCACATCACTACCTGGGTAACACTGAAAGGTCTGCTCTGAACACCCCTTTGCCACCATCACCAGGCAAAGGTGACTCCTCTAGGCCATAAAATTCACTTCTACTCTCAAATTAAAAGTGTTGGGGTTTTTTTGGTTTTTGTTTTTCTTTTAATAGGGTTTGTAACGTATCAACCAACCCATTTTGGAGCAGCAAGACTCTCCGAAATTGATATGAAGCTGTGGTTGCCCCATCCCTGGTAGTGCCAAATTGGACGGGGTTTGGAGCAACCCAATTTAGCAGAAGGTGTCCCTGCCCATGGCAGGGGGTGGAACAGGATGAGCTTTAAACTCCCTTCAAGATGGGTGCCTTCCATCCCAAACCATTCCATGACTCTAGGATAATATGCCACAGGGTTTTGGGAGCATCACCAATGTAAGCATAGAAAAACTTTCACAGATTTTATCTATGTAGGTTCCAGGTGAGGCTTTAAGAAGAAAGAACCCCTTGAGCTTTGCGCGTTTCTCTTTGAACAGCCTTTCCTGAGGGGTGGAGGCACCAGTGCAGTCCTGGCCACCCACTCCTCATGCAGACAGGAGAGAAGAAGGAGCCAGGGGATGAGGACACCCCTCCGTCCCCCCAAAGCACATGGCTTGCCACAAAGCCAATCCATGTGGAAGTGAGGTTGAGGTCAGCAATAAGGTGGGGGCAACAATAACCTTGCCATGTGCCCAGGTCCACCTTCTCAAGTGGAAAGGGACTGGGATAGCTAGGCCCTCACTGCTCCCGCAACTGGATCCATACCCTGAGCGTTTACACAGGCTCCAGACAGCCAACCACCACCAAATATTTAGGAATCAAACTCCATAAAGGACGCACAAGACACACTACAGAATAAATTGAGTACATTAGAGAAAGCCCAGAGGGGAAAAATAGATTTTTGGAACGTGTTCTCAATCTCATTAATTGGGAAGACAGCCTTGGAGGGGGAAGAAAATGATTATATCCTCCCCAAACCATTATCCGCTCTTCAGAGTGTATCATATGAAAACAGTTATATAAAAGCATAAATTATATTTGGAATGGCAAGAACCCCAGAATAAAGCTAGGAACTCTGATGTTCCCATATAAAGATAGGAGACAGCTATCTGTTCCAAATTTTCCAGTTTTCTGCTGCGCCAATTCAAATTCACTACATACCACCATGGCCATATAAAGGGGACTCCACCCATGTGAGCTTGGAACAAGCAGTAATCCCCCAAACTATCAATTTAATGTATGGGGATAGAAAATGAGGGAAGAATGTACTCTCAGAAAGAGTGCTCCATTAACGAGATGGCACAGGGCTCCAGAACGTGCACACAGGAATATCATTTACAGGGACTTTTGCATTGTGAGACCGGAGCTGAAATCGAGATTTCTGCACGCAGATATTGTCGATGCTGCAAATTGAATGTCCATTTCCAGATCCAACGTGAACTTTATTTTTGTTTTATTTTCTACTATTTGCTCAGTGTCACGTTTTTTGGCCGGCAGTAGGAAACCACCTATTCCTTGGGGTTTTAAAATTAATTTTCAGCCCATCTTGCCCAGGGTCTCCTGAGCAGCAGAGGAGTGAGGATGAATCAGGGCAGGGCTGGTGACAGGCAGGGTCCTCTCAGCCTAACCCCTGTGGAGATGTTCCAGTCCCAGCCTGGGATGTGGGTGCTGACCACAGCACCAAACTATGCAGGAACTGCAACATGGTCAGCCTTGAGTTCCCCCTCACCCTGCACTGGATCCAAGGTGGATAAAAATTCTCCTTTTTCCTGGATTTCTGCAGATGCAACACAGCATTGGGAATGCTGTTAGCACAGCACATGGCACTGGTGTGGGCACAGCACAGCAGTGAGGGGCAGGTGACATGAACACGGGAGGCAGGACATGATCCCCAGTCTGGGAATGTGTTGTCATGTTTGAAACCGCACAGTGAGCTGGTGCCTCGCCTGAACTACACAAACAGTACACAAAGTGCAGGTGGTATCTTTCCAAGTTTCCTTTCCTGTTTGGAGTTCCTACGCAGAAGACTCAGGGAGTGCCCCAGCAGCTCCATAGTCCTCCCACCAGTCCCATGGACCCACTGCTAATAGCAAAAGGCAAGAAGATGGGAAGGACAGCTAGGAAGGACAGCTAGGAGACGGAAATCTAGGCCAGGAGATGGAAATGAGGGCTCCAGCCCATCTTTTCTCAGTTTTTAAATCAGTCAAGAGCTGGTTTAAAAACTAAGAAACTCAGAGCCCCATTGTCACCAGTCTGAAGCTTCCAGGTCCCCCTCCCTGAAAGTGTTCAAGACCAGGTTGGATGGGGCTTGGAGAAACCTGGGGTAATGGAAGGTGTCCCAGTCCATGGCAGGGAGTTGGAGTAAGATGAGCTTTGAGGTTCCTTCCAACCCAAGCCATTCCATGATTCTATGAAGATGCAGCCTCGAGAAGCAATTATTTTCTCCAGCTCTACCAATCTTATAAAATTCATTACAAAATACAACCAAAAAATAAAACCTTAAAAATAAGACCCTTCCTGAAAGCACTTCTGCTCACGACATGAGACCCTAACAAGGACCAGCAGCATCACATCTGAGCTCACTCCGTGCCATCGACACCACACAGCACTGGCGCTGGAGCCAGCAGCACCCTGGAAAGGAGTCAGCAGCCAATAGCGAGCCCTGGCCAAGCCATCAGGATGGATACACAGATAAACCAGGTCAGAGAAGTGTTTCCATCCCAGCCAGACAGTGACTAAGAGACGGCATTAATTTGTTACTCAGCCCAAGTTTAACTTTGCAGACCAAGAAGAGCCAGTCATTCCAAGTGAAAAAATACTGCAGGATGCATTCCTTTGCCCTATCCCAGGAATACCCAGGGATTCGTGATTTCAAGATGGAGCTGACAGCTCTTTCATACATCACTAAGAATAACAAACCAACCTTTCTGGTTTTCTTTTCATTCCCAAAATGCCATTTACTGGTCCCAAGAAGCTGCACGTCATGTTCACACAGTGCTCTGGGGAGGTGGGGCTGGGCGAGCTCCACATGCTTTTAGTGCAGCACATCTAACTACCACAGACAACAAATAGCTGTTTTATTGGCAGTCCTGCTGTCAGCACAGAGAATAGAGTGTGTGTGAGGGAGCATCCACCTTCCACCCCTTTCTGGATTCAACATGAAGGCTCCTGGGAGCTTTACCAGGAATGTGAGACTGAGAACACATATGACAAACCCTTTGGAGCTTCATTAAAGTCCTTCCAAATTTATTTGGAATTTGATAACCTGCTCCAACACCTGTGCCTCTTGCACTGCCTGGTTGGCACAGCCCCTGTATCACAGCAGGTACAGGGCAGCACCTCTGTGCCAGGGTGTGGGGAGGGACCCACATGCCCAGGAGAAGGGACAGCAGCCTTAGGCCTCACTGCAAGGCCACTGACCGAAACATCACACAGAGGGCTGGGTCTCACCAGAACCTATCACACAACAGCTTTTTATTTAGTTTTGCCACTTGGGGCATGATGAAAATGATGTTTTCAATGACTGGACTCAGAGATTCATCCAACACAATGCTAAGATGGTGGCAGTTGTGCCCAGGGAGAGGCATCCCCAACCCCACTGGTGCCCTTCTGTCCTCAGGATAAGGCTGCAAGGCCTGGGGCACTGCAGGGTCCCTGGGATGCCTCACACCACAACAAAGCTTTCATTCCTGCAGGCAGAGAAGATTTGACCCTGTCAGTCTGGCCAAGGGCTGCACAGCAGAGATCTAAAAAAACATTGCCACAGCGCTCGTGTCCCACTCCACCCACAGATGGAGCAGAAGACATGTCCGTGACATGATACAGCCTTTGTAAATCCTGGCAGAGAGCTCAGACCATGTCATACCCACATCTTGTTTTATGAAACACACAGTAGGTCTCAAAGTCTCACAGTAGGTCAGGTCAGAGCCGTGCAGAGCTTTCAGCCCCATCATCCCTCTCATGAAAAGCATCCAAACCAGCTCTGCTGAGGGGCCATGATGCAGACCTCCAAACCCACCTCCCTGCAGCGACCCAGCATGAGAGCTGGTACCACACACAGCTGCCGGGCCCCTTTGGAACCCAGACAGTCCCTTCTCCTCCACCACTCAGGACCTGGGAACCAGTTTTATTCCATAACCAAACAAGCCTAAGGAATGCCTGTGGGACAGTGGCATGACAGGAGTGCACAGAGAGACCACAGCTCCAGGAAGGACCTTGGCAGCAGTGCGCTGTCACTTGAGAGACAGCAAGGTGACAGTCCTCAGACCCCCCAGACATGGGCACCAGGGAGGCAGGACCCACCAGATCTTCACTGAAGCCCCAGCCAGCTGCAGCCGAGCTAGGGAAGGCAGCCCAGCCCAGCATCCCCAGGCAAGGCAACACGCACAGAGTGCTCTTACATTGAGGCAGGGCATCCTCCCGTGGCAGCCGAGCGCAGTCGGAAGGGCTGTGCTGAAATGCAGCAGCTGCTCAGGCGGCAGGTGACACATCCTGCGTGCATAAGGCACATCTCCAACCTGCTGGGGCTTCCATGGCTGGGCAGGGCTCCTGCTCCTCCCAGTGCCACCCACAGCCCTTCCTTGTAGCACCTACTCCCAGTCCCACCCTGCGGCTCCTGCTGTGTCCTCATGCTCACTCCTTCCCACCGGCTCCTGCCCAGCTCCGGGTCAGTGGGCATGGGAACCCTCCAGAACTAGGCTAAGGGTTGGGCCAAACCCACACCCCATGTACCCATGGCTACATGGCTCAGAGCCACGAGAGCTCAGGGCCAGCTGCCGCAATGCCACTGGAAAGGTCTCTCCTCCAGCATGTCCCTCGTCAGGCACAGCCCCTCTGGCACATCCTCCCACACACAGGAGTGTGGGCAGAGGCCACCTCTGTACCCCACAGGGCAGCAGTACCCCAGGATGCTTGCTAAGCCCATCTTGCCTTCACCACAGCCAGAGCCACAATGTCTTCATGAACCTCGTGAAAAAAATAACCGCCTTGAATTCATTGTAGCTTTCCCCACCAAATCTCTTTGGTACCCCCCTGGTCTGATGTGAAATCACTCACCATCTTTGTAGTACTCAGAGCTGCACAGAGGGCCCTGCTTCTTCCGTATCATTCACTTCTTTTTCCTTCTCCTCTCCTCCTCGTCTTCCTCCTCTCCCTCCTGGGTGGCCAGGCTCTCCCTGCCGGGAGGGTAGCAACCTATTCCAAGATTCCTATCCGGCCGCCCACAGCCTCTCCCAACAATTACAGGCCTCTGTGGCTGTCCTAGGTAAGCAGCAATGACAGACCTCGAGGCAACTTCCATGGAAATGTCTGTTCAGAGGCAGGGTTACCTGTCCCTGCCACCTCCTGCCTGGGAAGGAGCATCCTGCACACCCTGGGTGGAGGGAAATGAAATGACACTAACCTGTCCCTAGAAAACAAGGGCATGAGTATTTCCTAGGGACCCTGCATCATTCCAGTGGCTCCATCCCTGGTCTCATGCTCCTTCCCAGCACGAGTCTGTGGGGCTGGGGTGACCACCCCAAAAGCTTGCACAAGCCCAGCATTTGCAAAGAACAAGATATGCTTTAATGTCACATTGACATCCAATGGTTACTGGTGAAAACTCACAGGACAATCTGTGGCAGGCACACTCGAGCTGTGGGTGCTGTGGCACAGGGCAGTGCAGGAAGGGCCCTGGGCAACGGCTGCAGAAGCCTCAGCTCCTGAGCTCAGGGTGCAGCCGTTCCCCAGAGGAGCAGCTGGGGGACTGATGGCAGGGGGCACAGGTGTGATGGGCTGTGGCTCTCACCAAACACGCCCTTCACCTCTGACCTCTTGGGTGTGATCACAATGAAAGCCCAGGACTCCCATCCAATGGGCAAGGCTGGGAATTCCCAACTCCAGGAGACATAAAGTCCCGGCTGCTGATAGAAACTGCTGGTATAAAGTTTCCAACCTTACAGCTCCTCTCCCCAAAACCCCTCCATATTCCACAAGAAATACATGACATTGTTCCCCCTGTCCTGTCCCACAGGAACCAGTGAAGCCATCATTCCCCTTGCCTTATCTCAAAGTGGCTCCCAGCCCTGCCTAGCAGCGCTGGTCCTGCTGGATTAACGCTCAGTACAGACTCACCCTACCTCCCCTGTGGTTTGAAAACAGCAGCCTCTGACCTCAGGACAGGTTTATGCCCTCAACAGGGTCCTGTGTTTCCCACTCTCACAGTCTGTCCCATAAAAGCCCTCACACCTCCCCTCAAGCAGGACAACCAGAACCCCCAGTCCTGTCCATCCACTGCCCAAAGGCAGCAGCACTGCAAGGAGTTCCCTGGTCACTTGCTGCTGGTTTACCTTGTATCTTAGGGATATGTGGCAGATGGGCACACCAAGGACAATGCAGGAGCCTCTGGTCCAGCACAAGCTTGTGGCAAGTGAACAGCACCCAAATCTCGCTGACCACAGGTGGAGTGACTTATAAATATGAGCACAGATCTGTGGGAAGTGTGGGGAGGGAAAAGGCTGAGGAAGAGCTGGCTGAACTGGGATAAAGAAGCTCTTGCATCCAGATTCCATTTCACTACAGAAAGAGCCAAAACCTCAACAGGAGTTTGTGTTAAAGCCTCTGATCTTCACTGGGGTTTCATCCCTGGGCACAGCATATTCACACAGCCAGAGACAGCCACTGCCCAAATTCAACTTTAATCCAAATAACATTAAAAAGATACTCCAGGGATAAAGTGACCTGACAAGCCACAGACACGCCCAGGGAGAGAAGAGTCATGGTGTGTGTCACAACAGGGCTGTGATCACACGGTCATCCTGGCACTCACCCCGTGTGCCTCAGTTTACCCAGTCATTATGGGCAGGTGCAGCACTGCCCGGCTCCTGCTGGGCAGGGGGAGGTCAAGTACATATCATAGAATCAGGGAATCATGGAAGGGTTTGGGTTGGAAGGGACTTTAAAATTCAGTCCATGCCACCCCCTGCCATGGGCAGGGGCAGCTGCCACTATCCCAGGTTGCTCCAAGCCCCATCCAGCCTGGCCTTGGACACTTCCAGGGATCCAGGGGCAGCCACAGCTTCTCTGGGCACCCTGTGCCAGGGCCTCCCCACCCTGACAGGGAACAATTCCTTCCCAATATTCCATCCAACTCTAATCTCTCTCAGTTCAAAGCCTTTCCCCCATGTCCTATTACTACATGACCTTGCAAATATATATATATATATATATATATATATATATATATATATATATATATATATATATGTACATACACACACTCCCACCCACACATATTATATATGTATTTGTATTTTATGTTTCATAGTGCTGTTCTCAGCACTGCTCCCATGGGAAGCACAGCCCCATGCTGCTTTGGCTGGGGGTCGGGATGAACAAGCAGGAGGAGGGAGGAAAGCCATGGCCCTGGGGGGTCTGCCTGCAATCAGGCAGCATTTCAGCAGTGTTGAGGGAAGAAATTAAAGAAATAAATTGTATTTTGTTCGTGCTTAGTGAACACTCACTAGAGAGTCATGATGAAACCACACATATGCTTTTGCAGGCAGGAGACAGTGGTGCTGGGAATCACAGGCTGGTCCCAGCGTGGCACAGGGATGTGGGTATTCACAGCAGGAGCAGGATGGATGCTGCCAGGGAAGGAGGTGTCAGAGCACAGGGAGTTCCGGCTGGGGGTATAGCGTAAAGCAATGGATTTGCTGTGCCTGAAAAGCCAGGCTGAGAGGGGATGGTGGGAGAGAAGCTGGGGGAGGAGAGGGGAGGTAGCCTGGGGGCAGCAGAAAACCCCCTTCACAGGACAGACCCTGCCCGATGCCACCGTGGCACTGCTGGGGCTGGGGATCACCTGCTCCCCAGCCTGTCCCCGGCCCTTGGGAATGAGCTAGCCAGGAGCATCCTGACACCTTGGGATTCCCAGCAGCAGCAGAGCAGGCATGGCTGCCTGCTAATAAAAAGTGAATTGGGAAAGCCAGTTTTGGGGCAAAAGAGCCCTTTTTGGAGAGGAGGGGAAAAAAGAAAAGGATTAAAAAAAAAAAAAAAAAAGGTAAAGACAAATTTGCTGTGTAAGAGATGAAGGAAAGGAGGGGGGGGAAGTTGAAAAGATATCCCTAGGGAATTGTGGAGAAGAAGAAAGAGCACAGACACGCCAGGCGAGCTGGAGCGAGAGCCAGGGAGCAGGAAGCGCCTAACTAGGATGGAGACAGAGATACTACAGAACCCCGGTGACGTCATGCCCGAGTCGCAGCGGTTTCCAAAACAACTCCAAACTCCAGCGCCTGGAGAGGGAATGAGTAGTGCAGAAGTGGAAACGAGATGGGGCTCGGTGCTCAGAGGGAGCCGAAACAGGAGCTGGAGGCGTCTGTGGAGCTGAGCTGGCTCCCAGCTCCCCGTCCGTTTTGCTCTGGCGGGACAGGCTCTGGGGAGCCGGCAGCCACGGAGACAGAGGTTATTGTAGAGCCAGGCAGCATCAGAAAGGAAATTCCTGAGGGTGTTTTCCCAATTGACATGTACAATGAAGTTACAGTCCCACAAAGCCCCTTGCTGCAGGAAGGTAAATGCTGGATGCTCCCAGAAGCAGAGCCAGGGAGTGAGCAACAGCAGAGCCAGCAACCCAAGGGAAATAAATCTGCACTGAATGGGAACCACACACAGAGAGTTGTCCCGATGGCAGCGGGCGGCTCTGCCCCAGCCTGTTCGGATTAGAGGGTTTTGTGGCTGCGCTGGCCCTGGGGAGCCCAGCCAAGGTGGCTGGGTCGGCTCAGAGCCCTGTGAGGAGGGTGGAGAACAAAGCAGGAAGGCAGAGTGAACCCCCAGGGTCAGACTGTGGTGCCCCTAACCTGGGGCCTTCAATGTGGGGCTGCCCCTGTGCCCCCAGGCCACCCCACAGCTGCTGGCTGTGTATGGCAGCTCCGGAAGCCACCCTATGGATGAGGAAGGGTGGCACAACAGCCATGGTGACTCTGAACAAGGACTCTGCTGGGTGGACAACCTGGTGACCAAGCAGGAGACCCATAGAAGGGAATCAATTCATCCTTGTTCCAGGCAGGAAGAGCCTGGCACAGACCTCTGCATCCACACAGGGTCTGCACAGGACTCCGACATCAAGGACACACAGCACAACTTCTAGGAAGTCCTTCTGGAAGAGATTTCTCTGCCAAGACAGTGACAGCCAGATGGAAGAATCCCATCTTGATGCCTTCACTTGCATCTCCCCTTGCCATGCTGCCAGAGCTCAGGGAGATGCCAAACTACCAGCATTGGTATCAGCAGTGCTCAGTGGTTGAAATGCCTGTGGACCTCTTCCATGAGGCTGACCTGAACCTATTCACAGCACCTTGGTCCAGCTGAGCCTGGTCAACATCGACCCTCCTGCCACAGGCATCTGTCCCTGCAGCACCCATAACATCCCCATCCTTCTGATGGCCCCAAAGACAGTGGGATGCCCAGGGAGGTGCTCCTGGGACAACACAGGTGGCATGGGGTTGTTACCAACATGTATCCCCCAAGCTCAGAGTTGACCAGCACTTCACAAACTGCTCTCCTACCACTCCTCTTAGACACACAAGTTTGGAGAGGCTTTGACTTCTCCTGTCTCCCAATCCCAGGTGTATTTCTGCCGCAGGCTGCAGGAATTCCTGCAGGTTCTCCATTGCCTGCCTGGGCAGAGCCCAGCCCAAGGCAGCACCTGAGTGCTCCCACACCTTTGCTCTCAGAGCTTCACCTCCTGCCAAGCTGGAGCCTGCCTGCTCTCATGGGCCTGTGCTGCTGGTAATTGGCACAGCTGTAACTAGGCTGTCCTGAGGCTGGGGCTGATCCTGGAGATCTGGTATCCTGCAGCAATCCAGGCCTGGATCCTGCCAGGACACGAGGTTCCCCATTCTGTAAAACTGCTGCATATGTGATGAAGCTGCTTGGTCTCAGTACTGTCCTACAGCTCCCATGACTCCTGCCAAGGGATGCAGCATGCAGGGAACACTGCCAAACACACTGGCCAAGGGGGATGGGTGCCAGGACACACCTGCAGGCTGGGGTGGAGGGGTCCAGGATGGGGAAAGGACCCAAAAGGGGTGAGCAGGGCACAATCACCTCTCTGCCTCCAAACCTCTGACAAGCAGCAGGAGGGCACAGGCTGCACAAAGCAGGTTTGGCCATTAGCCCACCTTGCAAACTACCCAGGATGATACTTGGGAAGGCAGCAAGACACCCGAGCTGGCGACACAGGTGATTGTTAAGACGGAACTGCCAAGAGATGCCCTCGGTACCGGCACGGCCATGTCCCCTCTGCACACACTGCATGGCTCAGAGCCGGCGGCATCAGGAGGAGGTTGGCCACAGCAGCAGCCCCTGCCTGTCACCCTCCCTGGGCCCCTTCCCGGCTCCCTGGTTAAATCCCACCATGGCTGCTTTCCTGCCTGGGGGCGAGGAGAGCCTGACTCACGCACTAGCAGAGATTAATAAGCGAGCAGAGGAGCCGAGCTCATCTCCTGAGCCGGCAAATGAATCACCCGGCTCCGGCTGCCTCGCGCATTGTTCCAGAGCTGAGTCAGTGCTGCTGCGCAGGGGAACGACAGCAGCGAGGAAAACTTGTGGCCTGTGAAATGCAGCAGCACAAAGAAATCAAAAAAGAAGTGTTGCTGTAAGCAAGCTAATAGTGCTACCCACGGAGTCCCAGAAAAGCAGTGCTCTGGGCTCCAGCTTACCCCCACCAGAAACAACTCCCCAGCCTCTCACAGGGGCAGTGCTTGGCAGCAGCAGTTTTCTTTCTGTTTGAAAGCTACCACCTCTGTATTTATCATTTTTTATGTTCGGCCTTAATTGGATGATGTGGTCTGGTTGTTCCTCCCACCCTGGCTGGGCTGCACGTGCGCTGCACACAGATATCCCAAGCCTTCCCCAACCCTGGGAAGTGTTCAAGGGTAGGTTGGACAGGGCTTGGCACAAACTGGGCTAGAGGAAGGTGTCCCTGCTCATGGCAGGGGGGTGGAATGAGATGCGCTTTAAGGTCTTTTCAACCTAAACCTATTCTATTCCCACAGCTCCCAAACAGTCCTGGTCTATCACTTCATCCAAAAGTACAAAATGGTATTTTTAAGGATGAGGGAGACATAAGTCCTGGAGAAAGTTCTGTCCTAGTGCAAAGGACAACCACCCTTCTCAAACCCTCCAGGTCATCTCTAGCTGCCAGGCTGCCAGGGTTCTGTCTCTCCCAGGTAATGAGAAAGTCCCACTCTTGCCAGGTGTGCCAGCCCCGTTTTGCTTCCCCAGAATAGCTCCTGCCATACAGCAATGCCTCACCAATGTGACAGCCACCACTCGCTGGGCCTTGCAAAATAAATCATATTTCACTTCAAAATGAGGCAAAAGCTTCCTGCACTCAACATCCTCCTTCCAGAGGTTGGGAGGGGGTGTCTCAAGCGTCCTTGTTCACCCACAAGGGTGAACCACCACACACTTGGAAGCCTGGAAAGTACTTGGCTGATACACAGGACACAAATCTTGAAGAAACAAGGAGCTAGAACCTGGATTCATGGAGCACAGGGATGGGAATCAGCTGGGGAAACGGGGTCAGCTGCTGGTCTGTCCTTAAACACAGCCTTGAATTACAAACATCACTGTGCCCTAAGTGCCTCTTTCTGATCATATCACCCCCAGACAAGTCTCAACCTCCCCTGACACCAGCTAATGACTGAGCTTTGAAGGTGCTGCATGGCAGCAAGTTCTGCAGGTTAATGGGAACATGTAGCAGTGCTGCACCTCCTTCCTTCCAGCCTGGTGTGATGTCCTTCTGCCCTAGAGAAAGACCAAGTGCCTAAAGGACACACCAGGATTCATGGCGTCACCCACACACCACCAACCCCATGGTGCTGAGGCTCCAGCGCAGCTCTGGGAGCCTCTGCATCCCAGATGGATGGTCTGAGTCTGAGTCTGAGTGCTGCCAGCAGCCCCTCCACCCCCCGTGTCCCACTCTGGGCTGACCGCAGTGGTGGTGGTGCAGGGCCCACATGAGCACAACATGAAACCTCCTTGTCCATCATCCAGCCCAGTGTCATCCAATCTCCAACCACCCCAATCTCAATGAACCATCAACCAGAAATAAAACAAAATCCACTCAAAATCCCAGTGGGCACCAGGTTGCCTCTGTTTGCTCTTACGAGGATCTAATTCAGGTCTAATAGGACAGGTATTATGATATATTAAATGAGTGGCAATTGATTATTAAGAGCTTATTCATTGGACCTGGGCAGATGGGTAATCAGATACCTGCCTATTACATAGCTGTGAAACCACTCTGAATATGCTTCTAATGACCAAGTGATATTTACTTAACATTCAATATCCATCACTAGGAAAGGTCTCTCTAGATTTAATAAGCCTCTGTTATTTTATGTTTAATTAAATACCATCTGCTATTAAAAACATATTTAACTGGGGTTGAAACCAGTAAAAACTGTATCTTATAACATAGCTGTTAAACCTCAAATATCTTCTTTATGATTAATTGTGATTTAGCACATGATAGCTGTCCTACTGAGAGCGGATGGAAAGTGGAAGCTCAACGATTCAGGGACCAAAGTGCTTCTGCAAATAATTCTGCTGGTTAAATAGTCTGGCTAATAAAAAAAAAACAGAGCAGTGGGAGCCTCAGTTCCTATGTCACCCAATTTTGGAAAGTTCAGAACACAGCACAGTCACTTGCACAGCGAATCGCACAGCCACACGAGGAGCTGGGACCACCATCCTCTGCCCAGAGATCTGGGTACCACAGGTGCATTCCTGCAGGGCAAGACCTTTCCAGGGCTGCTCTGCCCCAGCTTCAAGGCAGAAGTTCTGGAGCAGTAGGCTGGGGGACTCCTGATGGGCCACTTCCAATTGGGATTGTGAATGCCATCCTTTCTGCTTGGGCTGGCCAGACAGGGAGGTTCAGTGGTTCATCACACCCACCAGTTCTTCCAGCAGAAACCAACAGTGCCTGGAAGAAGCTGGAGACAGATTTCATGAATCGTGGGAGGATTTGGGTTGGAAGGACCTTAAAACTCATCTTGTTCCAACCCCGTCCCACAGGCCGGGACACCTTCCATAGACCAGGTTGCTCCAGGCCCCATCCAACCTGGCCTTGGACACTTCAGGGATGGGGCAGCCACAGCTTCTCTGGGCAACCTGTTTGCCACAATGGTCCAAAACCTTGATGTTAAAAACAGAGATCTTTTCAGGCCAAGGGACTAGTGAGCTCCCAGAACCAAGGGCCCTGGAAGCACAAGTCCTGCAGGAGCAGCAGACTGACACATGTTTCTGTCACTGCCCTGCACAAGTGTCCTCCATGCCTCCACAGGCAGCCCTGGACACTCACAGCACCACACATCACGTGCTTCCTTCACCCCTGGGCACAGGAACAGCTGATGGGGGAAAAGAGCCTCTAGGCAAGGCGGAATGAGCTTGGACAGGGAGCAGGGAAAAGTCCAAAGCATGTGAGAGCTTGGGAAAAAGCCATTCCACCTCAGTGACCTCCTGCAAGAGGATTTATTTTTATTGGTTTTGTTTTGAAAGACCTTGAAAGCAAAATCTGATACAAGCAAAGTATTAAATATAGCAGTACAGACCCACATGGATTGCACGAGAAAACAATTTCAGAATAGAAACAGCAAGAATGTCTACAAACACTGAGAAAAATACCCAGAGGGGGAAGCCAAGAGGGTCTTTGTGTGGTTCCCCTCACAGCCTCAGGCACGCGGGGGAAATTGGGGTTAGACCGTGGGCTGCATGCTTTGGTCCTGGGAAATGAGTCAAGAGCCTGGAACGTGTGCCCAGCACCAGCCACAGCCAGGGCAGCCCTGGACTGTGAGCTCAGGGGCTTCCTCAGACAGACCTTGGTGGGTCAGACCTGGGCTTGTGGTGCTCCAGGGAGAGGTACCGAGGGAGCATCCCAAGGGAGCTGCTGTATGAGCTTGGAGATAACCAGAGCTCTTCCCCAAAGTCATGTCCCACGAGTGAATCATCATCCTGTCATGAACGACATACCAAAGGGATAAGAAAACATTCCCAGTGTCTGACAAGACACTGTTATGCATGAGGGGGGTTCTAAATATCCACATGGAAAAGATTTTTTTGGAGGAAAACCTCAATGCTATTCAGTGTTTCAAAAAACAAAACAGTCTCTGGGAGCCATAGAATCCCAGGTTGGTTTGGGTGGGAAGGGACCTTAAAGCCCATCCAGTTCCACCCCCTGCCACGGGCAGGGACACCTTCCACTATCCCAGGTTGCTCCAAGCCCCATCCAACCAGGCCTTGGACACTTCCAGGGATCCAGGGGCAGCCACAGCTTCACTGGGGAAGAAGAACAAGTCTTTTTTCTTTTTCTTCACCAGAGAAGTCCGAGTCCAAGCACCAGAGATCCAAGAACCTCAACCAGAGGGAAGCAGTTCAGAGCAGACCTGGGCAGTCGCCTCTGCAGGCCAGTTAGAGGCTGCCTCCACAGAGGCTCCATGGAGAAGACATGAGTCTCCTGGGCGAATGCTCATGGAATAACCTTGTCATCAAAAATACTCTATCACCTCCCAGATTTGAGGACCAGGAGGAAAGTCCAGCTGGATGTCATTTCCTTCCCCAAGCACTACTGTGCCTGCATTTGTATATATACAAATACACAAACTCCCTCCTTACCCCCACCACCTCCCTCCCACGAAGGAGCCCCAGCACCAGGGCAGGCAGGCCCAGGAGATACCATCTGGGCTGCTTCAAAGCCAGGCAGCTGATTAATGAAATAGCAGAGGTGCCTGTCTGGGGGATATGGTGATTAAGGATGTCTCCATCTCCAATCAGCCTGGAGACTTTGTTGGAATATTGACTAGTGCCCCACAATGCCATGGGAGGAGCTCCACACCGTCTGATTCCAGAGAAGTCAGGATGTGAAGAATGAGGAGGAAGCCTCTGGAGATGCCTCCCTCGTCCAGTGGAGAAGAGCAAAACATCTGCTCCCGACACATGCTTCTCCACTGGACAGGGCTGGACTTTTCTCTTTGCCCTCATTCAGAGAGAAACCACTGCTCATTTAGAGTGAGTTAATCTCACTTTGATCAATCCTTCACAAGAGCCTCACAACCTACAACTACATTTTGGTATCTACAAATGACTCCCACAGGGTATGGGAGGCCTCAGGAGTTGCTCCAGCACAAACACAAGGGTTTGCCTGCTTCAAATGTTCTCTTTGTATCCTTGCAACCCCAGCGCTCCCAAGAAGGAAAGGAGCACCTTTTCCACCAATCCGGTCCTCCAGCTGAGGCTCCAGACCACACCGTGTCAGTGTTGCCAGTGTTGCCAGGAGAAGCTGTGGAGCTGAACAGAGGAGAAGGCCCTGACTGGGCATCATGGATGTGTGGGATAAGGAAACAGATGGGCTATAAGAGCCTCCACAGGGGTCCTGCTGCAAGTTTCCTTCCATAACAACCAGGACACTCCTCGCCCAAAGCTGAGGTAAGGCCAGCCAAGCCCTGCATGACAGTCAGACAGCTATACACAATCGGGGCTCACTTGCCAAATCCCACTTCTGCTGAATGTTTCTCATGTCACTTTGGAAACATCACCAGGCACAGGCTTCACATCTTCCTTTCCATGTCTGCAATAGAGGTATCTTTTCCAATCCATGGCAATATGGGGGTATCCAAATGTGTTCCTCTCCTGCTTCACATCCCCATCCACACAAGCCAGTGGCTCTCTGGTGATGCCCATTTCCCTCCATCACCTTACCAAGACACTCCAGACACCCACCCACCACATCTCTATTTGGACAGGCAAATCACATCCCTCCTCTTCCCATGCCTCAGTTTCCTCCATGGCAGAAGCAAACTGGCCTGTGGGTGCCATCCCAGCCCAACCACAGCAACACAGTGAGGCTTAATTCATCCCAGCCTGCAAACTCCCCAAGATCTCCCTCCACCACTGCATAAATCCCAAGCTGGTGTTTGTTTCACCCCAGTGTGCAGACGGAGGCAGGCACCCAAACCCACAGCCCCACAGCTTTCCCACACAGGCCCACTGCCCTCCCACAAAGGCCCACTGCCCTCCCACAGCCCCACCACCTCCCCACACAGCCCCACTGTCCCCCCAAGGGGCAGCACATGGATTGGTTGCTGTGAAACAACTTCCTTCTTTCTTTTTGCTGGAGTTTAACTGGGTTTAGACTAGGATTTTAGTTACATTTGTGGGCAGCCTTTCTGGAGACAACCACCCGCCTGATGCTGGGGAGAACGAAATGTCTGAAACCATGGGCAATTCGGGCGTGTTTGGATTCCAATTTTCCCATCGTTCAAAATCCTGGGAAAATTAATCAATGTTGCTGAGGTGAAGTTTCTGGTTTGGAAGTAAGTGATAGACTGGAGGTAACTGGCTGTCCAGCCAAGCAGCTGGGAGGCTGGGCTCCCTCCTTCAGCTCTCCCACACTTCCCTGAGCAGGGGTTTGCAAAGACCAATGCAATGTGCGTGGCCTCTGGGACATCTGGGGGCTTGCAGGCCAGGGAAGCAGAGGCACACACGGAGTCTGCCCTCTGCCAAAACCCGACACTGCTCTGGAATGTAGAAACTGCAAATGACACTTTAATTCCACAGTCACTCAACAGTAGCTCTGGCCTTGGGAACTACTGGGAAAGGCACATGCTCAGGAGCACTTACATGGACTGGAAAATATGCTATCTTTATCAAAACTTCCCACCCTGGCCAGTCTCCCCACCTGCCTGCCCTTGAATCAGCAAGAAACACTGCAAGGCATCGGCCAGGACCAGAGCCACAGCTCAGCTCGTGCCAGGTCCCTGCTGGTGCCACGGGAAGGGACACTGGCAGTGGGGACACTGCCCATGCTGTCATCCTGCCACCCACACCTTCCTTGATGGCCACAGAGCTGTCCTGCTACCTCAATGGCCACGGTGCCATCCTGCTAGCCCACAGCCCAAAGGCAGCACTTTGAATGTCACCACTGTCCTCTCCACCCTGGACACTTGTGTGCTGAATGGTTTTGTCCAGATCCCCATCTCCCCAAAGGGAACATCCCAGAGCACATCCCAAGCCCCCAGGCACAGAGTCCCTGCACTAAATCCTGCCGTCTCAGTGGCTCCTGCCCCATGTCTGGTGCTGACAGTCAGTGATGTAGGAGGCTGTGTCCCCTGTCCCACAGTGGGGATGTGCTCAGATACAGCACTAAGAAGCCAAGAGAACATGCAGGACTTGCCCTCCAGGTGCTCTGCTCCACCCAGCAGCTCACAGCTTCTGTGTTTCACCCTGCTCTGCACTTTCAGCCTCCCCTGCAGAGGGATGTGACATCACCAGCAGATCTGTGGGGACCACGTGGTGGTGAAGAGTCAAGATAGACCCAACAAAAACAAAGGTCAGAGGATACTGTAGACTCAGAAGAGCCACATAAGGAACTCAGCAACAGCCACAGCTGTATTTATTACCATAAGGGAGGATGTGAATTTCAGGAGTTTGCAGTTAAGATTCGGCACTTCTCTAGTGCTCAGGCAATGATGAGGAGAGGAGAGGAGAGGAGAGGAGAGGAGAGGAGAGGAGAGGAGAGGAGAGGAGAGGAGAGGAGAGGAGAGGAGAGGAGAGGAGAGGAGAGGAGAGCTCAGTACGTCCAGATGAAGGCTGGAAGGCTGCTCTCACCTTTCAGGAACTTCGTGCTCCAGTTTCAGCCTGCCTTCCTTCCTTCCTTCCTTCCTTCCTTCCTTCCTTCCTTCCTTCCTTCCTTCCTTCCCTCCTTCCTTCCTCTCAAGCTGTCCTCTCCAAAGTGGGTGGTTTTGGAGACCAAAAAATACAACAATTTGCTTCTCCCTTCCTGAAAAAGGTCCTGGCTGTCATTCTCCAGAAGCTCGCAGTGGCATTCGGGGCGGGTTGGGCATTCCCAGGGCACCCATCCCACAGCTCAGGAGACTTTCCTGGGCCCCTGCCTGTGCTTCTGTCTCACCCTGCCTGCTCACCCACCACGGGCAGCTGCAGATGGGGTCCTGTTCCAGTCTGCAAACTCCTATTGCCCACCAGCAATGCAATGCACAGTGAGAGCTGTCCCACAGCATGTCCCTGCTGTCACCTGACATGTCACACCACGTACTGTGTATGACACAGCCCAGACCTGCAACACGAGGTCCCTCTCCACATCACAGCCTACCTGGATGGAGACACACTATGCCCGCACATCAGCAGGAGAATTCAGTGCTTCTCCTGCCGTGGGTCACACAGCTACTGTGACCTTACAACCTCACCTGCCCCAAGGACCTGCCATAGGTGAGCTGCACTGAATTACGGTTATCACGATGGAAAAAATCTATAGTATTTGGTGTAAAACCATCCTCTACCCTCTGGTACTGAACCAGCCCCTCAACTCAAGGCTCTGAACTGTGAGCACACAGAGCTCTGGACCAGGGACAACTGTTGCTCCCCCTGCCCTGTTCCTCATTGTCTCTGAGTTCAGTCACACTCCAGAAAAATAGGTTTCTTGTTATGTCCTGTGTCTGTTCTTCAACAGAACGGATTCAATGGAATATCTGAGGCTCTGCAGGAGCTCTCATTGATCCTGCATGGAGCATTCCATAAAATCATAGTCCTGGTCTCTGAGCATTCCATAAAATCATAGAACCACAGAATGTCCTGATTGGGAAGTGACTTACAAGGATCATTGAGTCCAGCTTCTGGCCCTGCACAGACACCCCAAAAATCCCACCCTGTGCGTCCCTGAGAGCATTGTCCAAACAATCCTGGAGCTCTGCCAGCCTCGGGCTGTGCCCATTCCCTGGGGAGCCTGTTCAGTGCCTGATCACCCTCTGGGGGAAGAACTTTTCCCTGAGATCAAACCTAACCCTCTCCTGACACAGCTCCAGCCATTCCCTGGGTCCTGTCCCTGTCACAGAGAGCAGAGATCAGAGCTGCTTCTTGGGAGAAGCTGCAGCCACTGATGAGGTCTGACCTCAGTCCCCTCCAGCTGAACAGACCAAGTGCCCTCAGCCCTTCATTTGGTCAGGTGAGGTCCCTACACCATGGGGGACAACATCCAAAGGTGAAGGTTCCCGTGTCCTGTGGTACCAGTGATCACCTGCATCATCTCCAAGGGTCCTGATTAGTACAAGCTCTGGCTCTGGTCAGAAGCCCAGCACAGGGTGTCCAGAAGCACAGCCATCACTTCTGGAACAACTGTCGCCAAGGTGGTTCTTTTGGAGGCTCAGATCCCATACACATCCACTGGAGAACATCTCCTCCTGCCTGAGTGCTCCTCCATATAGCTCTGGTTTCTTTGGGAGGCTTGACCCATGACCAGATCTCTCAAAACCGTGAGTCAAAAGAGAGTCCTGGCTATTTTAGGGTGTGTGTCGCATCAGACAGTGGGGAGACCACTGCTCTCCCAGTGCCACCTGCACTGGTTTCTGCTTCCAGAGAGCCCCGTTCCCACTTGGAGTGAGCAACCCCCACCCTGCCTGTAGGCTGCCACTTCCCAGCAGTGGTCCCTCTTTCCACAGAGCTCCTGTGGGCCAGGACTGGATTTTGTGCTCTGTCTTAGCGAGGCAGGGAGGGAGAAGCCCCTTGTGCCGCCTCGCCAGGGCACCATGCTGTGTGCTGGAACAGGGTAACCCGAGCTGTGGCTTCCCAACATTCCTTGTGGCTCCAGCTCCCCAGCCAAAACAAAACCAACATTTTCCTTTTTTTTTTCTATTCCCTCTTCTCCTTGAGGCCAAACAGGAGGAGGGGGTCCCCCACAGCATTTAGCCAAAGTTGCATTGGCTCGAATGCAGCTATTCCCAGCTGGTTCCCTATTCCCAGCCATGTTCCTGCAGTCCTCTCCCCGTAGCAGCCCTTGGGCGAGCAGGGGACATGGGGTGACATTGTGGGGTGACACTGTGGAACAATGCTGGGGCACCAGGGCACACAGCAATCACACAGGGACACTCTGTATGCTCCTCACTCATGGAAATCACTGCTGCCCCTGCAGGAGCTGGGGAAGCACCACGGGGTTCCATCGGCAGGGAGCCAGGGTGTCCTTCTTTAGAAACTTCCCTGAGAACAGCAAGCGAGAGGAAGGACAATGCAGCTCCAGGGGTAACACCATTCAGGTTCGTGTGACCCTGTGGCCACATCAGGAGCTGTGGGGCTTTCCAAGGAATGTGCAAAATGATCTGGAGGCTGTCCCCTATGTGGTGCGAGCACAGCAAGCGTGGTCTGGGTAGAAAGGAGGGAATCCACACCTTGAGGCTGCAGAGTGGACACAGATTCACTGAATATTCTGAGTTGGAAGGGACCCACAGGGATCATCGAGTCCAGCTCTTAAGTAAATGGCCCACATGGGGATTGAAGTGAGCCCTGTTTGTGTCACCCCAATGAGCTGGTGGCATCCCTGTCTGCCACCTTTAGAGGCTCCTGAAGAGGAGATCCTGAAGAGGCTTCAGAGGCTGGTAGCCGCGGGATGGTGTCAGGAGGGAGGCACAGCTTCTCTACTGTAACCAAACATCCAAATCCACCATCCTATGCCATTCCACTATGCTCTGGGGCACAGTGAAATGCAACTGGAAGGCAGGCTCACTCTCCAAAACACTGGGTCAAGGGGACATGCTGAGCTCTGTCCCCAAGCAGGAAAGATGGCAGGAAGCAGCAAGGAGCCCCAGCTGCCAGGGCTGGCTGGGGTTTACCTTGGCTGGCTGCCTGACACCCCCAAGCTGCTCTCTCACTCCCCCTCCTCAACAGCAGCCCCAGAGCTGCAAATCCCAAACACTCCAAGCTGGCTTGGGAAGCTGTGTGGTTTGCTAAAGCAAAGCTCAAAGCCCACAAGCCCATGGTCATAAGGCACTGTGCAAAGCACCCGCCTCGGCAGGGCACAGGGGACAGTGCTGGGCTGTCCCATGTGGAGCAAGTGCTGAGTAATGTGGGCACATCAGTCCATAGTGCCAAGGGACTCTGGGATGGCAGGAGGAGGAGTGTAAACACAGTGCCCTTACCACAACAGGTCTTTTTCAGACCCACACACAATGGCTCAAGCCATGAAACTTTGATCACTCCAGGGCAAGCCCTGCCACTGCTGCTCTGCAGCTGAGTGCAAGTGGGGTGAGAATGGGGTGACAGTGGGGTGAGGGGGGAGTGCCTGCCTGGCTGTCTGCTGCAAACATCAAAGCTGAAATTCTCTGCGTGCATTAGAGGAGCACAGATTTAACAATTACAATAGTTGGATCACTGAGTCAACGTGCATTGTAAGAGGTTCAACAAGGCTCAGTGCCAGGTCCTGCACTTGGGTCACAACAACCCCCTGCAGCTCCAGGCTTGGGACAGAGGGGCTGGAAAGTGCCCAGCAGGAAAGGCTCTGGGGGTGCTAATGACAGCAGCTGAACATGAGCCCAGGTGTTCCCAGGTGGGAGAAGGTCAATGGCACCTGGCCAGGGCCAGCACCAGTGTGGCCACAGGACCAGGGCAGCGACCTGTGCTGGGCACTGCTGAGGCACCTCCATTCCTGGGGTCAGTACTGGCCCCTCACAACAGGAAGGGCATTGAGGGGTTGGAGTGTGTCCAGGGAAGGGAACAGAGCTGGGGAAGGAGCTGGAGCATCAGGAGTGGCTGAGGGAGCTAGGGGTGCTCAGCATGGAGAAAAGGAAGCTCAGGAAGTCAGGAAGGACCTTCTCACTCTCCACAACTCTCTGACAGGAGAGTGCAGCCAGGTGGGGGTTGAGCTCTGTTCCCAGGGAACCAGGGACAAGGCAAGAGGAAACAGCCTCAACTTACATCAGGAGAGCTCTAGATTGGATATTGGGAAAATTTCTTAACAGAAATGGTGGTCAGGCACTGGCACAGGCTGCCCAGGGCAGTGGTGAAGTCCCCATGCCTGGAAGTGTTCAGAAGGTGTGTAGATGTGGCACTTGGGGCTTGGCAGTGCAGCGTTAATGGTTGGACTTCCAACCTTAGTGATTCTATGACTATGATTCTGTGCTTACTGACTCACAAAGCTAATGCTGCCTGTTGGTATCCATAAGAGGGGGAGTCTCCGTGATGGGAAAAAATCACATTGCCCACCAAGGAATGGTGAAAAGGAACTGCTGTCCTGGTGAGGAGGACATGTCACCAAGGATAGGGCAGGAGTAGGTACCAGTCTGAGGTGGGAAGTAATCCCAGCTGGGGTGCTACAGCGGAGAGGCAGACGCACTTCCCAGGTGGGGAACATCCACTCTTGAAATAGTAAAAGCTGCTCCTCTGTCACCAGGACAAGGCAAAAAATCAGAGATGTGCCAAATTCAACAGCAAGCAATGCCTTGTTAGTTAACATTACTTAATTGATAAATTCCTAACTAATTCCAAAGTTCTGTGGTAAAATGTGCCTTGCTCTGTGCCCCTCCACCAGGCTGTCATTAGATGGGGAGGGACCAGGTGCCCATGGTTCTTCTCCCTGTTCCCTGGGGCACAGGGAACAATCTTGGGATGAGAGATCCCCCAGGGCTGGGTTTGAATATCCCCAGCCCTGCCCATGGGACTGCAGCTCTTCCACAGAGGCTCCCACGGCGAGCTGCAGCCTAGGGAAAGAGTTAACGCTTCCCCCCTTTCTGACAGTGTTATTCAATACATTATTGACGTTGAAAAGTCGTCACGTTACAAGCCAGCAGTCCATGAGTACCAGGGGGAAAATAGAGGCACGCAGAGACACACAGAGCACAGAGCCATGAGCCCCTTTGAGCTACAGTTACGTTACCACACACAAACTCCGTTCCCAGACTCCTTTTCCTCCCCCATTTGGGGCAAAACCGATTCGTCTGTTATTTGCATTTAATGCCACAGTGAATCCCTAAATCCAGCTCAGGGAATGGATTACTGAGGGGGGAGGGATGGCAGCACTGGGGTTTTTTTCTCAGGCTTCAGCAGTTCTGATGCTCTGTGGTTGAAATGAGGAGGGGGACAGTGGGGCCAGAGACTGGAGTCCCTTCATGGCTGCTTGGCCAGACCTGTGTCCCAGACTGGGGGCTCTCAGATGGATCTCCCCAGCTGTGCTGCCTGCAGAGCCTCTTCCAGCAGAGCCCAGATGCTCTGCCCGGCACAGCCCAGCCCTGCTGCCCACCACATCCCTGCCAGCTCTGAGTGCTGAGGTTTCCATGGAGCCACGGCTGGCAGCTGTTTGTGATAATTTCACCGAATCCCAGGATGGTTTGGATATTGAAAGGGACCTTGCAGCTCATCCCATTCCAGCCCCTGCCATGGGCAGGGACACCTCCCACTAGCCCAGGTTGCTCCAAGCCTTGTCTACCCTGGCTTTGGATACTTCCAGGGACAGCCACAGCTTCTCTGGGCAACCTGTGCCAGGGCCTCAAGACCCTCACAGGGAACAATTCCTTCCCAATATCCCATCCAACCCTGCTCTCTGGCAGTGGGAAGCCATTCCCCCTTGTCCCAAGCCCCTCCAGCTTTCCTGGAGCCCCTTTAGGCACTGGAAGAGGCTCTTGAGGTCTCCCTGGAGCCTTCTAGAGGTGAGCACCCCTAGCTCTCCCAGCCTGGCTCCAGAGCAGAGAGGCTCCAGCTCTTGGAGCACCTTGCGGCCCTTGGAACCGTTAACTGCAGAGCACCAACATCACAACCATTCATAGGCACAGCTTTATTTTATTCCCTGTCTATTTCTCCAGCCCACTCCTCACCCTCCACTCCAGGCCCCACAATGGTGCTTTTCTGGAAAGGTGAAGCCCAGCAGCAAGAAAAGAAAATTTAAAAATAATTTAAGCAGTGTCATCCTTATGGCCAGCACTGAGTAGAGGAATCCCACCATGGTAAGACCTCAGTCTGCTACAAGGCCAGAGCATCCTGAGGGTTCAACCAGCTGCTCCAGTCAGGGACATCTCCACCCTGCCAAGCCTGTGGGAGCCCCATACTGCACCCTGTCCCCCTGCTCACCCCAGGTGAACTGGAGAGGTCGTGTGGCCCCTTGTGATGGCAGGTAGGGGCCAGCAGGCACTGCAGGGAGGGCAGGCAAGGGCCCAGCAGCACCTGCACACCACAGGTCGGCCACACACGGGCAGAGGAGGCTGGACAGGCACAGGGAGCTCACCAGGCACACTCCCTCCCTGCTCATATTTTATTTCATCTCCTGGTGGGTGAAATGTGTCTTTAATTTGTTTGGAAAGAAAAAGCGAGTGAGCTGCATTCTCACACCCCTAACGAAGACAACACGCAACGACCTTTCAAAGCCGGCGCCACACATACGACACGTTGCCTTGTTCTAATTAACGATGTTTTTTCTCATTAGCCACGGCTGCATGTGCTGCGGGCCACGTTGCCTTTTGGGTGAGGGCCACACGGTGCCCACTCCTGCCTGGCAGCAGTGGCTGGGACAGGTCACTGCCTGGCCTGAGACTGAGCGGTGCCAAGGCCGCGCAGGGCCAAAGCGGCACATCCAAGCCCTTCCCAGACTATCCATCCCCAGAGGGCTGTCTCTGGCTTCGCTGGCGTATGAGAAAGAGGGGTGCATCTGGTTTTAATCTCACCCCTTGCGGTAGCTGTCACCATGGGTTTGCTGTCAGGGTAAAAGATGCCTTCACACAGCTCCGTGCCAGAGCAGCAGACATGGAAACCCCGGGCCACAGCAAAGCCCCGATGTCCTGGGCTACCCTGGGCTCTTCCCCTGGCCCAGCGGGCAGGGGGCATCACCCTGTGTCGTCGCTCACAAGGGTGAGCACAGTGAGCAGAGGTACCTGGGGAAGTGGCACTGGTGAGCACAGGCCTCCCTTTCAGCCAGCAGCACTGGGGACACGGGTGCTGTCCCTGGGGACCCAGCAGCAGCACCCTGAGCTGTGGGCACCGCGCCCGGCTGAGCACTGCAAACCCCCAGGGCAGCTCGCCCAACCCGAACACGTTCAAGCCGAGAGTCTGTGCTCCAGTCGCCTCCTCCCTTCTCCCAAAAAACACAGGGAACCACAAGAACCACAAAAATGTCTCTTGTCCGCAGCGCAGAGCCTGTCTCTCTGACGGGCAGGGCACGCTGCCGGAGGACCGGCCACACCATTCAGCCTGGCCTCGGTTCCTGGAGAGCCGCCAGCCTTTGGAATCAGCTGTCACATAAAAGCAAACACGAAAAGCTATCGCACTGACAGCAGAGCAGCTCTGACGCCCGCTCGGCTTTGACGCTGCTCCACCGCGGTTCAGTTCCATGGTCTCCCCGCTGCCCCTCCCCGTGTTCGCGCCTGCCAGGAGGCGCCTCCTCCTTGGGATTCGCGGCACTGTGACATCACCCAGCCACACCACGGTGACAGCAGTGAGGTCACAGTTCGCACAAGGGCTGGCAAATCTACCCCTTTCCCAAGCATGGGGAGAAGGGGAGGAAGCAGGAAAAAGGCAGAAGATGGTGTGGACATCACAGAATCATGGAATCATTATATCATAAGATCATAAAGTCCAACACCTAACTAAGCACTGCCAAGCCCCCCACTGAACCTTGTCCCCAAATGCCATACCTTACTGTTTTTGAACACTTCCAGGGATGCTGACTCCACCAGTGATGTCAGCAGAGGCTGGAGCAGAGCAGCACCCAGGTTGTCCAAGCAGGAACTGACCTCACCCCATCCCCAGGCCATGCAGTCACCCCATCAAAGGGACCTGCAAGGAAGGCCGTTGGAAGCAATCTTGGAAGTTAGATGAGCATTCCCCAGCTGCATCGGGGAATGCTAGCCAATGCTAGTGTAGGAAAATCAAATCTCCTTGCCATGCCCTGGGATGTCCTGGCAGGTACAACTCCTCCTGCATCATGCCCAGCAGAAAGAGAGACCAGCTCCAGAATACCCCCAGCCCCATGGGTCATGTCCTGCTCCACACCAAGGGGCTCCAAGGGCATCCCCATTGCCACCCCTGAGACTGGCTGGGCTTTCACCCTCCAAGTAGGGCAACAAGGCAAAAAAGACAAACAGCATCCCTGGAATTTCTCAAATGGGATGAATCAGGACCAGAACAAACAAGGCCAGTCAATGCCAACGGGCAAATACAGGGGCTGGGTCTCATGAAAGGCCCTTAGGGATGTGCATCCCAGTAATCACGATAAAAACTGCAACATACCAGGATTTATTGCATTTCATGGGCTGGTGTCTCCTCTCCCTCTTACAGTCATTGAGGAATAAACCCTTCCCCCATGATGCCACCTCCACAGCAAGCCCAGGAATGGGGGATTGGCTGGGAGCAGCTCCTGGCTGGTTGCAGTGTCCTGGCAAGGCTGGTAGCAAAGGGCTCCGAGGCACTAAACCCCTGACCCAGCTGGTTCCTTTGTTTGGGTTGAGCAGCTGCAGTGGGTGGAGGTGGATGGACATCCCCAAGTGCCTGATGCTTCCACACCAACACCACTGTCCCTGAGATGGAGGAGCCCAGGCAGGTGCGGCACACCACGCTTCCTTACCAGCTGGAGTCACATAGGGTTAAGGAAAGCTCACACTGCGAGGTGCCCCATCCAGCCCCCAGAAACCCTGAGCCCCAGATTTCAGTGGGCACAGCATCAAGCCCTCCCTTCTAAAAGTGGGAATGGTGCTGGCAATCCTGATGAAAAACCTGAGCCGAGGCAGCACCTGCCCTGATCTACCGTGACAGAGCTGGTCGGAGGGAGGGTGCGGGTGCCATGACTCCGGAGCTGGATTGGCTCCTCTGACGCCCAAAGACTCCACTTTTTCCCTTGGCAGGATTTGCTGCCTCATCCATAATACAGAAGAGTTTTATGGATATCAGAAATGACCCGCACCACCCCAAAGGGCGGCAACAAGTCTCTTCCTGCTGTGTCCCTGCCGCGCCTGCAGACATGGAGGTGCCAACTGCCCCCAGTCCCGCTTAATAAGGTGTTAACTCCCAGCCTAATTGCCACCACTTCATATGTCAACACCCTTCACCTCACTGCCGCTGAACAAGGAGAAGGTTTGAACCAGCACAGCTCAGTGCACATTCGTGTGTTTAATCCTCGGCTGTGTTTTCTTTCCATCTCGCTCCCCTCCATCGCTCCAGTGTGGGAGCCCAGTGTATCCCCCTGCCCCCCGGACCCTCTCCCCAAGCCGGGGAGCATCTCCCCTCCAACCACTTGCATTCCGCCCTCCCTCTTACTCCACATACCCACGTTCACACAGGGAACTTCACTCACAGCACCCTAAGGTTGCCGGGGGGGGGGAGGAAGGCAGGAAATTAAAAAGGTTCTTGTAACAACAGTAACAAAGCTGCAATGCACAGCTAGGATGTATATAAAATATATTATAAAATAACGTGTCAACCCAACCCCTGTCCAGAAGGACAGGACCACACCAATGCCTGTATCTGCACAGCACAGAATCAGCACAGGTAGAAGGCAGTACACACATTTGTCATGATCACAGCCGTGCCCTTCCAGTTTTTTCTAAGATTTTTCCAAATTTGGTTATTACCATGTTTTATATCTATTAACGTCGCTCCATCTTTTGCTTTTTAAGGCACAGAAGATGGGAAAACAATAAAACCAGTCTCTGAGTTTAGTCCTCTGCCCCATTTACACAGACAGTTTCAGCATTTTATTTCTGAGGCTGCTGTTATAAATGGCTCTTGCTCACATCTTAACCAACAGGCAGCACAGAACTCTCCAAAAAAGGGCAATTAATGCATTATTTTTCTTTTAAAAAGTTACTTCCTAGACCATCCAAAGCAGCTTTTCCCTGCCGTACTGGGATACAGTTCCCATCCCTGCAGAGGTGGGTAGAAGAGAGGGGATGGGCTCAGGACTCAGAGCCAGTACCAACACTTGCACTTGCTGAGTACCTGCCTGATATCCCCGAGGCTGAGCCAACACCTTCACTATTCAGCAGACCACAAAACTCACCTGGTCTCCACCTGGTCCAGCCCTCCCACAGTTCTCTTTCCATGCACTTCCCTGCAGAGTCCCAAGGGATGAGCTTATTCTACCTTGGTATTGCAGACCCTTGGATTCAGGGTGGAAACCCATTTTGGGTGATCAGGCTTTTTCCTCACCCACCTCACTCCCTGACTTTGGGATCAGGGAAACCTGAGCAGTGGTATCTCCCCACCATCACCTCTGTGGTCTCCCTGCCTGGCCCTGGCTTTGAACGTCACTCCAAGGCCTGCAGCATCATCTGTGCTATGGGCTGGCTGCAAATTCACCTCTGGAACTTACAGGGCAGATGGCAGCGTAGCCATGAGCTTCCATGCAGATGTACCCTCTCAAAGCTGGGATGAACTTGGGAAGCAGAGGAACAGGCTCCAGCCACGTTTGTAATGCTGCTAATAAGACTGACATTGATCCATGTGTGTTGGCTTCACCTTTTGGAGACACACCTGGGCTCTCCCAGAGTGCTCCCCTCTGGATGGGGGTAGGTGAGAGGCAACCACCCTGTCACAGCGAGCTGTGGGCTGGGACACAGCTCAGCCTGGTGCCAGCCCAGAGCCTCTCCAGTACATGGACACCCAACAGACCTAGAAGAGCTCATTTTCTGCAACTTACAGCCCTGCTGGTTCCCCCTCTCCTTCCTCACCAAGAAAAAAGCCAAGAGCTGAGCAAGCCAAAGAGCATCTTTTGCCACATGTGGCCCAACAACCATGTGCAGACACTCCAGGGCCTGGCAGACCCTCTCATGGCCTGGGTGGAATGGCTGAGATGACCTGACCCTCAAATGTAGCCACAGACACCTTTCCAGGGCTGGTCCTATCACTGGCACACTGGAGACTAAATGATAAACAGAGAGCCAAGTCTCTTGGCTGAACATAGCCAGGTCTCCTTCCTCAGCTGTCCACCTTCCCCGAGGTTCTCCCATGAGTGACGAAACAGAGACAAAGGGACAGAGGGGATTTACCCTGCTCCAGACTCTGCATTTCTGCCAGGACATGCCACTGGAGCAGAGCAAGGGCTCTGATGGGTGTGGTGGCTCATCACCAGCCTGATCCACACATCAGTGAGAGCACAGGAGCTGTCCAAGCCCCTCACAGAAGGTGGCCCCAACCAACTTCTACCAGCAACACAAACTAAAGCTAAACTAGAAATGAGAAAGGGGACGGAGAATCTGCAATAAGGTCAATGCTATGGGATAGAGGAGGGAGGGTCTGGAGGAGATCAGGGAACAGGAAGGGTGAAAGCATGGTTTGGGAAAGCAGCAGCCAGACAGCCAAGGGATTTCGCTCCATCACCAGCGTCGGGAGCCATGGCCCTGAGCACTCACTGGGGTTGTGAATGGCGAAACCCGATCGGCTGTTAACGCAGGAATGCGTGGAAATGGCAACTGCACATAACTCCAGGGAATCCACCAGCGGTGCCCCAGCACCCGGAATCGCACGGATAACCCGCGCGTTTGGCGCATGAGCTCATCCTGGGGATAATGCTCTCACATGAGCCCAGCCGGCAGGAATTCGCCGCACGCTTGGTAGGATGGGGGCGCTCAGGGGGACACCCTTCTCCTCCTGATCCTTTCCCCTTGCCCCCCTGCCACCATCCCATATTTCCCACGGATTGCGCGCTGCACTGGGGGAGCGCATGGGTCCTGAAGCCCTGAGAGCTACGCCTGGTGCTGCAGCCTCCCTGCACAGGGTGCAGAGGGGCTGGGGAGAAACCCCATAAAACACTACAAAGTCAGGGGAAAGAAAAGGATGGGAGAGGCATCTGTGTTCCCACATTCCTCGCACTGAACCTGCTCCTTTCTGTTCCTCCAGTCTGCTGGGTAAGGGAATGAGAATGTCTTCCCTGTTTCACCCAGATCCTGGCTGCTGGTGGTGCTTCATGCACCCAGCAGGGCCCAGCAGCTCTGGGAGGGATCGTGCTCCAGCCCTTGGAACACATTGGTCACCATTAGATGTTGTACCATTCCTCAGGGCACTGCATCCATGCAGCTCCTCTCCTTGCCTCTGCCTTCACCTTTCACCATCATTGGCCTTGTGGAAATCCATGGAGGTCCCCTTTCCCGAGGAGCCATCCAGCAACCCAACACAGCTTCCACCTCCCAAGCAGCAAATGACCCACGGAAGAACCATAAATAATATTTGCTTATTCTGTTCCTCCATCTCCCAAATGCATCCTGCTGTCCCAGAACCTGCTGTCTGCTGAAATGGATGGTAAAAATCCCACGGAGCAGGAGCAGGATTTGACCTTTGGTGGGGCATTAGCCATGCTCTGCAGGGCAGACATCCAGGTGGTTCAGGAAGCCAGCTTGGCTCACAGATTACATGTTTGTCACCACTCAGGCAGTGACACCTTCTACCCATGGTGGCTTTTCTGTAGGACCTTTCCTACATGGGAAAGTCAAATGCCTAACCCTTCCACACCTCTAGGTGCCTCCTCCAGAAAGAAGCTTCTCTGTATCCTTCTGCTGGTGTGAACCAAGGAGAGACAAAGCCACCACAGGCAGAGGAACAGCTCAGCAAGGCTGGAGTTCAAGCTGCATTGCACCTGCCACAGGCACTGCTGCATAACAGGGAGCTCCAAGGCCACCATCGGATCAGGGGGACCAGATTCAGCTCCTCAAATGACACCCCAGCGTGTCCTGAGGGCTGGGCTGCATCCTGCTGGGATGAGATGCCCCCCAGAGCCTGGCAGGGGTGCCTCGCAGAGGCATTCATGCCCAAGGTCAGGTTATCGGAGTTTTAGAAACAATTCCAGGCCTTTTTGAGCTGCCTCCAGAGAAGCAGGATCCTCTACCATTGAATTGAATGATCCAATCTTTCCACAAGTGCTCCACAACCAAATCCTTCCCTCTCCAGTGGCTCAGCTCTGGAGCCTCTGATGTCACTCACCCTAGAAATGCCAGGGCAGGAACAAAATGAGCCAGCCCAAAAATAGCTTAGCCAAGACAAAGTGCAGGCTGGGCATGAGCATTTGAGTCCATAACTTGTCCTGCTCCTGCTGGACAGGTCCCCAAAGAGGACTGGAGATGCAATTTAATGTGCCAGCAGAAAGACACTTCACACCTGGAAAGCTCTGTACAATGAGGTGCCACACTGGGCTGTGGGTCTTTTGGAGACCCCCCCCATTCCCACCTGGAGCTTCCAGCTTCTCCTCCAGGCAGGCCTCTCCCCTCCTCTGGCACAGCATGACCCTGGAGCTGGCTCGGGACCCAGGGTGGGCAGAGAGCTGGCAGTGGGAGGAGAAGGGACCAGGGCTCAGACTGCAAAAGGAGGAAGAAAATGAAAAATTAGGCCAAGGAAATGGAAAGCTGAAAGGTAACACAACAGTGGGACAAAAATCCCAGGGGTAGAGAGACACAGCAGAGGTCACAGCCAGCCTGGTCTGGGGGAGAGGGGTAGGAGCAGATGCAGAGTAGGGGTAGCTCCATGTTTTGACGCCTTCCAATCCTCCATCCCACCCCAGAGCTGGATTTCTGCTTGATCACCAGCGCACGCGACATGGAGCAACAGGAGATGCATGTTCCTGCCCCAGGAGTTCCCAGCATTCCCCAAAACGTTGCCCACACCGTGTCACCGCCAGTGAACCGAGATTTTCCCCGAAGCCGGCCAAGAGCCCTGAGCAAAGCGTCGGCATGTGAGACAGCCCCGGCCCCGTGAGGAGGATGCCTCGGAGCTGGGGGTAACCGTATACCCGCCGGCTCCTGCAGGGACAGTGATTTATACCTTTCCCGGGAGAGCGGGGAGCAGCGGGAGCCCCCCTTGGGTGGGGGAAGCAGCACCAGGCAGCACCGTGGGTGACCCCATGAGATACCAAAGATCCCAACAGATCTTCAAGCTGTTTCCAAGCCACAGCCTAGAGTCGTGCCAGCCCCTGCCGTACGTGCCAGGCTATGTGCTAGCCACGGCTCCGCGTGACTCGTCCGGAGCCACACGCCAGCAGACAGAGTTACCGGAGTCTCCTGCGGCCAGGCTGGAGGCGAGCAGGAGGAGGAGGAGGAGGTCGAGGGCTCACGGGGCACTCGCTGCTCCAGCGCGACATCTAAAGGGCTCCACACAGGGGTGCACGAGAAGGATTTTGCTGCTGCATCCCCGCTCCCACCACACCCCTCCGGCTGCAGCCACCGGCGCTGGACACGCGCGGGCGGCTGAAGCACCGCAGCCCCCGACCGGGCTCGGAGGAGATTGACGTGCTGCTGGGCTCAAAACTCCGGAGTGACTGCACTGGCCTCACCTGTAACAGCACGGATTTTCAGCCCCAGAGGAAACGAGGGTGCGGGGGGTGCAGGAATGCACCAACATCTCCTCATCACATCTTTGCCTTCTCCAGGAGCTGCAGAAACAGCAGTTCTGCCCCTTGCAGACACATCCAAAACTGGCCAAAACATCCCAGAGCTTAGGGATGAAGGTGCAGGATGCTTTGGAAGGTGAGGAGCAAGGCTCAGGCTGCAGGAGCAGAGCGGGGGCTGCATTTTCTCCTCTACAGAGCCGTGGGCTGGTGCCACGCTTGCAGTTCAGGCAAGGAACAAAACTACTGCTGAAAAGGAAAATAGGCGAGATGGAAAGGTGCAGAACACAGCAGGTGTGGGCACAGAGCCAAGAGCAGCCCCCACACCCTAAACTTTTGATTCTCCCTGCCCTGCCCTCCCCTGCTTCCCCGAACTCTCTGACACCTGATAAATGCCTCGTGGCAAAGTCCTGCAAGGAACTTCACAGGTATCAAACCATTAGGCTGCTCAAGGCATTATTTTGAAACAACAGAGTTTATTATTCTCGAGAGTCTTTGCTGTGCTTCTTCTACACCAGCCTGAAATATTCCTCAGCAGGTGCAAAATTCTTTCCTGAATTCCAAACAAAGGTGTGTTCCTAACAAATTACAGTTATTGCTACGAACCAGCTGAGAGATTGCAGTGCAAGGGCCTCACCCCAGCTAAATCACTGGGACCCCCATTTGCTCCACCCAGAGCAGGACATTTTGTCTATTAATGGGAACAGGATTTTTGGAGCTGTCACAGATTCAGGAAGCAGAGGTGGACTTGACTTGGTACTTCCACTCCCAAATCCCTGCACGTGATAAGTCAGCTGCAGACAGAGCTCTGACACCGGACCTGAGCCAGAAAACACCTGTGGGTGCTGCTGGGGGTCAGCATATTCTGGAACACCTGACCTATGGGGAAATGTTGACAGGGCTTGAGCAAACTTGGTCTAGTGGAAGGTGTCCCTGGCCATGGCAGGTGGGTGGCATGAGATGGTCTTGAAGGTCCCTTTCAACCCAAACCATTCTGGGATTCTGTGAACACCCTTCCCTCCACGTTATATCCAGCCCCCTCTGGACCACCTCAGCATAAATCTGCTCTTGGAGGGGGGAATCAAGATATCCAAAGTGCTTCAGAAACTTGTTCTATCACTCCCAGTACCTTTTCCTTGTCCAAAGTTCCTCACCAGCTCTCTTGGAGCCCCTTTAGGAACTTAAAGATGCTCTAAGGTCTCACCAGTGATTTCTCTTCTCCAGACTGAACAACTTGTCAGAGGAAGAGAGACCCGAGAGCACATGGAACCCACTAATTACCCTAATTCCCTCACTGAATCCCCAGGTTCTCCCTCCCGCTCGGTCCCGGTGGTGGGAACAGGGGGTGGCAGGGACCCCTCATCAGCTTTCCTGGCTGGTGTGGGGGAGCAGGGCAGCTCTGCCTTCCTTGCCAGCAGTCTCCTGTTTCCAAACACCTCGCTCTCATCTGCCAGGGTTGCATCAGCTCCTGCACTCGTATTTATAACCAGGGTTTAAAACCTGATATTCCATTTCCAGTAGCTCGGTGGGGGTGAGCTGAATCCACAGGGCCCCCAGCCAAGCAGCTGCTGCCAGCGTGATCCCTCTTCCCTTCATTTCCTGCTCAGAAAAGCTCCCCACCGTCAACCTGGTGCCACGGCTTACTGGCATGGGCTCTTTAATTAGCTGAGCGAGGCAAGAGGCAGGCTCTCATTAAAGGGAGAGCTAATTGAGCCCGGGCAGGGGGACGGGGAGCTTGGTGGTGTTGAAGACAGTGCTGGTTAACTGAGTGCACACTCAGGCACATCACTCCCTCCTCATCCCAACCAGTATCACCACTGGCCTGAGGCTTTCAAGATTAAAAAGACCCCCACCAGCTATTTTTAAACTGATGGATGGGTGGGAGGGGGCTGGGTGAGACAGAGAGGGGAGTCCATCTCCATCGCAATCACTGTCTCTCCCAGCACAGCCTCCCCTTGCAAGAGAGGCCATGGGCTGAGACGAGGTGCAGGTCCTTCTCCAGAGCTGCTTCCCTCCCCCCCGCCTTTGCCAGAGGGTTCGAGACCCCAGCTCCAGACACCACAGCTCCAGGTCTCACCTTGAGGCCAACTCACAGCTAGCTGGTGACAGCAGAAGGACCAACCCTGCCACGTCCCTGCCAGTGTGGCTCTGGGACCTCCACTCCCTCCAGGAGGAAACTTCCAGCTGCTTTAGGTTATAAATAAAGAATGACCTGATGAGAACGGCCAATCTCCTGGCACCAGGATCAATCACACACCTATTAAGCATACCTTTCAGATTAACAGCAATCCATAAACCCTAGCATCAGGAGCAGATTTGGAGCTTGGTTGGAACCCATCACCCAGTCTGCTTCCATGTACCATCTAATTCCACATTTATTTTGCCTTGGCTACCTTTTGTGGAGAATCAGAGACCCAAATCTGGCAGAAACAGCATAAAAAGGAGAACTCGAGCCTGGGACTCTTAAACAAGCCCTCTCCCAGCCTCAGCTGCACTGTGTGTGTCTGCAGAGGCCAAGCAGCTTCCTTGTGCCCAAGACTGCTTCCGTGAAAAAGGAAAATAGCATTTACTAGCCTAAAAGGAGTAGTAAAAGGAAAAATTGCCTATTTTTTGAAATGTGCCTTGGGAACCTCTGCTGAAAAGTATCTGGGAAACACAAAATAAGCCTGAAATTATCCAGGCTCCTGGCTAGGTGCTGCAGCACTGCTCCACCCCCACCTTGAACACTGAGAAACAGCTCATTTTTGGGGGTATTTGGGGCAGAAGGGGCAGGTGCCTGGCAGGCAGCAGCAATTTCCCTGCCTTTAGTTCCAAAGCAGCCATCTGATCCTGTCCTATCCCTGCTGGGCACCTGATGCCACCTCCCTGGCTCTAAGCCCTGCTCCTTGTCTGCCCCTTGCAGCACAGCATGGGTCACTGGCTGGAAAAACCTTCCACGCAGGGAAAATGCTGCACAACTCCAGTCCCAGTGCTGTGTGGACATTCTAGCCACCCAGGACTCATGGCTGCTGCAGGACCAACCCCGACCCTGCCAGCTGCAGGGAAGTATCCAAGGTTTTTTGGGGTTTTTTTGTTCCCTGTGGAGCAAAACCACCACCTGCTTTCATAAAGGCCTAAACTAATGAAGGTGAAGAATTTCCTTGTACTCAGGATGGGTTTCAAAGTACTCATTTACAGCAGGAGAGTTCATCTGCATAACCAGCCCTCCGTCATTCTGTCCCCCTTCATTTTGGGACTCCCAGCAGCTTCTGCTTGAGGTAGAACAGGCTGGAAACACCAGACATTCCGTGACATTCAAGATAGGGATGTGATCCCACTTTGGAGAAGGTAGCAGTTACTGTCTGATAACTCCAGAGAAGAATCTCAGCAGATGCTTAGTGAAGATGAAAAATAAATGCAAAACTCAGTCCTGTTGCAGACTGGTGCTTGAGGCCATGCTGAAACTCATCTTTCCCTAAGGGGAAGCTGTTTTAGACAAAGCTTTTTGTGGTACCCACAGAGCAGGAGAAAGTATGGGGGTGTCCCAGCAGTCCCAACAGTCATGACAAAATGTTTGGAGCTGAAGATCCATTTGCTGCAATAGGGAGGCCAGGCAGGGCCTCCTCTGATCCACATCCTCCTCATTACCTCCAGCAGCATCCCCAGCAGGGAGGCAGCTGCAGACCTTCCCGGGCTGAGGGCAGTACCTGAGGCTCAGCCCTGTCACCGGGGAGAGAGCAGAGCATCCTCAGGAGCCTTTTCCTGATCAACTTCCCCTCTGGGAAGCAAGGATATATCTACACCCAGAGCACAACATTAATCATAGAATGGGGTGAGTTGAAAGGGGCCTTCAGGACTACCTCATTCCAACCCCATGGTAGGGACACCTTCCACTATCCCAGATTGCTCCAAGCCCTGTTCAACCTGGCCTTGGACACTTGCAGGGATCCAGGGGCAGCCACAGCTTCTCTGGGTGCCCTATGCCAGGGCTTCACCACTCTCACAGGCAGGAATTCCTTCCCAATATCCCATCCAACCCTGCCCTCTGGCAATGGGAAACCATTCTCCCTTGTGTCCTGTCCCTCCAGGCCTTTGTCCCAAGTCCCTCCTCAGTTCTCTTGGAGCCCCTTTAGGTACCTGAAAGCTGCGCTCAAAATTTCTACTTCAATCTGGAATTATTTAATCTGCTCTATCCAATGACTCCACTCCTGCTGCGATACAACTGGGGAATACATGAGCCATCCAAACTAAGAGAAGTATGTACCTCATGGAGATCCCATCCCCAGCCCTGTGTGGGTTTGCTGAGCACATCCCAGCCCTGCTCCACAGCTGCCTCCTCTCCCAAGGAGGACAAGGACTCTCTGCCTTCCTCCTTGCTGACAGCTTGGAGCTGCTCAGCTGAAAAGCACTACAGTGCTCCAAATCATTAGTGTGTTTGAAGTTGGAAGGATTTAAGAAACCTTCATTGTTACCAGCTTTAATATTGACATAAGCCTTGTACCTTACAAGCTGAGCTGAAGAGATCCCAGCACCAGAGGCAGGGAGGTGCTGTCTTAGATCCTTATCTATGACAGCAAGATGCTTCTACGTGATACCACCACCAAATCTTGGTCATTATCTTGCAGCTACCCAGCAGTCAAGTTTTGTTTGTGCAGAACTGGTAACAAGTTATTATTTCCATTCTCATTTTCCCCCCATATCAGAGGCATCATCAGAGGAAGGCAAGGCAGGCTGATACCCAGGGGCAGCAGGCAGAGCATAGCTAAGCACGCATTGCTTTCACACACCAGACTTGAGTTGTCTGGATAAATTTGGTTCTCCATCTTCACAGCAAGATGGTTTTGGGTACCCCCACACATTGTGGTTAGCACTGAGCAATCCAGCAGCTGAGATTTGGATGGGAATTCCAGGCTGAATTAAATCCATCAATCACTCTAACCCAAAATCTTGGGAATCTGCAGGCCACAGAAACAGGATGTGCCGCATCTGCACTCAGATATCTGCATGGCCTGCAGCTCCTTTTAAAAGGGAAATGGGATTTTCTTCTCACCCAGGTGATGTGTAGCCCCTTGTAAAGGCAATAGGTGGGAGCACCCCAGAAAAGGTGTATGCCAGGTGGTGCCAATGACCCAGATGTAGGAGAGCCTGGAGGACAAGGGATCTTCCTGCACTTTTCACTGACCAGCAAAGGAAAGTAGAAACAGAATCACAGAATCACAGACTGGTTTTGGGTTGGAAGGGACCTTAAAGCTCATCTCATTCCATCCCCTGCCTTCCAGCTTCCAGCTTGCCCCAAGCCCTGTCCAGCCTACCCTTGAACACTTCTAGGGATGGGACATAGAAGCTGCCTTACTGCCATTGTTGCTTGTCACAGGCAAGAACAACAATAAGGCTTGTGACACTTTTGCTTTGATTACAGGTTCCCTGTAATTAAGAACAAGAGCTACCGCAACAAGACAAATTGCAGAATGAATCTTCTGCATGAGCAATGAGGGGAGAGTCATCACCACATGTAGGGAAGGGTGAGGTGACAGCCCTGCTGCGTTCAGTAAGGTGAGGGTGGCCAGGTGATGTCCCTAAATTAAGATCTGGGTCTCGCTGGGCTAAATGCTAAAGAAATGTTTGAAGTAGCAATCCCAGCTTGCCTGAGCTGCTTTATTTCAGCCACAGGAGCCATGGCATCCTCAGGGTGGCCACTCATTCCTGCCCACAGACTATATGCAGATAATGGTTAACAGCGAGGGTGCCCCAAGGCCCTTGACAAGGCCAAAACCACACCAAAAATCCCAGGGATGCAGAAAGGATGCTATGAAACAGTTTCATCCAAAGCAGACCTTGTGGCCCACCAGGAAAAGGGAGACTCAAGCACAGAGCCTGTGGGCCATGATGGCATTTCCCAAAAAACTGCTCCCTGCTTGTCCCACAGATGAGCCAGCTGGGTGAAGCAGAGCCTGGTTGCAGAGACAGGCACCCAAGAAAGGAATAAGGGCATGAAAACCCCCAGGGGTTGAGAGGGAGGCATTTGCTATTGGATAAAGGTGTCTGGTGATGCCCAGTTCTCAGCTGGTGGAAGGAGGCAGAAAGTACTCAGGCTGTGTAAAGAAGAGCCCACAGGAGCTTCCTCCAACAGAGCAGCTAAAAGCCATGAAACTCAGCATGAAAATGTCAGAAAGCCCCTAAATACAGAAGTGAACCCTGCCGTCAGAACTGGGCAGGGCACAGATGGCAGCTGTGGTCTGTGCCAGCCAGGGGCTCTCCCTCCCTCCCTCCCTCCCTCCCTCCTTCCCTCCAGAAGGGCTGCGATGCCTGGGCATGACCACAGACAAGGAGCACCATGAGAGACCTGGAGTGCGTCTCCCAGGATGAACAGAGAAGCCTCAGGTGGATTCTGGCACTTGGTCCAACAGCCAAGGGAGAGACACCTCTCCTGCTCTGACCTAGGGAGGATACTCCTACCTGCCACTCCCAGAAATCTTTGAATGAGCAAAGACTAAAATACCACTGCTGCAGTGTGCTAATAGGATTTTTTTGTATATTGATGTTGTTCCAGAGATTTCTCTCTGGCTGGAGTCTGTGCCACCTCATGCTGTATTCCCTTCCTTAGCTCCTCCCCTCTGGCTTTCCCTGGTTGGCTCTTCTGAATTAACTACACCCCTCTTCCCTCTCCTGATAACCCTCTGCAAAAGCCTGACTCAGGGTTCGCCATCTTGGGTTTCAGCACCCTGCATCCTCCCCAGCCTCTCTGTCCTTCTTCACCATCGCTGGACCCTCCCCTGTGGACCTTAATAAATTCCCTGGAAATCTCAGATGGTGATCCTGCACTTCTTTTATCGCCACGCCTCCACAACGACTCGCGTCCCCAGCAGCTCCACTGTCTGCCACAGCCACGTGCTTGCCTGGCGTATTTTGGCCCCAGGCGGCCTCCCCCACATTGCGGCATGGGGTGGCCGTTCGTGAATTGCGAGACTGCGCTGCCGCATGCCACCTCAGGTATTTTAAAGCTTCCTGGTCCCCAGAATACCCAGCAAAGCAAGAGTCAGTGCACACCCTGCTCAGATGGCTGAGGACAGCAGTGACCCCAAAGGTCCAGCCCCACACCAGGTCAGAGCACGCTGGGACCACTGTGACCCTGGGATGGCTGTCCCCCTCAGCAGCAGAGCAACTGCGGGGGAAGCCTTTCTCCTGTGGCTCTGGAAACTAGAATCCACCACTTTCCAGGTCTTTAGTGAATGTCCTGGACCAGGAAATACACATGAGTGTGAGAGCCACTGCCTGGCTGAAGTACAACCCACTTGCTGAACTTCCCCACAGGTGAGAGGTCTTTTAACAGCCTCTGTCTTCACTCCTGGCTTAATCCTGGGCAATGGAGCACTTAAAAACCACAGAGATTCCTAAGAACCACCAGATGCAGCATCCCAGCTGGAATGAGACACTGAATAGGAGGGAAACCTGATCCTTTGGATCTTTCCTAAAGACTTAAAGAACCTAATTTTAGGCATAATAAGTCTTCTAAAAATTAAGAATCTTCATTCTTTAAACCTAGAAGTAGAAAAAAAAATCTTTTGGATCCTTCTCAGTTATTGAAGAGAAAAAATATCAAAGAAAAAAAAGGCAAAAATCCATTTTTCTAGTGTAAAAGCAAGTGTGTGCAAACACATATGAACCAACACACAGATAATTACACCCTCTGACCAGATTTGTGACCTGCACACATGTGGAAGTGCAGCCCCCAACACAGTGTGTGTGGCAGCAGCACAAGGGCATCTCTGGAGGTTTAGGGTTTCTGTTGTCATATCAGAGGCACAAATTCATTGATTTCTTCCTACAGAGACAGAACTCCAGTAACTGATTTCTTCCCTGCTCCTTGATCAACACTTGTGCCATCGGAAAGATCTGCTCCCAAGGGAACCAAACCTTCCTTGTCATTGTCACATTCATGTAAACGATGGGGAGTTAAAAAACCACTCAACTCATTTCACAGGGACATCAGTAACAAATTCCTCTCCCAAGGAGACTGTGGGAACAGAGCTCAGCAAGGGTTATTTTTAAAGCAGAGCAGTTACCAGCCTGCCCTAGATCTGCACACTCAGGACTTGCTGCTTCACAAGTGCTGGAGAGGCCATGGAGGACAGACCAGCTCCCTCTTGCCCTGGGCAGGTAGGAAGGGAGTTGAAGGTCTGGTCTTTCATCACAGTGTGGAGCAAAGTCCTCCTGTCCGCACATCCCAGACACCCAAGAGAGAGCTCTGTACTGCAACAGCACCTTCTGCAGGGTGAAAATGAGGGGTCAGCATCCTTGCCCCCAGCCAAGGAGGCAGTTTGTGGGTTGGCTCCATGGACATCTTGGAGACTGGTGTATCTTGGAATAATGCTCTGCGCCACAGCAGAGGCTACTTTTCCTACTACATGAGGGTCTTTTTCCAGGTGCTGCCCTTTGTGAAGAGCCACATTTCTCCAGCACAGCACTCCTGGGGCCACGTAGGCTGCCCAGATTCCTGTCCCTTGGCATCAGCTGTGCCCACTCCAGAGGGGAAGGACCTCAGTGCAGTGTTCAGTGACTGAGCTGCACTGACAGGTCTTAGGGCACAGACTGCTTCCCAACACAACCAGCCTCGCTGCTGGCAGGCTGGGACTGTGCTAACTTAATGACATCTGACTGGACGTGCAGGCATTCTACTGCTCCACAGCACTCTCAATACAAGGCAGGCAGGCTCAGGCTCGAGAACAGAGAGCTGAGCTTTACAGTGCTGAGCAGCAATTACAGTTCTTATCTGAAATGCGCTGATGCCAAGAGAAACCTTGACATTGGCTTCCACAGGCTACTGGGGAAAAGTCTCTGCCCACCCTGTCAAGGCCTTGGAGCAAAGATGGATGATTTGTGGAAGTAGTAGGGCAAGGCCGGCCCTTGGCATGATCCAGGCTGAGCTGCCTAGAGGAGGAGATGCTTGAAAATCCCATCATGGTGTGGTCAGCCAGGCCCAAGGGAAGCAAGGACCAGCCAGTTTTTAAGGTGACTCCATGGGGCTCCTGGGGGCTTTGGAGACCACAACCACCTTCTCTTCCACTGGGCTTCTGAGGCAACTTCTGCCTTGACCTCAGAGCAAGATGTTCCCACAAGTAAATCTTCCTTAGTGTGCGTTTGCTGTCCTTGGGCACCCTCATGGTGACAGTGCCCACCCGGGGAGGAGGTGGCCTGTCTGGCAGCTGCCCATGAGCAAATGATTGCCCTGCACTGCCCAGGTGAACATGCCCTCTCCATCCCCTCTCTGCTGTGATGGACCCTCAGGTGATCATAGAACACCACACGGGTTTGGGTTGGAAAAGACCTTAAAGCTCATCTCATTCCAGCCCCTGCCATGGGCAGGGACGCCTTCCACTAGCCCACGCTGCTCCAAGCCCTGTCCAACCTGGCCTTGGTCACTTCCAGGGATCCAGGGGCAGCCACAGCTGCTCTGGGCAAGCTGTGCCAGGGCCTCCCCACCCTCACAGGGAAGAATTCCTTCCTAACATCTGATTAAAATCTCTCCTCCTTCAGCTTAAAGCAATTCCCCCTCATCCTGCCAGTGCACCTTAAAGCAAGATCTTGCAGCAAGGTCCCATTGCGGGTCAGTGAAGGTAGGTGACAGTCTCCACTATGGGAGACTATGTGGGACAAAGATTTTGACTCAGAAATCAGCTGGTAGAGTGGTAGGGGTGGGTAAAACATCCTCAAAAGTTTTGCATTAAGTCTGGTCCTAGCACTGTACTGAGCTTAAAATGCTGCAAACCACTCCTGCATTCCCTCCTGGGGGGTGTCCTGGTGGAAAACAGACTTTGCAGAGGGTAGAGCAAGATCAGGCCAGAGACTCCCTGCTGGCAGAAGAGCCAAGTCTTAGTTTGGTTTGGATCATTACTCACACTCCAGCATTGCTCCACCCCAGCAAAGTGTGCAGCAGCTCGAGGCTGGACATGAGGACAGCCAAGCAGCTGCCATGGGCTTGGCGTGGGAGTGTGGAGACAGCTCTGCAGCCCTCAGTGGTCAAGTGGCTTCCCAGGGCCACCAGCAGAGCTGGTCTGAGCTGGCCATGGCTCCTACAGGCATCACCCTGCTGTCTCCTCCCTGCACACCCCAGGACTGTGGGATTCAACACCCCACATCCCAGGGATGTTCCCTCCCAAGGTGTTCCCAACCCTCAATGCTTTTGCAGGCTCGGGTGGGCAGACATGTGATGTTTGGGGGCCATGAAGGGGTGAAGCAGAGCCTGGCTGAGCCCTGGCCTGCCCTGCTAGCACCAGGGATGTGGCCTTACCCAGCTCCACCAGTTGGTTGGGGACCAACATGGAGAAAGGAGCCAGAGCTCGAGGCATCGCTTCATTTTGCCCACCCTCTATTGCAGCTGCTGGGCTCAGAGCTGGTGAGAATTCATTTTGGATACACAAGGGTTCATCCATACCCAGCTGAAAATCAAAAAGGGGCATGTCCTGTCTTCAGGCAGCACTGGGCATGGGCACAGTACTAACAACAGCTTGAGAGCATTGTCAGGGCTGCGGCTGCCCCCTCCACAGCCCCAGTGGAGAAGACAGGATGGGGATGGAGAGCAAAAGGACCTTTGCAGCCTCCTCCAGGATCCCAGCAGCTCAAAGGAGTGCGAGCAGCAGAGCTCAATCCCAGAGTAACACCCTGGCCTCTGGGCAGGAAGGACACGTGAGATGGTGTGTTGGTGTGCCATGGAGACCACAGCCAGGTGTGCCATGGGAATCACAGCCAGGTGTGCCATGGAGATCACAGCCACACGTTCCACAGAGATCACAGCCAGGTGTGCCAGGACACAGAGCCAGCTGGAGATTACTTCATCAGAGACACATTACTTGACATGACACCGGGAGCCAAAGGGTTGGGTATTGGAAGTGCCAGACCAAGAGCTGGTAATAAGGGCTTTAGCCAAGAAGAAATGGGGTAGGGAATTGGTGTGAGCAGTGAGAATCATCCCATGCATGGGAGAGAAACTAAAGAACAATTTTGTCTATATCCTAATGGGAGAAAAAAACACAGCAGATTTAATAATAGAGAAAACCCTGTCACCATTTGGAAAGGTTCAATCCCTGCAGCTCCAAGCACTACCACAAACAAGCCCTCCCCTAGGAGAGGCCAGACTCTTTCCCCATGGAGCTGCTGCCCACAGGAATAGCCATGTCTTACTCTTTTCCCAGACTCCTCCATCCATGTATCCCAAAGCAACAGAAGATTTAGGGCACACAGATTTCTGTATTTCAAAGGGGTTTCGTCACCTCCCATCATGCCCAGTTCTACTGGAGAAAAAAAATGTACAGCCAGATCCTTTAAAAAAGCACCAGGCTGGCACAGTGGGAACAGGGATTTTGCTCAGGTGAGTGTAAAGGGAGTGACCGTCTCTCTTCCCATGTCCATTTTAACAGCACCTGCCTACCTGCCCTATGATGCTGCAAACCAGAGAGCATCCTGCAGCAGGAGATGGGCCCTGGAACCCCCTGTGGCATGGGCAGCTGGCCAGTGACAAGGACACTGGTAGGGCTGAGGTTTTTAAGTTGAACAGCAGGTACTGCCGTGAGCTGCCATGGAACACAGGCTGGAGACAGTGTGTGCAGGGAAGGACAGCGGGAAGAATGACCCCACAGCTCACACACTTCTATTTTCTCAGAAAACTTTGGAGCTGAAAGGTGGTCGCTGAGGTTGGAGTGTTTAAATTTCCAGCTGGGAGGAGGCTGGGGAGGCAGCGCGGAGAAGGGACATCGCTCCTGAGCGTAAATGAGAGGCTGTGTTTGGGCACAGAGGGGGGAGCACCACGCAGGGGGCATCCTTGGGCCTCCCCCCTTCCCCTCGCCAAAACCTTCTGGGTGGGCTCTGCTGATTCCCTGTGTTCCAAGGAAAGTTCAAGTCCACACTGGGCAAGGGCACGGAGAGCGCCACGATTTACGAAGATGCTGACAGGCAGCCAGAGAGGTGACCTGGGCTCTGCAGCCTGGCGTGACTGAGCCTCGGGGGGGCATTGCTGGGAGGGGCAGACCTGGCCCCAATAAACACATCGTGTTCTCCTGGGGGCTCGTGCACAGTAACCACTAAATATACACCCGACGGAAAGTGTGGAGTGATTTATTTTTGTTATTGTTGGTCTGACATCCTGCCGGCACTGCTGAGTTCTAGGGCCTGGCTGGGCACACACCAAGTACTATCAGAGATGTGTCATAAAGCAAATATTAGCAGGGCCTGCGCTGGAGGTGACATGGGGCCACCACAGCTGAGCGCAGCCACCACACAGTGGGAGCCACTGCAGAGGGTGACATAATCCTGCAGGTCCTCCAGCTGCCCAGCCACCATCCATCAGGGTGGAGGAGGAGAAGGACCACAGCATGATCCTGCCTTGGGAAGATGCCAAGGTGGAACAGACTCAGCTGCATCAGACTCCTGGCCACCATGTATGAGGCAGGAGAAAACTTCCCCCTGGAGAAGGGGTCTGAGCTGCCTGGTTTTCCCTGGAGCCCATCTCTGGTAGCAAGATGGAATTCCCTCAAGAGCTCCCATCCAGGAGTTATTAGCCTTTCATCATCCAGCATACAGATGAATGTTATAAAAATCCCAAAGCCACCATGTACTCTAGACACCCAATCCACCCAAACTCAGGGGTGCATTTCTCTGGAACATCTTTCCAGAATGGAAGGGAAGGAGGGAAGGGGAGAGCACTGACAGCAGCAGAAGCCTCCCTGTTTTCTCACAAGGGTGTTTCCCTGCAGTGGCCATGCTGTTGTCCTGTCTGTGCCCCCATCTCCCTGCACGTGCCCGACGGCAACTGCAAAGTGCAGTGACCCGAGAGCCCTCTCTGCTCCTTACCCAGGTGCCTACTTGCCCAGGAGAAATGCCCATCCATGAAGAGACTGAGAAAGGGAACAGGAAGGTCCCACAGGCTCACAGCAGAGCTCATGCCAAGCTGAAGAGCTGCACTGGCTGCACAGGTGAGAGGTTCTGCAGGGCCATGGGGGCCTGGGTGGTCTCTGGGCAGGAGGGTCAGAGCTCCCACATCTTCCAAGAGCAGAGCAGAACTTGCAGTGCCCCACAGCTCCCCTGGCCCCACACAGGGAGCACAGGGAAGCAGGTTCTTCACCAAAACAGCAGTGGCAAGAGATCAAGCTAGTACCAAACTCTGGGAAGCTTTGACCTCTGAAACAGTAATTCCCCCTGCACAGGCTGATTCAGATGTGGAGCAGAATACATCCAAGTTCAACCTCAATGCAGTTTTGGTGAACCATGGTGCAAGCTAGTTTTTAAGCAGCTTCATGCTGTGCAAGCTTGAGCCCTGCAGACATGCAGGTCATGTACCCTGGGCTTGGCACACAACATGTGCCAAGCCCTGCAGCCTGAATCCCTTCCACTGTGCAGATCCAGTGCCCACAGCAAGGCTACGGGAAATACCAAGCACAAGTACAGGCTGGGCAGAGAATGGGTCAAGCAAAGTCCTGAGTAGGAGGACTCGGGGGTGCTGATGGATAAGGAACTGCCCATACCCCAGTCATGTGCAACCAGAAACCCCCCATGTGCAGGGTTGATTGCACAGAATGGGCAGCAGGGGAGGGGGATTATGCCCCTCTGTCCTGCCCGGGTGAGACCCCACCTGCAGAGCTGCCTCTAGATCTGGGCCCCCAGCACAGGAAAGTGAGTCCAGAGGTGGCCACAGAGATGCTCCATGGCCTGGAGCCCCTCTGCTCTGGAGCCAGACTGGGAGAGCTGGGGGTGTTCATGTGGAGAAGAGAAGCTCCAGGGAGACCTCAGAGCCCCTTCCAGTGCCTAAAGGGGCTCCAAGAGAGCTGGAGAAGGACTTGAGACAAGGGATGGAGGGACAGGACAGGGGGGAATAGCTTCCCAGTGCCAGAGAGCAGGGTTAGATGGGATATTGGGAAGAAAATCCTGGCTGTGAAGGTGGGGAGGCCCTGGCAAAGGTTGCTCAGAGCTGTGGCTGCCCCTGGATCCCTGCAAGTGTCCAAGGCCAGGTTGGAAGGGGCTTGGAGCAGCTGGGCTAGTGGGAGGTGTCCCTGCCCAAGGCACGGCGTGGAACAAGATGAGTTTTAAGATCCCTTCCAACCCAAACCATCCTGTGATTCTGTGATGATTCTATGATAAGGTTGCACTTGGGGACATGATTTAGTGGCCTTGCAATGCTGGGTTTATGGCTGAACTTGATCTTAAAGGGCTTTTTCACCCTAAATGATTGAAGGATTCTACAACCACCAGTTCAAAAGTCATCACAAACCTCACCCCCTTTATGGTCTCCCTGCCTTATCCCAACCCAGCTCAGGAGGCAGCTGCCTGCAGACCTCAACAGAACATCACCAACTGCTTACTCTGCTGCTGACTGCTGTCATTTCCTCTCTCCTGGGGGCAGAGGGATGCAGAGTTCAATGCTTCCCCCTCCAATGGTCCCATCTCACCCCCACCCATCCCACAGCCCATATTGTCCTATTAAACTTCCCAGGCTGCTCTCCTGGTTTTCCCTCCCTTGGCAGCTCCTGGCAAACCCGCGCTCGCTCCACACAACAGACAGGAGAGCTGAACAAGCTTCATCTACTGAAGGGAAAATTAAGACAGCAAACTCTCCCTACAGATCATCTTTAAAGTATTTTTTTAATTGTCCTTCTTTATTAGTCCCAGACAGAAATCTGAAACCCCATTAAAAAAAAAACAGAGATACATAATGATTTTTCAAAGCTGTATCACGTAATTAATGTCACATTTATCTCTTCAGTTGTAGAGATAAAAAGAAACCATCTATCCATGTCCTCATTATTTTTTATTCTCCTTTTAAAGCCAGTGTTTAAATCCATGGGATGGGGTACTCTAAAGGAGGGGGACTTTCTCGTACCACCCCCTGGGAAAGTCTGGCTTTCCCTTTACCCCCCCACAACTATGGTGATGGAAGGATTCTCCCTTCCCTCTCCCTGCTCCCTTTTCTCCATCATTACTGATCAGAGGGTGAAGTATTCTTCAAGTGAATTCTGTGTGACTGTTCCTCTCCCTCCCTCCTCTGCCCCACCACCATAAGTTCAATAGAGACATTCCAGCAGCCGGGAGCTTTTCTCCCATTTTCTTGGGCCAAACCAAGGACCAACTTTTTGGGGTCTCCTGTGACACACAGCCTGAGTCCCACAGCACTATTAGTTTTTAAAAGCCATGGACATTTTCCACCATTAACACAGCTTTGATTCATCTCATATTGCATTTTGCTCCATTTAGGGGGCTGCTGTCCCCATTAAAATGACATTCAACACCACGCCGCTTCCCCAGGCCGCCGGGAACACCTCAGAGTGGGACCACCAGTGCTTTTCCCCACGGCTCTCATTCCCACCCCTTGCTCCCCTCAGCTCAGAGTTTCCTCCTCCTGGACCAGACAAGGATATGGTGGTCATGGCCTCATAACAAAGTCCCAAAAAGTGAGAAGGACCCTTTAAGATCTCAGATGGATGCAGATAATCTGGTTTTGATCAGTTTATGACAGCTCTGAACATTGCAGTCGGAGCTCTCAGGGCTTGCAGCCTGTCTTGTGTCCCACATATCCACACTCAGCTTTCACTAAGCCCCACTGAATCCCTCTGCCCCCAACCCCTGCTCCTGTCACTGGGTGTTTCCCAAAAAGTGGGGTTGGATGACAGCAAGATTCACATGCAGCAGTTGGTGAATGTGGTGGGAAGAGAAAGGGCTGCCGGACCTTGGGAAGCACAGGAGGGCCAAGGCCCTTCCAGGGAGACCTCTCCCAAGGAGACCTCTCCTCTCTCAGCCCTCTGCGAGCACCGGAGCTGACTGTGCTGATACTGGGGAAGTCTCTCATCTCCCAGAATAGCCCTGAAATCTGAATGGCATTTGGAAATGCCAGGAACAGAGAGCATCACATCTCCAGACCCCTCTATCCCACTATGGGCAGCATAAACCACACGGCTCCTGCACACACTGCTGGCACCAGCAGCTGGGCACAGGAGGTGGCCTTTCTGCCACCAATGGCACTGGCAGAGGGAAAACCACCCCACCGCCTTCTCCCCACTGACCAAGACTCTGCAAGTCCACATCCCTGGCATGTGCTTAGAATAAACATGTCAAAAAGAGCAACATGCCCCACTCCTGGTGCTCCAAGGAAACATTTTTGGTGGCAGATACCCACAGCACGCCAGGCTGCAGTCATTGCTTTCGCCCAGCTCACTCCCAGCAGGTCAGAGCCCTTTAATCCTATGCCTTCAGGTCATGAAGCAGGGTCAAGCACCTGCCACACACCCGTGCAGGCACAGAGGAGGACAGGTCACTGAGCCCAGGCCAAAGCAGTGCCCAGCTCGAGGAGCACTCCTCTGCTGAGCCAAACCAATAAGCATAACCCATGGATAGCTGTAGCTTAGCATTTCTTCCTTCTTCACTGTGGCAGAAAAGCAGACCTGCGAAAGGAAAAGAAGCCTGGAGCATCCTCTGGGCTGGGAGCAGCCTGGGGAATGGAGGCCATTCCCACGTTTGCCACTTGGGGCAGGGGGGGCATTGCCAGCCAAAACCCAGCTCATATTCAGGCTTGCCATGGGATGAAGATGGTCGCCTCTGAAACAGGGTCCTGGGGGCAGCTCAGGCAGGGGCAGTGTGGAAACCAGGGAAAGCATTGTTGTGTTGAGGCACCTGAGCACTGCCAGGCTCTGTAGCTCCAGCAAGGAAAATGAGTCTGTGTCAGCTCTTCTAAAGGGGTGCTTTTGCACCACAACCACTTGAGCAACACTTGTGGTCATCTAACCCTCCCTTCCTTCACACCTCTCTTGGGAAAGGCGAAAGCAAAAGCAGGACAGTCAAAGTGCCTCTTCACTTGTTCCCACTGAGCATGTGGAATCTTGAAATAGAGGAGTAGCTCCCTGGAAGGAATCTTCAACAGCCCTGTGAGCACACAGGTGCTCACAGCCCACCCGAGCATGAGCTGTTCTCTCTGCCTTAAACACACACAGTTAGCTAGGAAAAAGCATTCCATGGAGAAATTCCAGCCCACAGAGCCACTGACAAACAAATTGCAAACTGAAATTGTGGCTTATCCATAAAATTGCTTCTAACCAAGTCGGTGAAGGGCAAGAGAAAAGCAGCACCACTGATGGGAAAATGTTCCTGTGCGTCTGGAGTGCGCTGCACATGCTCTGAGCATCCTGTGTGGGACTGGCAGGGAGAGGCAAGAGTGCTCCCCAGCGTACAGACACACAAGTGGCAAATGAGCATAAAGAATTCTGCAGGTAGCTTGGAGCTGTGAGAGGGCCCAGCTGTGTCCCTGTGCCAGCAGAGCAGCCAGGCTGCTGCGAATCACAGAGCAGGGATTGAACCAGCTGGGAGGGGATGGGACACCTTGGAGCTGCCAGCTCCCAACACCTGAGATAGAGTCATGGAATGGTTTGAGTTGGAAAAGACCTTGAAGCTCATCTCATCCCACCCCCTGCCATGGGCAGGGACACCTTCCACTGGCCCAGGTTGCTCCAAGCCCCATCCAGCCTGGCCTTGGACACTGCCAGGGATCCAGGGGCAGCCACAGCTTCTCTGGGCACCCTGTGCCAGGGCCTCCCCACCCTCACAGGGAACAATCCCTTCCCAATATCCCATCTAACCTTGCCCTCTGGCAGTTTAAAACCATTCTTCCTTGTCCTGTCACTATCTGCCCATACAAAAAGTTCCTCTCCCTTATTTTTATAAGCTACCTTAAGGTTCTGGAAGATGCAGTGATAAGTGACACTAGAGAAGTGATGGGAGCTCCTCCATGGGGGTTCCAAATATGGGGTGCTCCTCCTACTCATCCCCAGCCCCTCTGTTCCTGTCCTCCTCCTGCCCCAGGGACTCTTACTCTCTTAATCCCCTTTCTCCTTTCCCTGTTCTTTTCCCACCTTTCCTCCTCCAAACCCCTCTCCAACCCCACCAGCAGAGCCCAGAGCCATCCATGGCCGTCCCTGCCCTTTGCAGCCTGGTTTTGTCAAACAGCTGCTTGGCTTCACTCAGCAATTTTGGGAGGAAAAGCAATTTCATTCCCTTTTGTGAGGAAACAACAGGACATCCCAGCTTTCTGGGCTCTGGGCTGGGAAAGAGATTTCTTGTACCAGTGCCCAGGCTCTGCCCTCAGGTACCAGGCAAGGGCATAATTTCCATTTGGCAGTGGCACAAACACCTGCACTGAGCAGGGGAAGCCCAGAGGAAGACTGGCAGCTCCAAATCCAGGGATCTGCATTTCACCTTTTGGAAGCAACTCCACACTGCATCCTCCCAGCATGGGCAGCAGGGCCACAGGGCAATTCTGTCCCTCTGCTCCATCCAGGAGGGCCCTACCTGCAGAGCTGCCTCCAGTTCTGAGGATCCCAGCACAAGAAGGACCCGGAGGTGCTGGAGCAAGTCCAGAGGAGGCCATGGAGATGCTCCAAGGGCTGGAGCCCCTCTGCTCTGGAGCCAGGCTGGGAGAGCTGGGGGTATTCACCTAGAGAAGAGAAGGCTCCAGGGAGACTTCAGAGCTCCTGCCAGTGCCTAAAGAGGCTCCAGGAGAGCTGGAGAGGGACTTGGGACGAGGGATGGAGGGACAGAACAAGGGGGAATGGCTTCCCAGCGCCAGAGAGTAGGGATAGATGGAATATTGGGAAGAAATTCCTGGCTGTAAGGGTGGTTAGGTCCTGCCACAGGTTGCCCGGAGAAGCTGTGGCTGCCCCTGGACCCCTGGAAGTGTTCCAGGCCATGTTGGATGGGGCTTGAAGCAATCTGGGCTAGTGGAAGGTGTCCCTGTCCATGGCACGGGTGGAATGAGATGAGCTTTAAGGTCCCCTCCAATCCAAATCATTCCAGGATTCAATGGTCTCTTCAAGTCCAGCTCTGCTTCTCAAAGCCAAAGCAGGTTTCCCTTCAGGCACCGTGTGCTGTCTCTCCTGATCCAACAGCTATGGTCACAGTCAGGAGCAGAGCCACCCCTGGCCCTGGGCTGTCCCCAGACCTGACCCTACTCTGAGTCACAGCCACATTCCTTGTGAGGTGGCTGTGGGAGCAGGAGCAGCAAGCCCAACAAATCAGCTCCTTGCCAGCAAAGCAGGAGACCAGAAGTCCTTTTACACTTTTTGGCTCTGTCTGAGCCATGGTGTCACCAGAGGCAGGGCCACTACTGGAGTCCACGATGGATAAACCCCAGGGAGAGGAGGGAGGCTCAACTGTAGGCTCTGGAGGAACTCTCCTGCTCCACCATCCCATCCTCCTTTCAAAGACTCCTCCCCAGACAGGCCACTTTGTCCTGTACTTGTCAGTGAGGTTATTTACACACGAGAGTTTGCAGACACACCACAGCCTGTGTGCAGGGGCACCCTGCAGCAGCAACCCCTTTATCTGTTTATTTATAGGAAGCTCTTTCTGTAGAGTAACACACTTCTGGAGACACAGCCACCCCGCACAGACACTCCTGGCTCACACAAGCAGCCACATACAGAGCTCCTATGGGGGAATGATTAATTAAACCCACTCTGGACTCACACAGGGAACTATCCCCAGGCAGCACAGGCTGCTGAGTAAACTTGGATTCCAAGCACCTGGAGACTTTGAGTCTGGACTCTCTGTGCATGTGGTCTTGGGCAAGATACTGAGCTCATGTTCCCCCACAAGGAATGACAACATCTGGGCAGCTCAGGGTGGGGACAGAGCTCCCTGTCCCCAAAGGACAGGCTGGTCTTTGCCACAGGTATCCCTTGAAGAAATCCCTTGAAGAAGGGATTCCTCTATGCTGCCCCAGCTTGTGCAACTGTAACAGGACACCCACTACCCACCATGAAGGATCATTTGCTTTGGGAAAACCCGGAAAACCAGGTCAGACCACAGCACCTCCACCTTTCCTTGTTGTGGTTGCACCTAGAAGTCCATTTTCTTCACACAGAGCAGGGAGAAGTGGATGATGGCAGGAGATGCAGCAAGGTTAAAATATGAGAAACAGCACCATTGGGGAAGAGAGACCCAGGAAGAAATTTCCCAGACACCACCTTGTGCAGGGACAGATTTTGTGGTTCAGCCCATGGAAAATTACGTCCCTTCTGCTTTTATAAGAGGAAACACAGGCTCCTGATCCCAACAGGAGATTTGGGAAGGCTCTAGAGTAGAGTCCTTTGTTTCTTAGAGAAAAAAACCTAAAATTTGGTGGGACAGCAGCTTGCACACCCAGGCAGCCTGTGTGCTTCTCCAAGAACTATGTGCTGAACCCACCAAGATCTGTGCTGCTGTATTCTCCTTGAAGTAGGATCCAGCTTCCAAAAACCTGGAGCCAATTCCAAGTCCCTGATCTGTTTCTATGGGCAGGAGCAGGACACCAGCCTGTGAGCCCAGGAGGCACAGAAGCCCCACAGTTGTGCTGCTGAGCCCTCTGAGTCACACAGGGGAGGATCTTCTGCCCTCAGCAAGCCCAACCCTTTGCAATGATGCCCTTCCCTCCACTGGGGATGCCCTATCAGTGTAAGGCTTTGGAGCAACCTGGGATAGTGGAAGGTGTCCCTGCTCATGGCAGGGGGTAGAACAGGATGGACTTTAAGGTCTCTTCCACCCAAAATCATCCTGTGATTGTGCCCTCAACACAGGCATCCCCCTCCCAGTGTAGGGACCAGCCCAGCATCCCCAAAAGGGACTGGCAGAGGGGAGGTGCTTGTTGGAGGTCTGAAGGATGTGAAAAGAGGGAACAAGAAGAAAGAAGGACCACCTGTCACACAGACTAGGTTAAGGGGTTGAACCTTTCCCTTTCTACCAGTCCAGGAAAGGGTGAAAGGCCACAGGAAAGCTGGGCATTGGGAACATGCTCAGGGGGCTCTACGTGCATGGAGCAGGTTGGTCCCAGCACGAGTGGAGCGAAGAGAGCAAGGGAAGAAACACGCACAGCATGTCCAAAGCCAAGGTGAGGGCTTCTACCAGCCAGCTGAGGCTTCCAGAACCTCTTCCCCCCACTGCAGCACAAGTCATTTGGAAACCCTCCCCCACCAACACTGGTCCCAGAGCTGAGGCACTCAGACCCTGCTGGGGACCCTCACTGAGCCCCACAGGCACTCACACTTGCTCTTCCCCAGTGCCACAACCACAAAGCTCATCTGCTCCACTCCAGAGGAAGGCACAGCACATCCTCCATCCCTGCGCTCTGCTCTCCATCTACATTAATTCAGTGAAGTATCCCAGTCTCCATTCTTCCTCCCACTTCCAGCCAATACACTTTGTCACAGCTACTCCACAGACAGGAAAAAAAACCCCTCAAATTTTGCTTCTTAACACCCTGGCACTAGAAATACTAAAATTGTAAAAGCAAAAGGAAGAGCACAGCACCTCCTGTTGCCACCAGCAAAGCCCCTGGTGTGACTGAAGGAAAGTTCAAGCCACCACCAGGAGCACATAGGGCCACCCAAACCCAACAGCTGG